>NC_134854.1:68755223-69456889 GCF_049852395.1 Peromyscus maniculatus bairdii
ATCTTTCACATTTAAATGTTGACCTTTCCCTAAGTCTATTACATATCTCATAACAATGACACAGAACATGACAAATGCCTCTTACAGATTTGTTTTGGCTTGCAGTTGGAGGGGGCGGGTAAAGCATGGCAGCGAGAGCCTGAGGTAGCAGTTCACATTGCATCCATAGTCAGGAAGCAGAGAGAGATGAATGCTGGTGCTCGGCTTTCTCCTCTTTATACAGTCTTGGACCCAGGCTCTCACAATGGTGCCTTCAACATTAGGAGTGAGTTTTCCCACCTCAGTTAACCCAGTCTAGAGATTCCCTTGCAGACATGCCCAGAGGGTAACTCTTGAGTAACTGCAGATCCCATCAAGTGGACGGCATTAGCTTCACACCAAGTCGGTATGTAACTTGTTTTGGAACCAGGAAGCACCAGCTCTCCCTTAGTTCTGATCACAGCCGGAGGCAGCTACATACACTCCATGGTATGCTGTTTTGCTGAAGCCAGGAACTTCACCAGGGTGGCAGGTTACATGCAGATTTCAGCTTGGAGGATTGTTAGCTGGTAGTGGGCTTTTTGGAAGGTAGCCCCATCTTAAGTCAAGAACCGTCTGTATCAATGTGCAACCTTCACAGCCATCCCAGAAGCAATCGGTCTCATCCCAGTTTCACAAATGAATCAGCAGGTTAAGAAACTTGACCACAGGTAGCGATGATACAGCAGACAGCTAGCTGTTAAGCAGCACGGATACTGTTTTAAATGTCAGAATGTATCTGTCAATGGTCAGCTGTGTCTGCTAAGAGGTGTCCTTATCCTGAAGGCCATGTCTTCCTTTGTGCCTCTCTTGTGACCATCCTTCCATAGACTTACTCCCAGGTTGTTTATGAGCCACCACAGGCATGCAGACCCACACAGTGACACCATGCATGGTAAAGTCACCTAATCTGACCGAATCATTAGAAAGCAAGCATATCTGCAGAGTACAAGTGTCCATCACCATGTTATGGACAGGATGTGCTGCAAGGTAGTAGGGCTGCAAAGTAGTAGGACTGTATGTCACGAAGCCCTGCTGAGGGCTGGAGTGGCTCTTTCATGGTCTAAACACTTATAATGTGACATTTTGTTCCTCTACATCACCTGTGTGTGGCCTGGAAGAAGACTGGCATCCAGAGCTTCCATCCAATAATGGCAGCTTGTGCCAGGTTCTAATTCTTTGGCTGTCCCATCTGATGACTGTACTTCACCAAGGTCATCTTACAGCTATCTGAAAGGGCACATGTCCCTGGCAGTCTGCACACAGACTTCTTTAAACAGTGTACAGGTAACAAGGCAGAAGTAGCAGTAACTTACAGTGATCTGTGTACCTGAGTAACTCAGATTCCTCCTTGCTGGCTCCTCTGGAGAGATACATCCACTGTGGGCAGATACAACTCCCCCCACAGACTCAGATGAAGGGACCAGTCTGCAGCCCAGCGGCTTCCTGCCCAGGCAGTCATGTGTGCTTTCCTGTGTTGCAAAGAAAATTTTAAGTGCTGATTAGACACCCAAGGGAAAGTGCTTGCACCAGCCTTTCCCTGAGAAGGGAAGCTGTACAGAAACCTCTCACGAGTGCCTGGGTAGATCAATACAGAGCGGTTTTCCAGTGGGATTAGAAGTTACTGTAAATGTCTGGTTGAACTGGGAGATTAACTAAGAGAGAATCTTGACTCTTGAGGGCCACACCCAAATGCTAAAGTTCCTGTGACACTCAGGTCAGCAATCAGTTCAGTCCTGACTCAGAACATGGCTGACTTACCTCTCCAGTCTCAGAGGCAATGAATGTATTTATCTACAGACTCAGGATAGCTGACATTCTGCCTCTGGTTCCCATCCTGCTGCAGAATATCGAGTGATTTCCAGAGGCAGCTGTCTCTGGACTGGGACCAGTGCCTCTTTGCCCTGCCCATCTGCCCTCATCACCTAATCTACTCTCCAAGTTTCCCATTACCTTTTATGATCACCAGCCTGTGAGATAGAGAAGGGGGGTGTAGACATGAATTCTGCATTATTCAGGATCCTGGATATGGCATAGTTGTGTAAGTTTGAGCAAAGTACTACAAGGCTCTTTGCCTCAGTTTACCAATCATCAAAATAAGAGTCATTATCACCTACTTGACAGGGTTATTTTAAGAATAAATGACTTAGGTGAGGTGGCTCAGTCAATAAATCTCCTGCCTTGCAAGCAAGAGGACCTTAGTTCAATCCCAGAACCTGCATAAAAAGGCAATGTGTGATGGATCACACTTGTAATTGCAGCTCTGGGAAGCTGGAGACAGGTGGATTCCCAGGGCTTACTGGTTAGCCAGCCTAGCCTAATCAGCAAGCTCCCGGCCAGTGGATGGTGCTTGAGGAATGACATGGAAGGCTGACCTGCAGCCTCCATATGCATGCACATGCATACACACATACCCATGCACAGATGTGGACCACACACACACATGCATACACTCACCACCCTCATGTACACATACTCATGCACAAATGTGCACTACACACACACAAACATACACATGTACAGACACACAGATGCAGTTGCAGCACACACACACACACACACACACACACATACACACACACACACACACACACACACACACACACTCTGTGGGTGCACACACATAGAGTAAATGATTTGATACTTGGGTAACTGCTGGGAGGCCTGGAAGACAGCACTTGCTCATGAGACCAAGACACAGACATCATGGTCATCTTTATTCCATAATCACCAGGAAGCATGGACAAAGCAATGGGGGAGATAGCACTTTAGCCATTTTGGACAATCTCACTCCAGGCAGAGCTCCTCTCCTCAAAAAAAAAAAAAAAAACTTGTTCTCCATTTGAGCTCAACAGTAATGAGTAGTAGAAATCATAGGCTGCCCTAGGATACAGCCCCTTTAAACCAAGGTAGCATGGGAATCCCAGTGACAGGCAGGCACTGGGTACTAATCCGGCATACACTGGTTGAGCAAGGAGGCAGTTCTGTTCATCTCACCAAAGTAAATTGTGGATGGCCGAGTGCTGTAGACTGAGTCCTGGTGATCCCATGTTCCCTGAGACTGAGGTGAGCAGAACTGTCATGGATGCACTTCAGCTCTCATCATGGCTGCCCCCTTTGCAGGTGTCAGGCATCAGAATAGCTCTTTCAGAATTCAAGCATCAGATGGCTCTTTGCTGTTCAGATGTTTCCAAACCCTTGTCCTGTTCCATCATTGTGACATGTATGTCAGGTGGCCATGGCAGGAGGCATTTCTGTGATAGACAGATGAAAAAGCCAAGCCAAGAAGCATCTCCTCAGCTGGTCATTCTAGAGTAGGAAGGTGCGTTCTCTAACTATTCTTCTTTGGCTTTCTGGACCAATTCTTGACCCAGAGAGCCATGAGGTACTTGTGAGGTGGTATTTGTGTTTTCTCATTTATAGACCCAGGGATGTAAAATGCTCCTGGATCCTTCCAGAACTATAAAACTTGCAGGAGTGTCTGAGTCCTCTGAATTTCAGCCAGACAATTGTATTGCTAAAATTAAAAATAGCTCAAGAACCAAAAAGGTTAAAAAAAAAAGAGAGTCTCAAAGAATACAAACAATATTCATTGCAGCATTTTAAACAACAGGGAGTCAACATTCAACATTAGTCAACAGGGAGAAACATTCAAGTGTGGTATATCTATTCAATAGAATATTAGTCAGAAAAAAGGTGAAAGGAGTTCCAGAATGTGTTATAAGATGGAGGAACCTTAAAGGCATTATGCTGAGTGAAACAAGTCAGACAGGAAAGGACAAATATTGTACTATTTCACATGTATGAGACATCTAGAACAGATACATTTATGAGACAGAAAGCAGATTATAAGCCATCAGGGGATAGAGAGAGGGGGGAAATAATAGGTAAAAAACAATGTGTTCATGGTGACAGAGATGCTTTGAGAATTGTGGTGTTGGTTGTAGTGTGTTGGGAACATATTTGTGAGCACATTGTTCATTGAAATGACATATTTGTTACATGGCAAAATTGGAGCTGTTTTTAAGTTTCTCCAAGGAAATACTTTTAAAAAAATATGAAAGCCCACAGTATAAACCATTAGAAACTGAGAGACAAATAATAGGGTTTTTGCGCGCACGTGCGTGCGTGCGTGCGTGCGTGCGTGCGTGCGTGCATGCGTGTGTGTGTGTGTGTGTGTGTGTGTGTGTGTGTGTGTGTGTGTGTGATGTACTTCTTGGTATGTATGTCCACTTGTGTATGCAGATGTACAGGTTGTGGGTGTGGTAAAATCAAAGGTCAACACTGCCTATCTTTCCCCAGTCACTTTCCACCTGTATTTTTGAGGTCTTTTGCTGAGTCTGAAGCTCATGGATTGGCTTCTGGAATCTGCTTGTCTCTCCAACTCTCTTACCCACCCGACCTGCTGAGGTTATAGACATGCAGCACCACAACAGATGTGCAGCATCACATCTGGCTTTTTACACGGGTTCTGAGGAGCCAGACTCAGCTTTCATGCTTGTATGGTGAGCGGTAGTAACTGAGTCATCTGTCTCCCCAGCCCCAGGTTTTACGGTTTCCATGCAGTAAATTCTGACTGTCACAGTGTGGAGGTGATGCTGTTTTAATTCCTTGTTTCCTCTGCTGTGAATGTGTTAAATGCATGCAGAGTCATGACTACAGAGAGCACTCTCTGTGGGGAGAGGACTGTCTGTGAGGAGAGCACTGTCTGTGAGGAGAGCACTGTCTGTGAGGAGAGCGCTGTCTGTGAGGAGAGCACTGTCTGTGAGGAGAGCGTTGTCTGTGAGGAGAGCACTATCTGTGAGGAGAACTGTCTGTGAGGAGAGCGCTGTCTGTGAGGAGAGTGCTGTCTGTGAGGAGAGGGCTGTCTGTGAGGAGAGGGCTGTCTGTGAGGAGAGGACTGTCTGTGAGGAGAGGGCTGTCTGTGAGGAGAGCACTGTCTGTGAGGAGAGCACTGTCTGTGAGGAGAGCACTGTCTGTGAGGAGAGCACTGTCTGTAAGGAGAGGACTGACTGTGAGGAGAGCACTGTCTGTGAGGAGAGCGCTGTCTGTGAGGAGAGCACTGTCTGTGAGGAGAGCACTGTCTGTGAGGAGAGCGCTGTCTGTGAGGAGAGCACTGTCTGTAAGGAGAGGACTGACTGTGAGGAGAGCACTGTCTGTGAGGAGAGCGCTGTCTGTGAGGAGAGCACTGTCTGTGAGGAGAGCACTGTCTGTGAGGAGAGCACTGTCTGTGAGGAGAGCACTGTCTGTGAGGAGAGCGCTGTCTGTGAGGAGAGCACTGTCTGTAAGGAGAGGACTGACTGTGAGGAGAGCACTGTCTGTGAGGAGAGCACTGTCTGTGAGGAGAGCACTGTCTGTGAGGAGAGCACTGTCTGTAAGGAGAGGGCTGTCTGTGAGGAGAACACTGTCTGTGAGGAGAGCACTGTCTGTGAGGAGAGCACTGTCTGTGAGGAGAGCACTGTCTGTAAGGAGAGGACTGACTGTGAGGAGAGCACTGTCTGTGAGGAGAGCGCTGTCTGTGAGGAGAGCACTGTCTGTGAGGAGAGCACTGTCTGTGAGGAGAGCGCTGTCTGTGAGGAGAGCACTGTCTGTAAGGAGAGGACTGACTGTGAGGAGAGCACTGTCTGTGAGGAGAGCACTGTCTGTGAGGAGAGCACTGTCTGTGAGGAGAGCACTGTCTGTGAGGAGAGCACTGTCTGTGAGGAGAGCACTGCCTGTGAGGAGAGCACTGTCTGTGAGGAGAGCATTGTAGACAAGGCTGGCTCTTACGTTTCACTCTGTTCCACTGCCTGGTACTGAAAAAGATGAGAGTTTACTCTGAAAACTCATTTACTCTCACAATCTCAAGACCCATTTGTCATCCATTTTTCCTGTCATACTGAAGGGAACCCCTAAGAAAATAGAATTAATTCACAGCACTGGTTTGGTTTCTGTTTTGTCGTGGTTTTGTTTGTTTTGAGTTTTGTTTTTTCAATGTGCATACCCCAGCATGGCCTTCTCAGCTTCGGATACTGGAGTAGTTACTTCCTCATTACAGCAACCAAACACCTGACAAGAAACATTTAGTGAGAAAGGTCTTGTTTATTTCTTTATTTATTTGGGTGTGAGTGTGTGTTTGTGTGCACGTGGAAGCCAGAGGAGAGGCCTTTGCGTGTCTTGCTCTATCATTCTCCATCTCATTGCTTTGAGACAGAGTCTCCCACTAAACCTGCAGTGAGGCTGGTGGCCAGCAAGTCCAGAGACCCTCCTGTCTCTGTTGCCCACAGTGCTGGGGTTACGGGCACACCCAGACATGCCTGGCAGTTTACCCTGGTGCTTGCATCCGAGCTCAGTTCCTCACGCTTCTGCACCAAGAGCTCTTGTGCTCTGGGCCATCTCTGTAGCCCCTGCAAGCTTTTATTTTGTCCCGTGGGTTGAAGACACAGCCCATGAAGATAGGGAAGGCTTGTTGTCAGGAGAAGCTCATGGTTGTGGCACTAGGAACATGAGAACGTTTGCTTACACCTCGATGGGTCAGGAGACAGAGAGGGCCAGGAAGCAAGGCTAGGCTGGAAATCCCAAGGCCTGTCCCCTCATAACTTGCTTCTTGTAGGCAGGTGCCATTTCCTATGGAGGACGTTTAACACCAAATCACAATGTATGTATACCATACATTAAGAAAGAGTAGGTCTCATTTCCCCCAAACCAGGGAACAGATAAGGGAACTTACATTTTACGGAATGTGAAAGGGGTTCACAAAGAGAGAGAGAGATTTGGTCTGAAGTCAGACTGCAGCTCACTCAGCAGCCCCAGGCAATCCCATCATCTCTATGAACCTCACCCTTACCATGGAGGACATCATGTTGTGATGCTTAATTCATGGGCTTCTGCCCTCGCCTGCCCAGGGTGGACACTGAGCCTGGGGACAAAGCCACAAGTGCCACAGGCCATAGCAGGCCATTCAGAGAGTGCCGAGCACAGGCAGGTGGGCAGGGCCATGGTCTTCAAGGTCTCAGGAAGAGACCTCACAGAGTACATTCCCCCTCTCAGCAGGGAGCTATGGACAGGTCCTGAATTGTAAGGCAAACCTCCCGAATAACAGATTTTGTGGGCAGATAACCTCAAGCCCAGTAAACAGAAGATGCCATCCCTCTCCTGGGCCATGCAGCTTCTCTGTGGCCTGGAGAGCTGTGGTAGTTTAAATGAGAACTATCTCCCATGGCCCGTGTGTACGAAGGCTTGGTCTCCGGTTGGTGGTGCTCTTTGCAGAGGTTATGGAGACTTTGGGCTGGATCCTGCTCTGTCACCTTCAGGATCTTCCATCATCTAGGGACAAATGAGGAAACATCTCTGTCTGGCATCCCTACAGGATGCAGGCCCCATCCTCCTTTCACATGAGGCAGCTCTTTTCTCCACCCAGCAGGTTCCTTCTGTTTAACAGATAATGCAAAAATTGACAAGCCCCCTCCTGATGGCCTTCAGGGTCATGTAGTCTGTGCAAGTGTTGTGACCTGCAGTTGCCAGTATCTGAGCATGGACACCATGGAGCCAGATGCCACTCTGACTTATCCTTTCTCTGACTGGGCTCCCATCCATCTCTCAGGTCCAGTGTTTCTTCTACACCTTCTTATTAAGATGAAATTCTTGGTAAATAGGTGATCACTTCTGAGGATGTGGCTCAGTGTGAATTTTGTCCTCATGTGAGCAGCTGCAGAACATGTGGCATTTACTTCAACAGTGACAGCAACTATTCACTGGGGAGATCTGCTCCAGGAAGGATTTGTCAGACTTCTGTAATTTAGCCAGAAGAATCAACCCAGGCAGGACCACCTGCACCCGGGCAGGACCACCTGCACCCAGGTAGGACCACCTGCACCCGGGCAGGACCACCTGCACCCAGGTAGGACCACCTGCACCCAAGCAGGACCACCTGCACCCAGCCAGGACCACTTGTACCCAGGCAGAACCACCTACCCAGGCAGGACCACCTGCACCCAGGCAGGACCACCTATACCCAGGCAAGACCACCTATACCCAGGCAGGACCACCTATACCCAGGCAAGACCACCTATACCCAGGCAAGACCACCTGCACCCAGGCAAGACCACCTGTACCTAGTCAGGACCACCTGTACCCAGGCAGGACCACCTGTACCCAGGCAGGACCACCTGTATGCAGGTAGGACCGTCTCTGCAGCCCAGATGGCTATGACATCTCTTATTGCAGCATCTCTTGTCTACCAGGCAGTTCGAAGAAGGCTGGTTTCCCCTCTATGTCCATCCAGCTCTCTGAGCTCAGCCCTGCAGAGTACATGGAAGTCTTTGCCTTCCAGAGCTGGCTTCCTGCACAGTTAATTCCTGGTTGAGGTGACTCCGTTCTTTCTTCATCCCTCATCATTCCTGGCGTGACTTCTGCCTTGTGACTATTTCTGGGGCCTGGAGGTCCTATGACCTAGCGCCTTTACCAAAACAAAGTGGGAGACAGGGATTGGTTGGAGGGCATGGTTTCTTCAAGTCTGGGTTTGGAAAATTGGGGTGGAGACTGTGCCCTCATAGGAAAGCATTCTCTATTTTCAAAAGGAGAAATAGTCTGGGGGTGGTAAACGGGGTGAGGGTGGAAAGTCCTTTGAAGGTCTTGCAGGCCAAAGCTCACTCCATCTTTTCTTCGGGGTTCTCCTTCAGACCTCCTCCTGCGTCCCTGTTAATGCACTAATTTTGCAACAAACAGTGATGGAGGAAGAGGGGTAGGGGAGTTACCACTGACTACACTGTGTTAAGATGAGCCAGGATATGGGCTTGCTTTCGTTTTGCTGATCAAGGCCTAGCAAAGGCATGGCTGCTCCTTCCTTGGCAGGCATGGCCCTGCTTTATGAATTTAATTTTAGTTCTCTGTAATTCCTGTTCTGTTCCATGACCCACTGCCCAGAGACAGGGAGATGAGCAGCAGAGGACTCAGCCCCAAAGGGCAGACCCGCAGTGGAGAGATCTCCACCCTGGGCCTGGGACATGGAGATGTGACTGGGATGTAGGAACCCCATGCCACCCTCTTCCCCGGTTTATAGGACAGGTAGACCTTATTAAAATGTATCTGCTACTGAAGTCCTATTGGAGGGAAGATAGAAACGTTCAAAGGGCTCCAGATAAAACTCAAGACCTTTGCTCTGCCACCGACCAGCTGTGTGACCTTCGGCCAGAAACACCACTTCTCTGTGCATCTACCAACTTCTGTGACTCTTCCTCAGGGTGGGAGAGATAGACTATTCTGGCCCACTTGCCAAGGCAGCTTTGAATACCCATCTTCATGAAGTACTAAAGCTGTTGTCCACATGGAACACTTAGAGTCATACAGAGCTACTTCACCCACTGGACACTTTGTCTCTTGGTTTTTCCTTTTCAAGTGGCAAGAAAGGAACTCCCTGGGCCTGCAAACATCACTGGTATTTAGTGAGTGCTACAGTGCATCGGGCATTGCTGTAAGCGCTTGTATATTTTAGTGGGGGAAAAAATCAGACACATGTTCCTGTGCCTGTTGACTTGATATCCTCCTGGACACTTCAGGAGATCTAGCTACACGGAGACAGAACAACAGTTAACACAGAACACACAAGTCAGGAGCTATTTTAAAATCAGGAGTGTGTTGCCAGGCTTGGTCACTTTGTGATGAACTAGCCATTGTCCCAACTCCTTCGCTTAAGTTCAGAGAATAAAAGGGCCGAAGAGTGACAGACATAGGAAAGAGAAGCAGGCAGAGCATGGGGAGGGGAATTCTAGGACAGCCAGCAAACACAGCAGGAGGCCCCTGAAGGAGATGAAAAGGGCCAGAGCAGACCTGAGGCATGAAGGGGGTACAGTCCAGCACAGCCAGGGTGGGAGACAAAAAGCAGAAACCCACCAAGGCAGAAAAATACTTCTTAGCCTTGTACATTTCCAGTTCCCAGCAGGGGGTGAATAGACATGTATGTGGGGTGCTGGGACCATGCCATGGCAGGTCCTGTTATGAGAGACCTCCCCTAAGTCAGTGCTCACCTAAGTCTGTTGGGGACCACCAGCAGCTGAACCACTGACCTGACTCGATCCTCTCCTGCCTTCATAGCCTCAGATGCTTAGGGAGCACCCACAATGCACCAGGTAGAGGTGATGGGTGGAAACAAGGCAGGCAGGTCTCTGTCTCTGTGGTACCTCATTTGGGATGGGAGCTAGGAGGTGAAAGTGACTCTCATCTCCCAAGCCACTGGTGTCTGTCCTGAACACGATGATTAGATCCAGATGGGGCCACATCCTGTGCACATATCCAGAGAATGAGACTGAAATTCTATACCTATACTCTCAGCACCCCACCCCCCAGCCCAGACACCCATGAGAATGTCGCCCCCAAACCCTGGTCTCCTGGCCCAGGCTTACCACTGGAGCCAAGCTGACTAGGAATTGGAGCATGGGGCCAATGGGCAACTGGAGGGAAAGACAATGAGTGTGGAGAAAAGGGTGCTGGGTGTGATGGCAGATGGGAAAATGTAACAGATAGATGAGGCGTGGTCATCTCGGTGAAGTCTAACTGTGGCAAGATCCCTGACTATCCTATGTGAGCCTGGTGCTGGGGTAGGAGAAAGGGCACACGACAGGGGAAAAACCTGAAAGACAAATGTATCTAGAATTGGCCAACCTTGTTCTGGGCCTTGGGGAGACTTTTGTCTGCTGCAGCTGAATGTCTCCAGGGAAGCAGTAGACGCTTGCCTAGCTGCTGTGGTTTTCAATGGTCCCCTGATGAGGTCCCAGTCGCTCCCTTTGCTCTTTCCCTTCTGTTTTGACGCAGGTGCTCCTTACATCTTTCTTGGGCCACTGCTGCAAATTCCCTACCTGAGATCTCTTCCCCACACTGCTTCCCACTCTCCGCTGTGAGCCCTTTCCAAATGGCCTTTTGCCCATGGTATTTCATAGCTAATACCTTTCAATTATCTGCAGAGAAGACTCTGACCCTTCAGCAGTTATGTGTCTTTATCCTCAGAGTCCAGCCTGACCCTCATCTGAGAACCTCCTGCACTGGTGTTCCAGCCACTGGCCTTTCCCCACGTGCTACCCAGAGCCTTCATGTTCAAGGCCACTCTGCTTGATAGTCCTCCAGTTCTGCTTACAACCACCTCCGTGCTGTCTAGACTAGTTATATTTATTCCCTTGTTTAGCCCCCAAAGTCTTAGTTTGGGTTTTATTTATTATGTGAAGAGACACCACGACCACAGCAGCTCTTATAAAAGAAAGCATTTAATTGGGTAGCTTACAGGTCAGAGGTTCAGTCCATTATCTCGGTGGGACATGGCGGCATGCAAGCAGACATGGTGCTGGAGAAGGAACTGAGATTCCTACATCTTGACCCATAGGCAACAGGAAGTGGTCTGAGACACTGGGTGTGGCTTGAGCATAAAGGAGACGTCAAAGCCCACCTCCACAGTGACACATTTCCTCCAACAAGGCCACATCTACTCCCACAAAGCCACACTTCCTAATAGTGCCACTCCCTCTGGGACCATTTTCTTTCAAACTACCATATCCACCAAACTAAGAGTCCTTCAAAACCAGGCCATATTTCATGTATCTGTGTTCCTCAATGTCCAGTGGCAGCTGGCATGTCCCGAGTGTTCATTAAAGGCTTGGAAATTAAGTGAGAAAGAAACAATATGGGTAACTAGCTCAAAACATGACAGTAACCTCTCTCTTTTGATGACTCTCAGCCTGTATTTTCAGTGGATATGTTCAGCTGCCGTCACAAATGTCCCCGAATTCCCTCTGATTCTATACAGAGAGGTCATTGAGATGAGCAAGCATTGGAAACCCTTACATGTTGATTTGTAAGTGACCTTTGGTCTGTTCTTCACTCCCAGCTGACTTTAAATTGGGAATCAACTTGCATTTGAAAAGGAAACTCTGTGAATTACATGTTCCCCTGAATACAGGTCAGAGCTGGTTTAATTTGGCCTTTTGCACTCCACACAACAAGTTCACTTCTGCTTATCTCAAAGAGGTTCCTGTAAGTCCGAAGTCCCCAGAAAATGGGACTTGGGTAGTTACAGACTGTGGGACAGCCCTGTGTCTCTCAGCAGCAGGTCCTACTCTCTTCCCCCATCTCCTTGCCACTCCATGCACACCTTCTCTCCCTCCTTTGGCCGCTGGTATGTGGTCATCACTGTTAGATCTGTTTCTGTCCAGCCTGGGCTGCCCTGCTTGTCCCCACAGCCTCACCTGTATCACTGGAAGTAATCTACTCTTAGCTCTTCTGAATCCTCTTCTTGAGAGGAAGGGTAGGGTTGGCCTCCTTCATCTCTTCACTTGAAACGTATGCCCCCAGATTGGCTCAAACACCCCTGAAGTCACTCTCAATCTTGTCCAAAGAGGGAGATACGCAGTTGGTCTCCAGTCAGAATCAACCAAACAAGAGGCCTTTTGCCTATTTCTTCTGATGATATTAACCGCTCAGAGAAGAGAAGCCGATTCCATCAGCCCTTGATACACTAGTATGAACAAGCACATGTACTCCGTTACTTTTCAGAGAGTCAGTAGGAGTTCACACATGTCAGGAGACCACTACACCTTAGCTAACGAGAGATGAGGTCCTAAAGGCAGAGGAAGAGGTCCAGGAAGAAGGAAACAGTCTAGAAATGATTTTCTGCCTTCCGGTTACTCCCCTATGCAGCTCAGCCAAGTTGACCCATGAACAGGTTCTAAATGCTGGCTAGTGCCTTCCATTAGCTGAGTCTGTTTCCAATTGATTTATGAGTGATAATAACCACAGAGCATAAAAACCTAATTGTGGTTTAGAAATCTCCACAAAGATGGCATTTACAAGTTGAGTATCCCTGATACCTGATACCTTGTTGGTAACCTATCCCTTCCACTATCAACTAAGGGTTTCACCTCTCATCCTACCAAGATGGTGTAGAGCAGTAGTTCTCAACTTGTGGGTCATGACCTCTTTGGGGGGGTTGAATGGCCCTTTCACAGAGGTCACATATCAAATATCCTGCATATCAGATATTTACATTACTATTCATAACAGTAGCAAAATTACGGTTATGAAGTGGCAATGAAAATAATTTTATGGTTGGGAGTCACCATAACATGAGGAACTATATTAAAGAGTCCCAGCATTAGGAAGGTTGAGAAACACTGGTGTAGAGGGACCACTGGTCTTTGTGTCCATCCTGCCTCCTTCCCAAGCTATGCTTCCAGCATGGCTTAGACTGAACCCTGGACACCATGACCCATGTCCTACAGTTCTGTCAGCATTCACTTGGGCCTGTGTGTAAACTGACATACCTGACCATGATCCTCATGTGCTCTGCGAACTTGCCCTCAATTGCTAGACACCCAGGCTGACTCAGTGTAGTGGTGTAGTTTATTGATGGGCCTGATGAAAGGGAAAGTCAGACAGTGTCGGAGCGATGTGTGGGAGGTGGGGAGTGGAGTGGAGCTGTAGCACGTGATCACAGGTTCACACAAGGCTTCCAGGAGAAGCTAGTCCGAGCCCTTAGGAAGAGGAGAGAGGCTTTGGACAGGGTGAGACCCTAGGCTTGGCCAGGTGCTGTCCCTGTGGCTGGTGTAGAATGCAGTACAGAGCTTCCCAGTGTCTCATACCTGCTTACAAGGTCAGACCTTCACGAGGAGTCAGAGACACAACATTCCCTTCTTCTATTCTCTTCATGCTAATTGCCACAATAGGCAAGAGAGGAAGTCAGTTTCACAGTATGAAGCCTGTCAGTTGTCTCTGGTGCCATCTCTATTTGCTTGTGCTAGTCCCTACTAAGTAGTTGTCTTTAGTTTGTTTGGGTTTTTTTTTTGGGGGGGGGGGACGTCTAGTAAAGATGCTAACATCCTGCATAGTTTGGATTAGACTGTTACTCAAAGCCCATGTGCCTAAGGCTGGGGTTATTGGGAGATGGTAGAACCTTTGAGGGGCATCTAAGAAGAGGTCTTAGGGCACTGGAGATGTGTCCTTGCAAGCAATGGAACTCTCATCCCACCTCGCTGCCTGGTGTTCCCAGCCATGAGATGACCAGTTAGCTTTGCTGTATGCTTCCACCTTCTGCCTTAGACTCAAAGCAATGGGCCAAGTGATCATGAACTAAAGACCCCAAAGCTGTGAGCCCAAGGAAAACCTTTCTTCTTTATGAGCTGATTTTTGCAAGTATTTTGCTATTGTAACAGAAAGCTAACATTTCTTATGTCATCTATTGCTCTAAGGACATAGAGTGGGCACATGTATGTGGTAGAGTGTGTGTGTGTGTGTGTGTGTGTGTGTGTGTGTGTGTGTGTGTGTGTGTGTGTGCACGAATGTGGGCAAGTGTGCACACATAAGCATGTGTATGTGGAGGCCTGAGGTTAATGCTGGGAATCATCCTCGCCCCATATTTCATTGAGGCAAGATCTCTCAATCAAACCCAGAGCTCATCAATATGCTTCTCTCGTTAGCCAGTTTGCTCTGGGGCCCTCCTTTCTCTGCCTTCTAAGACTGGAATTGCAGGCTGCCTGCCACGCCTACCTGGTGGGTGCTGGGGATCCAAACTCCAGCCCTAATGCTTGCATAGCAAGCGCTTAACCACCCAGCATCTCCCCAGCCCACAAAGTCTGTTTAATGGGAAGGGCTGAGCTCTAATTTGTGAGACCTTCCACTTGTCATAGTTTCTAGTGGAAGAGAGCTTTAAAAAGAATGTCACTGCGTGTCTGACTTACACGCCGACTGGGTGGAATAATGGGAATATCTTCCAGGGGTTTCTTCTTTGGTATGCCACGGGCAAGGCGCTTCCTTCCCTCTCGCGACCATCCCTCCTTTCACGCTTTCTCCTTTGGGAACTGGAGCAGTGGCAGTGTGGGCTGAGGCTCCCTGACATGGCAAACTGTGGAGTTCTGGGCTCTAATGGTCTGTAACTGGGGACAGGGGAGTCACAGTGGAGCCGCCGTGCTGAAGGCTGAGGTAGGACTGGAGTGAGGCTGGAGTCCCCAGCCACGGCAAGGCCATTCCTTCAGGCCCTTCCTGAGGGCTGCATGTGGGATGGTTTCTCCAGCGGGATGTAGAAACCTCCGGAAGGGTCCTCCAACCTTTACCTTCCTCCTGCTGTCTTCTCCACGGCAGCCAAGGCAGTGCTGCCCCCTCCTGTTCGCTCTCTCTCTCTCTCATTCATAGACTGCCCTGTGAGGTCCTTGAGAACCTCCCCTTTGCAGATGAGGAGGACCTAGAACTTGTGGCCTGGTCTGACCTCTCCTGGGGCCTCTTGAATTTGACCTTAGAGCCCTCTTCCTGACACTCAGCTTCCTATGTGCTGAGCCCTAAAGAGACCTCCAGCTAGCCATATCCTGGGGCCCTTCAGTGTCACTGGTTGATAATATTTTTGTCACTTTACCCTTTCCTCCTGGCCGTCCACTGCTGGGCCTTTTAAGTAGCAGAAAGCCAGGCTCCATAGCTTGTCCCCTGCCGGCAGGAGAGAGGACTGGGACTTACCATTGAGAAATTATTAGGACTTGCACACTGGTGCCTTTCATGGGTGCAGAGCACTTTCCCTACCTGGACCTGTGCAGAGGAATTCAAAACCAGGCCAAGAATCCAGGCAGCTGAGCAGTGATGCTGCAGGGAACACAAAAAGCATGATGGGAAAACACAGAGGAGAGGGACTAAGCCTCTGGGGGCTGAGGGCAGGCAGGACATTTGAACAGGACAGCAAAGGGTGGGTAAGAGCCCAGCAGAGGGAAGCCTGTGTGTGTGGCACTGGTGAGAACCGTGGGGGGATGACCTGCTTCTTGGGCTCCTATGTTGAATGCTTTCGCTTAGACCATACCTTCCTAGAGGCCATGCTAAGTGCTTTAGATCCCTGTCACATTCATGGGCTTCCAACTTGAAGCAGCTCATACACTTCCATTCATACCAATCTCCAAAGCCAACTGAGATGTGTCTTGGCAAAGCCGGGCAGTCAGAATTGTGTCGACTGATCCTACTCTGGAAATTATCTGCTTGTGTCTGCTTTCTAAATCATTTTATGCTAAAAATAAAACATCTCCAATAAAACTTTGGGGAAATCCTCCTACACTGGGGACAAAGAATCTTCCTGACAGTAGGAGGTATCATCCAGGGGTCACATAGATGAACAGAGGGCCTGCAAAGCCAGGACATGAGTGAGGCCCTACAGGATGTGTTCTGGGGGCTCCTTAAGGACATCTTTCCTGACATGCCATTGAGCCCAGAGTGACAGTAGTGATAGCTGAACCAGCCCTGACATGTGTCCCCCAAACAGTGTGAGGGCTTGTTCCACAGCTGGCACCGAACCAGAGCTGACTGAACAGCCCCAGAAATTTTAGTCAGAGCCATTAAAAATCATAAGCAAGGCATCTGTCGCACTGCCGTCGCCAAGGTCACCCAGCAGCAGGAGGCACCCGAAGAGGAGCTCATGCTACCCTGCCTAGAACAGCCACCGTGCGCAGCCCTGCCCGGGGGCCAGCAGGCCCTGGCTATGCAAATGTGCTAAGAAGTATGAGCTCATTTAGGGACAGCTGGGGAAGGCAGAAGACAATGAATGGACTTGGGACTGAAACCTGAGGATTCTGAAATGAGGTTTGCAAGAATCAACACCATTATTATCAGGCAGCTCCCTCCAAAGTCTGGGTCCGGACATAGGTGTGTGCTGATTTTTGAAGTCCTCTTGCAAAATGGAACATTTTAGGACTTTGGTGGTCAAACTTGGACTCATGGGTACAGTTTCTAGCTGAGAGTAATTTGGGGAACACATAACCTAAAGAGTGTGGTGCCAGCACAGAGTGTGGGAAGCTAGGGAATAGAGACGGAATGTGCAAAACAACAACAACAACAAAAAAAAAAAAAACCCACGCGCCTTTTTTTCACAATCAGCAAGAGCCCTGGCGGAGGAACCACTCCCTCTGTACTCTCTTATCTGTAAACAGGGTTAAAACCCGCTCCTTCTCAGGGTTACTATGAAGTTCAAATAGGACAGGACAGGTGCTAGGGAAATGCAGGCCACCGGGAGGTTCCGTGTGTGTGTGTGTGTGTGTGTGTGTGTGTGTGTGTGTGTGTGTGTGTGTGTGTGTTGATGATGATTTTTGCTGTCTCCTCCCTCACTTAGAGGAAAGGGAAGCTGAGGTTTGGGGAAGCAGGCCTTAGAGCACATGATCATCAACGGCCTAGGCCAGGACCACCTCCACCCCCCTACCCCCCCCACCCCCACCCACCCCCGCCTCCTTCCCTCTTTCTGTCTCTTTCTTCCTTGTCCCAGGAGAGGTGCTGCTCCTGGCTGAAAAGAAGCCAGGGGTGTTTTTCATTCACCACACGAGTCTGAAGACTGTGGGTGCCAAGGACACTCTTCTCGTTGTTCTTAAAATAGAGAAACAATTTGAGAACGAAGCAAATCCAAATCACCTGAGTGCAGCCCCCTGCCCTTGCTCCACTTCTGGCTCAAGGAGCGCACCAGCCAGGCTCTTAAGGAAAGAAGATTGCATCCTTCAGTCTAGCAAATGGTGGTCAAAGCTTGCCCTCGAAGAGTAAGAAGCTGGCCTGGCTTCCTGAAACTTGACATGGGTCTTCTCTGAGTATCTACCCTGGACAATAGGCAGAACCATAGGGCACTTGCTAGGACTGGTCTTCCCAGGAGGAAACTCAAAAACAGAGGAGGTGGCAGGAGAGCCTCAGGCTGTGCTCACCTCCACCTAAGGATTGAGGGTGAGGCCAATGACCTAGGGTTCAGTCTTGTTCTGGCCTTCAGTTCAGTGTCCTCAGTAGTGAGAACCTGGTTGCTAGGCTTCTCAAGCTAGGAGATGGAAAGTAGACTTCCACCTTTTGACGGGTTTTTAGGTGGAGGAGAGAGGGATGAGGAAATATTAGATAGAAAGAGAGACCTAGCTGACGAGAAGAAAGACAGAAACACAGGATAACTTTGGGAGGACCTGGGTCAATACTCAGCCACCTCATCCTTTATTCAAAAGGACTTTTTAATAATATGCCAAGGGGAGAGGCAAAAGACTTCCCCCTCTACAGCCAAGTGTAGACCTTTCCAAACCCTGGTAAACATGTCTGTGGCCAAATCATCTCCTTATGCAGCCCTGCTAGGTAAAGCGAGCTCAGATTCTCTGACCCTGAGGAAATTCTCACTAGGAAGCCTCCATGGGCTCGCAAAGCAGACCCAGGAGAAGGGTGTCCACCAGCTTGGAGAAAGGGCTTTGAGCTTCCTGGTCACCCTGACACAAGCAGACCTCGTCTTCCCTAGGCTAGGCTTACCAGGGGTCTCCTGGTCTGGGTGGTCCGGGTCCACTCACTGCTGCTTCCTGTGTCTTCCCCTGTGATTCTTACCTGCTCATATCTCCAAGCCTCAGGTGCTGTTTCTGTCTGGACCATCCATGGTTCCTCACCCAGGCATACAGAGATGGAGTGGTTGCCAGGACAGAAGGTTGGCACTTAAGGAACTAGATTCTCAAGGTCAAACCCAAACCATGATTTCAGATGGGCGGGAAGCAGCTCCACCACTGGAGGCCAACTCTTCCAGAGAGGGTGTCAGCAGTGACAGTTGGCACATGGGGGTCAGGAAGCTCTGCCAGGACCCCATCCCTCTTGCTAGTTTTCAGTGTTGGTGGGATATGTGTGTTTCCTTGGACCTCGGATGACTGCTTCAATCAGTTGGTTGTGCCTGCTGCTCCCCACTCATTTATATTTTCAGGAAACTGTTCATTAAGAAGAGTTTCTCTGGCAGGTGGCAAATGCTACATGTTCAAAATCTTTGCAACTCACCACTAAGACACCTGCATCTCTGCCTCCTGTGCCCCCTCTTAATGGAGTTTGCGCTGTTTGCATAAGATACAGGCTCAATGCGCACTTCCTGGTTGAGTGAGGCTTGGCACCCAGCTCTTGTGGCGGCTCAGCTCCTTGGGGTAGGTGTGTGGGAATGAGAAATGTGAGAAGCTGTTGGGATCAGCAGAGGGATCCCAGGACTACAAGGCCACGGGCAAACCTTGGCTGTGTCAGTGCCAATGCCCACTCACACACATCTGGAGGAGAAGGTGGCTAGAAGCCCACAAGTCCATTTGGCAAGGCTGGCTTCAGGGATCTGAGGGGCGCTGGTGGAGCTGGGATGGGAAATAAGAGGTCTCTGGCTCTGCACTCCCAAGTCAGTGTGTAGCACGCCGAGCCTGCCGATAGGGCACTGTGCAATCTTTGCCATGTATGTTTACTGGCTACTTTGAAAACCATTCCCTGTGGAACAGAAGGGTGCCCCCTCACAGACACAGGTCTCACAGGGAAGGGCTGAGATCAGCATGAAATCTCCAAGGTGTTCCTGGAAGGGCCTTGAGCTCCGCCACCTTGGATCTTTCCCTGACACCAGAGACACATCTTAGCAAGGTGCTCTGGGCTGCCTGCTGCCTAGCAAGCTGGAGCAGGCTCAGCCAAAAGGAGCCAACTCTTGTTTGGAGAACTTGGAGCTGATCTCCGGCTCAGGAACTTAGGCAATGTTTCTAAAAAGCCCAGCAAGTATTGGGTGGGGAGGAGAGTTCAAAGAAGTGAGTGTGAATCTCAGCTCTGCCATTCAACACCAAGGACAGGGTAAGTTTTCATCTTTGGTCTGCACAGCCTTGCTGCCTTGTGGGGCACACATGCTCTCTTTGCTGGCTGTTAACATCTCTGAAGGAACACTTGAAGAAGGTACCTGTAATTACGTATGGGACGACATAGCTTTGACCTGGCCAGAGGTTCTCTGCATGCATAGTAATCTGCAAAGACTTGAACTCCAGAGCACGAACTGAAGTACATTATTTCTCCTACCAAGAGGTTGTGATTAATTATAAAATATCAACAAAAGACACCCCCTTTTCATCTTACTGTAGCAAGAACACTCATGGGATCTACCCCACTAATAGGTTTTTAACTGTGTGGCGCGGCAGTCAACTCCAGGCTCAGTGCTGTACCGCAGATCTCAAAATGCATTCATCTTGCAAAACTGAGTCATTATGTCTGTTCATTAGCAAGCCCCTCTGCCCTCTCCTCCAGCAGCCAACCACCATTGGTTTCTCTGAGGATGTTTTAGAGACCTCCCAGGGATGTGAGATTTACCCTGTATTTGCGTAGCTTCACCTGCAGCTTCTTATAAGGCAGGACTCTCTGCTCTTTCACCCATAAAAACAGCCAAGGTCAAGTGTACAAAGAAGCTAGCATCTGGGGACCCGGCACCAGAGAATCGCATGGAGAAGTTCTGAGCAGAACAACCAGGCTGGCCCCCCACTTATACTCACTTCAGCACTTTTCCACATAATGACTCCTGTGGACAAAGCTGATGGATGAGGGGGTGAGAGGGCGAAGCCTGGCCAGCCATCAGAAATCCCTTTGAAATGTTTTCTGTCATCTTACAAATGTCAGCAAATTGTATATGATAACCATATTCAATTTAGATGTATCATTCTATTTTGAGCTCTTTACTGAGAAGTGAAATGGGAAGAGCCCGAAGGGAGTTTCCTATATGCTCATGGTGCATAGCTCAGCATCCCTGGGGACCACTTCCCGTTGGACTGAGGGCCCTGGGGACAATGACTAGCTCTCAGCTCTGCTATTGCTCTTGTCTGTGGGTAGCAGCTCACAGCCTCTGAGGGAGCAATGAATCCTTTCGTAGATGGTGACTTAAAGACTTAACCTGTACCAGGCAGCTTTGGTTAAAGAGAAAACTCCAGGAGACAACTGTGTTGAGACTGCAGTGTGTGGCAAGGCCTGCTGATTCTGTTGATTGGCTGAGGTCCTCAGGGGCTGAGGTGTTTCCAGGGGACAGGCCAAGAGTGGCCGTTTGTTCCACTACATGCTCCTCTTTCCCAAGGCTCTGTTTGCCTTGCTACTGGACCTAAGAATAAGTGTGCATAGAGACCTCATGCCACAGTGGCTTCCAGGGCAGGATCAGGGATGCAATGAGGCTGTGGCGGGCACCTTCCGCAGTCACAGGAGCCTGCGACTGCCCAAAGCCCCTTCCGAGAGTCTGCCTTAGAGGCAAGGTCTTGCACCTGCCTTTCAGCAGCATCGTGATCACTTAGACTCTAAGCACTCTGGTCAACAGGGCTGTGATGGTAAATAACACAGGTGTTTTGTACGCCATTTTAGCCATAGCCAGTGCTGGGGTGGGGGGCCCGAGGCACCTGACTCAATGCACACAGACAGACTGAAGCAGGACTCCTGAGTGGCAAGCTTGCCACAGTCTTTTTTTCTTGTCCTCTTGGCCAAACAGTATAAGCTATTGGCTATCATGTAAAAAAGTTATGGAATCATTATCAACTAACTACCCAGAGCAGCAGAGTCTGGGGCTGGGGGTGGCGGGGCAGGGTGCAGGCAGGCATCTGCCAGGATTTGAATTGCCTGTCAATGACCAATCGTTGTTCCTGTAAAATGACTGGGCTCAGGACTCCTGAAGGGACTGGATTCCAGGACAGTGTCTCTGAAATTCCCGCTAAGTGGAAACCTAACAACAAAAATCATGCCCCAGGACATAATTCCTAAAGTAATTAGTGGCCATTAGTGACATCATCAGGTAGCCAGGCTCTTTCCAGTAAGTGGCTACCTGTAGCCAGGGCCTGTGAGAGTGAAGAGAACCAGAGACCAAGAGCAAAGGAGATGCTCTCAGAGGGAGGGCAGAGAGCAGAGCCAAGACTGAGGGAAAGACTTCGGCATTGCCCACCCTAAAGCTTCTCTGCTGGTTCAGAAGTCATTCCCACCTGGAAATCCTTGGTTAACCCCTGATTCCTGCGAGTTTCTGGCACAATGTTCAGTATTACAGTGGTGTCTGCAGGAGCAGGAAGCAAGAGTTCAGGTGGGTAGGAGGCCCTGGTGGGTCCAAGATGGAAGCCCGGGTCTCAGGCGGACCATGGGGCACTGCATGCTGCCTGGCCCTTTTTCTCGGTGGTCAGATGCAGCAGAGAGCCTGTGGCCTCTATGGACGCCGCACAGGCTGAGCTCTTCTCGGCTTTGGTTGATTTTTGTCTGATAGAGACCATCCACTCTAAAGGCGAAACCGAAGTTTTCTGACTTGTAAAGAAAGACAAGGGTACACCAGTCAGCATCCCAGTCACTGCAGAACCCAGCAGGGCCAACAAGAGGGAGGCCTGCCCTCTCCAGTCACCCAAATGACCCGCATTTTTTAGCTAAGGATAGGAAAAAAAGACATCCCTCTTGAGCCCCCCTACCCAGGTGGGAACCATGGTGCCAGTACTGCTGCAAGCAGCTGCCTCAACCATGGGACCTGGTGGCCTGGATTCATGATGGGTGCCTGATAGATGCAATGACAAGGCTGCCGGTGCTGGGGCTCTTCCGTAGCGTCCGCCGGCCGCGCCCCTCCGCGGCCCCCGCCCCAGCCCTAGCCAGGCTGAGCACAGCCGGAGCATGCGCCTTTGCGCGGCCGCGGCCAGGAGGCGGTGGGGAAGCAGCGCGCATCGCTCGGGCCCCTGCCTGCACCCAGCCGCCAAGTTGCCGGTTGCTAAGCAGTTATTGTTTCTGTGGCGATTGCAGAGGCTGTGGCTAATTGGAGAAGCCCCACTGAGCAGCAGCATCTTCCTCTGTCGAGCCTGTCTCTGCTCTTCGCATTTAAAGAGCAAACTAAGGCTGCTCTTCCCAGCTCCCTCCCCCACCGCCCCCCCAAAACCTGGTGATTTCGGAAGTATGGACTAGAATTGCTCTCCTCACCCTACCATTGCGACTCTGGTGCCTCCAAAGTCACAGTCAGACTCCTCCTGTCTCTGGGTGGTGATTGCCAAGACAGACCATGACCACCGCCAAGGAACCCAGCGCCTCGGGAAAATCTGTACAGCAACAGGATCAGGTAAGGCTGCTGGGGGTGGGGTGCTTGTGTGTGTGTGTGTGAGAGAGAGAGAGAGAGAGAGAGAGAGAGAGAGAGAGAGAGAGAGAGAGAGAGTGAGAGAGAGAGAGAGGAGAGAGAGAGGAGAGAGAGAGAGAGATTGAGAGAGAGAGAGAGAGAGAGAGAGAGAGAGAGAGAGAGAGAGAGAGGAGATATCTGGTCTGTTGGCTGTCTGGAGCTCTAACCCCCAGGTTTGATGTGTGGGGTTAGCACACCCTGCCCCACCTCCTCTATTTTAAAGGCTACCCTGGCTTTATCAATAACTGAGAAGCAAGGTGGACTTGCCCAAGCAGCTTTGGACAAAGGCTTCTCTCTTTGGGGCTGCCTCATTTAACCTGTGTTAGTTGTGAATATTCCCAACTACTTTGTAATTGGGGGAGAAAGGACATAGCAAGCATCCATGGAGCAGGCTGATTGAGACCCTGCAAAGGGACTTTGCTGTGGCTCTAAGACTGGGCAAAAGCAAGCACACCTGGTAAAGGTGCTTCCCCCTCCCATGCCTCCTGCCCCCTGCCCTCTTCCTCCAAGTGTCAGTGAGGGAGACAGGCTGTGTTCCCCAGGGCAGAGAGCACACTGCCCTGAATAATGAGGATGTGCCAGGAGGCAGGGGAGCCTGGGTGACTTGCAGGGCAGAGGGGACCCTTAGGCTTGCTTGGAGTCCTACAGGAAGAGGAGCTGTCCCTGCCCCAAGAGGATTCCCTTCTGGCATGCATGGGGAATGGATGCCTGACTATTGGGGATACTATAGTTCTCTTCCTAGAGGGTCTGAAGGGCTGTCTTGTCCCTTGATGCTCCCTTGGCATCAGGAGGTCTCTGAAGCAGACTCTGGGAGACTCTACCAGGTCGGCAGAGCAGTTGGTGCTGCCTCGGCTAACTGACAGTATACCCGGTTTCCCTTATGGGTCTAGGTTGTCCTTAGGTCACTTTTGCCAGCGTTAAGGCAAAGAAAGAAAGCCCCCCTGCCCCCCAGAACCGGGAAAGCCAAGAGTATCTTTGGGGGACAATATGTGAAAAAACTGAACCATCAACTATTTGGAAACACTTCAAATTTGTATTTAGTGAGAGCTCTCTCTCTCTCTTTGGAGGTCATCTCCCAACATTCATTTTTTTTTTTAAAGGTGAATGTCTTATCCTATCATGTAGAGATCTCACATACAGTTTTGTTACTCCCGTGGAGAAAATTTTGTAAAACTAGAAATCTAAAAAGTCTTCATCAGTGTGAGCAATTGGGCAAGGGGTCAGTGTGAGCATTTGGGCAAGGGGTCAGTGTGAGTATTTGGGCAAGGGGTCAGTGTGAGCATTTGGGCAAGGGGTCAGTGTGAGCATTTGGGCAAGGATTAATGTTCAGCCAAGCTGGACAAGTTCAGAGCAGGCAAAGCAAGTCCTCCTCCTCATGAGCATCCTGTGCAACATCTGCTCCTCAAAGAAATACTTCTACCCCAAATTAGCATCTCATAATTCAGTCTCCTTTTATTATAGTCTCCTCCCTTACTAGGTATGGCATTAATGCTCGCTGGGCTTTTCTGGGCTATAGATCATAAGTTTGAGAATGCTTGTTACTGTTCACAGTATAAGCAGGGATCATGTGCCCAGGGTTCAGCCAACTTATGCAAAAGAACTTTCCTGGATTCTGTGTGATTTTTCTCTTATATTACTGGGTCTTAGCATGCACAGGAATGTCAGTGTTGAATAGGGTGTGGGTTATGCATGATGCACAAGCTCTTGGTGTGACCTTTAGAGCCTGAGAACGCACCCTACTCTTGACCCAAGTTCTTTTGTGGGAAATGGACACTGTTGTCAGCTGAGATACAAAGGCAGCTTTGACTCCGGAGGGCACTTTCCCTTTCCTCCTTTTCCTAGTGGCCTGTTCTTGGAGTGAGTGAGAGGAGAGCAAAATGGGTGGAGGCCAAAGTCTCACATTTTAAAATGATGTATGTACACATAAACATGTTCACATACACACATACTCACACACACACACACACACAAACTACACATGCTCACATACTACACATTCCCATATGCAACATGCTCATGCATGCTATTTTAAAGTCTTTTGAACAATAATCTTAACTAGCCCAACACAAAACGTAAAATAGCATAAAATGTGTCTTATTCCTCCATTATATACAGGTTTCTTTAAGCTCTATGCAGCAGGGTGTGGTGGTCACAGCACTTGGGAGGCTGAGGCAGGGGGATCACCACAAGTCAAGACCTGCCTGGGCTAAAAAGTTAGAGGACTTTCTCAAAACCACTCCCCAAACAAACAAACAACAACCCAAAACAGTTTGTGGTGAAGACTGCAGAACTCAACTGCTCATTTTCTTTCTGTTCCTTCTTGCTGGTAGAACAGGCAGTTGGGGAGCCATGGGAGCTGTGGGAAATCTGCTCCAGTGGTCCTTAGGGAGAAGGTGCACTGCTTGTGGTTTAGCTGTTGGCTTTGTTGTTGTTGTTGTTATTGGCTTATTTGGCTGTGCTTACAAACACCTGGCCTTCCTGGTGTCATCATAATCTTGGGGACTGGTTACCTCACACCCTAACACCAAAAGGTGGTGATATGAGGCCAGCTTCCAGCTTGCTTAGAAAGTGTGTGTAGTGTGGACTGCCATGGTGAAAAATCAATTTCTTCTCAATAAGCCAAACTCAGGTACCCTTTTCCACCTGCCCTGAAATTTGGGAACCATTCATGCAGTGGGGGGAGGGGAGAAATAACTGCCCTATGCTGAGAATCATCACAAATTGATTTAAAAATGGAAAAAGGTAAACAATAATTTTCCTTCTTCCCCCAGTTGATAGTATGGTTCTCCTTGCTTTCTAAAAACCATTGTGAAATAGATGAATATGCATAATGAGTTGTTTGGACCTTTGGTTTTTAAATCTTCTTGAAGATTCTGGATGATTCTGTGTGGGTTTTATGGGGGTTAGGTGTTATGCACATGCTGTGGTATGTAGGTTTGGGGGTTTACACACCATAGTGTAGGGGGGTGGGATACACATGGTGTGTGTTGGGGTATGCACATGCCATGGTTTGTGTAGCAGCCAGAGGACCATCTTGTTTTAGATCAGGGTCTCTTTTTACTGCTGCATATGTGTGCTAGGATAGATGACCCATGAGCTTCCGGACATTCTCTACCCCTTCACCTCCTTGCAGGGTGTGCTCAGATCACAGGCGCTTGCATGACTGTGTCTGGCTTCATCTTGAGTCTGGGATCCAAATTCATGTTGTCAAGTTTGTGTGGCAAGGGCTTCACCATCTGAGTCCTCTCCTCAGGCTTTAATCTCTTTTTAAGTACAGTAGAATCTGCCCCAGAATGTTTGGAAATAGCATGTCTGTTAATGTGAGTGGGATATATTTACTCAAGTGCCTCGGAGGCCACTCAGATGGGACTGAGCTGTTTTGGGGACAACTGAATCTACCCTGGCCTCCCCTTACTCCTCCCACACAGAGAGACCAAGACAGGGAAGCAGAAAGGATGAGGGTAGTTGGGTTCAAATTTAGTGAGTTCTCGTGGGAAGACTAAATCCTGCCTCAGAGAACCAAATTAAAATGATATTTCCACTTAAATTTTTAAAAGAACAGATTTATTTTAACATATGCTATCCCCATTTCAAATGATTTAAAATTGGAAAGCAGTAATCAGTAATGCTATTCAATAAGAGAAGGCAGAAGGATTCATTCTGGATTTTTCCAATGAGCCATAAAACATTTGCTCAGCTATTGAGCAGAAATAATATTTTAGTGATGTAGATAATGTATGGATGTGTGTGTGTGCCTGTATGTATATACATAGATGTATATTCACAAACACAGACATACTCAACACACACACACACAAAAAAAAAAACATGTAGCGCTTGTGTGTCGCAAATCACAATTGTGAAGATCTCAAAGATACATATCCCATGTCACTGTGGAAACCAGGAATCTTTCAGCATGTGAGTTATCTGTTCCATGAACAGACTGTTCCAAAGTCTCCTCTGTGGAGATAGCCATGTTCTATTTGCCAGCTTAGATCTGTGGGTCTCATGTAGGAGATTGAGAGGTCTGCTGTTAGTGGTCATGAGATGTGCCCATTACTTTCTGTTGCTTCTGTTTTGTGACCACTATCAACCCCAAAGAGCCTGAGTGTCCCTTAACCTACTAAAGTGTGGTCCTCAGAACCTAACCTTGACTGGTAAGTTAAATCATTTATCTGAACATTTTAAATAATACTTCAACAGAGGAATGTTTTTAATCTGATGGTAGAGTCCTGGAGTTAGCACAGCGGCTGGAGCAACTGTTAGAAAGCATGGGGTTCAAGCTATAGACAGGGGGTTGAATGAGCACCTGCACATTGACGCTTTAACTGTCCTGCTCTGTGTACTTGGAACACAACCTTGTCACTCCTTAGAGTACCAAGATTCAATGCTAAGACAATCTGGGTTTGACCACCGTAAGAGTTCAGCTTTTCATGTAATCGTGTTAAAGAGAAAGGCAATATGAGGTACCAGAATTTGATGTGGTATTAGGGTGCCAAGAGAGGTTGAAGAAAAAAAAAACTATCAGTTTTAAGAAGGTCAGAGTTGACATACCATAGGGTCATGAGAGGAGAAGAGGACATTCAGAATGCAAAAAGTGTCTTTGGTGTCAATGACTGTCATGACCACATTCACAGAAAGTGAATTCCATCCTGAGTAGATCCCAAATCATCTATGGCTCTGTGTATAAGACACTGGGAAGATCCAGGTAACCCTCATAGAGCCTGTCAGCTTTCAGAGTGAGGTGCTGGATGTCATTGGTTGCAGGTTTACCCTAGAGAGCATAGCACTGGAGCTCTACTGCCAGGGACACTGGGTGGCCTCGGTGTGCTATGGGGAGGAAGGAGGCTGGCTATCACATGCTGTCCTCATGGAAAAAATGTTATATTCCATTATAGACTCGGCGAACTAGGCTCTGGACAGTTCTAAATCTCCCG
Organism: Peromyscus maniculatus bairdii; assembly: GCF_049852395.1. NCBI lineage: Eukaryota > Metazoa > Chordata > Mammalia > Rodentia > Cricetidae > Peromyscus > Peromyscus maniculatus. The sequence continues at coordinate 68,783,034 of NC_134854.1, forward strand.
GATCCATATCACACAGTGTATTCAACAAGTGCATTCAGAAGGGTCACTTGGTACCAGGTAATAGGAGGATGATAGGAGACCTTTCGTCTCCAGGCTGACTGCTGCAATGGACCAGTTCAAAGAATGGAAATAAGCTACCCAACGTTTCCTGTCACTATGATAAAAATAGTCTGACAAAAGCAGCTCAAAGAAGAAAGAGTTTGTTTTAGGGTCAGTGTTCCAGGGTCCAGTCCATCCTGGCGGGAAGTCAAGGCATCAGGATCTTGAAGCAGCTGGTCACATTTGCATCCACCATCAAGAAGAGGGACATGGATGTTTGTACTCAGCTCACTTTCTCATTTTTATGCAGCCCAGAATCCCTGTCTAGGGAATGGTGCCACCCACAGTGGGTAGGTCTTCCCACCTCAATTAACCTATTCAAGATCACCCATCCCCCAGGTGTGTATCTCCTAGGCGATCCCAGAGCTCATCAAGTTGACAGCAGTGTACATACTTGCCGGAAAATGCTCTGGTGTTTGGTAAGTGTGTTTTACTACATTATACCGGCATTCTGCAGATTCTATACCAACCCAGCATTCCAACACTGTTGTTGGTAGGGTGTCTTGGCTAAGACCTGTGAATGATATACAGAGCATCTGGGGACCTTGAGAGTTGGTGAGGGCTTTTCAGCATCCTTCGGAAGGTCTAGCCCCAGTGACACATGGAAGCACTTAGATGCTGATGACGTCCTGTCATGAGCGCACTCCCTTTTCTATGCACGGGAAGTGTGGCACTGTCCTTAGGAGAGTGAGCTATGCCTGTGTGTGGCACTTCCAGATCTGATCCAGTAGACAGAAGAGGCTCCTGACTCCCTCCCCCATTGGAAAGAGGGAAGAAAGAGGGAAGAATCTGCTGATGTAGAGTTCACATGTTGAGAAAGAGGGTGCTGCTTGTGCGGAGAAAGGGTTTCCTACATGCCTCCAGAGGTCTCCTGTGGGAAGCTGGGATGTTGAGTGGAGGCTGTGTCTGTGAGAGCCATGGTTTTCTGAGACTGGGTGGCTTTACATCAGTTCTGACTCCCTGTGACTGTGGATGGGATGGCAGATGACCATGGGGCTGCTGAGTCCTGGTCTGCCATAGTTCTGCTTGTGGCTGATATCCCAGAGTCCTTGCTGACTCCGAGTGCCTAAGCACCTTGAAATGGGGAAGTGTAAGGAGTCTGAAAAGACCTCCACAGACATCCCAGGAAAATGTCCCAGTGTGCGAAGCTGCCTCCCACCTTTCCCTTGTACTCAGAACTCCACTGCCACGGTGTCCCCACAGCAGCTAGAATGTGATTCCCCCGGGCGTGTTCTGCTTCCCAAACTTCCATGTATGCCCATTCCCCTGAGCTCTGCTGCGTGGTAACACAAAAGGGAAAAAACGATTGCAAGAGGAGGAAGGAGGTAGTACAATACATTCCTCTCCGAGGGAATTTTAATGGAAGCACTAGGGATGACAGAGTGGAATAACTGAAGGTTCAGATTTTAGGGAGAAAAGTATTTGGTCATGACCTTTAGTGGGAGATTCAGGTGTCGGCAAATGCAACCTTGGCTCTTTAAGTCCTGGGCAGTCTGTGCATGCCAGAGTACCTGTGACTCAGAGCCTGTGTGGACCTGGCCTCTCTCAAGCAAGGGCCACACAGCGGCTCCCGGGGCTGCTTGGAGGAACCGAGCTGCAGGATGCAGCAAGCCAGCCTCCTCATTCTCCCCAAGAGCACTGTCTCTTGGCAGAGGAAGCAGCAGGGATGCCACGGGGCCCACTCTGTAGTCCACCGGTGGTGATACCAGCACATCGCCCAGGCAGCGGCATCTGCTAATTCCCAGTGACAACTTATATCTTATTCCCTTACTAGTCTCTGATCAATTTTTAAAGAGATTTAACTTCCTCTGCCAGAACTTAAGCAAAGCTGCCATCCTCCATCTGAGACCTCTCAAGGCAGAGCACCATCCCAAGGGGCTGGGCTAGTTCTCTAGAACAGAGGCTTCTGGAATAGGGCTCTCTCTCTCTCTCTCTCTCTCTCTCTCTCTCTCTCTCTCTCTCTTTCTCTCTCTCTCTCTCTCTCTCTCTCTCCCTCTCTGTCTCTCCGTCTCTTTCTCTCTGTCTCTCTGTCTCTCTCTCTGTCTCTCTGTCTCTCTGTCTCTCTCTCTCTCTCTCTCTCTCTCTCTCTCTCTGTGTGTGTGTGTGTGTGTGTGTGTGTGTATAGGTTGACAATGAAATGTAGGTATAAATCAACTACTGATTGAAACAAGGAAACCAGAGGTCGACAGGGCTCTTCTCAAACAGTGATCCACAAGTTCAAGCACTCTGGGACCCTTCTTGATTGTCTTGGCCACCTGTTCTCTAGGGAGCTTGGTTGAATATCTCAATCCTGTTTTGAACTATGCCCACCCCCACCCCCCATCTTATTCTCTTTTAGGAATCTAAAGTACTCAGATTTTAAATGGTCGTCTTAAAATTATAAAGAAAAATCCCTTTTCCTTATTTGGAAGAGGTGCCATTTCTCCTCCATAGGCTCTCTGAGGGTGTTGCACTCTTTGTCTTCACACTTCTCAGAGAGGACACTGACTGGGGGTGCCCAGGCTGGTCCCTGCACAGGACAGAGAAGTGATCGTGTGGCTGATGATATTGGCTTGCTCGGGATTCTATCCATTTGTTAGTCAGATGTTGGCTAAGAGGCAGAGCTGTATTTGGATAAATAGACACCCTAGGCAGAGGGGAGCTAAAGGCAGGTAATGAAGGGCCAAGTAGGAGTGACTCCAGGACTCCCAGCTGTGCTTGGACCCAAAAGGCTGGGGAACTGAGGGTAGGAACACAGACATGATGACCTGGGAGGGTCCTCTCCAGCACGGCATGTAGCCTATATACAGTGCAAGCAGCAGAAGATGAGTGTGAGTCTAGAAGCAGGGAAGGAAGCAGAGCCTGCATGGAAGCTCCCCACCTGAGAGAGTGGGAATCTGAACATCTCCTGAGCGGCACGCCGGACTTGGGCTCAGATAAGTTGTAGGAGTGTGATTGTCTCAACCGGCTGCGTCTCCATGGATGAAAAATGGACACTAGAACTGGAAGTTTCTGGCTTTCTTTTATTCCCCCACCTACCCCCACCCTGATTTTTTTGGAGATGGTCTCACTGTGTATCGTGAGCTATCTTAAATTTGTATTAATCCTCCTGCCTCAGATTCCCAAGCCACTGTGCCTGGCCAAGTTGCTGATTTTTATGAAGCTAAGAGGGGTAATGATTTAACCAAACCCTGGTTTACTCAGAGAGAGCAAGGTCTCTCTCTCTCTCTCTCTCTCTCTCTCTCTCTCTCTCTCTCTCTCTCTCTCTCTCTCTCTCTCTCTCTCTCTCTCTCTCTCTGTGTGTGTGTGTGTGTGTGTTTCTTTAAATAGTCTGACAGAGATGCCTAGCAAAACTCAGGACAGAATTTCTGGGTCTGGTTTTGCCAAACAAAACCAACCCTGTGCTCTCCAGCTCTGAGCCGTAAGTGGATGATGAAAGAAGGAGACGGGAAAAAGACAGTTTTACTATTAAAAAAGTCACGAAGCTTCGATGTCTTGGAAGCCCCCTTCCTCCTGTCATCCATTTCAGCGCCCAGTGACAGGGGCTGGGGGAGGGGCACATGGCTTTGCCTGGCCAGCAGCCTCTTCCGTGGGAACTAGAACAGCTCACTGTGGTCTGGACACCCCAGCTGCTCCTTGCAGCTCTCCCACCCGCTTCTGAGGGAACTAGGTAAATCCAGTCTGATTGGACATTTGGAAAATGGTCATTCTTGGTACATTGTTGCCGTGGGAAAAGGCACAGATTTGGCTCGGAGTTGGCCAGATGCTCCAGGCCTGTTTACTTAATGAGCACTTAGTATGCACGCTGATCCACTTACTTAATGAGCACTTACTATGCACACTGATACAGCCACAGTATGAGTGAATCTTCTCATTGCAGGCATCTGACAGGAGCTCGTGCCCATCCTGAGGTGGATTGTTCTGTAAAATTGTGGACTATTTTATTTTGAATCATTCTCGGGGCACAGTGACATTTGGACTTTTGATGCAATAGCAGAACCCTTCCCCTGAAGGAAATCAGCCAAGGCCGGTACAGGAAGGAAGTGACAGCGCTTCCCTGGTGTCCCCAGGATGCCTCTGCAGAGTCCAGAGCAGGTGGAGCACAGACCTAACTCCAGTCTAATTTAGACAGGAGGAGGCGAAGCTCAGAAGGGCAGAGTACACCATGAAAATCATGTAGTCGGTGAACTGCAGATTCCGAACACACACACACACACACACACACACACACACACACACACACACACACACCTTTAATTTTGTTTAAAATCAAACAGTCTTGAGTGAGATATGGCAAAAGTAATATGTTCAAAGATTAACACAAAAATTGATGTTACTTGGAAACTGCAAAACAGACAAAGGCATCCAGAGATACAGATGGATGGATGAAGAAACCCGTCTTTGTCTACTGGCACGTAGCTCAGTAGGGTTCTTGCTTAGCATGTGTGAGATGCTGGGTTATTTCCTGTCAGCAGGCACACACAAAGCACCCATGTGGTATGAGCTGAGGGAAGGTATGTACTCTCCTCTGGGTAGTGGGGCACTGCTGTGGCTCTTGGCTTCTTTGGCTTCTGGACAGACACACGATTTCTCCTCCTTATTGCACTCACCCTCGGTACAGTGGGGTTCATAACAGCTTTTCTTTTTTTTTTTTTTTGGTTTTTCGAGACAGGGTTTCTCTGTGTAGCTTTGCGCCTTTCCTGGAGCTCACTTGGTAGCCCAGGCTGGCCTCGAACTCACAGAGATCCACCTGGCTCTGCCTCCCGAGTGCTGGGATTAAAGGCGTGCGCCACCACCGCCCGGTGTATGTGCTGGCTAGTTTTATGTCAACTTGACACAAGTTAGAGTTAGTTACCTGAAAGGAGGGAACCTCATTTGAGAAAAATGCCTCCAGCCAGGCAGCACCCCTCCATGGGGTTTTACCTGTGAACGACTTCATGAGTAGTAGTTATATCACAAATGTGGGAACATGGGTGTGCAGGGGCAGGAAGGGCGTTCCAGGTCACCACCTGCACAGATCAGCAGGGGTGCAAGGATTGAGATTCCTAGATGCTCCATTTGTTTCAGGTTTAAACTGAATCATACCTATGAGGGTCATAAATGCCTGGACTACAGATTCCTTTTGAGCATCTGATGAGAGCCATCAACCAGTGGCATGGATATAACCCCAGCAATTTGTGGACCTTTCCTTTCTGCACAGAGATTCTAAGTTTTATACCCCTGCTGTCTTCATGTTGTTTAGCACCGTGACAGCATAACCTTAAGGTTCTTCAGAATAAAAACACTAGTGGCCATACTGTGCATGAGTATAACCAAGCAGTCAGAACCTCTAGGTACTGTGCTAGGTCCCTTGACCACACTGTGCACAGGTAGTAACTAAGCAGCCATAACCTGTGGGTGCTATGCTAGGTCCAGTGGCAACACAATGCTTAGAAAGGGCAGCAAGTATGGTCCAGAAGAATTATCAGGAGGAAATGAGTAGGATACCTCTAAAGCAGAGGACAATAGATGTTCTTACCATGTTGGCTGATGCACAGTTGAAGGAATGTGTAGCTAAGAGGAGTTGACTAGAGTCATGATGAAATCCTTAGTTCCTGATTGAGGGGTGGGTGAACACTCATCAGAAGATATAGGCTTTTATAGTCTTCATATCTGGGATGATCTAAGATGTTGTGGATTTATGTCGCCAGTCCCAGCTTTACCTAGGAGGTAGGACAGGCTGTTCTGGTTGGGACTGACATGCTAGCTCAGATTGCTCCAGAAGAAGCACTGACATCAGCCTGGGGTACACATCTGTGTCTTACCCCAGCAGAGAAAGTTCAACTTGGGGTCTGATACACTGAAGATTCTAAGATTTCACCATGGTACCTCTGTACCTTCTCTGGCACACAGCCATAACCTTCCAAAGGAACCAGAACTCTCATATTACTCATCAAATCTCCACCCCAAGTATAGCTCCCGAAGCCTGCCTGCCTGTCCTGTGTGTTGAGAGAGTCTGTAGGTTAATAGGAGTCACCTTCCTCTCTCTGTTCTCTAGGGAATGACCCAGCGTAGAGAGCCTCAGGTGTCGTTCACACACTCAGTCAGTGAAGCACAAATGAATCAGTATTCACAGTTTAGAGAAAATCTGATTCCTCATCCAGATGACCACCTCCTCTAGGTTGGTTTCCCTGATTCCGGGTACATCTGGGTCATCCTACCTGTCCCAGAATTCTGCCCATACCTGTTACATACAAACCATTCCTCTACTTCAGAAGGGTCTCACCTGAGACACCAGCCAGGCTTCATTCTGTCTTGCTGTGACTCCTGTCCACAAGGGAGCTGATATCCTCCCATTCCACAACTGTGAATGAACAAGGAAATGAACTGAAGCTGGAAAGAGCTGAGCAGTGGACACAGCCTGTCACCAAAGACCTTTGTTGACAGTCTGAAGTTGACTTTCCAAGCCTTCTCCATGCAACAAAGTGATTTCCTGGGCAGGCAGCATCCACAGGGACACTTCATTTATTCAGAGAAAGACAAACATGAATTTGGGGGCCGAGTTTCTAATTCTTATAGGTAGGAAATGCCAGTGAGCAGGAAAGAGCATATAGGTCAGGGGTCATGGAATGAAGGGTTCTGGGACATTTGCCTCATGGGACAATGAGTCTAGGTAGAAGTCTGTTGGACTTAAAGAAGTTTTAAGTTTCTTTATGTTTAGTGTGTGTGCGTAGGGTGTATATGCCATAATGCATGTATGGAGGTCAAAGGATCATTTGTGGGAGTTAGTGTTTTCCTTCTTTTATGTGAATCCTGGAGTTGAACACAGGCTGTCAGGCCTGGTGAGACACCTTTAACCACTGAGCCATCTCACTAGCCATTGTTGAACTATTTTTTCTATTTTAAAAGATGTATTTATTTTTATATGTATGAGTGTTTTGCCTGCATGTGTATATATATACAGTTGCTTCCATGCCTGGTGTCCAGAGAGGTCAGAAGAGGGCCCTGGATTCCCTGGAACTGGAGTTACAGCCAGTTTTGAGCCACAGTGGGTCCTAGGAATTGAACTTGGGTCCTCTGCAAGAGCAACAAGTGCTCTAAGCCTCTGACCCACCTCTCCAGACCCCATACCTTGCTAAACATTTTTTTTGAGAGAGTGTTTCTCTAGATCTCGCTCTGTAGACCAGGCTGGCCTTGAACTCACAGAGATCCGACTGCCTCTGCCTCCGGAGTACTTGGATTAAAGGCATGCGCCACCACTGCCCAGCCCCTAAACTATTTTTTATTCAGTTTTTTCATTTTACATACTAACAACAGTTCCTCCTCCCTCTTTTTCTCCTGCTCTTCCTTCCCCTCATCCCACTCCCCATTCACTACTCAGAGGGGGTAAGGCCTTCCTTGGGGAGTCAACAAAGTCTGGCCTACTTAGTTGAATCAGGAACAAGACCCTCCCGCTGCATCAAGGCTGAGCAAGGTATCCCACCATGGGGAATGGGCTCCAAAAAGCCAGTTCATGTACTTGGAATAAGTCCTGGTCCCACTGCCAGGGGTCCCACAAACAGATCAAGCCACATAACTGTCACCCACATTCAGAGGGCCTAGTTCGATCCCTTGCAGGTTCCCTAGCAGTCAATCCAGGGTCTGTGAGCTCCCACTAGCTCGGGTCAGCTGTCTCTGGTTTCCCCATCATAATCTTGACTACCCCTTGCACCCATAATCCCTCCTCCCTCTCTTCAGTTGAACTCCAGGAGCCTGGCCCAATGCTTGGCTGTGGATCTCTTCATCTGCTACCATCAGTTACTTGATGTAGGTTCTCTGATGACAATTAGGGTAGTCACTAATCTGATTACAGGGGAAGGCCAGTTCAGGCACCTTCTTGCTGAACCTTTTAATGAAGGAAGGCAGGTTCAAGAAGGGTTGAACATTGGCACATTCCAGGAGAAGAAAAATTGTTTGCAAGTAAATGGAGTTAGTGATAATAAAGTGTGGTTTCAGACTCCGGCTATGGTACTGTGTGGTCACTGTGGTGTGGTGTGGTCACCATAGTGTGGCATGTTCACTGTGGTGTGGTCACTGTGGTGTGGTCACTGTAATGTGGTATGGTCACTGTGGTGTGGTCACTGTGGTGTGGTGTACTGTGATCACTGTAGTGTGGTGTGATCACTGTAGTGTTGTGGTGTGGTATGGTCACTGTAGGGTGGTGTGATCACTGTGGTGTGATATGGTGTGGTCACTGTGGTGTGATCACTGTAGTGTTGTGGTGTGGTATGGTCACTGTAGGATGGTGTGATCACTGTGGTGTGATATGGCGTGGTCACTGTGGTGTGATATGGTGTGGTCACTGTGGTGTGATCACTGTAGTGTTGTGGTATGGTATGGTCACTGTAGGGTGGTGTGATCACTGTGGTGTGATATGGTGTGATCACTGTGGTGTGATATGGTGTGATCACTGTGGTGTGATATGGTGTGGTCACTGTGGTGTGGTGCTGTATAGAAAAGAGAGAGGGGGGAGATTGGAGAGGTGGCTCAGCAGTTAAGAGCACTGGCTGCTCTTCTTGGAGGACCTGAGTTCAATTCCCAGCACCCACATGGGAGCTCACAACTGCCTGTAATTCCTGTCCCAGGCGATCCAACACCCTCACACGGACAAGCATAGAGCCAAAACACCAATGCACATAAAATAAAAATCAATAATAAATTAATTTTTTAAAAAAATAAGAGGGGGAGGGGATGTGACTAAACTGGGTCACATTGTAACTTCGGGGGAGGAAGCTGATAGGAAGCAAAAGTTCACTTCCTATAAAATGAATTCTGCTCTGACTGAAAGAGCTCGTTCCCCCCACCTCAGGGCTGCCAGGCTTAGAATTGAACAAATGACCAAGTTGGAGCCGTCAGCCTGCGGCCTTTGACTGTTAGGCTCATTTATTAGTTTATTTGTTTGTTGTGTGTGTGTGTGTGTTTGTGTGTGTGTGTGTGTGTGTGTGTGTGTGTGTGTGTGTGTGTGTGTGTGCATGCACATAAACAGTACACATGGGTACGGGTGCATGCATAGGTGGATGCTGGAGGATAAAATCAGGTGTTACTCCCTAGGAACCATGTTCCTCCTTTTAAAGGCAGACTCTCTCACCGACTTGGAGCTCTCCAAAAAGGCTAGACTGACTGGCCAGGGAGCCCCAGCAATTCTCTGTCTCAGCTTCTCCAGCCCTAGAATTATAAGCTTGTGTCACATGACCAACTTTTTTTTTTTTCTTACATTGTTCTTGGGATCGAACTCAGGTCTTCATGCTTACAAGGCAACATTTTACCAACTGAACCATCTCCTCAGTCCCAGAACTTTTTTATTTTTAGTTTATTTTTGTTTAGTAATTATCTCTATAGAAAATCTCTGGTTTGTATAATTGTGTTGTACTTGCTTGAATGGATAAATAATACTTAAAGTAAGAAATAGTGATTGAGTCAAAAAACAATTTAAAGAATAATGTTCTCAGTTTGCAGAGAGGCCATCTGTGTATTTGTGAATTTTCTGGGGTCGGTTTTGGGAAAATGATCTCAACGGATGAGCACTGTGGAAGGAAATCGCACAAAACCTATGTGTGTTTTGTACTCAAGGCTTCATTTCATGAAAGAAACACACCTTTTAATTTTGTAGCAGTGTTTGGATCGGTTCAATGTCTTGCGTTTTAGGAGAGCTACAGAGAATTTAAATGAACAAATTAAAAACTTTTCAAAATGTTTGCATATCATTTGCTATTTGAGAGAGCCCTTACTTCTAGCCTAATCACCTCTTAGACAATACTTAAAATATTTGCAAAGATCATGTATTTCACAGATGCATTGAGAACCTTGTACAGATGCTGGGTTTTTGTTATTGTTTGTTTTCATAGCAATGGTTGACTCATTCTTTGTCTCTTTCTTACTCACTGTTTACATGAATTGGAATGCTGGTGTTTTCATTTTCCTGTTAGAAACCTAATCAATGTAAAGATAATGAGCTCAATCTTGGGACAAGAACCTATGAAGCCACAAATCAATGTGTCCCCATCAGCCATCCTGTGCCTAGATCACCCAAGCCACTATTACCAAGAACAAATGCCACATAATTGAGATCCTTGGGAGACAACATATATCCAGAAAAACATTCCTTGGAATGTTAAGTTCTTTGGCTGTTATTACCCAGCAAGTTGATGACATGGCAGCCTACTTCCTACTGTGACAGAGTGGTACCTGGCTTGGGAGATGGGGAGGGCGGAATATACCTCCTCCTGCAAGGTGAGGACAGAGCAGAATCTGCCCTTTGTTACTCCAGAAGTATTGTTTTATTTCTTCTTGGGCTCAGTAGGTAGAGTGGATTAACCACCCAATATCGTTTGTCCCCAGCCACACCCATGAACACACACACACACACACACACACACACACACACACACACACATGAACATATATATATGTACACTTAGGGTTGGTCTGTATAACTGATTGGAGAACAGTGCTGTACAGCTTGTGTGGCAATAAGAGTGACTGATATTTGAGATGTGCACATTGTGTGGAACCTCCAGCCTCCTCTTCCTCTGGTTGTCACTGCAAAAACTTACACTGATTCTCAAGTGGTCCCAAGGCCAGCACCAGCAGAAGGAGACTGCCATAGCAGGGCCATGATTGTATATGCGGAGCATGCTTGCATGCAGCCCCTGGAGCCCCTTGTCCTGAGTCTCTCCAGCAGTCCTGATTTTATAAAGACAAAGCTTTACTTGGTGATTATCTATTCACATAATTTGTATTGATATAAAAATTAAAATGGACTTATCTTTTCCCCTCAAACTGTCTTACTGTGAACGTGGTAACAGTTTTACTTACGAGGAGGTTAAAAGCCCAGAATCGGTCTCTCTCTCTCTCTCTCTCTCTCTCTCTCTCTCTCTCTCTCTCTCTCTCTCTCTCTCTCTCTCTCTCTCTCTCTCTCCCCTCTCTCTCTGTATTATGTTAACATACAGAGTAGAGTAGCCTACTGCTTAGGATTCATATGAGGCCCAATAGCACATCAATAATATGCAAACACAAAGGCCAACGTGAACTGCAGACTCCAGTTTACATAATGTCAGTAGCCACATTAAAGATTTAAAAGTCCCCAGAAGGCTGTGAAATAGCTCATGGTTGAACACTAGGTTGTTGGTCTCAGTGCCACAAATAAACAAATAGATAAAAATAAAGTAAGAGAAACAGCTGGCTAATTTTACGATACATTTTTGTGAGAAATTCCTGGACTGGATTGAAACACGCCTCCTGATTCCTGGTTTTCTTGGGGAGACCATATCTACTTTTAGAAGTTTTGTATACATGGGTTAGTAAGATGGCTGGTCTGTAAATGTATCTGCCTCCAAGAGTGATGAACTAAGTTTCATCCCCAGAACCCATATAGTGGAAGGAAAAACTCCTGCAAATTGTCTCCTGACCATCACACACATCCACAGCATTCACATAGGCACAAAATAAACAAATAAAGTAAAAAAATTTTTAGAAAAAAGGAATGCCGTATACAAGAGGAGTTCCTAGGCAGTAAACATGATAGACCTTGTCTTCAAGATGTTTGAAACCTAAAGCACACTCACATTAGCCAGATAGGTCCCCTTGATTGCTTGTACTTAGAGTATATCACAACTATTGTGTACACACACACACACACACACACACACACACACACACACACACACACACACACATTGGGTCATAATAGAACAGGCGTCTTCACAACAAGGCTTCACAAGCCATGGGTAACAAGCAGCCCAGACCTTGAGAGTGGAGATTCCTTATGAGCTGCATGCCACGCAGGCAGGGATGCAGCCATGCACACACTTCTGTTATATAGCTGCTGGCAGAAACCAGCCTGCTTGCAGAGGGGAATGGGCCCATTATCCCTTCTCAAGGAAAATAAATGCAGTCATGGAGAGCATTCAGACGCAGACACACCATCATCCCTGCATGTCTTCAGCTCTGTGTGGAGCAGTTTAAGCACACAGAGCTGTGTATGTTGCTGATAAAGCTGTAAGGATGCAACCTCCTTGCCAGATTGGCTTCTCCAAGATGGCACTAATGTGAGGCTTTTTAGAGTTTATGTAGAGTTCTTTAAATTAGCACAGTTGTACTAACACACAGACTCTGACATCTCTGTTCAAACAGAGAAAAAGAAAGGCTCACTTGCATAGGTCATGGAATTAGAGGGCTGCACACAGGCACATATATGTGTGAGCCATTCCATGTGCCTTTGTCTCTGGTCTGGACTTTGCTCTGAACCTGCTCACAGGTGACTACATCAGCCACACACAAAATGCATGTCTGCTTACATCATTGGCCACTTTCTAAGGTGTGTCTGTTGCTATTGTTCCGTGGGCTTACCCTTTCTCCTGTGTGCAGGTAAATGTTCCCCTTGATGGGAAATTCCAGAAACTGCAAGGTGCTGGCCTCTGAGCAGCCTGGGTTTGCTGCTGCTTTCTCAGTGTTCAAGGCCAGCTCCTCTTTCTTTCTCTGTCAACCTCAGGATCCTGGGAGGAGTGCCCTGTTCATCATCTTTAGTTCTGTAGGATTTGGAGAATAGTCTTGTGGCTTTAGTTCCTCATATCTTAAAGTTTGCAATCAGTTTGGAAACCTGAATTCATCCAAGTCTGAAATGGTAAAAACCCATTGATATTATAGCAAGGTCTGCTGGGTTTGGCATGGGTGCAGGAAGATGAGATGTACCAGTGAGCTGATATAGATGCCAGTCAGTAAAATGGACAGACACTCCTAACACCTGTACATGCCCCCCCCCACACACACACATAGAGACACACAGAGAGACACACTCATCTTTTCTGTTTATAGTTAGGAGAAGTGGGAACAGAAGGAGAGGTTGGGTGCTGGAGGCCATTTCTTCAGGGCAGAATCATGAATGGAGGATAGAGTGGGTGATGTCCCCGGAAGACCGAACTTGCTTGTCCTGTCTGGAAACTGTCCACATTTGGCTTGTGACAATTCTTACTGAATTCCCCCTGTACACTGAGGTATCAGGAGGGGATGTCTGCTCCTAGACCCTTCATTCCTCTCCAGCACACTGGGCTCGGCCTGACTTTGTTCCTGGTGATGTGCTGAGTCCCATTTGCCCGTAGGCTCCTCTGAGCTCTTCTCTTGTAGGGGTGGCAGTGTGCAGCTCTCTCTGGTTCTTCACTTCTCACTGACCCATGTCAGAACCAGGCTTTACCTCTGTCCTGCTCTCTCACTACAGGCACCCCAGGATATGTCAAGGCCTGGGGTTCTGCTACCCCAGACCTTTCTTGCTCTATTTAGCAGGACCATGCTTTGGTCATAGCTGCAGGCTGCTTCCCCCGTGCCAGTTTCCTGGGTGGTTCCTGGTCTAATGGGTGTTTTCTTTACTTTGTGAATATTGTGAACTTTCATGTGACATGGAAAGCATGGCCCTTGCTGGCCCAACGTGGAGCTCCATGGGTTACTCAGCCCTCACAGCAGAGAGGCCATCTGTTCCTCGGATACTTCTGGGGTGGGAACTGTCACTTCCCTTTCCGTGGGCAGAGAGGGAAGTCGAAGGCCATATTGTCATCAGGGTCTGGTAGATGTCGAGCAGCAAAGTTGGAGCTGGCCTAGCTCTCTTTGTTCCTCCTGTCACTGGACTTCACATTGCATCATGGTCATTCTGTTGAGGAGAGATTTGGAACCCAGAGAATAGGGAAGAGTTTTAGACTTTTCAGAGTGCTAAGTGGAAGGAGAGGCTGTCGGTGGCGCTTCCCCCTCCCTCTCTTCCTCTCCCCCTCTCCCCCTCTCTCCCATACATGTACATGTGTGTGAAGGTGCTTGTGTACATTTGTGAGCTTGCACGTAGAGGACAGAGATCAACCTTGGGTGTCATTCCTCAGGTGCCATCCACCCTCTTTCTTTGAGACAGAGTCTTTCATTGGTCCAAGACTTGCCAATTAGACTAGGCTAGTTGGCCAGAGAGCCTAACTGCCTCTCTCTGCCTCCTCAGTACTGATTGGTGCTCATCCCTGGCTTTCTTTTATGAGGGTTCTAGGACTCAAACTCAGGTCTTTGTGCCTGTAGTCCAAGTACTTTACTGACTGAGTCGTCACCCTGGTCTCTCTGAGCACTTGTTACAACAAAAACCCTGTTCCCCAAAACCTTCTCACTGGTCTCAATCACCTTGAGCTTCTAATGGCCACATTGCCTCCAGAATCTGGAGTTGCTTGGCATTTTTCTGTGAAAGAAAGATGATGGAGGCTCTTCTTTCTAGTCTTCATGCCTCTGAGCTCTGCACATCCCCCTAGCTAAAGTCTCATTTCCTGAATGCAAATCTTGGGACTAAGAAGCAGAACCGCAATTCTTGACTAGGTGTTTACATGAGCTGCCCACAGAGTGAATTATCCAGTCCTGTTTGTTTTATTCTCACTGGAAACTAAAGATTTGGTGGTGTTCTCCTGATCACTGAAATCTCCACCAAGGCTGTGCTCAGTGAACGTTATGAATAACCAGAGAGAAGGCAGTTATATTTTTGGCACACGCTCCTAGAGGTGTAGGCCAAGGGCATGTGTTTAAAGGCTTCAAATAACAAGTATAAATTGTGCCTCTGTTACTTGACTGTCTTACCTGTTTGGCGGTTTTATCTTTACCAACTGCCAAATAACAGGCATGCATCATTTTAATTGAACCTTAAACCTGACACTTTTATTGAAAATAATGGATTTCAAGTTATTTTTCATAGATAAAGGCTACACAAAGCTGGGCCTTCCCTACCAAAGCTTGTCTGGAGCAAGTATGACCTTACTCCCATGCCTCAAGGAAAAAAACAAACCACACTTGAGATTGGGCAAAAAATGATCAAACCAACCCTCCAAAGACCTATATTAAGATGATTCAAGGAGTGAACCAAACTGAATTGTGCACACATGTGTGATGAGATGACCCTGTGCCTGAGGCCTGTGACACTGAACCCTGGGTTCTCCTTATGGCAATGACAATCTATAGGCCATATCAGCCAGTCTTTCATGTCTGTACATGTTCCCATATGATCCTCCTGCCTCAGCTGCCCAAGGAGCAGATAGTACTGGTGCACTGGAAATATGAGGCTTTATCCTTCATATTGTTTTATTATTTTAGAGGATAAAGTCAAGGCTCAAAATCTATACCTTTGAATAGCAAAATGGCAGATGCTCTGTGGTGAGATAGTGCCAGTCACCTCAGAGCAGACTGACTGCTTTCTCTGGCTGTCAGGAGAAACTCTATCCAGATCCCAAAAGACTCATATTTGTACTATTTATCAAGAATATGAACTCTGGGGCTGGAAATGTAGTGTAGTTTATAGAGTGCATAACGTGCACAAAGCCCTGGGTTCAGTCTAACTGAATAAAGACAGGCATGGTGGCAATATGCTGTGATCCCAGCATTGGGGAGATGGAGGCAAGAGGATCAGAGGTTCGAGGTCATCCTCTTCAGCTTCGTGGCAAGTTCTTAGCCAGCCTGGGCTATGTGAAACCTTTTTGTTTTGTTTTTGTTTGTTAAAGAATTTGAAATATGGCTATCTTGGTTTTATGCTGTGATGCTTCAACAGAATTCCTGGGAGTAGGGGATTTTTAAAGGAGAAAATACATTTCTAATATTTCTAGAAATGGTGACATCCAAAGTTGAGATCCTTCATTTTATGGTGTTTGCCCTTGGTTGGAAGGCAGAAGAAGAGTAAGAAACCACAAAGGGACAAGGGAATCCCTATGTTAGGACCTTCATAAGATAAACAATCCACTCCTGTAATAAGGGTATTTATTTCCTCTTCATGGGCTTGCCTCCTCACACTATGTTATTGGGGTGTCAGGTCTCTAGCACTTGACTTCTGGGGAATACAGTCAACTCATAGAATCAGCGCACAAGTCTATTGCTCCTTCAGACTGTAAATACAGCTGTGAGCTGACTACTGTAGTCATTATATAATTTAAGTGGCTGATGCATAAAAATGATACCATTTTCCCACCATGATTTCTTATTATAGGGATAAGTTGGTTAGTAGTAACTCATACCTTTGCCCAAGGGATGTGAACAATTAGATACTGTGAGGAAAAGAAGGTGAGGAACCTCCATAATATCCAGGCAGTGTTCAGTGTATTCCAGGAAGACAGACATTGTTAACAAAGCAAACAAAAGCCTGGGTGTATCAGGCTCCCCATTAGCAAGAAGTTCATAGTATCCTGGGATGGGGGCACTAGCATTTACTCTTTTGGGTCAGTCCCAGTTCGCTTGGTGCCTGGACTCCGTGGGTAGCTGTTGGTGTCTGTACACAGATGAATAACTCTGGGAAAGAAAATTTGTCTAGACTTCCAAGCATTGGTGAGAATTACAAGTAAATAGTTCAGAACTGGGCACAGTGGCACACACCTGTAATCCCTGCCCTCAGGAGTCAGAGGCAGGAGGATTGGTTGTTCGGGGTAGTCTGGTCTCCTTAGTGAATTCCAGGCTAGCCGGGACTACAAAGCCAGACCCTGTATTAACAAAAGCAGCAATAGCAACATCAAAGAGGAAATGCTTGGGGCGAAGGGTAACAGAAGGAAACAGAAAAACCAGTCATTATTAGACTGAGGATAGAAGCCAGTTTAGAGTGCTTTTGATATAGCCCAACGTTAGGCATATCCCAATTTGCATAGGACATTCTTGCATTTTGATAGTTGTCCTGACTCATGGTTTAGCAGCAATTCTCTTTATTCTAGGCAGAGTCTTTGGGGGACATGCAGTCATATGGCCAACCATTATACTAATGAAGAATTAGTAACTTAATAGAAATGGAAAATAAAACAAAATCTTTTATGGCACGGCGGTCATTTGAAATCTATTCTGACTTCTCTGTATTTATTAGATTTTGAGAAGTGATGCTGACTTCATTTCTTAGAAAAAAAAGTCAAGAAAATAGCAAAGCTTTTCTTTACAAAGTGGAACTGGAATCCAGCACTCAGACAACCCGATGTCTCTTTGATACTGCCCCTTGATCTGCTGTGACCTTAGTTCTTCACTGTCCCCATTTGTGCTGGCTGTGGCATGGTTTGGCTGGCCGGGAGGAAACAGTTCTGAGCTTGCTGATAATTTGCTGAAGGAAGCTCATTAGCCCCGGCTGATGCATCTGTTTTGACATAAGTGGGAATCGGAATTCCTAAGAGCCATTCCTGGCACATTAGTGCTTTGAAGGCAGGAAGCTGCTAGGGCTGACTTCCTGGGATCCCCTGGTGGAGACAGCCTTTACCAGGCCTGTGAGCTCAGGCTGGTCTTGGTCAGTGGCCAGTGACTAAAGAAGAGGGAAGGATGGTCTGCACAGCTCGGTCCATGTTCCTTCCCTGCATATCAGTGGTCAGCCCTGGAGAACGGTGTGTGGGAGCAGATCGTGCCTTGGTGGTGTGACTTACCAGGAAATGGCCTGTCACAGGAGGAGATGGGAGGGAACAAGTGGGAAGACGGTGAGCCGTGGAACAGGAAGCTTGGTGGCAGACAGTGTGTTCCATATAGGGCAGTGACGATGGCAACCCACACGCTAATGAGGACGGGGAAATCTCACAAGGCCCACCCCTAGATAAAACATCACAGGAAATTAATGAATGCTGAACGATGAAGAGTCAGTCTTCCCTAGGGGTGAGCCCCCTAATTGGTTACCCCAAACCAAGTACTCAGCCCTAATGTGTGTGTGTGCGTGCACATGTGTACCTGTATGTATACATGTCATAATTTAAAAAAATAAAGAAAATGAGAATCAAAAGGCTTGTGAGGTCTCCTCTTGTCATACAGTGGTAGTCTGCAGGAGGAGATGTGAACTCTCCTGGGGACCAGGAGCCTAGGAAGGATTCCTGCCCAGTGAATGGGACACTCACCACACTGCTTTGTTCTTTTTCAAGTATGGACAGTTAAGTGGAAAATGGGGAGAGTTGGAAGCAATTACTTTGGCGAGGATGTGGGTCTGAGAACCCTCTCTGCTGATCTGCTCAGCACGGTGTGAAATAGCAGGGAAGCCCGGGGAATCCTATTGATTTTGGATCGGTATCAAGGAAGCATGAAATATTCAGGCAGGAAGGAGCTCAGTGGACTCGGCAATGAGGGAAAGCAAAGCACATAGAATTGAGGGGTTTGTCCCTCCTGTCCCTGGAGAGCAGGTGAGATCTTGGAGTCATGGTTCTGTCATGTTGTAGCCCTTGTTATTCCAGGATATTCTGTGTGACCTTGGAAAAACATCAATCCTTCTTTCGGACACTATTTCTTTCAGAGATGGAAGCTGTGTCTTTGAGCCTGCAGGTGGACTGGGCAGCTCTGTGTATCATACCACTTTTAGCCTTCATGATACCTCATTATCTATATGTAGCTTCTGCCATTCCTTCTGTGAATGTTTGGCATGGGTAGTATGGAGCTAAGGTATCCTGGACATTCCTTTGAAGTCAGTCACTGCTGTGTGTGTGTGAGTGTGTGAGTGTGTGTGTGTGTGTGTGTGTGTGTGTGTGTGTGTGTGCACATACTCACATGCATGCATGCTGCCTCTGTATTATTCTCTCCTTTTTCAGTTTTCTTAGTCCACAAAACGAATATCTACTCTAGGAGGACTGGACAGTAGGTAGAATCAGCAGGGGGAAGAACTCCTTTGAAGGTTCATCCATCTCTCATTACCTTATGGGCAATGTAATCTTACTTAGTGCATAAGAACTCTGTGGAGTTTTCGGGACAGCAATATAAGGCTTGTATTTTTTCCGCGCCCCACCTGGTTGTGAGGAAAGTAACTGAAAGTCATGATGGGTCTCACTAAAATTGCGCTAGAGGGTGGCTAGACAACTGTTACACCAGGAAAGTGCACAGTGAAGAAAGAACTTACATTTGCCCATGAACCGCTGAGACTGAGATTCTCCTGTGCCTGTGAATCCTCAGCTCATCCAAGAGGGTTCCACTAATCATTGAGGGGGGCGGTGAATTTTACAAGAAGTGGTACAAGAGACGGTAGCTGTTGAGTCAAGAAGATTCAGCTGTGAGAAACACTTATAGGGAAGAGCCATTGGGCGGCTGTGTGTTTAGGTTTCAGCGATCTGTGCCTGTCATCTCTCAAGGTGGAGAGGGTGTCATATGCCATATGGTCATTAGCACAGCAGGCATGTTAAATATAGTCGAGTGTGGAACTAATCGCCTGCTGAAGAAGGGAACACTTTGTCAGTGCCCATGCAAATCTGCTCTGATTTACTCTGCTCCTACCCCTGCTCTGCATATGCTCAGCAAACCTCAGGGTTTAAAAATCATGGTCTAGTACACACATGTGTTTACCTGCACTTGATGATGGCGTGATCCTACTATGCTTTGATATTTTCAATAATGTGTATTGTATTAGAGCCTGTGGCCAAGGGTCACTGAAGAAAAGCAGAGGAAGCAACCAAAAGTGTGAACTTCATTGTGTCTTTACCTAACATTTTTAAAGCTCTATGTGCACCTGGAACAGCTGGAGACTATGCAGATGCAGGTTTCTCCAGATGCTGCACTTGCTGCTGTGCCCACGTGATGCTGGTGCTGCTGGATCAGGGTTAGCCTTTGGTGACCTTTGTGTATCTACATGTTGCACTTGTGTCCACCGCGAAGACATGTCTGAGTGCTTTTCACATATTTAGACTCAAGCCATAGGACCAACAAGGTCTGAGAGGTAAAGATATGTAGCTATTGTTTCTTGAATTCGAGTTGGACAACATGCAGTGTTTTGGATTCTGGGCTTTTTCTTCAGGGAAAAAAAGAGCCTTCCATGGTCAAGTTCCATGAGTTTGTTTGCCTCAAATACATTTTTTGGGAGTGTGTGTTGGCCTTCTCCCGTACTTGCTGCTCTTCCAGCATCCTGCCCTGACTTAAGCAGTTCCATCACTGGACAGAGAAGAAATTCTTGCCTGGAAAGTAAGATACACATCTAGGTCTTGGGCACAGGGGAATTGCAGGCCTCTCAGGGGGTGGCTTGCATCCAGGACATTCCTCCTCTTTGCTGAAGGAGGAGTGCCTGACTGGAAAGCTCCTGATGGTACCTTTGCTTCCAGCCCCTTCTCAGAGAGCCTTGGCCTCCTCAGAGTCACTGCAGCCGCTGTCTCGGGCGGCCGTTTGAATAGTTCCACTTCAGTCATGTTTGTTCTCGTTATTTCCCGGTGGCTGACAGGAAGAGCTACTTCATTTCAGCCATCCCAATTTAGAGAGAAGTGGCACAGGGGATGCTGAGGAATTCCACACACTTCTCAGACTTTTGTTTAATTGATTGTTATCAGAAGATGATGTCTGATTTCCAGGCTGCTGTTAATGTGAAGGGAAGACTCGATACTTTTCCATCAATTCCTTGCAAACACCCCCATCTTATAGCCTCTACACCAGTGTTGCCAATACAGCCGCATACTGACAGTTGCTCTTCAATAATTCTGCACTGAAATCATGAACACCAAGTACTATAGATTAATGCTTCACACAGCCGTAAAGCCCAACTCCCAGGCTGGGTTTAGATGGTTTAAGGCATTGATTTCTCTCTCTGACAACTCAGAAAATACTGGGTGCTAAAAAAACTAGGCAAAGAGGTTGGTAAATCTCTGTGGCACCTTTGTTGCTTGCTGAGAACACTGGTGAAATGTATCATTTTTCTTTATTGTAAGATACGCTCGGGCTTTGAAGACAGTTCTGGATCATTGTGAAAACAAGAATTAGAAAAAATAAAACCTCATTAAATAACTAAAAAAAATCTGGAATCAGAACCAGATTGATAGTTTGGAATTAATTCAATATCTGACTTTATGCAAATTTAATTATGAGGTCCAGTCACTGTGATTGCATTGTATTCTGCAAGGATTCCCAGCAGGCCTCTGTAATCCTCACACCTGTGAGGGAGGCTGGAGCAGAGGTGGAGGTTACCCTAGTTCATTTCCTTAATGTGGCCTTGTGTGGTTGGAAATTAGATTTGGGTTGATGTTTTCCAAAACACATCCTAGAGTCATTTTCGTAACTCAATAGTGTAATTGCACAGCGGTGTCTGTGAGAGGGTCAGCCCCGTCCTTCTGTTAGAAGCCACACCATTTGAAATGGTTCTGATCACAGGCCTATTATCACCTCATCCTCACAAAGAGTTGTAGCTATGGAGAGAGCTTTTTGTGCTCCTTGTATCTTGTTATTTCTCTAAACACAAGGCAAAGAGGAGAAACCCCTTTGCCCATGTTCTCTTTTGGTTGTAGCATCCAAAGCCATGAGTTTCCCGACAGCTCCCCCAGGGATATTGCCCCTATACTATTAGACACTAACTGTTGCTATAACAAAATGCCCCAAGGTCATCAATTTTAAAAGAAGGCAGGTTGATTTGAGGTCATTGTTTTGGAAGCTTCAATCTGCTTTGGGAATCTCATTATGGTGGAAATGCTAGGCAGAAGCAGGAAGGAGGGAGAGAGGGAAACAAGCCATAAGCTCCTACAATCTTCTTCAAGGGCGTTGTTTCAATGACCTAACCTCTTCCTGCCCCGCCTCTTTTTAAAAATATGTATTTGTTTGTTTGTTTATTGGAAGCAGATGGGAATGCACAGCTGACATGGCATAAGTGTATAGATCAGAAGACAATTTGCAGTTGGTTCTTGCCTTCCATCATGTGTGTCCTGGGAATTGAACCCAGGTCTTTGTGCTTGGCAACAAATGCCTTTATCCTCTGAGCCATTTTACCAGACCCACCCCCCTCACAATAGTGCCACAGGTGAGGGGTAAAGCCTTCAACACATGGGCCTGTGAGGAGCAAGCCAGCATACACATACATCACATGCTTTCTAAAATGGGATGTCTATAAGGGGTGAAGAAAGTTTGATGTCAAGGTGGAAATGACAGATGACACTGATGTGCACAACAGTGGTCCCTACTCCTAAGCACCTCAATGTCTAACTTCAGTGTTGGGAAATCTCCAAGGTCACCCTCACCTCTTTCACAAACTTCAAGTTCAGGAGCCTTTGGGGCTACAGTCAGAATCAATGATTTGGTAGAAGACATCATAGGAAGGCTTGGGAAATTCCTGGGCATCTGGTCAGCTTCCCTTGCCCATTGGAATTGGAGACAGCATTGACTCTTTCAGGAACATCAAGGGACTATTACTCAGGAACCCACCCAGTCTTGGATATCTGGAGTTTTCAATGGGACAACATCATGCCCCACCCTCAGCCATGGTCTCTTCCTCTGGATTCTGAGCTGATCCACCTGACCTGGAGACCCAGCTAAGTGCATTGTTAGCATCTAATATGTGCAAAGCCCCACTGTCCTGGATCACAGGTGTTCTCATCAGTCAGGATACCCTTAGAGACTACCTTCTAGGAATAGGAACCAAGGCCAGGCCTCTCCTTGGTTCCGTGTGAAGAATAGCCAGTGTGAAATCCAGTTGTGGTAGGCAGAGTGGTCACTGGTGGTAAGTTAGAGAAACAAGACATGACAGTACTTAGCTGCCATTTAGTGAACTCCCTCCTCTGCTGAGGAGAAAACGGGGCTTTCTTGTCTGAGTGGATATGAGCGTTTAGGCAAGTGACTTTGAGGCAGATATGAGCTAATGCTGAATAAAAAATGGAGCAAAAGCTTTGAAGATCACTTACCAGTAATACAAAGAACTGTGGCAACAAGTCTTTCTGTGATTCCAGGGGTAGTGGTATTATATACAGCAACAATGGAGATGCTGATGTGAAAGTCATGGTAGTGTTGGTCCACCGTGTTTGGCCTTTGATGAAAGCTGTCCTTTTGACCCCTGTGTTTACCTGTAGCTTCATTCCAGACTCTGTTTATAGGCTGAAAGTCATTCATTAGCTAATCTTGCTGCAGCCCAGAGTAACAAATGTTTTCTGGATCTTTGTCTCCACATGCCCTCCTGGAATATCCCTGGCCTGCTTTATCATGAAACTCTGTATCTTCAAATTAGAGCCAGCATCATCTCTCCTCACATCCCCACTGTGAGGAACAGGATGTGTTGTGGACCAGAATGGTATTAAAATCTCATCTGCCATCATTCTACTTTCTGTTATTTAAATTTGGGACATAATCACAGTGCTATCAGAGCATAATAAACAAGAGTTTATTATGACATCTTTTACATATAAAAATCTACATATTTAATAATTGCAGATGGGTAAAGTAGGCAGTTCCATATCTGCAGAAGCATGGGAAATTATGCCCAAAGGAAAACAGTTAAGGGTCTATGGAAATCCTCCTTTATTAACAAAGTATCAGCAAAGTCTAAAGCACAGACAGTTTGACCAAATGTTTATAGTAATACTGTAGCCTGAGCTGATTATTTGGACACCTGCTAGGGTTATGCCTGCAGAGCAGTGAAGGGGGGGAGCTGGGATGTCCTCATCAGTTCCTTTGCCACCACTTCCCTGGCATCAGAGAGTGGGTGGTAGCACCTTTGCATCCTCACCCTGCTACTCAAACTTGACTGAAGGCATGGGTGTGGGGCTTGGCTGGGCTTTTGGGGTAGGGGTTGGGAAGCTGATTTTTTTTCCCACCATGTGGTGAGTTTCATGAGTGTTTTTGATGAATCCACAGTGAGGCTTTGCAGACATTAATGGTGCAGGGAGGCCGAGGAAGAATTGAGTGAGCCAGAGACAGAAGCATACCAAGGGGACATGCAAAGAGATTCCTAGGAGAAGCGCTGGTAATCAGAGTGCCCAGATAGTATGGTAGGGGGCAGGCTGAGCGCTCTTCTTCAGTCTGTGTCTTCAGGATGAACCTCTTGCAGTACCATGCCCTGCCCCCACTTCTGTGCGGATACTGGGGAGGCAACCAGAGAGGGGACAGAATGTCAGTTCCTGGTGTAGGAAGTGGAATTTGGTGACATGGAGCTTTTAACCAGAGTGGGCCTCAGAGAAGAGGAGTCTGACAAACTGTGACCAGCACATCTTCTAGAATGCCAGGAGGAGGGGGATCAGGCTTCCCACACATACATGGCCAGGTGGTGAACTGTAGCTTCATTGTAAGTTATAATGGGGAAGGTAGCCTCAACTGATGGACAGGTACCTGAAGTGGCAAAGACACATGGACATGTAGAGAGAAGTCTGAGGAGATAAATCATCTTCTGAGTCTTTGTCTCCAGGTGATGAGAGAGCATTGATTTTTGTTCCTTTATACTTTTCATGTCTTGGCCCTCAATGTGTCTCAGCATTTTGAGATACGAAGATGGGGCAACTTAGTGTCCCTGCCCTAATTTCCTTTCTGTTGCTGTGATTAGTAAAAGAAAGCAACATAGGGAGGAAGAGGTTGCATCTGGGTCACAATCCTGGTTGTTGACCGTTCCTTTAGTAAGGACAAGGCAAGAACTTAGAGCATCACACCCAGAGCCAAGAGCAGAGAGAATAAATGCATGACCAGACCACTGGACCCTGCTGCCTGTTTGCTCAGTACTCAGCTAGCAGGTGACTGTCTAGTTCTAAACATGGGGTAGAACATTTGCAGATGGTTTTGGATCTGTTGCAGAGACTCATTTTGCTACCTGTCATTTGCCAGGGAACACTCTGCCCTACAGTACTTTCACTGGACGATGGGCAACGGGTCCCAATTCAGTGAAAACTCAAAGCTATGGGAACCAGACAAGGGACAGACAAAGGTAGCATTAAATCTCACTACAGTCTTCCTTCTGGATCTGGTAACCTTGGGGACAGGTCCTTGCTATGTTACAGAGATTTTCTCAAAGCAAGAGCACGGCCACTCGAGGGGTAGAGCTGTTCAATGTTGTTTCTAAACTCCATGGAAGACCTCATTTTGACAATGGGTCTAAGATGGTTGACTTGCAGGTTGAGCTTCTTATCCATATATGTAGAACAGTCACCTACCATCATTCTTCAGAAAGGAGGGCAGCCAGGAACATATGAAATCACTATAACAGGTTTGGAAGGTGTCCCTCTCCCCACAGGTGGTGCATATGAGCTCTGCATCCTTATCAGTCTGGTACCACGTGTCCTATTATGTGTACCTTTCTGCTGCTTCCACTTTTTCTGTGGCTCCCAGTCCATGTTTTATAGTATAATATTAAGGCAGGTGAGAATAGGGAATAATTTAGTAAACTGGGACTCTACTTGGCTTGGGCTATACACATATCTCTCTTCTAATAATGCACTTGGAACGTAGGACCCTCACCTGCACTCAGTATGCACACACACACACACTCCTCCAATAATGCACCTAGCAACTTGTGTGTGTGCATGTGCTTTGAACAACAGAAATAGATTACCCCCTTAGCAATCCCTTGATAATGCCATATTCAATGCATCCCAGAGCACATCTGAAACCAAGAGAGATGGGCTGATCTGGCCTGAACTGTTTTTAGGTGCATGAGCAATAAGGCCAACTGTGTCTTCAAAGTGAGTTTTTAGGAGGAATCCCTATCTGCCATCTTACGCCACTGAACAATTAGTTGCACGTGTCTCAAATCAGATGCATTATGAAAAGAGGCATGGCTCACGGAGCAAATCCAAGCCCACACATCAAAACAGAGAAGCCCCCAAACCCTTCCCCCCTTCTCCTGAGCTCCATAAACGAAGTGTCAAAGAGTAATCGGGGCCCTTGAGTGTGTTCCCTCACATAACCTGTTGTCAATCTTGATGGTACCTTCCTTTCTAATCTCCGCTATTGCTTCCCTTTGGATAGTTTCCTTGCTACTTTGCAATCTGGGTGAGCCTTTATTTCATTCTTGAATCTGGTGCCAAGAGCCTGGAAGCATCTGGCTCAGACAGACCCCAACCACCGGTAACAGTAGCTGCTCAATAAATACCAGGCACAGCAGCTGCCATGATCAGAACTCGTCTACAGGGTGGCAAGTGTAGCGGCAGGTGGTGCTCCTGACCTGCCAAGCTTCTCTCTGCCTCACATCACCTTCAGCATGCCCCCACTGCTTCAGCTCTCACCTGGCAGCCAAGCTTGCTCCCAGAACTCAGATGAACATTCACTCTTTTTCACTCCTTACAGAGGACTCCATCTGGGGTCAAATCTGGGATACATAAAGGCAGGTGAGATCCTTGTGAAGGAGAAGGTGGTGACCAGGATAAACTCATGCCCCACACACACACACCAGCAGTGAACATCTCACAAGAGCCACCTGTGTTAACTGTCACGTGTCCATCATGGCTTCCTCTACAACAGGGGTTCTCAGCCTCCCTGATGCTGCAACCCTTTAATACAATTCCTCATGCTGTGGTGACCCCCCACACACATACACCATAAAATTATTTTTGTTGCTACTTCATAACTGTAGTTTTGCTACTATTATGAATCATAATGTAAATATCTGTGTTTTCCGATGGTCTTAGGTGACTCCTATGTAAGGGTCATTTGATCCCCCACAGGGTCATGACCCACAGGTTGAGGACCACTGATCTACTGGATGCAGGTCCTAGAATCAAGGTTTCCCAGGCTCCTCGACTTACTAAAGGAGAATAATTCTTTTTTATTATGCTTAATTTTATACACAAATGTAATATATTTAGATCAAACTCACCCTTACCCCTTCCCCTCCGATGCCTCCTACCATCCCCTACTTTCCCTCCGAATTTCATGTGCTTTCACTTTCTGAAACCCACTGACTCCACTTAGTGAGATGAGTACATCGTTGGTGTAGGGCCATCTACTTGAGCATGAATAGCCTGTCAGGACCCACATCCCTGGTGAGAACTGTCCCCCGCCCACAACAGCCATCAGTTGCCAAAAGCTCCTCAACTAACGGTGGGACTTCATGAGCCCTTGTCCATTCATGCTGGGATTTTGACTGGATTGATCTTGTACAGGTCTTGTTCACAGCCTCTGTGAGTTTACATGTGCAGTGCCCTGCCATGACTGGAAAGCTCGGTTGCATGATCATCTACTGTTGCCTCTGGCTCTTGGGGTCTTTCCATCCTCTTCTGCAGTGACCTCTGAGCTTTAGGGAGAGGAGTGCAATGGACATTCCATTTAGGGCTGGGTATTCCATAGCAAATGTGAGTATTTCTTTAAAAAAAAAAAACTGTCATCATCACACCTGAATTGTGAGAAATTAGCTTTTCACCAAACAAACATCAATATTTTGCCAGTTACTGTTTGTATAAATGACCATTATGATGATTTGTTGGGCATGGCGCACACTATTAACCTATGAACAATATGTGGACATGGGCCATAAACTCTGACACTCAAGATCCAAGCAGTGCCATAGAGGCAATGTTTCCCACCTTAATAAATAATTACTGTGGTAGATGAAGAATACAAAATTGACCCAAGGGGAAAATAAATTAGAACTGGATATCCATCTCAGTCCTGGGGCAGTGCATTAACCCTGAAGCAGCCACACAGCTGCCACTGACTAGAAAATGCTGTCCTTTGAAAGACCTCGAATGCTCCTGGAACAAAGGCCTGAAGGTGGCTCACTTCGTGTTCTGACTTGAATTCCCCACTGGTGTTTGTAGAAGTGTGTGCATCAGTACATCCAAAGGATGTTGTGTTATTCAGTTTCTCTAGAAGAAAAGAACTGATAGGATGAATGAATATATATATTCATATGAGCTAGATTAGACTGGCTTATAGGATGTGGTTTGGGTAGCCAAACAATGGCTGTCTCACACTGGAGAGGCTGAGAATCCAGTAGTTTCTCATTCTTTAAGACTGGATGTCTCAGCAGTTCCAATCTGGCACTGGAGGTTGGGAGGATTCCTGGAGAGCTGCTGGTCTTCAGGTTCCATCAGAGGCCTGAAGAAGTTGGTTCCAATGTCAGTGAAGCAATTTTGCATCAATAAGATAGATGAACTTTGTAACAAGACTGAGGACAAACAGGCAAAAGCTGTTTCCTTCTTCCCTATCCTTTGATCTGTGCTGCCACAGAAGGGGTAGCCCAGATGTAGGGTGGGTATTTCAACTTTAAACGATCCAGTCAAGAAAATTTCAGGCAAGTTTGGTGGTGCAAAGCTTTAATCCTAGCATCCAGGAGTCAGAGGCAGGAAAATCTCTGAGGTCAAGGCCAGCCTGGTGAGTTCCAGGACAGCCAGGACTGCATAAAGAGACCC
Source organism: Peromyscus maniculatus bairdii (assembly GCF_049852395.1). Lineage (NCBI taxonomy): Eukaryota > Metazoa > Chordata > Mammalia > Rodentia > Cricetidae > Peromyscus > Peromyscus maniculatus. Next base: position 68,811,119 of record NC_134854.1, read on the forward strand.
TGTCTCGCAGGAGAGAGAGTAGGGGGAGGGAAGAAGGAAAGGAAGGAAGGGAAGAGGGAAAGAAAGGGAAGGAAGGAAGGAAGGAAGGAAGGAAGGAAGGAAGGAAGGAAGGGAGGGAGGGAGGGAGGGAGGGAGGAAGGAAGGAAGGAAGGAAGGAAGGAAGGAAGGAAGGAAGGAAGGAAGGAAGGAAGGAAAAGCGGGAAAGGAAGAAGGGAGAGAGAAGAGGAGGAGGAAGAAAGGGGGAAGAAGAGAAGGAGAAAATTCCCCATAGGTATGCCCAGCTGCTTGGGTTTTAGTTTGTAATAGAGTTCACAACCATGATTAGCCATCTCAGATGATTTGTGATGATAATTGGTCATTGGTCAGGTTCTCTGTGGGACAGGACAAGGTAAAATGCATCTTGTATCCAATAGCTCAGATTGAGAGCCCATGCCCGCATGGTCACAGAAAAAAAAAAAAAGGAGCTAAATTAGGAAAATGTATGGTGTACTCATACTACTCAACGATCTTGCAGCCCAGCCCTTCAGTTGATACTTGGTGTTGAACACAGAGATGTAGAGTTTCTGGTCTAAGACCTCGCTGGAAGGCTCTTTGCTTGCCTTGCTTCATTGACAAGTATAGGCCAAGAGGCAAGGCAGCAAGTACTACAGAACTTGGGGAAGGGATAGTTGGGATGTGGATGCTGCTGTGGTAAGCAGATGCTCACAGCTAGGGCTGCCAGAACTCTTCATGAGCCCAATATCCAGGCCCCCTAACAGCTGCTGTACCAACCTACACTCTCACACAGGGGTGTGAGTCCAGGTAGAGTCCACAGTAGCTCTAAGATGTATGTGATTCAAACTAAATGCATATCTATTCTGAGTTGTGGGAATCTCCACCATGGATGAGATGAAGCAAAGATGAAAAGATGAGTCAGAGGAGAGAGATGTGCAGGGTTGGTATAGAGCTCAGGGATAAAATATGAGGGCAGAAGTAAAAAGGGGAGGCTGGATGCTTAGTGGTGGTCTGCTTCTCACAGAGTAGGACCACGTACCTGTGCAGTGTGGGACATGATCTGCCCCTCAGTGGATGGGGGAAGGCACCCATGCCACTGGATGTGGAGTGTGAGGCTGGAAGGGTCTTGTTTGCTACTGGGGATTTTAATGCTACAGACCAGAAAGAGGTGGATGTCAAGGCAGCTCACTCCCACAGCTATTATCCCAGCTATAGAAAGATCACTCCTGAGCTCTGGTCCCTGAGCTGTCCTCATTGCTCTGCTAAGTGTAAGCTAACTCCTGTAGACAGCAAAGCAAAGGAAGGAGGCTTCAAGAGATGTTCAGCTGCACTGCTGAGATACTGGCCTCACTGTCCTACAGACAACAAGCCACCATGCCAGGGTGGTATCCACCTATACCTGCATAAGACTTCCTTTAACCTCTCCTAAGGGACTTCCATTTTTTTGTGAAAATATCATTTAAAAAAAACCAAATAAACTAAACCAGTGCTGGATACTTTCCTGGAGGACTCTGGGTCAACATATTACAGAGACACATGCACATCCATGTTGACTATAGCTCAGTGCATAACAGCTAAGGTATAGAACCAACCTAAGTGTCCATCAACCAAGGTATGGGAAAGGAGAATGTAAGCTATTTGTCTATCATCTGTCTGTCTGTGTATCTACCCACAATTTATTCATTATTTAACTACACACACACACACACACACACACACACACACACACACACACGATGGGATTTTATTCAGCCATAAAGAAGAGCATAGTTGGGTCTGGAGAGGTGCTATAGCAGTTAAGGTGACTTCTTGCTTCTGCAGAGGGCACAGGTTCGATCCCCACCACCCACATCAGGCAGATACAAACTGTCTATAGTAACTTGAGTTCCAGAGGCTCTGATATCCTTTTGTGGCCTCTAGAGGCACCTGTACATGTGTAGTTCACATACAGATGAGCAAGCACACATATACATATATCATGAAAACAAAAAATGTTTTAATGAACAAAATTATATTGTTCATAGAAAAATGGATACAACTATAAATGATCATACTAAACAAATTAAGTCAGACTCAGAGAGATATGTTTCTTCTAATTTGTAGACCCTAGGGTTTTGGGTTTTGTTTTTTTTTTTCTGTTTGTTTGTTTGTTTGTTTGTTTGAGACAGGGTTTCTCTGTGTAGTTTTGGTACCTGTCCTGGATATCGCTCTGTAGACTAGGCTGGCCTCGAACTCACAGAGATCTGCCTAGCTCTGCCTCCTGAGTGCTGGGATTAAAGCCTTGCACCACCACCGTCCAGCTGACCCTAGATATTATAAACTCACACATTTATCTATGACAGGAAAGCAGACATGAAACCGTCCAGGGAAACAAAGAGACTAAGGTTGTGTTAATGAAAGGAGGACCAGGGGAGGAACATGGTAAAGGCACATTATGTGTTTGTGTGAAAATATTCTTAGGAAATAAGGAACATTAGATATAAGCCAATAAAAGTGCAGATAATCATTGGGAATGATGGCATGCACCTGTATTCCCAGCACTTGGAGGGCAGAGGCAGAGGGATCATAGGTTAAGACCACCCTGGGCTGCAGAGTGAGGCTCCATCTAAAAATAAAAATGAAAAAACCTCAAAAGGCAGAAACACCCAGAGAGAGGTTTTATCTGCAAAATATTAACTATTCTTCAGTACTGTGGTGGGGAGAGCCCTAGACCAGCCCCTTAGAGTGACAGCCCCTTAGGCCCAATCTGAAGTTCCAAGAAGCCTATCCTCAAGTCTAATAGAGCTGGTTGAGTGGTGTCCTGGCAGGGGATGCCACCCCACTGCACTCAGAGCTAATTGTGGAATGGACAAAAGCCTGTGCTAATGCCATCCTATCAGCCAAGAGTGCTGGCAGATCTAAAGAGGCCCTCCATGTATTCACCTCTTGACCTCCACAGACAGCCAAGGACCCTCAGGCAGGACCATCACCCCATGCTCAGGGGAGCCATGAAGCCTTTCCCAAGTGGTCAAGGATGAGATGGGTGACCTCTCAGTGTTCACACTGCAATAAGGACTAGTGCCAGAGGGGAAGCAGATGGACCCATGGGTGGTAGCTATGAGGCATGCACTTGCTGTGCTTGCCATGGTGTTCTGAAGGATCAGTTTGTTGGGAAATCTCATCTGTCTGAGACTGTGCCACTTTGAGCCTTGGCCTTCTCGGTAATCAATCCATCTTAAAGGCATGTGCTGTATGATTCATGCTTTCAGTTTCAGAAGAATAGGTTTATTAGGTATATAACAAGCAAAACTAATATAATAAATACCAAGTTACAGATAGAAGCAGCGGGTAGATAGCGAAATATTGTCTAGAGTAACCAAACTGAGCAAGCAAACAAGAAGTGACATCATTAAGTCAGGCTTGCAAATACGCAGCAGAAATCAGCTGGGCTTGGAGCCCCTTTAAGACAGTCTGCTGGAGTTTCTGATAGAGTCCCAAGCAAGATGAATTGTCTCCTTAGGTGAGGCTTCCAAGTGGAAGAACAAATAGAAACAGACTCATACTGGGTACACACAACATCCAACAGAAGTGACCTGGGAAGTAGAGATAGTCAGCTGGAGTTCCCAGTGAGATTTCTCTCCACGGCTGAGCTTCCTATGGCTGAACTTCCTGTTTCCTTTGTGGGCACCTTTATATCGCAGGATGAACAGTAGGAATGCCTGTTGGAAATGGTCTGCCTTCCAGCCATTCTCAAGGACGAGGCATTTCACTCTGGAGCTATTGTCACCATTTCTATTACAGAGAGCCCAGGACCCAATCTGACCGAGGACAGGGGGTTTGGGGGGACACTGGACATTAAGATGGTTGGGTGAGAAATATGTGGAGAAGTGCCATTACAGAGCCAGCCCCTCAGTGAACTCAAAGAGTACATGACAATTTGCCAATAGAAAGTGCATTACAGAAGGAGCTGCCGGGGGACTCTGCCCTTGGCTGAACTTCTTCCTGAGCACATTTGTCTTGCATCTGGGTGGCATATTCCACCTGGCATTTCACTGAAGTTCATCTGGGTTCAGGTGGCTCCCTTCCTCACCAAGATGGCATGGAGATGGGTAGTAGAGTTGAGAGTTACTTACTGTGTTTCAAAGGGCCCCTTGAGCAGAGGTTCCTTTGCAGAGAACTGTCCTTCCAAGTATCCATGCTCTGCCCAGCCAGGAGTAGCTCCTTTTGTGGCCCAGATCCCTGACCCTCGGTACCATTTGATACCGACAATTCTTTCCAGAGTGAGGGGATGGGGTACTGTGACCCGAAGGTATCAAGACAAGAAGCTGAACTTCCTCTGGAAGATGATGAAACCTTGTAACACACCGAGGAAGAATGAAACGGAGAACCCCCAGCTAACTTGTGACATGAAAGATTTGAAATCTGAGATAAGGCTGAGGAGACAGCTCAGTGCTGTGGCCTGCACAGCTTTGGGGCTGATAAGATTGGGGTGACAGGGAATGAGGAAAGACAGACATGTGTACAGAAAAGCTGGGACTGTGTGGGCTGTGGGCTTTGATGGAGACACACTGGCAGCCTGGGAACTCAGAGAGCTTATTATACATGCAAGAAGGAAGAGGAGGTGGGTTAGCAGGGTCACTGTAGGGGAGTGCTTGCAAGCTGCAATCATCTGGGGCAGGAAGCTGCTGCTGAGAGTTTTAGCATGCACTGCTTGCTAAAGTCATCATACATACTCGGACGAGGGGGAGGCGTTGCCATTCCTGTGAACCTGACCCAGGGAAGGCTTTCCCACTCCCACCATCTGAGGTGTTTGGGCCCTTGATATGGGTGTGCTCATGTCAGCAATAGACATTCACTCAGAACTTCATCTGTTCCCTATAGCTCGGTCAATAAAGAGCTTGTTGTGCAAGCATGAAGACCTGAGTTCAAGCCCCAGCCCCCACATGAAAAGCCAAGCATGGAAGTACGTGCTTATAATCTGAGCATGGGGCATGTTGGCTGGGGGCGGGTGGGGGCAAAGACAGGTGAGTGCCTGAGGCTTACTGCCTAGACAACCTAGCCAAATTTGATGAGCCTCGAGTCCCAGTGAGAGCCCTATGGTATCCACAGGTGACCACTGGCCTCCATGTGTACAGACACATGCAGACACACATGTACACACAAACATTTGCTAAAACATAAAGTAAATACATCTGGCATACTGAAATACAGGGAAAAAAAAGCCAGGGGAGGGGATGTGAGGTACATGAATGATTGATATACCAGAAGAGCAGGGAGGGACCAAGCCCACTGAGTGTGGGGCTGGGCTTCTCCCTGGGGCAGCCTTGGTCCCTGTACCTGCCCATCAGGACACCTTGAGTGTGCTCGCAACCCTCTCTTATTTCTCCCATCAACATCGGACATTGTGTCAGCAAAAGTTCTCCGCTGTGGGCTGCCTCACAGCCTCTGAGCTGTGTCAGGGACAGACCCACCATTGAGTCTAGGGAGACAACCCCTTCACACAGCATCCTCTTTAATACTCATTCAGGAATTTGGCACCTCTCTGCCTTGCCTTTCTGTCCCCTCTGAACATGACCTGCAAGCCAATGGGAGAAGCTCCTTTCCTGTGGGGAGCAAACACAGCCCTCAGGGTGGTACCCATTCCTTTTTCATAGAGCAGACTTTTCCCTTCCCCCAATGCCAGTCCATTTCCCCAAGCCTAGTGAACCCCTGGAAGAGCCGTCAAGACCCCACATTGCTACGCTCGTACCAGGCTGCCTGTGAAGAGGCGGGATGATTTGTTTCCTTTTAAATAAAGTGCTTGCTTGTTGGGCTGTGTGGGGTTGGTCCTTGGCAGCCACTGTCACATTATAAACATGCGCAGGCTGAGGGGGGAAATGTGACTTAATAAAATATTCAGCTGCCTTTCTTCTTTGAGCTATATTAAGCCGCACATGTTCTGCGTGGCAAATGGCACTGATTCAGAATTCACAGGGAAAGGAGTGAGGCCAGAGATGGGGTGGGGGGTGGGGAGCAAGGGCCCAGGGTGGTTTATTTTCAATTGAGTAGTTGACTGGTAGAAATGTGGGGTGGGAGAAGCCATGGCTATCTGCCCATACTCACGGGGAGGGGCTGTGCAGCCCTCTCTGGGCCTGGTGCTTACTAAATGGCCTTTCTCAAGAGGCCCTAAAATAGGACCCTCCCCTACAGGCTCTGAAGGCTGCTTGCTGTCCGTTGTTGGACTTGGTCTATGAAATCTCATAGCGGCTGGGCGACAGTTTGTCTCCCACTTTGTACAGACAGACCTAACATCCAGTCCTCATCCAGTGATTGGTCCCGTCCACTCATACTCCACACCTGTTCTCCCCATGGCACTACTCAGGAACTTAGCAACTGGTAAGGTAAAAGAGGAAGACACCATGGAGTAAGAGTGTACAGTTATAAATTCTCTATGTTAGGCCTATTCTCATGGCCCTGCTGTGACCTGGTCAGCAACTTGGCAGGCTTGTGATGTAGACTGTGGGCTACACTAAACACATCAGCACCCCCCCCCTCAGAGCCATCTTAGTCCATCAGGATGGATGTGCACACAACCAACAGCAAACTTGGCAGTTGAAACAGGCCATGCAGTGGACTTTCAATGCTTTTTGCTTAATGTCTTTAAAATTATTTTTGTTTTATATGTATGAGTATTTTGTCTACATGTATGTCTGCATCATATGCCTAACCTGGTGCTGGCAAAGGCAGACGAGGGCATCGTATCCCCTGGAACTGGAGTTACAGATAATTGTGAGCTACCATGTGGGTGCTGGGAATTGAACCCAGGTCCCGGGAAGAAAAGCCAGTGTTCTTAACCACTGAGCCATCTCTCCAATCCCACTTGTAGATTTTAAGCCATCTGTTCCATAGGGAGAGATGCAAAGATGCCCGGCACCTTAAATTCTCATCCTCTTTTTCTCTCTGTTATTACGCTGTGAACACAGCACAGTGGGACAATTCTTTAGCAATAAAATAACCAGAGACACCCAAGCCCATCCCCCTCAGCTCAGCCTCGCACATGCCTGATGGAGTCTACTTTGTTCTTTTCTTCCTCTCCCTTCTGTGGCTCCCCTGTACAGTGGCCTCAATTCTCTTGACCTTCACGTGAGTCTCCTGCTTCCCAGGCTGTGGTGACTAACTCATCCCTCCGGTTTCAATGCTGTCTGTGCTAGTAGGCTTTTAACAACTAGAGGCCCGATTTACAGTTCCAAGGATCTGTTTGCTTCAAAATGTATTTAAGAAATATTTCCAACAACTTAATAGTTACTAAATATCGCAGTATTCATGAGCCTATTACTAACTGACAGGTGCCAGTCACGTAGTCAATCTTGATTCTGGCAAAAAGTCTCTATCACATTATTTTTATTAATACAACACTGCCTTTGTCCACATCGTTCTCCCTACTTTACTACATAGAACAGTGAGGCCAGGGCACCTTAAGTCACAGACTTGATGCCTCCTAGGTGGAAGTGTGGCCTAAAACCCCTCCTGTCACAGAAGGTGGCTCTGCTCCTGGTGGCTGCTGAGGCAGCATGGGCACAATTTAAATAATACTTCTCTTCAGGGCTCTTTTCCTTGTGATATTTGGACTTCTTTCAACATTTAGGACATATAAATCGCATTTAGCTGTGTAAACATTTAAATCACATTCTCCAATGACTGGATCCAAGGCTGTACTGAGAGATTCTCGTTTCTAAGGCCATTCTATTATTGTCATGATTCACAAAGAAAATGAAATCCAAATTTTTCTGAACTTCTCTACCTCCCTTGAACATTTGAAAAACACAAAAACATCTAAATATTTATAGAAGATGCCAACTAGAGTTTCTAAAAAGTGGGGCAAAAAGTGAAGGTGCCGCGGTGTCTTCCCTTTCTCCTGGGGCTGTCTGGGTGCCTCAGAGAACTCTCTGCCCTCTCTCTTTGTTATCTGGAGGCTGTGGTCCATGTGGTAGAGGGATTTGTGTGGGACTCTGAGAGATGCCCACTTTTGAGTCTTCCATTGTCTGTAGTCACAGGTGCCGCTCTGGAACTGATGAGCAAAGCCAGAGATGGTGGTGTGGAGAGGGGCTTCTCAGTTTGGGGCCAGTTCTTCCCCTCTACTACACCCCAGAAAGGTCCAAAAGCGAGGTTTAAATTCCTCCCTGGAGGCGGCGGCGGCGGCGGCAGCGGCAGTAGCAGCAGCAGCAGCAGCAGCAGCAGCAGCAGCACAGTGAGCTAAGAAAATAGGCTACAATTCAATGTCTTGTCCTAGATGTTTAGTTTGGGGGTGTGGAAGGAAGAAGCAGATTAGATTAGCTTTTATCCTTGATGATATTTAAGATCAAAATTACTTTTTATACTTAGTATGTGCTAGCAAAAAGGAAGAAAGAGAACTGTTACTGCCCTACCCAAATTACTGGCTATTTCTTGGTTGCCTGATCCTAGAATGTAGCTGGGTGAGGTCAAGTGTTGGAACTGAAAAGGCACTATGTATAGGTTCTATTAAAGACAGCACTTCCATGGTGGCTGGGGCTGCCCCTCACCTGGGAAAGTTGAAGGAATTAGACTTTGAATAAGTTACCATCTGGTCACACATTCTAAGATGGATACATTTAGGTAACCAAGCACCTGAGGCTTTGAGAGGCTGGAGTTTTCGCTGAAAAGAAACCTCAAGGATGCTTGACATGAGCTGGAGGAAGGGTTGCACTTCTCACTCTAAAAAGGGATGTGGTTGATGATTGGCTGGCCAAGGTGATGAAAGAAGGATGGATATTCCAAATGGGGAGAGTGGAAAGTTGAACCCCAAGCCCCCAGGTGTGGGGAACAAGTGATTCCCCTAGCAGGCCTGACACCAGCAAGCCCAGAAGATGGAAAGGAATAAGTGTAGAGAGAAGGTACCAAGAAGAAGGCCTACCTGACCCACCCACCATCCAAGCTATAAAGAAGAGTGTAATCTCTTATACCAGGGTCAGAACCGGGGACCAGCATGGATCAGAGAGTGGGACAGGATCCAGGGAGCCTATGAAGGACAGATTCTGCCCCACCTCCCCCTTCTCAAGACTTTCAATCCTGTAACAGTAAAGGTACTGCAGAAACAGCAGCCTGGTCCCCGCCCTGGGCTTCCTCTCATAGCAAGTAGCTCTGCAGCGGCTGCAGCTTCTCCTAAGGGCCTCCCTCTGGGAATAACAGAAAGATTCATGACCTTGATGACTCTCCTCCTGGAGGCAAACCCATCGTCTGATGAGTGCACATAACAGTCAGGGTTTTCCTCTCTGGACATTGATTAGGACACCTGACAGTTCTGGTCCTTTCCATTCTACAGAACCTCAGGGGAAAATTTTGTGATTTAAGGGGGACAAGAGTGAGTTCCACCATGTCGCCTCTGCCCACTATGAGCTCTGAGTGTGTCAGCACTGACGCCTCCACTTCTTGAAAGTGGCTGAGGGACAGAGCAACTGCTGTTGAGGTTCTTGGCAGGGGAAACTGGTCCCGGAAATGCTCTGTGTGCTTACAGCAGGTGACCGCTGACTTACTTCTTAGAGAAGCTAAGGTGGATAAGGGCAAGGGCGTCAAGTGGCTGGTGGTGATGCTGTGGGGATTTTCTTTTTCTTTTTCTTTTTCTTTTTTTTTTTTTTTTTTTGGACAGGTAGTTTCAAGCCACCTGGCAACCGAGTTGAGCTTTGCATGTAAAGATCTGAGGTGCATTTACAAATTGCTAAAAGGAAATGAGTTTGGGGGCTGGGGAGATGATTCAGTCCATCAGTTGCTTGTTGAGCAAGCCCGAGGACCTTGCTTTAGATACTTAGCACCCACATTAAAAAGCCTGGGTGTGGTCACACACTCTAATATCATGTTCAGTGAGAGGCCCAGTCTCAAAAGATAAGGATGGATGTGAAAGTATGGTGATGTTTTATTTGTGTACCCCAATAAAACTTATCTGGAGATCAGAAGACAGAGCCAGCCACTAAATTAGACATAGAGGTCAGGCAGTGGTGGCACACACCTTTAATCCCAGCACTTGAGATCTCATGCCTTTGCTTGGGAAGGACACACGCCTTTAATCTCAGGAAGTAATATGACAGGACACAGAAAGGTATATAATGCGTGAAGAAACAGGAACTCATATTCTTGAGGCTGAGGATTTCAGTCAGAGGATTCGTGGAGTTGGTGAGGTAATAGCTGGTAGCTGTGGCTTGTTCTGTTTCTCTGATCTTTCAGCTTTCACCCCAATATCTGGCTCTGTTTTTTTTAATTATTAATAAGACCATTTAGCAATTTGTGTTATATCTGGCACCCAATGTGGGGAAGACATCTGACATTGAACTCTGTTCTCCATTTGTACAAACACACTGATATGTGGAGATGTCTCCAGTCGGTTCCCCAATCTAGATAGATTGTGAATTGAGTCCTGCTGTCTGCTGATTCAGGTGTCACTGAAGACCTGAGCCTCACCTGAAGCTCCATGACTCAGGAGCTCCCTGGGCATATGCTACCTGAATGACTGCTTTGTATCTCCTTTTCCTATTTGTGAAAGATGAACAGAAACACAGTTAGTGTAGGAATGAAATGTAGGCATCTATGTACAGTTTTCTAGCTCCTAAGGAAACTTTATCTCACACTTGATGGTAACTCATTGTCCTCCATCACTGCTCTGGTAAGGCTTCTTGACATTCAGAGTATGCGCAACCACATACTGGAGGTGGCTCAAGCAGCAGACATTTATTTCTCGTCCTTCTAGATGATGGAAGTCAAGGGCACAGCACCAGCAGACGTGGTGTCTGGTGAGGCTGATTTCTAGTCTTCATCATAGGGCTATGGGGACAGGTTAGCAGTCCCCTGCATCTCTTACAAGAGGCACTAACTCTATCATAGAGACTCCAGCCTTACCATACCTCTCCTCTTAACTCTGCTTCTGAAGTTTCAGGTAATAGCTTATGGGTATTTGGTGCACAGAGGTGCCCTGCAGGTTGAATTCCTACAGCTGAGCTTGAGTGTGTGCTTAGGAAGCAGGAGAGAAGCTGTTTGTTGTATAGTCAGCGTTCCTGAGACCTGCTAGCATCCCCTCTTTAGTTTGGCTATTTCTCTGCCTGCTCCTCCCAGGCTGAGCCTGGTGCATCATGCTGGGTATTAGCAGTTAAGAGTCAAATCCATACTCCACTCACCAGCCCCTCTGAGTTTCCTACTGATTAGAATCATTGCCATGAAGTCCATCTTGCTCCATATGAAGGGTGCCCGATCTACAGGGTAAAGGGAAGACCACTGTGTCTTCGTGCACAGTGCACAGTGTCTGTCTGCTTGAGCACCTCACTGGAAACCCTTTGCATCCTGAGGGACCTGAGGCATGACACCAGATCCCCTTTACATTGAGCACATGATCACACACACACATGCTGGAGAGTCACTTTAAGGCTTTTAATGCATTACCATGTCTTACAAATGGCCATTTGTTTGAGTGAAAAATAACAAATGACGCCCAGGGACACATGAGAGCCACAGAATTAGACGTAAATGAAAATGTACTAAGACCAATGAACTCTCATCTGAAGTGTTTCCTAGACCTTTCCCTCCTCCCTAGCTCATCTCTGCAAACCAATCAGGAATAAGAAAAGGACCGCCTTTCACTTTAGCAAACACCACTTACACCAGAGAGCTTCCTTGGAACATCCCTGCAGGTCAGCCAGAGTGCGTCCAAATGGCCAAATCCAGGCACTTTTGCCTCTTTTATGCATTGACAGGTTGAATGCTATTTCACACAGACCCTGAACTCTTGATTCAGGATTTAAAAAGTCAGCTTGGTTGTATATTCAATGGAAAAGATCAAACCAGTATTCTGTAGCCTTAAATGCAATTGCGGGTTTAAACAGTGATGTTTTAGGCAGGAATTAGTTTTCAGAACATTAAAAGATTCCAGCAATAATATTTACAAATCCTTTCATATGCATGAAAAATTAGCGACTAAATCTGGCCATTAAAGTATAATCTTTATTTGACCAAAGCATGGTATAAAAATGGAATAAACTGCAATTTATCTTAGCTGACAGCTAATTACCTGAAGTCTGATTAAAGGGAAAACTAAATTTACTTAATTAGTGTTTTGGTGTTTTAGTCTGTGTACATATAAATATGCCTATCTGTTCTTCTACATGAACATTGCTAGAAATAAATTACCATTTTCATTTGGTCCCATTCAGAAGCTGCCAAACTCAGGACAATGTTGGAAGAACGGTTGTTTCACAGACAATGATACCAGGTGTGGGCAGACTATGAGTCTGATATGAAGAGAGTGCTGATGCTGGGATGGGTGGGGGTGACCAAGCCATTTTCCATTTCCTTCTCTAACTGGCAGCTAACTCTTTGGGTAAGCCAGGCCTGCCAATACATCCTGGCAGCACAGAAGAGGGCTCTGCATAGAATTAAACCCACAAGGAAAAGGGCCAGGATGCACTAAATGGTTGTCCTGGTGCCTTGGAACTGCCATTTGATATGAGTGATGCTGGTCAAGGTTTTGGGGAGTCCAGGGTCCAGAGGTGTTTGAGACCATCCCAACTGCTGTGCACACCAGAGTCACAGGCAGCATTCTGGGTACTGTAGTAAAGCCATCTCTCTCTCTCTCTCTCTCTCTCTCTCTCTCTCTCTCTCTCTCTCTCTCTCTCTCTCTCTCCCTCCCTCTCCCTCTCCCTCTCCCTCTCTCTCTCTCTCTCCCTCTTCCCCCCTCTCTCTGAGCCTCTTGGAAGTTGAAGAAGCTTGAATTAATTTTTTTTAAGTGATGCAAGGTCTATCATTGATGGTGAGGTGTGCTTCTTGGAGGCAATGAAAAAATGGATCCTATTTCATAACCCAGTCTGTTGGTATTGTGAAAACAAGACCGTTAATATTCAAAGTTATTTTGAAAAATATATACTGATATCTGTCATTTTGTTATGTCTTCTCAGATCTCACTCCTTACCTCTCTTGGCATTATTTATTTGTTCCCCGTGACCTCCTCTTCAACCCAAACATTCATTCCTGTATCTTCTATAGAGATGTCCTAATATTCCTAAGTTTCTTTAATTTGTTTTTAATCACTGAAAGTTTTTACCTCTCCTTCAACTTTAAATGATGCTATTTTTGAAAGAAAGAGACTTTTTTTTCTGACTTAAATGTCAGACCTACCCAAAGTTCAGTAATATGCTTATAAATAATTGGGCTAAAATATCAGTTTTAAGAAGCACTGCAGCTTTTAATCAAAATCCACAAAGGCATAAAAGTCTTAATTAAGTCTGAAGCTCCACTCCCCACACGTGAGGCTTCAGATCTCATTCGCACCAGGCTTCCTCTTTGACTGTGTTGAACAGACCCAGTGAAACAGCTAATTAACAAAAGGACAGCAGCATGGACACAGGCCAAAAGGAGAGCACAAACCACTCTGGTCCTGGGGACAGTGGGAGCTGGGATCCTAGCCCCACATCGCCATCTCGTGAAGACTTCTGGGTGCAGTCTCTATGTGTCCATCACCCCCACTCTGCTGAGAGGCACTGTTACTGTAAGAATGGGCAGTTCTCCAAACAGTGACTTCTGATGGCTCTCCTAAAACTGCCAGGTAGACATTCAATGGGGAAGTGAGGCCTAACAACAAGGTAAAGAGAGAGAGACAGCTTCTAGAACCTCTGTCTTCCAGCCCCTCCCCCCTCTTCTCACAATCATTTCCAGAACCATCTGTGGTGGTTTGAATAAGATGTCTCCCATGGCCTCCGGTATTTGAACACTTGGTTCACATTTGGTGGTGGTGCTGTTTGGGGAGACTTAGGAGGTGTGGCCTTTCGAGGAAGGATGTCACTGGGGAAGAGCTTTGAGGTTTCAAAGGCCACACCATCCCCAGTTCGCTCTCTCTACTTCTGCTAGCTGTTTAAGATGTGAGCTCTGAGCTTGCTGCTCCAGTCGCCATGCCTGCCTGCTGCCAGGCTTCCCTGCAATGATAGTGATGGACTCTCACCCCTTTGGAAGCATCAACACAAATAAACCTTTCCTCCTGTAAGTTGCCTTGGTCTTGATGTTTCATCACAGTTACAGACAGGTCACTAATCCATCACCATCTTTGTCTATTCTGTCACTTGACCAAATGGCTCCAGGGGCACACAAAATAAGATACTGTGGGTAAGAAATGCCACGAGTCTCCTGGGGCTGCAGGCAATCCATGATCCCTGTTTTCTCCCATCTTGCTTCAGGGCTTTAGAAATCCTCCCTGTCTGGTCAACAATGGTTGAGAGACAGCATTGGACATGAGTTGGCTTACTCAGGTCTTCAGGAACATGCTGTGCAGGCGCAGTCTCTCAGGTTGGCAGAAGGAATGAGGAGGCTCAGAAGAGTAACTGATGGCATCCTAACAACCATCATCCACCATGACACCAAGGACAAGGGGACAGGGTGACTTGAGGTTTTATGGCATGACCATAAATGTTGGAGTGGGAGAGCATGGGATGGGGCTGGAGTTTTCAGTTAATTGCGCATATCCTTGACTCATAGGCACAGCTGAGTTAACACAGGCTTGGTATGCTAGGCTGTGGACTGTCAGGACAGGGTAGACGTGAATTTGTGTTTATGGAGTATCTCCAGGAGATTCTTAGGGAAGATAGGGTTTGGGAAAATAATGAGCTTCTTGTACCATGTCCAGCATGGGTGGCTTACAGCTGGAGTCACAGAGCCGGTGCTCGACCCAGCCATGCCTTATAAGGTCTAAAGTGAGACACTTGAACAGGCCTCAGCACACATTCCTCCTCCTCTTCAAAACCCCAAGAGTGGAGAAATGTGTGTTCAAGGTCTAAGTGGGGGTTTCTGCCTCTTAGTCTGGAGGTACAGTACAAAGCAAGTGCTAAGATTTGGTTCCGTTATGTGTGTGTGTGTGTGGACAATTTTTTGAGTCAGAGATAAGAGATTTTGTGTTGAGTTCTACTCAACAGGCAGGTGTTGAGAGAGGAAAGCTTCAAGGATGAGAGGGGCATGCGCCACCTCTCTGACCTCAAGGGGAGGAAAGCTGATCTGGTGGATTTGACAGCCACTTCTGATCTGTGTGCATACCAAGCACACACATGGTGCACATATATACATGTGAGCAAAATGCTCATACACATGAAATTAATTAATCATGTTAATAATATCCAGTGGTCAAGGATCTGCCTGTGGGGGAGCATACTCATGAGCATTAAGTCAGTCCTGGGTCCCCTTGGTGTACCTTGGGATGAAGTAACCAGCCAGGCCCGCAGAGAGGCAGATACTTCTTCTGGAAAACATGGAGAATGGATAGCCAAAGGGCTGATGCAACTGTGACCTGGAGCTAGAAGGTTCTGTGAAGTATTGGCAGGGACATCAAGGGAGGGGAAAGATGAGAAACAGTGGGACCTTACTTACACTGGAGTTAAGACTTCCCAGGGCCCTGAGGTACATGGCCTACAGGATGAGAGGTCGTCTTCCTTCTGGGAACAGGGTCACTCTGAACCTGTCAAGCCATCACATGGTGTCACATTGTAATAAAGTCAATTGCAGGTCTTACAGGAATCCAGACTCTGTCACCTGTTTGGTCTGGGAACCAGGTCATACTGAGTGGTATAAGTAGTTGCGTGGTTAAAAGAAACATTATTCTAAGACTGTCCGAGATGAGGGGGGAGATGCTGTGGTCCACTAGAGACAATCAGAACCATTGATGTGGTGAATCAGAGTAGCTAAGCCATGCTCTGGAGTTCAGGGGTCCTTCTCAGGGTACACTCTGGAACATCTGGCTACATGGAAAGAAAGCTCTAACTGATGTCTTATTTAACTGGATTCTTTCTCCCTCACGGAATTGAGGAACCAATAATAAAGCCGAGAGCTGACTCTACAGTGAACCAAGATTTATTGTTGGCCGGAGAAAACAGAGAAGCCTGGAGAATAACTCCCAAGTCAACTTCCCATCAGAACAAAGGAAGACAGTCCTTTGAAGTGGAAGGGGAGAATGGGAAGGTTTTGTTAATGTTTGGAGATTCATGACTGTTTGGGAAAGGATCAGATCTACCCTGGAAATGAAGGCCCAGCTTCTCAGAATCTTTACACAGGGATGTTTTCAGTCTGGGTCAGCTCTGGTGGTGCTGGTGGGTGGGGGTGTTATTAGGGCACAGATCACAGCAAAGTGGTAATTAGCCTGGGGTGGGGTGGGGGTGGGGGTCAGAGGAGGTGCACAATGGTCTCAGCCGGAGCTGCCTCTCCTATTTTCTCCTGGCTTCACAGAAGTAGCAGAACTCCCTGGGGTCTTTGTGGCTGCCTAGATGGCCTGCTTGTCTGAAAGAGAACACTGTTCAGCAGAAAAGACTGCCTCTCAGAGTCTGAGAAGAGGTGCACCTGGTGACAGACCCTCAGGCTGAAGCCCTGTATGGGTGGACCTCACACCCCACTGATTACCCTGCAAATCCCACTCCTTCAATGACTATGACAGAGGGCTGTGGGGCAGTGGGGGCATCTACAGGAGCCTCCCCTGCTTTGTAGGTGGAGTTGGCTCTCATTACCAGAGCTTTGCCCTGAGCTGTAGGGCTTCCTGCCAGTCACCCACCCTGCAGAGGGCCCTGCTTGCACTTTTCTGCTCCCAGCCCACACTGGTGGCTGGCGTGAACTGTCATTAGGAACAAGTGAGCAATGGGCAATGGGAAGAGCTGGCTTCCACTGCCCCTGTCCCCCTCTCCCATCCCGGGCCTACCCCAGACAGGACTTAGAGGAAAACTACAGGCATGGTCATAGAATTGAAAGCAGTCAGCAATCAGGCTGGCACCGGCTGCAGAGTAGGAGAGCTAGACATGTGTCTTTTTGGTTCTCATCCTACCTTCCAGGTGACCATGGGTACAAATCTAAATAGTATCATTGTTCTGGCAGGAAGAAGCCAATAATGTGGACATATGGACATGATGAGGCCAGTTCTAGGAGTTCATCTGAGATGAGACCCAGAGCCTACAGGCCCAGCCCCCTGGGGGTTCTTCAGATGAGACCCAAAGGCTGCAGGCCCAGCCCCCTGGGGGTTCTGTCTGCACAGCAGTAGCACGCTGGCTCACTCCACCATGGCCTGGAAAGGGGTCCAGTGTCAAGCTCTGACCTAGGCCTGCTCAAGGTGGACATGGTATTGGTGGCATGGGACAGAAGCCTCTAAAAGCTCCTGCCCATCTGACCCAGGCAGGACTCCAGTGTGAGAGAGGCAGACACCTAAGGTGGCAGCTGTCCGAGCTGTCCACATTTGTCCTCTGAAGTCTGATGACCGGGGCCCGATTTCAGGGCTAATTACAAGGAGGCTTTCACTTGGTGGTTGGTTGCTACTTTTGTTTGCTGTATAAACCAGAGGAATGAGCCGCTTCCAGTCATTCATTCATTCCTGCATTAAAACACAGACTGTGCGTGACTCCAGCACTGTGAGGGAGGGTGGAGCTGCCCTGTGGCCTTTGTTGGGGCCGCAGTGGCACCAGTGTGAGCAGCCAGCACTTCAGCCGCCCAGTCTCGGGGGCCTGGTGTGAGAAATGACAGTCTTTTAAGGACACAGGGGCTCGTCCGCCAGCCATGGAGGGAGCCCGTCACTTTGTTCCCTTCCTTTCTTGGTAAGCTGAATACAATTTCTTTGAACAAAACTTTAGTCTGGACGTACTCTTTTCTTTATAAAAAATACATCTTAATTTTTTTATCAATTCTTTGAGAATTTCTTAGAATGTGTTTCGACCCCTATCCCGATTCCTCCCAGATCTATTCAGCTTCCCTACCCACTCAACTTTGTGTCTTTTCTTGTTTTTAGCACCGATTGAGTCTATACTTTGTGAGGCCCGTATATTATTGGACATGTGGCCTTCTACTGGAGCGTAGGTGACTCTCGGGGGCTGCACTCCAAAAGAAAACTGGCTCTTCGTCTCCCTTCAGCTATCAGTTGCCGATAGCTATTTGGCAAGGTGCCCGCCTCCCCTCCCCGGGTTGGGATTCTGTCTGGCTTGATCTTGCTCAAGGTCTTGTGCATGCTGTCACGACTGCTCTGAGTTCACTCATGCAGCTGCCTGCTGTGTCCCAAAGACCCTGTTTCCTCGTGGTCACCCACTGCTTCAGGCAGGCCCCCTCTTCTACAGTGATTCCTGAGCCTTGGGAGGAGGGGCTGTGATACAGATGTCTCATTTAGACTCAAGCGCTCTGCAGTCTCTAACTCTCTCCACCTTGATCTATTGTGAATCTCTGTGTTAATTACCATCTACTGGGACTAGAAGCTTCTCTGATGATGGTTGAGAGATACACTAGCCTGTGGGTATAAAGATAAGTCATTGGGAATTGGTCTAAGACTATGACCACTTAGCAGAATAATAGTAGTGTAACTCCATTGGTGCCCATGACCTGCATAACTGTATCTTTCAATAACCATCGAGAAGCACAGGGCTCAGAAGTTACGAGAGCACACTGCTTTTCCAGAGTATCTAAGTTCAGTTCCCGGCACCCACATCACGTGGCTCACCACTGCCTGTCACCCCAGCTTCAGTGGATCCAACATTTCCACAGACACATACATACTCGTAATTAAAAATAACAAAAATAAGATCTCTTTTAAAAAGTACAGTACACTTGCAGATGTTTTGCCTTGCAATTTATAGAACATACCACATAGTAAACTGTATTTTCTGGTAAAGTAAGGTGGTTCTTGTATTTATTCTGCCCCCACAGATGGGTGACCCAAACCTGGTGCACCATACCACATCTAAGGTCGTTGGCTAAGCTGTCGTCTTAAAGGGTCGTTGACATGTATGGGTTTTTAACAACAATAAAGATATCGACTCTCTCACAGTGATCTGAAGAGTGCTCAAATGACTAAAAGGAGCTGTAGATTCCTTTGATGGTTAAAAATAGCATTTATACCACGTCTGAATCTTTTGAGGTGATGCAGAATGAAAGACATCCATGCAAGCCAAGCATCTAACCCACTAAACTGCTCTCCAGCCGAACAGGAGCTGGTCCCCCACTGCATCGGGAGACAGTGTTGGTGCTAATGTGGACTCAGGCTAGGAAGTTTGCAGCAAAGAGCCGCTGGAGGACAGCTGTCTATGGGAAGGACAGGCAGGTGGCTGTGGCTCACAGGACAAGCATTCTGTCCTGTTGCCATCAGGCTCCTCAAGAAAAAGTTTTTGAAGAAAAGAAATCTTGTCACCAAATTTTCTTTCCCAGTAGCTGTGCCTTTCAGAGTCTAACAAGAATTTCCTCCACGGTCCAGCAGGTCTAGGCTTACTCAGTTGTCTTTTCATTAAGCTGAATTAGCTGTGTGTCCAGCACTGGACAAGGCACAGGGTTTCAAAGACAATAGCAAACTATGGTCATTGTGTCCCTGGGTATCAGCTCTGGCTCTGTGAAGTAAGTCAACAAAGCAAGGGAAGAACCTGTGCTAAGGTCATGGCTGTGGAGGGGTCAACCCCACCTGTCCACATGGTGCTGGGAACAGTCAGTGCAGAAGGGATACAATTTGGGAAAAAATACCCTTTAATTAAAAATGTGTGTGTGTGTGTGTGTGTGTGTGTGTGTGTGTGTGTGTGTGTCCATATGCACGCATGCTGGCGGATACCACAGCTTGCACAGACCAACTGTAGGGAGTTGGTTCTCCATCCACCTTGCTGAGGGAGGCTTTCTCTCCTTGTTTCTGCCTCTGTGGGTTTTCCATCACTGCAGGTTACTGGCTCACGAACTTATGACAGTCCCCTGTGTCTCTCACCTTTCCATAGGATGTGCTGATGTTCACCACCACATGCAACTTTTTGTGGGTTCTGGGGATCAAATGCAGGATGTTGGGCTTGTTTGGCAAGTGTTTTTACTGAAGCTTCTTCTAGGAAGTATATATTTTGGAAGTATTTTCAGTCTGCAGATGATTGAACCCAAGGTGTCAGAAACAGAGAGCTGACTGCAGTTACAATGACCTGCATGCCCCTCAACAGCACAGGTGAATGACATCATCCTCGCCTCCACACCATTCCCAAGTGCAGAGGTAGCACAAACTTACACAAGAAGAAAACTATGGGAGCCATCTACAAACACTCTTAGAATCTGTGTGATGATGTATGCTTCATTGATTCAGGTCTTTGATTTCTCTTAATGTAATAGTTTCCCAGGTGGTGGTCTCACGCATCTTTAGACAATGGTTCCTAGATGTTTATGAGGGTGATGAAACCAATATAAATGTTTCATTCTTTGGCTTTATTTTTTTCTGATATTCCTATACTGTTTGATTTGTTTTGTATGTTAATAGGTGTAAAGGTTACACGATGCACACACTAATTTACCATTGGCTTCTCAATCTACTAGTCCATATTTGAAAGAGTTATTTCTTCCCATGGTTTTCACAAACTCACTTTTCATTTTGGTGAACGTAAAATCTGGCAGTTTCCTCTGTGTTCATGGGACTCAGTTCAGAGCTAACCAAATGTGTACCCAATGACCTGTTCTCTTGTTGATCAAGAGACTTCAGTCATGGCTAGGTTGTTTTAAAAGTTCTAGCACCCTAAGCCTCTGACTCTAGATAAAGGAATTGAATGTCTTAGACTTTCTATGTCATAGACATCTCTAAAGCACAACACTGGAAACAGTCCTCGGTCCCCTCCTCTCAGGTTGGATGGTTCACTTGCCTGCAAATATGTCTTTTTCATATGGACTTCCACTGAAAATCATTGAGACAGTGCAGAATTCAGAATGCATACAAGATCGGGGAAAAGGACCAGAGGAGCAGACCCAGCGGAGTCAGGGTGGAAGATAGTTGGCAAAATTTACTAAAATTGACACATGGACATCAGCAGCTAGAATTTTGTGATGAGTGAGATTTCACCTTCTAAACAATTTTACATGAAATTCTAGAAGTTTAAAAATATAAATAAAACTTTATTGGCCAGAAGCCCAACCCAAAGCTATTATAAAACGAAAGATGTCTATTGCTGTCTCTTGCTATCTTCCACAGATGTCCCACAAGAACATGGAATGATGGTTCTCTGACCTTAAGACATAAAACAAGAGGTTAAAATAGAAGGAAATTCATGGAAAATTAAAATTTAAAAAAAAAAAACCACACGTTTGTTTCCTCTGGTCTCAAAGCAAACATGTGTAGTGCCTCCTTCATTAATGCATTATCTTTCGAAAGTGCTCTGGGTTTGTCGGGATTGAAATAAGATTCATTTAATCAGCGATCGCAGTTCATCTGTTAAATTGCAGCACTTTGCTCTCCATTTGTGAAATAATCTTCAGACTAATGAAGTAAGGTCAATTGCATGCAGTTTTATTCTAGCCAAATTGCTGTTAATTGCATCAAAGGCTTTGGTAAGGTCAATAAATGTTGGCTTTTTATATCCTCTCTTGAAAGTGGCAGGAAATAATCGTCTTTCCTCTGTAATGCATTCAGGCCTGGGGCAGTGCGGAGCAGGAGGCCATTAGATTTGCATTACCTGATCGGAAAATGTTCCATTTTCAAAGAATTGGAGGAGAGACCTGGATTCCCCAGTGGTTCTAGTAGAGACACTTTCTCCTAATCACTCCTTTGTCATCCTCAGCAATGGCCCCAGTGGAGACCCATGCCATGTCCCCACACAAAGACCTGTGTCTCCTCAACAGCTCTAGCTAGATGGCGGACTTGGACTTTCTTTTCGTGATCATCTGATTGAAGTGAGGCAGAGTTCTCCTCTTAATTTCCCTTGCCCTGTCATGTCTTTGCACAGCTTGGGGCCCAGAATCCTTACTAGAAATGATGAGGGAATAAAGGACAGACACACAGACACAGAAACAGAAAAGCTGGGATCAGATGGGGCATGCTTGCTCTGGTGGAGAGGCCTCGGCACTCCAGAAGCATGTTTATTATATACAGCTGAACAAGGGGGTGGGTTTAGCTAATCTTGGTGAAAGTGATCTCCGTAGGGGAGCAGTCTTCAGGCCACAAATGGGAAGAAAGCTGTGCTGGGCATTTTCTACTATCAACATCTACACAGGGATCAGAAAGGAAGGTTGTGCCATTTCTCTGAGCCTAGAGTGGGGAAGACCTTGTGATTTCCCATGGGTCTCAGCATCGGGGTCCTTGACAATGGCTATGCCAGTGGCAAACAATACATATTCACTTAGAACTTCACTTGCTCCCTACATTGCCCCACACAGTACTGCCTGAAAGTCTATCCAACACATTTTGTGGCTTGAAGTGTTTGAGCTGGCAGGCCTTGGAGATACTATCTAATGAAAAAACAAGATACTAGGATCCGGGGTTGATTAGGGCTGAGCTGTGTCCTTGTTACTGCTGCAGAATTGAAAGGCGTCCTGGGGTATAACTTTTTAAGATGAGTATACTCACAACCATCTTAGTTTGTACACTCTTGGTTCTCTCTCTCTCCCCCTCCCTCCTTCCTCATGTGTGTGTGTGTGTGTGTGTGTGTGAGAGAGAGAGAGAGAGACAGACAGACAGACAGACAGACAGACAGAGACAGAAGAAGAGGAATATGTGTCCTGTGAGCTATCAGTCAAGCAGTAAAGATGCAGGATGAGAGAGAGCCGGTGGGTGGTACTAGCATAGTGCCCAAAGTGGGAAACTTGGGGTCAGCGACCCACTCCTGGAAGAGTTGCACACCCCCTCTCTGGGTTTTGCACTCACATAAGGTCGCAGCTCTCAGAGAGTATGTTTGATACACCAGCTGCTGATAGTGACTTCTGGTCCCATACACCGTGTCTCCTTTGCAGCACAGAACTCAGCAAAATCCTTCCAGTAGCTGCTGCACTTGGGTGATTTCTCACACGCCCCACTAGAAAGACTGAAGGCACCAGAGGAAGCTGGTCCTTTCATAGAAGTCCTGTGTCCCAGGCATCAGGGCCCTGTGTGTTTCATTGTACAATCTGAATGCTGAGCACCTCATCAAGGTGTTCATACAGGGTGGAATTTTGTGGCTGCAGGTCAGCTATTACCACCGGACTAGGTGGCACACGCCTTTAATCCTAGCACTCAGGTGGCAGAGGCAGACAGATCTCTGTGAGCTCGAAGCCAACCTGGTCTACAGAGTGAAAGCCACACACAGAAACCTGGTCTTGAAAAACAAGCAAAAAAAGATAGAAAAAGAAAAGAAATGTGCAGAAAAGCTTGTGTTCCTGCCCTGGGGCAGGTGAAGCTTGAACTCCAATGAGAACAGCAGCCCAGAGAAAACCAGCATGACATGTGCTAGCCTTATCTTTTCTCTCCTTCAGCTTTGCTTGCTAATGTCCTGCTCCCCTAGATGTATTCAAAAGCCTCCCTCACCATATTTCATTCTTTGTAGCACCTTTGAAGTCCTACTTAGAGTGGCATATGTCCTCCACTAAGGGACATGAAGAGGGTGAGGAGGCATTGTCTGTTTGTCTAATCTCCCTCATCCCCCAGGACAATACCCAGCTGGAAAGCCCTCAGAATTGTTGTTGAGGAAATAGATGTACTTATGAATAGGAATAGATGGTCAGTGCTGAATTCTGTGTGCCGAAGTCTGAGTGGTGACTTCTTAAACACTGGGACCATCTCCAAAAGCAGGCAAGGCCACCTAGCCCATTGACACCAAAGTAAGACACATTACTGAAGGTGTCCGTGCATCTTACATGCATACATATCGTAGACAGTATTTTTGAAAACAACCAAAATGGTTCCTATGTAAACCCTACTACTGTGGCTCTCAGCTGTGCTAATTGAGGTAACATTTGGGGAGCACTGGTTTTTAGGACGTGTCTTATAGAAGAGTGAGCCTGGAGACATTAAATTTCACAAGCAGTGAATGACAGAGACTTTATTTGACCCTAGGAAACCTGCGCTGCTGGAGCTGCATTCCTAGCCTTGGTGTTGACAGGTGCATATACCCAAACATACTCAGTTACCTTAGCAGCAGAAAACATATGATAGGTAAATTGTGATTGGTCAAGGCCACCTCACTGAAGAGTGCAAACGTCTGAAGGGAAGGTGGGGGTCTGGGAAGCTGTAGGCAGGCAGTAGGATGCTTTGCTAGGGTGGGCAGAAGTGCTGCAGCAGCTGCCCACAGCCGGGCTGTGTGCACAGGGAAGCCTATGCTGCTGCTTGGCTTAGAGATGTGAGATTTTCAGTTAGTCTCCTCTTGGCTCACTTTACCACGCCGGTGACAATCCTTCAAGCCTAAGAACTGAAACTGGCGTGCATCTCTTCTCAGGTTGCCACTTAGTAGTTGGAAGCCCAGGCTGTGTTAACTCCATCTCCAAACATCCTCTGGGTGCAGGGTACCACTCTGCAGTGCAATCCAGGGATGACTGCCCACTTGCTTCTTGGGAAATGCATTTCCAGACCCTATCTTAGGTAGGTTTTTATTGCTGTAAAGAGACACCATGACCACAGAAACTCTAATAAAGGAAGCATTTAATTAGGGTGGTTTGATTACAGTTCAGAGGTTCAGTCCATCATGGCGGGAAGCATGGCGGTGTGTAGGCAGGCATGGTGCTGGAGAAATAGCCAACTGTCTTACATCTTGCAGACAACAGGAATTTGACTGTCACA
This sequence comes from Peromyscus maniculatus bairdii, assembly GCF_049852395.1. Lineage (NCBI taxonomy): Eukaryota > Metazoa > Chordata > Mammalia > Rodentia > Cricetidae > Peromyscus > Peromyscus maniculatus. The sequence continues at coordinate 68,835,588 of NC_134854.1, forward strand.
CTGAGTGAAGCTTGAAAAAAGACCTCAATGCCTGCCCCCACAGTGACTCACTTCCAACAGTTGTGGCCCAGATTAAAGGTGTGCCCTCCAGCCTCAAGGCCTGGATTAAAGGCCTGTGTCATCCAGCTTCCTCCAACAAGACCACACTTCCTCCAACAAGACCACACTTCCTCCAAGGCCACACCTCCTAGGAGTGCCACTCCCTATGAGCTTATCATGGCCAAATACATTAAAACTACCACAGACCCAAGTCTGCCCTCATTTTAAGGTTCCTTCTTTGATCCTACTTTGAAGTGACTCCCCTTACCTTTCTCATCTTATAGCATAAGTGACAGGCTCAGTGTCACCCCTACTGAACCCCAACCAGCACAAGGTGACCCTTCAAAGACACAAAACACGAGACTCGAAAACTGACCCAGATGGGGCCTAGACAGAATGGTGGATGTGATATATGGACACTCTGAAAACACCTTGATCTGGTGATTTTCAGCAGGTATATTTGTCACACGTTTGTAGTAGGCTCGGTTCTATATAAAAGACTTGAAAGCACAGTGGGGGGTAAATGTGTTTTAAGTCGTCCAGACTCGGCTGTGAGCTATTTTCTAGGAGTCCAGCGTGTGTGATGTATAATTGTGTCTCGGGGGGAAAAAACCCAACTCAGTGACATGGAACAAGAAAGTTAGGAGGAGGCTTCAGAATAACAGGAAACAGCTTAATCCTCTTCCTCTTATGCCCACTCTCCTGAACAAGAACATAAAGGAGGTGGGAACAGATGAGTAATTGGTACCCCTGACTGTGACACCCATGGCCAGACCTATGAGGTCTAAATTGCTACTTGATTCCTAAAACATCAGGTTTCTGGGACACATGGCCTGTCTGGGCACAGTGGAGGAGCAAGGTAGGAGATAGCAGGTGTCTGCCTGGGCATATACCTGTGTCTTGTGATTCATGAATGACAGGAAGGCCTCTTTCCCAAATTCCAAACAGAGAGCCAGGAATCATCTTCCCAAACAGGACTCCTTCCACCTACTGGCAGGGTGGTGCCGACTGCAGCTCCATCCTTGCCATGGTCCAGGGAGACTGCATATCTCCCTGGTTGCACGGTAGTGTGGATAGTGTGATCAAACCTTTCCCAGACAACCTTTAATTAGAGTATGTGTGCCGGGGAGAGAGGAATGAGCACATAAACACACCTCCACATGAACGGGTGCTTCAGTTGATCTGGGAACACCCCTCAAGAGGGTAAGAGATGAGCAGGTGAGAGGGGGGCAAACCAGAATCAAAGATGCCGACTTGAGATATGCCCAGGGCTTGTCCCAGCAGAGGCTCGGGCTTGCTTTCAAGTCCTCAGATCAGATTCTTCAGGCAGAATTGTTTCAAGTAGCCTGGACTTTGAAGGCTGGCTGCTCCCTGGTTGTGGAGGTGTGAGAAGGTGTCTTGCAGAGCAATTGGAAGCATCTGCCTTTGTGTGTTGAAAAGGAACTTGGGTTGCCTTACTGGGAACAGGATCACTGTAGAGCATCGAGTTTTCTGAAAGGAAGGCAAAAGCACGTGGTTGGTCACTTCCTGTGTGTAGTGCTGAACGTTCGGCCTGACTTGAATGTATGGTAGGGGTTAGGTGCTAATTTTCTGCCCTCCCTCTGGGATCATCTGTCCCTGTTTGGAAGTATTGACCTTGTTGATTTATCTATTGGGATATGGAACAAAGGTGCTATGTAGTTTAAAATATATTTCCAGGAGAGCAGAAGGCATCACCACTAAGGCATTAGCAAGTGTGGTCAAATTCTAATTTATAAACAGAAGCCAAAGGAGACAGCTAAACCTAGAAAGGACAGCCACCAGCATAGGAGAGTGAGGCCTTGGAAGTCTTTTTGTGTTAGCACAGGTTCTAAAAGACACAACTGGTGTCCCTGAGGTGCCCCCTGCCCCAGGAATGAATCACACAGAGGTGTGTGCTTGCACACCGTCATCCCTGCTGCCTGCCTGAACATCTCCAGATAACCAAGCTGGACAGGTGTCTGGGTTGCTTCAGGCCGTCCGTGAGACCCCATTCCTTTCCCCTCACCTTCAGGGCCCCCTGGGCTGATCTGGGTAATGCAGTTACCCCCTCTGTGCTGTCTTTCATATCCACACGGCGGTGAAGTTGCCCAGCTCTCTTGTCTCCACTCCCCGCCTTCCCTGTACTTCACTGCACCTTTTGATTACCTCTTCATTTTCACCTGCTCCTCATTCTTGCCCTTTATTCTAAGTGTGAGCAGAATGAAAAAGAAAGACGTTCATGTGATGAGTTAACGAAGCCATAGTCAAAGTCAGCTGTGTAAAGGGACTGAGCTGAGAACTCGGGCTGAGGAGCCGTACCCAGGACATGCTGCCCCCTCCTCTCAGTAACTCCATTTTTCTTTAAGAACCGGGCTTCAGGAAACTGGAAAAACAACCCTCTAACTTGGTTTCACTGTTTTTATTAAGTTAATTCTTGCGGCTGCAGATCTGCATCACATTCTATAGAAAGAGGCCTCCGCTGACTTCGCGGGGCTCTCTCAAAGCTCTCTCATCACATGGCAAGTGGTTGCCCTGTACTTCTTATATGTCAGTGACTTCTCTCATCTCAACTGCTCAGCACTACCAGAAGAAACAATTTCTGTTAAGTTTGGACCCATCGAGAGCTTTGAGGGAAATTAGATTTTTTTTAACAAGTTTATCATTGCTCAATTCATTCATTTTTCATGTGGTAAAACATACATAATACAGAATGCATCACATTAGCTACTTTCAGATGTGTGGTTTCATGTGAAAGCTGTGTACCGAACAACTTCTAGGATGCTGTGGTCATCATACCCTGCATCTCCAGGACCTTCCCATCAATTGTACCTGCCACTATCACCAGTCGCCAGCCACAGATACCCAGTGTGACTCTCTGTATTGACCACCCAAGAGACTGCCTATGCGTGGTCTCCTACATGTCTGGTTTACTTCATGTGGCACCATGTCTCTGAGGTTCATCCATGTTGTTGCACGAACCAGGATTCCTTCTTTTCTTAGAGCTGAAAGTCTTCATTTCAGCTGATGGACTTACTTACAAATACTATGGCAGCCAGCCTATCTGCACTCAGGGCTCAGGGGTTCCAGAAATCTGACTAACCCTGGGAGCTTCCGATGAAGCAGGAACAGAAACCACTGGCTTTAAATCAGACAGACTCCAGTTGGCATCCTGACTCTGTGACTAACAGCTACGTGACCTTGGGGAGGTCACTTGACCTCTTTAGTTTTGTTCTTATAAAATTCAGACAACAATTAAAAAAATAGTATTAGTATTCCCTTTGGATCAAAGGATTAGTTGTCGAGTGATGGGGGCTAGTACACAAAGGATTCACTAGGATAGCAGTCATGGTCATGTTGTTTTCGAGACCAAGTTTTATCTCTCTCTCTCTCTGTGTGTGTGTGTGTGTGTGTGTGTGTGTGTGTGTGTATGCATGAGTGTGTGTGTGCACCTGTGTGGATGTAAGTATGTGTGTGTTTAACTGTATGTATGTGTTTGTGTGTGCATGTGTGTGTATGTTTGTGTATGTGTGTATATGTGTATACATATGTGTGCATGCATATGTGTGCATGTATATGTGTGTTTAATTGTATGTGTTTGCATGTATGTGTGCATGTCTCTGTATGTTTGTGTATATGTACATGTATATGTGTGTATGTATGTGTATATGATATGTGTGTGCACATATATACAAATATATGAGGAAGCTGGAAGACAACTTTAGGGGTCATTCTACCATCCATCTTGTTTTTTGAGACAGGGTCTCTCACTGGGGCCTGGAGCTCACTGCTCAGGCCAGGCTGACTGGGGAGCCAACCCCTTCAGCATCTTTTCGTCTTTACCTCCCCAACCCTTATATTACAAGTGTGTACTACCTCGGCTAGTAAAATAAAAGAAACAGAAGCCAAAACATGGATTCTGGGGGTTCAAACACAGGTTCTCATGCTTGCAAGGCAAGCAGTTTACCCCCTGAGATAGTATCCCACTCCCCAAAGTCGTACCTTCCTGTCACTGTCTCTGTAGCCGACACCATATGTGCCTTGACAGGGAGGCCGCACGGGAAGTGCCCACCCTTGTTTTTAAAGCCCTCATGGACCTCTTGTCTCTCCTTTTCTCATGACTGAAACCACCAAAATTATAGTGTTAACTAATCCTGCAGGAGTTTATTGATACTTATTACACAAGAGACACTGAATGCTTGTTATCGGCCTGTACACGTGTGAACAGAAGCAGATCTGAGAGGCATGTGCGCTTGTGAACAAGAGGCCATCTTGATTATCTTCAGCAGGAACGACAAGGGAAGTAGTCTGAGAGTATCGGGAGTGGAAGGTAGGCCAAGAAGTGCTTTTCTGAGGAGGAGATATGAGTGGGGGTTGGCATGAAGCTCACAGGGGTGAGTTACGCATAGTGCCAGGGATGTTTTAAGTAGAGGTAGAGGAAATTCTAGAACATATAGGTAGCACTAAATTTGATGTGTTCTTGGGACAAGAAGTAAGTCAGCTTGGCTACAGAGTGTGAACGGGGCAAGGTAGATGGAAATGAAGATTTATGTAAGATGTGGGAAGTCACAGGGCCTGAGAACTTTGGATTTACTACATGTGCAGTGTAAATCTTGTCCTGGATCAGATGTTTGTGCTCCCTAATGTTCACTGATGCCCTGACCTCAAAGCAAGTGTTTGGAAGTGGGTCATTAGGGTGGAATGAGTCCACCCCATGGTGGGATTGTACCCTCCTAAGAAGGGGAGAAACACTAGAGTCCTGTCTCCATTTCCACCATAGCATAAGGACCTGTGGGTAAGGTGGCTAAGCACACCCTCAGAGAACCCTCATCAGGGTCAGAACATGTCAGAACTTTGATCTTGAGAAATAACTGCTGCTATTTACTATGCTTGGCCAATAGGAAACTGCTCTGGCAGCCTGAGCAGACAGAAACAACACCGCTCTCCAGAGGGCGAGTCTGCTTCTCAGGGCTTGCATCTTCTCTAGGATCACCACTGACTTTTATAGCAAACACTGCCTTTTAATTAATAGATGCTAAAAATGGAGGATGAGCCAAAGATCCAGCTTGCCCACCTTGAGGAGCTAGCCAGGCCAGCCTCAGGTCTGGTGAGGTTGACACAGGCCACATCCCTACCCCAGTGATGCCTACTCAGCCAGCCTTCCTGGGACCTACTTGCATTCATATTGAACCTTTCGATTATGTGCTGAGCATCATTTTCATTCGGCACATACTTTCAGCAACCCACCAGCATGGGGTCATTAGAGATAGTCATATGCAGTTGAGGGGCCACTGGACCGTGGGTCTGAGCAGATGGTAGCCATTATTGTGGTTGAGCTTAATTTTGCTGAGAAAGCTGAGGCCACTGATGATGGTTCCGTTCTTTGGCCCAACTTTAAAAATGCTTTTCACAAGAATACTCCAGCATGTGAGGCAACACTAACCAGAGAACATCAGACTACACACTTCTTCAGTACTTCTGTGTTACTACGGCCAATCCTATGACTTTATAATACATAGCCTCAGGCTGGGGAGGTGGCTCAGTGGAGAAGGGTGCTTTCTTCTGCAAGCTTGAAGACATGAGTTCAAATCCCCAGCACCCACATGAAAAGTGGGCCATGGCTACACATACCTGTGACCCCAACATTGGGGACAGAGAGAAGCATACACCCTGCCAGCCTAGCCAAAAAGAAAAGCTTTGGGTTCAGTGAGAGTTACTGTGTCAAGGCAATAAGACCACCACAGAGGAAGATACACGGACGTCCTGAACTGGCCTCCATATGTGCATCTATGGACTGCATGCATCCACATGTTCATGTGTGTCACACACACACACACACACACACACACACACAAGTGTGTGTAAAAGTGAGAAGAAAGATTATTTTTCTCAATGGATGGAAACTAACACCTTAGGGGATTTTAAAATTCCACATCCCTGCTCATGTTGCATAGAGCAATGTCCATGAATATGTAAAACCAAGAAGGAACATGTGTCCTATGGAATACATTTACATTCAGCTCTTCACACACACGGTGACCCTCCCGGTTAATTGACTTGCGGTGGGTAGTTTTGGATACATGTACGACACTCCCAGAGCAGGTCTGTTACCCACTAGTCCACAAAGCTAATCTCTCTGGTTAATAGTTTGCAGCTTGAGTCTCATTAAGTGGGAGAACTCCTAGCCATGCTTGGCTGTAATCCTCTGCATTCATTTGCTGTAATTTGGCTCCTGACTGGAGGATATTTTCTCCGTTATTGTGTGGTGGGGTTTCCTAGCATTCTGCTTTGGAAAATGGCAGTAATCTTGTAGCCTCACTTCAGAAGGGATTCCTTACTTCGTTGTCTGAGGTGTACAGCAAACACTGTAATAATATTACATGATAGCAACCACTAACAGTCACTGGCTATACATTACACACTTCGAGTTTCAGGGGAGTTCTTTCATGATTCTCATCATGCTGCAAGGAAGTAATTCTCATCCACATTTCTTATATTGAGAAGCTGAGGCCAAGAGTGAGTAAGTTTGATTCAGTCAGTAACTGCCATGAGATGAAAACTCAAACTTACAATCTAGTCTCCTTCCTCTTCAACGTAACTCCTCAGACATGTGACCATTACTCGCAGAGCAGACATGGGCACAAGTGTGAGGTCCCAGGTGAATCAGAGCAGACCTCAGCACCGTGACTGGTTGTGTGGAAAGAGGAGTCAGTCTGAATTCCCAGGTGGAATCAGGGGACCAGTTTTTCTGGGGGATAATAGAAATATAAGTGTTGTAATCATTTTAAATAAACTTCCATTATTATGTAGAAACACTGCACAATCTGCAGTTCACGCTTTGCCCTGTTCATGCTTTCATCCCCAGGACCCCCAAAACAGTGAGACCACTCAAATATTTTTTGAATGGGGTTTTAAATATATCATAGCTTACCTACTGCAGATATCTGCTCTTCATCATGTTCAGTCTGTAAAAGCAATGAAGTGGAATGAGCTCTTGGGTCATGTCAGGAGAAGTAAGGAAATCAAGGTAGCCACATTAAAATAGGTATAAGCAACCATCAGATCATAAGGCAGGATTTCACAAAGGCTTCTGCATCATTTTAGGTGTTCTTATTCATTACAATAAATAAATAAAAGTGGAATCACCATTCTGATAGAGAGATCTAATACCCAAGCAGCACTACCAGCCCTGGGGCCAAGTGTACATGCCCCATCATGAGGCCACCAGCAATACACAATGCCATTTATGTGAATGTTGTTGTCAGAAATACTTAGTTTAAATAAATATCCTCACATAAAGCTGCCTTTACACAAGACAGCTGGCCCAGATTTGTATGAGCAAAAGAGAAAGCAGTGTCATTTGAGTGAGAAGAAACTACCTAGAAAGTGTCAAAGTTGTGGGAGGAATGGATCTGATCAACAGGGATAAACTAGATGTCCTGATATGCCTAGAGTCTGCTTTGATTGATTTCTTGGTTTAAAACAGAGAAGACATCCCTCCTTGCCCATGGAGACATACCTATGTCTATCTAATATATAGAGCGTGGTGGGGGAGAGGAGCGAGTCAGGTACTCAGCTCTGTAAGGTGTGATAAATAATGCCTGAGGGGCATGTCAAGATGGAAGAGGAGAAGGTGGGTGGTAGGAAATGCATGCTGAAGTACTTGCAAAGTCCCTTTTAAAAGATGCATTATTTATTTATGTGTGTATTATAAGAACATGTGTATGGGTGCCCTCAGAGGCCAAAAGTGATTGTAGGATCCCTTGGGGCTGGGGTTACAGGTGGTTGTGAGTCACCCAACCAGGGTTCTAGGAACTGACTGAGGCTTTAAGAACTGAGCCACTGCTCCAGACCCATGCACCTTTTAAAAGCTTAACAAGGATTGTGTATATGCATATGTGTATAAATATGCATATATGTACATTTGTGTACGAGTGCATGCAAATAGAATGGGAACCTGAGTGTAAGGTTCTGAGTAGTGGCCATACCTTCACCAAGTGTGGGTGGGTGGTCATTGTCCTGCCCACCTGCTTCTCCAGAGCTCTCTTGTTCTTCCAAGTAGCAGTATGGGGTGGATGGATACCATGCCTGTGTGCCTCGGGGTGACATGAGTATGAGGTCTGTGCTTCTGGCCCACTACATCACAGGACCTGTATGTACCTTCTCAGAGGGACCTGTGCCTTCAGGGTTTGTGTGTCCCACTGCTCTTTGGGGGTTTCTATTTGTGGTTTTCCTTCCTTCCCTACAGTTCCCCTGGCTCCCTGGCCCAGTGTCTGTGTTATAGCACTTGGATGGCAGGGGAGGGGTGGGGGGGGGTGGGAGCTGGCAGTGTAGCTGCTTCTGAGCTATGACCATCTTCCTTTTCTGCTTCTCCAGCCTCTGGGCCAGCTTCCCACAGTTTTCCCAGTAAGCACCTTGCCTCATGGCTTCCTCTTTTGTGGGTGTATGTGGGAGGTTTCAGTGTTCTTAGCTGCCACAGGTGCGTGTGTGTGCGCGCGCGCGCGCACGCACTCACGTGCACATGTGTGAGAGTGTGATCATCTGCCTCTATGTATGCACCCATGTGTCTCTGCAAGGTGCACGTGCACATGTGTGCATTTGAGCTGGGCTGCTTGGTTGAGTGCAAGCCATACTTACTATTCCCCTCCAGCTTGATTTCTATGTCCTCCACAGTGGCTTTTGCTCTGGGCCTCTGCTTTGTCTTGATGTTTCTGGGCCGGTCGCTGGCAGTAAGGGTGCATGCATATTTAAAGTGAGCCTCTGCTGTAGGTGGCTCCCACGGGCCTCCCTCTGTTTGGTGGTATCTGCTCTGAGCAGGTGCTTATGGTCTTTGGAAGAAAGAAGCATCCTGGGTTTCGGGCCAGCAGTGCTGAGGGGTGGTCCTGGCAAGCCATAGCCTTCTGCGCCTCAAGTTGCTCACTTTTGAAGTGGAGGTCACCAGATGGTGGTGTGCAAACTGTAGCATTTGGGGCAAGGTGTTAGCTGGACTGCACTAGCATCCAGGCAGCTTAGCAGATAACCTGCTCTGACAGTCAAGTTTACTGACCCACATCCAAGAATTTGCCCTGCTCCACGGGGATGGCGATCAGCACAGAATGACAATAACTGTTTTTATATACATGTTGTGGTGTGTGTGTGTTATGCATGTCTACACATGCATTTGTGTATGTGTACATACTCGTGTATATGTGTGTGTGCATTTGCATGTGGAGACCCAAGGTTGATGTCAGGAATCATTCTGGATCACTCTTCTATGTGATTGAGGCAGAGTCTCTCAATCAACCCCAGAGCTCACCAACATGGCTAGTCTTACTAGTCGGCTTGCTCTCAGGTCACCAATATGGCTAGTCTTACTAGGCAGCTTGCCTCTGCCTCTGAACTTGAATTACAGTGGGCTGCCACTTTGTGTGGGTTTCTGGGGATCAAACTCTGGTCCTTACACTTTACTGCTGAGTCACCTCTCCAGCCCCACCTCCTTGACTCTTTAGCAGAGGGCAAACCTGCCAGCCACCCGCTCGGGTCACGGTTTTCTTTCTTTTCTGTGTGATTGGCATCCTGAATTTGAAGATTCCCCCTTGAAAACTTCCAACCTGCCAAACCACAGCCGGGAGACTGTCACCTGATTCCGAACATAAGAATGAACTTGGTGATGAGGTGGTACACAAGTGGCAGGCTCGAGCTGCTACTGGCATGGATGGGGCTGTTTCTGGTGAGATCCAGGGTGAGCAGTCAGAAAACTCCCATCCCATCTCTGGCAGAGGCCAGCCCAATAAAAACAAGTGCTGTGGACAGCATGGTGCTTGCCCCAGCCGGTCCCCTGCTCTTCTGAGCATCTGCACCCATAAAAATCCTCCCTTCCCACCCCCTTCTCTGCAGCCATACACACTCCCATTTTCTTTAGATTCCCCAATTAACAGACTTGCACCTTAGTTCAGATCCACTGCGAAAGCATCACTTAGCACCAAAACCTTCACCATGCATCACCCTGCAGGACATGTTCATTATTCCTGAGTGTAGAGCATAATGACTTTTAGTCAATTTTGATATAAAGAAGTAAGCGTGTGCCATCAATAACCACCAGAGAAAATACAACAAAACTGCTTTTCCCCTGACAGATTTATGATTCAGCAGCATTAAAAATGTGTGAGTGAATTCTTCAAAGCCGTGCCCATCTCTGCCATTCACGAAAGGACTCTGTACTTGGCCACTCTGGTCTCCATGTTTGTTTGTTTTTTCTGGCCACCCTCACTACATACTGTTCTGCCCTGGCTTCCTGGGATGCTGTGCCTTAGCTCACCGAGGCTCCCTGTGTCCTTCCTGACAGAGGATACTTGTCCTCATTTTACAGTAAAGACCAGAGAGCTGAGTGAATGATTGCATTACTATGTGGTGGCAGGACTCAAATTCAGGTCTTTATACAGTACAGTGTGCCCTCCAGTGACTCAGTGTGACATCCCCTGACCTCAGGGATGTCACTAAACAATGTGAAAAGGCTTGAAACCTAGAGTTTAATACTGGTGGCACCGGGAGCAGGCTGAGTCTCTTGGGTAAGGAGGCCATTGGGTTTCTGGTCAGCTGGAGGACCCTGACCTTGGTAGGTATTTGTTGGGGAGACTTGGAGGTGGAGGGTGGGGAATAGGTGCCTGGACTCTAACAAGACATTGAGAGGGAGAAACAGAAGAGTGAAGTCACGGGACAGGAAGAGACTGGCTCACAGGACCCACTACAGTGGGAGGGAGGATCTCAGGCCACCTCCCTGTTGGTTCCTTCACTCACTCTGAGCTATTATCCATCCTTACTGTGTGAAAAACACAGTAAGGACCAGATGAGTGAGTTAATTGAGTTTTCCTGCCAAGAAACGGGAAGCTGTGGCAGGATTCCGATTTGACTCTGACTCGTATCTCCAAGCTGTTATTTTTTTCATCAGGTGGTTTTCATTGAACGCCCAGCTTTATGCCTTCCATCATGAAGACCACACACCCCAACACAGTCCACACTCTGTGGCATGCCAACCAGGGGTATACCAGACTGTGGGGAGAAGAGGTGGGGCTTACAGGCCAGGGCTGGAGTTCTGAAGCTACCCTGTGGCTGCACAGCTGAGAAAGTCCTTGAATCTCAGTGAGGAAGGGCCTTCCCGTCAGCTGAGATGCCTATTGTTGCCTCTTGGGCTTCTGCACTCACTGCTCCTCTGGATTACCCAGGAACATTAGCTTCGAGTTGGTGGAACCTGTGCACAGATGCCTTAGTGGGAACATAAGGCATGTAACACAGGCGTGCCAGAGTGCATTCAGACAGGAAGTGAGAAGATGGGATCTCCTGTCTTCCGCCCAGGGGAAGAGCTCCCAGCAGGATGAAGGTTAGGTTCTTCAGAGGCCAGTGGCTTTGATGATGAGGTTGACAGGTGCTCTTGTAGAGAAACAGGGGGCCACAGAGGAAGACACTGAATCCCTCCCCTAAGTGGACCTGTTATCATAGTTTGACTCTCCCAGGCAGACCGTCCTTCCTCACAGACCCTTGTGGGGGGGGTGTAGCAAATGCTGCTAGCTCTGATGTCCCTTTATCACTGTGCTTTATCATGGCCCTCTCAAGGTGCAATGAAGAAGAAAGATTAAGAGAAGGTGCCAAAAAGCTGAATGCCTGAAACAGTGTCCTGGAAAGGTGGGCTCTAAGATTGGACTGGGAGCATCGGAAATATTTGGATGGCGGTGGTGAGAGATAACGCGAGGCTGGCAGAGGACATGTCTGAGCACCTATGCTCTAGACTCTGAGACATGGCACATATGTCACAGGCCACAGACACTGGTTGAAAAGACCAATCCCTGCCACTGTGGCTTACTTGTCATGATTGACTCCACCATCAGACTGTGACCCAGAATGTCCTTTCTTCCTTCCTTCAGGTCCTTCCATTGGGTATTTTGATACCCCTTTATTCTGGTTGTGAGTTAACCCCAAATAAATTTCTCTGACCATCAAATAGACTATGTGGATCTATCCCATTACACAGGGCCCTCTGGTGCACCATACATGCCCTGCCCTTTTGCTGCATAACTGTACCATTGTCCTTCTTACCCATTGACTTGGAACCCTGTGACCCTTGAAGGTGGGCTCATCATCGAGGGCAGGACTCGCTACTCTCTCATCTTCTATGTGGCATGTGTGTGCACCATGCACAATGTGAGTGACATTGTTACATGAACAAATTGCAGGGCTGAGTTATTCTCAAAATCTTCCCTCTTCTGTTCTAAAAATAAGTGATTCTTCTTAAAAAGACATTAGTAATTATTAAACTCAGTTGTTTCCATATTTAAAGAATCACCAAAATTATTTGGTACAGGGATTAGGGCCCAGCAGTTAGGAGCAGGAGACTAGTGTTTAGATCCCAGCACCCTCATGGTGACTAACACCCCCTGCAACTCCAATTACAGGGGGGGGGGGGTTAATGCCCTCTTCTGGGCACCACTGATACTGTTTTCTCTGTCTCTATCTCTGTCCGTCTGTCTCTGTCTCTCTCTGTGTGTCTCTCTCTGTCTCTCTCTCTCTCTCTCTCTCTCTCTCTCTCTCTCTCTCTCTCTCTCTCTCTCTCTCCCTACACACATGCACAAAGGCAGGGACATACATCCAAATGGGCACTCATACACATAAATTAACAGTAAAACTTTTAAATTTTCATTTGGTGCACATAAAAAAAAGATGCCTAAGGAATTCAGGATACCTGGAGTTATTCTTTCTCAAGGTGGGCCCTGCAGATCCAGCCCAATCCCCATTTTGCACAGTAGAAAATACACCTTAGGGTGGAGGAATCAATCTTGTATCCCATCAAGTATTCTCTGTGGAGATAGATACGTGGTCTAGCCTACTGTACCTTTGCTCCAGATATGTGTCTTCCGTGTATCTGGAAAGTGAGTATGTGGTGGAACATTGTCATTCACATGGTGGGGCGAGGGGGGACATGGCTGGCGTGTGGACCAGGCTCTTAGGGAAGCAGAGGCATGTGGCCAGTGTCTGCAGTCGGAGGTTGATTCCAGGTGAAGACAACATCTATCCATTGCTGTTTAAGTGAAGTTAAAATTGGAGGACTGAGATAATCTAATGGAGTATTCCATTTGTCAGAGGGTTATGTCTTATTTCTTGGTGATTTATTTCCTGTTCAAATATACTCTGTACTGCAAATGACATTCCAAGAGCCCATTTCTGTCCCCTGAGCACTTGAATTCCTTCCAAGCGGTAAAGCTGCTGTGGTTTAAGCTGGTTTGGAAAACTGTCATTGAGGGTGATGGATTACCGTCCCTGCAGTGGGTGTTCAGCCTCCACAGAGTTCACAGCCCCCTCACCTTAAAGACCCAATTTGTGTGGAAATGTCACTCAATTATTTAGAAGTGCATTCTTGCTGACATCAGCAACTCCAGAGCCACTGGAGAGTTGGGGGGAGGGGGCTCCCTAAGTCACAGCATGGCTGCTCGCTGCATTCCCTGGAATGCTCAGCTGCAAGATAAGGGTGGTTCATAGCTGGTGTCACCTTCAGGGAGGTTCTTTATGCCTTGAAACTTACTTATGTTTTAGTTTGGGATGAAATCAGAAAATTAGAAATGAAGAAAAATAAGACGGCTTTGTCAGCTCAATGTGTACTCAGGATTGGAAAAGTTTCCAAGAAGCTTTTTTTTTTGCACTTTTTATCGCACGCGTGTGTGTGTGTGTGTGTGTGTGTGTGTGTGTGTGTGTGTGTGTGCGCGCGCGCGCGCGCGCATGCACACAGGCACATGCATACCGTAGAATTTGTATGGTCAAAGGCAAACCTCAGGCACCAGTCCTCACCTTCTCCTTGTTTGAGACGATGTATCCGGCTTGCTACTGAGCACAGCGGGCTTGACAGCCCAAGAGTGCCTGGGGCCTCTGGTTTCTGCTTCCTCCTCACCATGGGAGCACTCAGGTTACTTCCCTGTGCTACTGTGTCAGCTTTACAAGCATTCTGAGAACCCAATCTCAGGTCCTCACACTTGCACAGCAAACCCCTCACCCACTGAGCCGTCCATCACTCAACCCCCAAGACACTTTACCTTAAAAATTCTTTCTCTGTGGAAAAGATCATCGTTCAGATATTTTCATAATGCCTCCTTGATCATATGTTATCTTTCTGTTTTGGAAAATTGACCTTTTGTGGCTTGGAACTAGAGTCAAACAATAATATGTTTTATAATATTTTATGATACCTTCCTTCAGAGCCTAAATATTTAGAAATCAAAGGCAGAGGATCTTATCTTCAAATTTATAGGCTTGATGCTATCTCACAGACGTACAAGGATAGACTGGTTTTTCTGACATCCCTAGAATTCAATTGTCAAGTTTATTCTTAGATAAAATCCATTTAATCAAAGTGCACATGGTAACTCTCCTATATAGCAAGCCAATTCGTTTTGAAAGGATTAAGTATCTGTGCTTTGAAGTCTGAAAGGCAATTATTTCAAAGCCAGATTAATGCGATTTGACCTCATTTCTAGGCAATAGCATGATCAGTGGCCTTGTGAGAGTAGCTTTCACTGTAAATATGTGAGTTTACAGTGTAAGAGTCTAAGGATAAGTTTTCCTACTCCATAGCCAAAGGTATACACTCCAATCCATGGCCTTCGTGAGCTTTGCTTTGTAATAAGATGCCACTGAGGAAAGAATTATTTGTCCTGTTTATCCATTGCACTAGTTCGCCTTTATGTTGCTATGACAAAATACCAAGACCAAAAGCGGCTTCAAGGAGAAAAGGGGCTTATTCTGGCTTGCTGCTCCAGAAGGATAGAATCCATCATGGCAGGGAAGACATGGAAAGCACAGTGGCAGGAGTGGGAAGCTGGCAGATCTCATTTTCATCCACACACAGAAATCAGAAAGAAGAAAACAGGACGTGGGGTGAGGTCCTAAACCTCAGTCCCTGGCCCCATACTTCCTCCAGCAAGGCTCCGCCTCCTAAAGGTTCCAAAACCTCCCAAACACCAACACCAACTGGGAACCACATGTCTACATACATGAGCCCCTGGGGGACACTTCTCATTTGAACCACAACATTCATCAATTCATTAATTCTGCAAATGATTTATTGAGCATCTACTGTGCGCCCGTTGATTTATTAGGTGCTTAGATGCAGATTAGGAAGCAGTAGTGCACAAGCTAGCATAAAAGACGCCAGCAGCGAGAGAGATGGGAACAAATGAAGGACAGCAAGAAGGGCAAGATCACCCGCGTGCAGGGAGGGCAGCCTTGTATTTACACGAGGCCTGGTGTGCCTGAGTATCTCTCAGGCCCAGCAAGACTTTGTGTTTTATTCTAAGTGGGAGGGAAGACACTGGAAGGCTTCATGCCTGAGTTTAAACAGCTGTCTCGGTAAATTGTCAACTCTGAAGCCTGTTTAAGGGGAAATGGGCCTAGGAAGGAGGTCCTGAAGCAAATATGGGACCAGCACACACAACCCTGCCAGGGAGAAGCATGGGCTGGGAAGTCAGGCAGGGTTGGGCTGCCTTGGCCGCCACACACTCTGAGACTATCCAGTGTGACCTTGTCCTTTTCAATAAAAAGCAAAGTGCACGACGTTTGTCCGTCTGTACTGGCTGTTCTGCAGCATCCAGGCTCGGGGAGCCTTTGCAGGAAACTCCCCCCCTGCCACCCTCTCTGCATCACTGAAGAGCTATGCCGAATGCAGTCACCACTCCTGGGTATTTCCCCAAAGCCTCCAAGTCAGCGTGTCGCAGAGACACTTGCACATCAGTGTTCACAACAGCTGTGCTATGGAACCAAGCGAGGTTCAACCAAGGAACAGATACTGGAGACAAGGTGTTGGAAACATGGTATAGCTACACAATGGCACTGTTTTCAGGGGCAAAGGAGAATGAAGTCAGGTGACTGCAGGAAAATGGAGACAACATATTCACAGAATGAAGCCAGCATCAGAGAGACAAATGTCATGTATTCTTCTCACTTGCAGTTCCTAGATTTACAGAGATACTTAAAATTACACATGTATGCATGACAGGAAAGCAGAGTAAACTGTCTATAAGGGAACTAGTGGGCATGAAAAGGGAGAGAAGAGGCATGTGGGGGATGTGCTCCACATATAATATGTATATGTTGTAAACCTTACAAAGAATGGTTTTTAGAAGAACGGTCCCAGTGTTACTGTGTGGCCTCAGTCTTCTTGTCTATATGTGGCATCCAGCAGCCCGCCTACCCCATGGGATGGAAGGAGAGGTTGTCCCAGAAGATGTTAGTACTATCCCTATTGCCACACCATCCTACAATTCCACCTGTCACTGTCACTTCCTTTGGCTGCACACTTGGCTGCTACACTCACAGCATCATGTACACTGGCCATACTCATTCATCCAGCCCTCAGGAGCATCACCCCAGCCGGGAGGTCGTGTACACGGGATTGGCAGGCAGCTTTTCACTGGTTGGCATTGGTCAGTGATCTCGGCCGATGCCATCTGTCCTTTCTCTGATGCCAGCCTCTCTGGAATCATGGGTGCTAAATGGGTGTTAGAGACGCTTCTGCATCCCTTCTCTGCGTCTGCAGACACATCCCTGCAGGTGCATCTTTCCAGACTCCAAGTCATGTCATCTCTGCTATACTCTCATTCATGTGGAACCCAAGGAGCTTTGACCCATGCACCTGCCCATCGGGGCACACTCTTCCTCTGCCATCTTCCTCCTACCTTAGACCTACCACTACTGCCTCTCACCTGAGCCAGTCCCAGGTTCTGGGCTCTCACTGGCTCCCCAGGACCCAGTGGCCAGCACACACTGGTTGACATGATGGCTCTTAAAGTGACAGTGCTAGAGTGTGAGTGCAGGTGGAGGCTGGGTGGTGAGTCTAGCCAGGGCGTCTATGACAGAAGCGTGGTGTTTACGAGTCCATCAGCACAGAGACTGGAAGGGTATGACCAGGGTGCCAGTGACCGGGACCTCAAGAGAACACCTGTCTGCTGTGTCTTCTCCTGACAGTGGTACCACCAGCATGTGGAGGAGAAAAGAGAAAGGAGACAGGCTGTGGGAGCCTCTGGGTTTCCGTGTGAGAAGGCGAACCTTTCAGGAGGTGCTCAGCTAAGAAAGGAGTGTGTGTGTGTGACTGAACTAACCTGAGCTCAGCCGGGTAGAAATGGAAGTTGATGTCCTTTTCTTTCCTGTGTTGACTACACTCTGAAACAGAAGTAAGTGATGTCAAACAAAGCCCACAAAGTGACTCCCTGCAGATGGGCTGCCCATCACCTGCCTTCCCAGCATCCTCTGTCGCTGCACTGGGTTAAGTGGCATGCGTGGTCTTGGGCTTCAGGGGCTTTAAGACTGGGCACCAGTCGGTCACCCTGATCGACTGTCTGTTTGCCTTTCCTAAGAGGCTCAACCCAGGAGCTAGAGGGAGACATTGACAGTCACAGCTAAACAGTGCTTGTGGTGAGTCTTTGGTTAATTGAAAAATTAAATTAATGGTAACACCATTCCCAGAGCATTCTGGTTAATTTATGTCTCACTTTATCAGAATTGGAGACATCTTGGGAGGCCTAAAGTTGTAACTGTAAAGAATTAGAGGACCTAGGAAAGAGGGATCAGAGCTCATTTGAAAGATGCTGAGGCTGAGACCCTCTTGGAAGTTTCCAGGCCAAGGTATTTGGTTTGTGAGTATGTGAGGTGGCCATAAGCTTGGGTCTCAAGAGCCCCCAGCTGAGGGTCATGAGCTCCTTCGAAGAGAACAGAAGAGCAGAAAGCTGTGTCCTCTACTGTGCAACTGAAAAAAAGTGTGTCTGACTTTAAACCCGGGATGAGTGAGGCTTAATGCTTTTAATTTGAATTTTAAATCTCAAAGTTTTTTTTTTTTTTTCATTTTTCACCAAATATCTGCCACCTTCCCCAGTTTCCAAGTATCTGGATTAGACTAGTTTAGAAAAGTGCAGAACTGGGAATTATCTATTCTTCTGGGGGTCCAAAAGTCTAAATGGATGAAGGGATTTCATCAGCCATGGTAAGAATTAAAAGCAAACTTTAACGTCCCCAAAGAGAACCTAGTCATAATGTCTGATTTCACACTTGGGAAACATCTTGAATCCATAGGAAAGCGTGGAGACAGATGCCAGTGTGAACTAAGGCTGGACCGTGGGTCAACTGCTGTGTATATGACTGCCACAAACAAACAAACCCAGATAGATGGGCCACTCGGGCCACATTCAGCAATGCAATTGATTATGATTCTCTTTAGACCTTTTATATCTAAGAACTTTGGGGGTGACTCTGATCCCATTTTCAAACTGTTTTTTAAATTTTTATCTTCATGTGTGTGCATAACATGTCCAAGCTTTTTTTGTTTTTTGTTTTTTTGAGACAGGGTTTGGTCTGTGAGACAAGGTGCCTGTCCTGGATCTCACTCTGTAGACCAGGCTGGCCTCAAACTCACAGAGATCTGCCTGCTGGGATTAAAGGCATGTGCCACCACTGCCCGGCTATCCAAGCATTTTTTAAAAGTGGTAAAATTTATATAGCCTAAACTTTACCATCATGGCCAGTGTAAATTGTGCCATTCCATAGCAGTTATGCACTCACAGGGCTGTGTAACAGTCGCTGCCATCTATCTCCGCAAAACTCTGCAAAACAATGTACCCTGTGCCATCCTCCCAAGTCCCCACTGTCCTATTTCCTACATGTGATTTTTGACTGCTCTAAGTACCTTACAGAGAAGGCACATTGAAGTGTTGATCTTTAGGGACAAGCTTTTTGGTCTTAGCATCGTGTCTGCAAAGTTCATCCATGTAGTAGTGTGTGTCAGAATTTTTCTCTTCCTACGTCTGAACAGCATTCCATTATAGTTCTAATCACATTTTGTGATCATCTAATCACCTGATAGACACTTAGTTTGTTCTCATTATTGCCAATAATCCTGCTGTGAGTATGGGCGCATTAACCATTCTTTAAGACCTAGTTCTTGGCTCTCTCAGGTGTAGACCTGGAGATCTGTATTCCAGGATCATACTCTAATTGTGCTTTTAGTTTTTTGAGGGACCACTGAACTATTCTGTACAATGTCCGCCTTCATGTTTATACATTTGTAAGTGTTAAGATCAGGAGGGTGAGCCCCAGCTTACATTCTCCACCAAAAGTATACCCACATTCCAGCTTCTCCCATCCTCCCTAACATGTGATCTGTTTGTTTTTTAATGGTCTCTGTCTGGGTTGAGGTGAGGTTTCCTTGTGTTTGACATTGTATTTCCTCCTTGGTTAGTGACCCCGAGCATCTCATCTGCTTTTTGGCCATTCATGTATCCTCCATGAAGAAATTAATCTTCATGTCTGGTAGTCATGTTTTGAATTGGGTTCCCTTTTGCTGTTGAGTTTTAGAAGTTCTCTATGTATTCTAGATAGTACTCCATTACCATATATGATTTGAAGATATTTTCCTATTTTGTGAATTGCCTTTTACTCCACTGATACTGACTTAAATGAAAAAAAATGTAATGTTCATGAAATTCAGTTTTCTCTCATTTGGCTTTTTATACCTTATTTATTTAAAGCATGATTGCCAAGCAGCTGTGAGCTTTCCCCCCTGTGTTTTCTACTATGAATTTTATAGTTCTGTCTTACATTTGGGTCTTTGGTGTATTTGAGGCAATGTTTTTGTACATTGTACATGGCAAGCTTCTAACTTCATTCTTTGTTATATGTAGAGATCCATTTTCCCAGCACTATCCTTTGAAAAGGCTGTCCTCACTCATGGAAAGGCCGTGGCACCCCACAGGACTTGTGTGACCCCTGTGGGAGATTGCTTCTCTTCTAATTCACTTTATTCCTTTGTGCTTATACAGTGTTCCGATGCTTTAGCTTTATAGCAAATGTCAAAGTCAGGAAGTGTGAATCCTCACATTTATCCTTCTTTTTAAAAATCATTTTACGTATCTGGGGCCATCTGAGAGCCACGTGAACTTACGGATAGACTTTCTATGTCTATAGAAGGCATCCATGGGCTTTGAAGAGGGATTGTATTTATTCTCTTGGTCGTGTTGGTTGGTGTCCTTCTCTACTCAGGCTGTTGGGATGGGGGAGCATTCTGAACAGTGGGAAATTGGTTTTCACAGTTCTAGAGGCCCAGAAATCCAAGGTCAAGGTGCTGTTAAACTCTGTGTTAGTGAATGACCTCTTCTCTCCCTGTTCTCACATGACCTCATCTGATGGAAGAGACACCCAAGCTCCCATGAGCCTCTCTTATAAGGACACCTTGGTCATGACTTAATTACTTCCCAAAGGACTCATCTCTTAAACCCATCATATTGTGGATTAGATTTCAACATACATATTTTGGAGAAGTGTAAGCCTCAGGCTGTGGGAATGAAGCTGACATCTTAATAATAGCCCCATCACAGAGCACAGGGAATGTTACTATGTATTTATGGCTTCCTCCATTTCTTTCAGTAATGTTTTGCAGTTTTCATTGCATAAACCTTTTACCACTTTTTGTTAATTCCTAACTATTTGATTCTTTATGTTGCTCTTGGCAATGCAATTGCTTTAGTAATTTTCTTTCCAGGGGTTTCATCGTGAGCCTGTGAAAATGTGACTGATTTCTGCATTCTGACTTGGTGTCTGGCTGCTGCCTTGAAATCATTCATTTATTTTAACAGCTGTGTTCAATGGTATCTTCAGAGCTCTCCACATCAATGGTCATGTCTGTGTCTTGTGTAGAGAGAGATGATCTGCCATTGTCCTGCCCCACATTTTTTCTTTTAGCTATTTCTTAGTTTGGAGCTTCAGTAAGAATTCTGCCACGACTGTAGAGGTGTTTGCTGAAGGCAAGCACCCTGCCTTGTTCTTGATCTTAATGGAGAAGATCTCCATCTTCACCATGGAGTGCTGTTTGCTCTGGGTCTTTTATGTATGCATCTTTTTCTTTGAAGTGTTTTCCTTCTGTTCCTATTTCGTTGAGTGCTTTTATCATGAAACGGTGTGGAATTACGTCAGATGCTCTCTCGGCATCATTGAGATCACATTGATTAACTTTTAGAAGTTTCTATAACTTTGGGTGTCTATATACTTCTGAAAACTTTTAATTGATCTGATTCATCTCTTGATAGCCCTCGTGGAGGGGACCATGATTCTGACACTGTGTGGGGAAGGGGGAAGCAGGAGGATAGAAGGAAAATTCTCTCTTTCACTTGCAACTTCAGAGAGAGTAACTGACCAGCTGGTGCCTTCCTGGGCCAGAAGAATGCTGTCGCCTGCTCATGTTTAAAGAGGAATCAAAGCCCAGTCCTTGAAAGGAGGCAGCAGAGTTGAAAGACCTGGGACATTGCAAGACTAGGAACATTGCTTTCTTGTATAAAGAGTTGACTCTTCTTGTTAGATCACACACCAAGATATTTTTATCTGAGATAGGGCATTGCAATCAATAGGTAAATACACATGAAACGAGATTAAATAGATTTGATCAAAACATACTGTATGTATGTATGAGATTCTGAAACAATAAAAAATCATTCATTTAAAAAAAACAACAAAAAAGAATAAAATGGTAATTTTAAAAAGCGAAAATTAAGCCATTTTTGACACACACACACACCCCTCCAGGTTCCTAACTGCTCCCAAAGTGCTGTGAACCAAACCCAGGGCATTGTGCTTATTAGCCAAGTGACTTACTACCGAGCTACAAACTTAGCTCTTGGTTTTATGAGACAGGATCTTGCTGTATAACTCAGGCTGACCTCAAACGTGCCATTCTCCTGCCTCAGCCTCTCACTTACGATGATTGTTTAGCAATAAGTACTCACTGAACAACTGTATAGAGTTACGAAATTTTTCCATGATGTTAAAATTTAGTCTGCTTACAAAAATGATAATGGAAAAGTCATTCAGACTGAGAAAAAAATTGAAGAACCACATTTTAGTTTTATTTTTCATCCATAAACTCTGTTAGAAAAAGAGAGATAATCCTGGAATAATTAGATTGTTAAGAAAGGAAATTGGAGAAATGGCTGGGTGGTTAAGAGCTCATGCTGCTCTTCCAGGCTACAAGAATGGGATTCCCAACACTCATGTCAAAAGGCTCACAGATCCTGGAACTCTAGCTCCAACTATCCTGCCTGGCCTCTGTGTATACCTGCACTCATATGCATATACCACCCCCCCCCACACACACACATATGCACATAAATAAAAGTACATATTTTAGAAATAATTGTTAGAAAATAATTCCTCCTCCAAACTAATGTCTTTGCTATACAGTTGCATCTGCATTACTGAATTCAATATCCCTCATGTTGTGTGTGATGTGGCTTCAGCAAGAGAAATTACAAGCAAATCACCCATAATGATTTTAATGCCAGCACCCTGGCCAGCTAATACTGAGAGTCATTCTCTCCAGAAGGAGAAGCTTCTGAGACTCTGGTAGACAGGTTGAGGTTGCAGGATTTTGATGGATTCTAATGCACTTGTTTACTATGAATGCTCCCGAGATGTCAGTGGAGAGTGGACCAGCAAGGGCAAGATGCATGCCTTTGCCTTGAGCTCTGTGCAGTAGTTGGGAGGCAGCTGTGGCCTCTTCTGTAATGAGTGGCCCTCCTTCCTCTGGGTCTTGACATCACTCTAGGTCTCCATGCTTTTGAGCATCACAGCCCATCTTTTAAGTAGCATAGTTTCCAGGGGCAAGGTGCATTTGTTTCAACTTAATCTCAAGTGTACATTTCTAGGTTATAGCCACAACTGTGATGGTATAAAATATGGGGTGAGGGAGGGTGGAGAGATGGCTCAGTGCTTAAGAGCATACACGTCTCTTACAGAAGACTTGAGTTTGGTTTCCAGTACCCACACCGAGTGGCTTTTACCTACATATAACTCTAGCTCTGGCAAATCTGACACTCCTATCTGGCTTCTGAGGGCACCCGCATTCATGTACACTCACATACACACACACACACACACACACACACACACACACATACACATACACACACACACTCACATGTACATACACACACAGAGGGAGAGAGAGAGAGAGAGAGAGAGAGAGAGAGAGAGAGAGAGAGAGAGAGAGAGAGAGAGATCCTTAAAATATATATAGGACAATCCTTAAACACATAAAATGTTTCATGCATCTGAATGGTCATGATATGCCAGGGCATAGTGTTGAGGGAGATAATGACAATGGATTGGGACGTCAGTGTGGCAGGGGTTTTACATACTCAACTCATTAGTAATGCCGTGAGTTTCACATTATAAAGCCCATGTTAAAACATAAGAATGTGGGGCTCACACAATTTCAATACTTTGCCTAATCACTCTGCACCATTGATTGCAGAACCTGGACTCAATCAGGAACTGAATTTATCTCCCCAGATTAGCATGCTGCACCACCACACTGCTAAATTTACCTTCAGATTCATTTATAAGCTGAATGCGGGGACACCATCTCCTTTTTCATTTACATTCCAAAGACTTAATGACCAGTCTGAATGCCCTTGTATTGGGGCATCAAAGTGAGTTTAGGAAGAAAAATGGTAATCTGCCATTATCATTCTCTCTCCCTCTCCCACTCCCTCTTTATCACCCCTTGCTCTCCCTCCCCCCTTTCTCCTTCCTTACCTCCCTCCCCTGATTCCTGTCATGCTGATTTCACCTTAAACTGTGGGACAGATTGACAAGCAGAAAACCCTCTGTAGAAGGTCCGATCCCTTGTCAACCTTTCTGGGTATCGTATTCTGGAGTCCCCGGGCAGCATTCTCTGGGGAGGAGAGGGTGTTTTCAGGCCTTGTTTATCTGTCATTTCCGCCTCCTAATTTCCTTTCTTAAAAGCAGCATTGCTCAGGCATGTGACTCCAGGTCATGTTTATAAGGCACACTTGATTGCTTAGGAAAACACATTGGAAAAGCCCTCTCTTTGGGAGGAAAGATGCTGTTTTTCCAGATTAAATCATTTCAAGTGGCCCTCAAAAGGGACACACACCACCCCTGCCTTTATTGGAGCTGTTGTAAGAGGGGCTTCTTCATGGAATAATGGTGGCGTTAATGATTAAAATTGGGTAGAACACTGAAAATGCTGACCAAGTGCTGACTCTCTCCTTGTATGTGAACGAGAGCAAATAAAGAGGACAGTGAACCTCAGATTCCTCATACTCCAGAGAAACTCCACTATTTTGATTGCTTCTCTATCTGTGATTGCTAGTGTTGACCAGCCGTTGACAGGATCTAGAATCACTAAGAGACAGGGCTCTGGGCGGGATTGTGGGTGGTTACCTTGATTATTTTAATAGCTGTGGGAAGATGCATCTTGATTCTGGGGTGGGGATTCTGGACTTTCTAAAGGGAGCTGAACACTACCCTGTATCCACTGCTTTCTGTTTCCTAATTTTTGTTGTGATACAACTCGATGCTTCAAGCTCCTGCTGCCTTGCTGTCCCTGTGTCTTAGTTAGGATTTTAATTGCTGTGAAGAGACACCATGACCATAGCAACTCTTATAAGGGAAAACATTTAGTTGAGGTGGTAGGTTACAGTTTCAGAGGTTCAGTCCATTATCATCATGGCGGGGAGCATGGTAGCATCCAGACAGATGTGGTGCTGGAAGAATAGCTGAGAGCCCTATATCTTGCAGGCAACAGGAAGTCAGCTGAATCACTGGGTAGTATCCTGAACATATGAAACCTCAAAGCCCACCCCCACAGTGAATCACTTCCTCCAACAAGGACACACCTCCTAATAGGAGCATTCCCTATGAGATTATGGGGGCCAATTACATTCAAACTATCACACCCTGCCATGATGAACTGTACCTTTCTCCCTTATGTTGCTTATGTCTGAGCATTTTTATCACAGCAATAGAAAAAGAAGCTAATACCATCTCTCTATTTTGAAGAAGGAGGGAAGATCTCTCCAGAGAATTGTTTGTTTCCCTGGTAACCATGGTCCTATAATTTTGTTTGTGTTGTTGACCCAAATTCAATCATGACTAACACATTTAAACCCAACTATAGTTCTGCACCCCAATACCCACAGGCTTCTTTCATCTTCCTTTTTACTTTGACTAGTTTATGTAATTTTTTAGATTTGGTCATCATTTTGTAAAGATGAAATGTAGCAGAGCTTACACATGAACTTGGGCTGGCCCCACTTGGATGCCAGGTGCTCATCTATTTATACCTTTGCTTCGGTCAACAAATACAGAGTCTGTGCTGAGCAGCATCTATATTGAGGTCACACTCTGGGGAAAGAACTGTTCATGTTGCCATGGGAAATAAGTCTTTCTTTGCATACAAGTAACCCAGGAGAGGCAAAGGTTGCTGCCTAAAGATAGATGCAAGAGAAGAGTCCATGGCTAGAAGCGGGGAGTCACAGATCTGGCCTTCCTCTGTCTGGCCTCTGTCTGGTTGAGATACTTTTGCAGTAAGGTGGGATACTCCTGATTCCATGTTGAAATTGTCTCTCTTTGTTTGGTCAAGCTTGCTCTCTTGCTTTCTCTACATTCCTGAGTCTCTCGATCGCAAAGGGCTCATTGAACTCTTGCTTCCACATCCAGACAGAATTCTACTGGAGTCACTCAGGGGCCCAGGGCCAGCCTCAGTGAGGGACAACAGCTAAGGGGAATTAGAATGTTGGCCATCCCTGCTGTGGCTGCAGCTGGCTCTGCTATTGAGGAAGGCTGCCAGCCCTCAGTGCAATGGTGGAGGTGTGTGCTTTCCTGAGGACCAGGCAGGGCTTGTGCAAGGGAGCCAGGCCTGGGTGAGTGAGCAGAGAGCTGGAGCTTTCTTCTAGGGGTCACTGATTTACCAGGAGGCTGTGCAGAGCACTCCTCGTGTCTCTGTTGACTGTTTTGTGAGATCAGCGTAAGAAAAGGAAACCTCTCTGGTCTGTGGGTCCTCCAAAACTTCACAACTTAGAAAGTATGCCTTTCAGTGACTATACCCAGAGAAAGGTGGCACACTTTAGTCCCAGTGCCTGCAAAACATGGGATTCTAGATCCAGAGCCTGAGGGATTCCCCTGGTCTCATGAGCAAGTTCGAGAGGCCCATCCAGATGAAAAGAGGTGGTCAGTGCGGCCTTCCAGTCACTGGGACGCTGTGCTGACGGGAGGGCACCGTGCTCCGTGGGAGTGAACAGAGAGGCTCGAGCTGTTGCTCCTGGAGCCTGAAGCACCTGCAGAGTTCTCAAGTCTTTGTGTTTCATGATTACCTGCCTACACCCAAGGCCCTTTTTAGAGCAGTTCCCACCCACTGTCCCTGGCTGGTATGAACAGAGGAGGCTGAGTTTGACAAGAGCCTCCACTGCTCCCAACAGCACCCACTTTCCAAAAACCAAACAGATACAAGGCTGTACTCTAGACTAATACTATGTGACCAGAAATTAGCATCAAGAAGTACAGGACCAGTGTTGTGTGACTGTCCTGCCTGTGCTGAGGACACCAGGCTGGCTTTGAGTCTACAGCTACGTCTAGGGGACGTCCCTTGACTCTCTAGCCAGCCTGCCTTTCACAAATGGGTTGGCACCCCAGAGCTGTTTTCCTACAGAAGGGAATTCTAAACTGGAGCCCCAATTCTGAAAGCACTTTCACCATTGATCTGCCTGTTGCCGCCCTAATTACAACCATGTGAAGGGCAGAGCTGCCTCACCTTCCCTGAGAGCCCTGAGAGTTCCCATGGAGGCCAGGCCCAGCCCAGGCCTTTCACAAGATTTCAGTGAGCTATTGACAGAGCAACATTAGCTCAGCCCTGGAGCCTCAGGAGGACCTGTCCCAGGCTCCCTCACAAAGCCATGGAAAACCACCAGCTTCAGCTCACCACTGTGTGGCCCCCTCGGGTGGCTTCTGCAGAGCAAGGGCACAGAGGGTGAAGGAAGCTGTGATGCCTTTTACAACTCCATCCTGAAGTGACCACACCATCCTTTGACCAAAATCTCTGAGTCACCAGGCAGGTGTCTTAGTTAGGGTTTCTATTGCTGTGAAGAGACGACATGACCACAGCAACTCTTATAAAAGAAAACGTTTAACTGGGGCTTGCTTACAGCTTCAGAGTTTTAGTCCATTATCGTCATGGCAGGGAGCGTGGTGGCATGCAGGCAGATGTGGACAAGGAGCTGAGAGTTCGACATTTGAATCCACAGGCAGCAGGAAAAGAGAGAGACTGGGACTTCCTTGGGCTTTTGAAACCCCAAAGGCCACCCTCAGTGACACACTACTCCAACAAGGCCACATCTCCTAATCCCTCTCAAGTAGTGCCACTCCCTGATGACAAAGCCATTCTTATTCAAACCACCACAGCAGCTGTGCTGAAGGAACATATAGGCCAGGCAGGACTAGGAGGTGGTGATGAGGGCCCAGCAGAGTCCATCTGCTACAGCACAGCAGCACAGCTTACTTACATACTCCGCTCTTCAGAGCCATCATTGAATCATTTTGTTCAGTTCAGATCTTCTGTCAATGGGGTTGGTTTAAAATTATAAAAAAAAAAAACTATCATAAATAGGTCATTTGGGAATCACTGGAGATACAAAACGATCTGTAGAGAGATGTATACATTTGCAGATAAATAAAAAATATCTTTATTTGTATGATCCTAATTAAAATGTTTCTTAAGAAAAGTTACAATTATTAATCACTTAATAGCATGGTAAATTATGCCATGCTTATCCAAAGGCTCCTCTTGACAACCATCTTCCCAGCTGGACTGAGCCTGTCCTCAGGAGAGGGCAGCCACAAATGCCCCAAATGGAGACATTTGTAAGTGGTGGTAACTACCTAAAACTAACAGACAGGGTCCTCCAGCATGCCTTTATTCACTGAAACTCTAGACTACTGACTGAGGAGCCTCTGGGGGCTTGGGGAAATGGCCTGCATTGATTAAAGTATTTACCATACAAGAATAAGGGCCTGAATTTAATTCCTAGAACCCATATACAGAACCAGACATGGTGGCCCACTTGCAATCCCAGAACTAGGGAGGTAGAGACAAGCAGCTCTTTGGGGCTTCCTGGACAGGCAAACCTAACCTAATCAGTGAGTTCTTGGGTCCCAAAGAGAAGTGTGAAGTGCTATCTCAAGAAACAAGTTGGATGGTTCCTAAGGAAGGAAGGATTCCCAAAGTTGACTACTTCTGGATCCCACATACACACATGAACACACACACACACACACACACACACACACACACACACACACACACACACACACACACACTTTTGACCCTGAGAATAGCTGTAGGATGTGGGAGCTGAATTGGATGCACAGGTTAGAGGTGACAGTGAAGGAGATACTGAGTCCTTTTGAAATTCTGGAATTAAATAGACTGCTCAGTGGTGAGTTATCAACACTGTTATTGGGAAGAGAACATGGCTAAATAAAAAAGGTGGATACCATAGAGGCACCTGAACCTTATGTTATAAGTTGCTCTGACTCTTAGTTCTAGGGTAGAGACATTTGTCCACGGTTCCAAAATGGCTGAGTTTGGTTACATCTGTGGTAGAGAAGCTACTAGTTAAAGACTGGGGACTTAGAGAACATATATTAAGGACATACTTAGAGGGTCATATATTCAGCAAGAAACGCCTCTTGCTGCTCATCCATTAAGTGAGAACACTGCAATGCTAACTGGCCTGTTTGTTCTCCTAACACTGACACACAGCACAGGGTTGTGGTGAGGTTCAGCTCCAGTCCTTCTCTCAGTGGGATGTCCTGATGGCCTCCAATATGACCTTCACCCCACTCATGGTTGGAGGAGCAACCCTCACCCATCGGCATCACAGAGAAAGGATGCATCTTGCTGCCCACAGGATCTCCCTGATCTCCCAGAGACCATATATAGCGCTGTAGGAATTTAGAAGAGAGAAACTTGGGGA
Organism: Peromyscus maniculatus bairdii; assembly: GCF_049852395.1. Taxonomy (NCBI): domain Eukaryota; kingdom Metazoa; phylum Chordata; class Mammalia; order Rodentia; family Cricetidae; genus Peromyscus; species Peromyscus maniculatus. The sequence goes on from NC_134854.1 coordinate 68,864,453, forward strand.
GGCTGTTGCTGCAACAGATGCCTCCTGAGATCTGAAGAAGGGCAAGGTTTTGGCATGGCAGATTTGAGAGGGAAGCCAGAACAGCTGAGAAGGTAGCTTAAGAGGTGGGGCCCGGATGCTGCTTTCCTTCATATCCTGATCCCTCCCATTCCCATCCTCACAGGAGTTCGCAGCATCTCTGGAACCTGGGCTTAGAAAACTGAGAGCTGTAGGGTGATGTCACTTCCAGGAGGTGGTAGTGAAAGGTCACCCACTGAACCTGTGGGAGGCATATGAAGGGAGCCTGCTGTGAGGGAAGGAGCCATGCACAGGCTCCTGGGAAGGGAGCCTGCTCTGGGGATACAGGGCAGTGAGCCTGATGGAGAGGATCCTGCCTCTGCCTTATGTAGTTCTTTGGTGTGGTTCTCCACGTGACAGAGTGTTCATTGAGTTGTGGGGCTCAACCCTTCCCCTTCTTAGGAGACCAGGAGCTGCAGTGCATATGGGCCAGCTCAACTCAGCTCTCTCACCTTTGTCTTCTGCTCTAAAAGAAATCCTGCTTGCTTTTTAAATGGCTGCAAGAGAATTTGCTGTGGGTGTGGGTGTGGTTTACAGTCCATCACATGCATGCTTAAAATTAGCCTGGGTTGTGTTTAATGCACACAGGACTGAACTTAGTGAGGATCTTGAAGCTTGGTATATGGTTCCTCTTGCCAGACTTCAGGTGGTAACTGGTCCAGGCCACTTGCTGATCCTACAGTGCTCTGTTCATAGAAGTTCAATGGCTACTCAGAAAAAGCAGTAAATCAACATATGCCCAGGCTCGTGGTAGCGGCACAGCTTACATAAACGACTATGGTGGTCAGGAGCTGTGCAAGTGAGGGGGAACGTTTTGGACTCCAAGGGATTGGAAGAAACTGTCAGGAAAGATGAATAAATGTTACATAGACACAAAAATGTGTGCTCTTTAAAATACCAAGTGGAAAAACAAATAAAAGAGCCAGAAGCAAATGTTTATGACTTGTAGGGGGAGGGGTGGCTGTCTTTGAGCTGTAAGTGCAACCACAGAAATCAAAGGTTATAAAGGCCAACTTCATGAAAGTGGTAGACGTGAAGAGATGAAAGAGGAAACATGGGTGATTTCTACTCATGAGAGTGTCAACTCTTGGTCTGCAGTTGGCTCCCTGGATGAAATGCTGGCCTTCCAAGTGTGAGAGTTCAATCCCCAGAACTCACATTTTATACAAGGCTGGGTGTGCTGGCATGCACAATGCTGGGGAGGGGGAGACAGGTGGATCTCTGGGGCTCACTGGCCAGCCAGCCTAGCCTGCTCCGCAAACTCTAAGCCTGTGAGAGACCCTTTCTCAAGATAGAAGGTGGACAGCATCCAAGGAGTGACACCTAAGGTTGTCCTCCAGTTTACACACACATGCACACATGTGTGCACACACCTAAAACACTCAAACATGTGAATACCCGTACATATATTCAACTACAGCAATAATCAAAGACATTCAAATTGAGACCAAAAGGAGATATTTTCCTTGGTGAATTATTAGATGCTCTGAAAATCCACAACTTTCAGTAAAGTAGTCTCCTTCCCCCAGTGCTCTGTTGAGCAGTCACTAATGCTGATGCTTGGAGAAGGTCTGGCTTGTATTTGAAGGAACACTGAAAGTATCTATATGCTTCAGCCAGAAGCCTTCTTCCAAAAGCTTGTCCTAAAGCAAATACCATTCTGCACAGGCTTGATACAAAAATCTGCACCAGATGTTTATGTTGGCATTTTAACTAGGAAAAAATGCCATATAAAATATATATTCAAGTCATCTGTCAGCTTAGTAGTAATAGCAATTATGTGCCAACCACTGTGGCTGTATGTACATGTGTCTATGCATTATGCATATTCGTGTGTGTGTGTGTGTGTGTGTGTGTGTGTGTGTGTGTGTGTGTGTGTGTGTGTGTACATGCAGGTGCACATCTCTCATCTAGGGATCCATAATAATGCTTCAACACCTGACACTTTGAGCACCCTTGTGATGCCACAGAGAGGAAATCCCACACTTTGTTGCTGCCTGTGACAGGTGGCAGTCCAAGTGCAGGCAACCCAAGGCTACTGGAGGAAATGGCCTCCCAGCTCCATCTGCAAGGCCCGTAGGAATTCAGTGAATTTGCTCTTTATGCTCGGGCTCAGCCTTCAAGATAGCTCCTGATATAGGAGCCAATATTCTAAAATCTGAAAATTCCTCCAGTCCAGAGCTCTGCAGTCCCCAGCATGACAGATAAGGGCCTCCCTTCTAGTATTCCTACTTCTGTAGGGGTATGATATTCACTTCGTTTTCAGAACCCACGGTAGGCGGGAGGAGCTGCGTCCACAGTTGGTGGTCAGCAGAGTCCCAGGTGTCTTGGGGTTTGCAGTCCTTACTCCATATGGCAGGCTCCAAGGAAGAGGGAGGGGATATTAGTGCAGGCCCCCATAGCTCATCTTTTATGAACGTTTCCCAGTACCCGGTGAGGATGTTTGGTTTCCAGTAATGTTTTGTTGAGTGCATTCACAGCCACTTCACTTGCTCCAAATGAAAACAAATGGTTTATTTTTGTCAATGGTTCAGTGTTATGGATTCCCTCGGGAGCTTCTTTCCTCCTGGTTTGTCATCTCTTAAAAACTAGAAATCTTTCCTGAGAGTACTAGAAAGTGAATACATTAAAATGCAAATGAGAAAGGGTGAGTAACCTGGGGCTCAGGGAGCTGCTTGCTTACCTGAACTCTGCCTCTGCAAACTCAGAGTGGCAAAGTGCTGGTCCAGCAGAGGATGATCCCTGGGGGATGAGTGAGACAGCTGCACATGCCACCCTGGAGGTTACCCGGACAGGCTTGAAGTGGCATGAGACAGAGGCCACAGAATGCAGAGCAAGGTTCCCAGTATAGTCTGTGTGTAGCTCTGCTGGACACACGTGCTTCTTGAGGAATATTTTCCTGTTACCTACTGAAGATACTCAGGAAGCATGATATAATGGTTCATTCTGTGTGGGTGGAGCCTCATTCAAGTGCCCCAGGAGCTTAGAAGCGTCAGTGTTGGGATCTCACTGTTAGGAGCCCAGTGTTAGGATCTCACTGTGCCTGCTTGTGAGCCTATGGCCCCGTGCATCTCTGCACTCTGCAGGGAGGCTGAAGAGTCTGCACTGCATGGCTCTTCAGGGCTCAGGCATTAGGGGTTCATGCAAGAGATCTCAAACTGGTGTGTACACACACACACACACACACACACACACACACACACACACACACACACACACACACCTCTAAAAGTTTAAGATCCTTTCAGGAGATTTTACCAAGTCTTTTCTGTGTAGCTTTAAATTCTTTTCTGAATCCATCAGCAAAACCTTCACAGTTCATTGTTCAAGAATCATTTTATGTATGTTACACTTGACTGTGCCCTTCACTCTAGAAGAGTTTGGGAGGGGGGGAAGACACTTCTATTTTAATTTTTATTGCCATTTATTTGTGTGTGTGTGTGTGTGTGTGTGTGTGTGTGTGTGTGTGTGTGTGTATTTGGAGGTGTGAGCACATACTCTGGCTCGTGCAGGGAGGTCAGAGGACACCTTACAGGAACCAGTTCTTTCCTTCCACCGTGTGGACCAAAGGTCAGACTCAGGTACTCAGTCTTGCTTGCTGGTCCAACTTGTGGGCCCCTCATCTGTCACGTTTCTTTGCTTCCTGTCAGTATCCGGCTGCTTCAAGAAGCCAGCTGCCAATGGCTTTGCTTTGATGCCTTCAATATGGATGCATGTTTTCCCCACCATGACACAGCCCATCCATGTTTAGACATTTGTCCTTGGTCTCTCCCCATTCTGCAGCCCCTAGGATCTTGGGAGAGATGTTGATTTAGTTAGCCTATATGGTTGGGAGATTTTTTTTTTTTGATTGTTTAATCTCAAGTTAAAATTTAGGAACTTTTGTACTAAAAAGGGAAAACTAGCCAGGTGAGGTGACACACTTCTATAATTCTAGTGCTCAGACAGTTGAGGCAGGAGGATTGCCAAGTTTAGAGCCAACCTGGGCTACATAGACAGGCTATGTCAGAACAACAAAAGTGAAAACAGTGACTCCTTTTGTCAGTGTCATAAGCCTTTATTGAAAAGCGTGTGACCCACCCCCAGGTTGCTGTGGTCCCCGTGTTCCTTACTTTGTCCCTAATGTGACACCCTTGGGTGGAGGTCAATTCTGTGTATCCACTGACTAGTTCATAGTGTTGGCTTGGTGTCTTACTAACTGCAACTAGGCAACCTTACACAAGATGTGTGCTCCATCTCTTGGTTTCCCTAATTAGGGACGGTAGAGGCATGTGACTGAAAAGGCTGTGCCAATGGTTAATGAACTGAAAAACTGCTGAAAACAAGTCTGGGCACACTGAGCATCTGAGACACATTTGCTGCTCCATTGGCTGCTTGAGTTCTAGTGGTAGCAGAGCTGTCCTCAAGTGTACTCAAGGTTCTCTTCAAGAGAGCAAACGATCACGTTAAGCAAATCTTGATTTTTAAGAAAGACCAAGCATTCAGGAGGCAGAGATGGAGGCAGGTGGGTTTCTGTAAGATCAAGGCCAGCCTGGTCTACAAAGTGAGACTCAGTCTCCAACAAACAAACAATAATAACAACAAAAACAAACAAAAAAGAAAATTGAGATGACACAAACTTCTTTTAATGATAAAGAATTTTCCAGAATGCTCAGTGTGTATGTGCAGAGCTTTGGTGCCAAAAAAATTTATAATTTAAGAGGTTGGTCTGTCTTCATGATTCCCTGTTGGGGTCTTCCTGAGATCAGCACTGAGAAATCAAAGTGATTCTTGCTTGAGTCTTTGGATCAAATCTTAATATGAAGTTTTGGTGGTTATTGTCTTTTTAAAACACATTTTAATTTTGCAATATTTTTAGGTTTATAGAAAAGTTTCTAAGAGAGGATAAAAAGTTGTGAACCCCCACCTTCCCCTACAGCATCTTACTTTCCCATGGCACAAGTCATAACTGTGACACTGACATTGCTCTCCAGCTCTAAACTAAACTCCAGGCTCGATTTGGATGTTGCCAGACTTTCCATTAATGTCCCCTTCATGTGCTAGACAGAATCCTGAGAACTGTAAAGCATTTGGTTGACCTATCTTCCCAGCATCCTCTGCTCTGTGGTAATTTCTCAAATTTTCTTTGCTTTTTCTGACCTTACATATATCAATGTAGCTAAGACTGTGTTATATCCTGCCCCCTCTCTCTGCTGACTTTATGACCTGATGTCCCCAGACCTCACAAGTGACTCTACTTGAGTTAGGGACTTGGAGGATATAAATATGATTAAATAAGGTCATTAGAATGAAACTTAATCAGATTGTTATCCATATAAGGGAATATTAGGAGCCAGACAAAAGCATAGGGAAGCCTAGAAGCCAAGGAAAGAGGGCTCAGAAGCCAGTCCTGCTGACACATTGATCTTGGACTATGAGTCTGAAAATATGAGAAGATACCTGTGTGTTTTTAAGCCACTGCTATGCAGCCCTAGAAAACTTCAACCTGCCTGTGAATGTGGACCTACGTGTGTAAGCTTTTCCTTCTAGCCCATTTCTGTTGACCATGTTATTGCTGAAATGGTTCCAGTCCTGATCCCTGAAGGTGCTTCTGGGTTGTCTCTGGCCAGCTTCTTTCTGAGCACTGTCTTTCTGGTACACAGGATACTCCAGGCTGTGTCTTCTGTGTTGTGGCTCTAGGATCAACCATTTGCCCAGAGTACTGGCCTCTGTGTCTTGAGATCACTGGGGCCTGTGGTATTGTGATCAGCATCTGCCAACCAGTGAGACTAGATTGCTTCATGATAAACCTTGAGGGTTCTAGTCGCTCTCCAAGGTACTGGTTTCAAAAGTCTGTGCTTTCCTTGAGCTGGGAGACAAGGAAAGCATGCAAGACTTTCACACTTCAGCATTCACACTGAAAATAAGGGCAGGCAGGAATAGCTGAGTGAAAAGAATGCAAAAAATCTTATAATGTAGCGACCAGTGCCTGTCTCCTTGCTAACTGATCCTTTGAAGGGGAAAGAGGAGCACATCTGTGAAGAGAAACTGTGATACAACACCGTGCTGAGTGTCAGCTATGAGTGAGGCCACATGGCTTCAGGTTAGTTTCCAATGTGTCTCGGTGATGGCTTTGTGGGGCAGAGGCTCAGGGGCTCAGGATAGAAGCATTATGCACCCTGGCAGCTGTTAGTGGCAGACCTGAAGAAAGCAGTAATGAAGTTCCTGGGACTCTTTAATTCTAATAAACAAGCACAAACTGGCCCAAATATTGTGATGGTTAATCTCAACTGCTAACTTGATGAGCTCTAAAACCATCTGGGAGACAGGCTTCTAGACATGTCTGTGGAGGATTTTCTTGATTAGGTTAATTGAACTGGGAAGACCTACCCACCGTGAGCGTCACTATTCCGTGGGCTGGGAACCTAAACTATATACTAGATGATCTGAGTGCCAGCATTAATCCCTCTGATTCCTGATTGTGGATGTGATATAGGCAGCTGCTTCATGACCCCACTGCTTTGACTTCCCCACCATGACAGACTGTACCTTGAACTGTGAGCTAAAATAGACTCTTTACCCTTCGCTTGCCTGGGTCTTGTACCACAGCAACAGAAAAACAAGCATCTTCTTTGCTGGAAATATATCAGGACAAATATTTTGCTAGGTATATTTTTCATCCCTGGAACAGATTAAATGGTGTGATTCTTTTGATGCTGTGCATATGTATTTGATAGTAACCAATGTGATATACTCTTCTTTTGTCTTGCATCTTTCTGGCATGATCTGTGTTAGGTAAAGAGGTGAGGTTAGTTGTAACTAAATAACCAGACATCTATTTTCGCTTAAGTATCTTTACTCAATGGATGTTAAGAACAAAATGGATTCTACATTACTAACATAATAGACTTTTAATTCTACCACTAATAAGCACCAAAGTCCCACAGAGTGCAAAACTTTGTTCCTTTCCTTTTAAAAAATTAAGTTTAGTGTTTTCCCTTAGAGCCTGACTCATTTGCTAGATTAAAACTCATTAAAGGCACTGTTTCACACATGGGGAAGCATGCTGATTGCTACAATTCTTTCTCTTTATAAAGAAATAAATGAATGAAAACAACATGAAGATTTGTAGTTCACCCTTACATAGTGAGACTCCTACAATGCTTGCCGGCAGGAATTTGGATACCAGAATGCCCCCCACCTGGCTTTGTGCAAGATTCATCCAAACTGCTACTTCAAAGACCAGATATTCCCTTCCAGGTCACCAAGGGCATCCCTCACTACCTTTCTCATTAAAGCTTCAATGACCTTTTAAAAGAAGAGTCTCTGGAGTTTAGTTAAAATGTTTCAGAGATGGACCTGGAGTGGCATCCTTCACGCCTGTCTGGTTGTGAAAGCACTTGATATGCTCTTCAGTTCTTCAGTGTGTGCAGGTTGGTGGTGGTGGTCCTTCCCTAGTGTCAGTCACTCACTACATCTGTTTAACTAATCTTTCAGAAATCCCACCAAACAAGCCAACGTCACTCATGCACACAAAATCATCTGTAAATGCTGCTTTACTCAGGATGAACTAAATTTCTTGATGTGTTTTTAAATTTTGATTGTAAATCACTCTTAACATTGAGACACCTGGTCCAATGCTTATGTAGAATCTGCATTTGAACACATGATTCTGTAGTTTAGGGATCAGTGATCTTTGTACACTCTTGACAAAGGTGGAAAGGCAGGGTTCTGGAGAAGTCCTCGGTGTCACCTCAAAGCCACCCTGGGCATCCTCACCCTTGCCCTCCCTTCCTCCCTGGTCAGTTTCTCCTGTGTGTTTGAATACACTTGCATATGCCTCTCAGGGGATTCATTTTCCTCCAACTTCCTGTGTGATGCCTCTGCCTCCAGCCCTCTCTGTATTTGCTCAGAGATCATTGACTGTTGCTAGGGAGGCTGTTACATATTGTAGGAGTCTTTGATACCGAGATAAGCCATGTTGAATCACAGCACTGAAAGGTGAAGAGTGGGATTGTACGTAGCAAATGCTTTGTGGTCCTTTTTGTTCAGAGGCACCGTCTTCTACTCATGAGCCTTGGTTGCTTCCTAAAGTGAAATATGGAATATTATTCAAGCCCATGTTTTGAAGCTACATTAGGAATAGATTTAGTTTGGGATAATTATTATTATGTGAGAAATATAAAGCATTAACTTTATACTCCATGGAACTTTACATTCTCATTTAGTTCCCTTTTCAAGTATTTTCAATAATCAGTCATTACCTTTTTTGAGATGGGGTTCACTGTGTAACCCTAATTGGCCTGGGAAACTTGCTATGTAGACCAAGCTGGCTTTGGCCTCACAGAGATCTATCTGCCTACCTCATCCTGTATGCTAGGATTAAAGACATGTATCACTAAGCCTGACAGCCATTAAAATTCGTTTAAGAATTATTTAATTTTACTTTATGTGTATGTGTGATTGCCTGTATGTGTGATGTGTATGCATATATACACACACATATGTATACATACACACACATATGTATACATACACACACACACACACACACACACACACACACACACACACGTACCATGTGTAGACAATACCCACAGAAGCCAAAGAGGGTGTTGGATCCCCTGGAATTGGAGTTATAGACAGTTGTTGGCCATCATGGTGGGTGCTAGGAATCAAATCTGGTCCTCTGCAAGAGCAGAAGCTATCTTAACTACAGAGCCATCTCTCTAGCCCCTCTTTTTGTATTTAGTCAGTCTTACTCTGTAATCTTTTTTTTTTCAGATTTTATTTGTTTATTTTTGTTATTTAAGATAGGCATTCTCTGTGTAGTCCCGGCTGTTCTTGAACTCCCTCTGTAGATCATGATGGCCTTGAATTTAGAGATCTGCCTCCTGAGAGCTGGGATTAAAGGCATGAGCCCCTATGTCTAACTACTGATTCTATTATTTATTTATTTTTCTTTCTTTCTTTCTTTTGGTTTTTCGAGACAGGGTTTCTTTGTGTAGCTTTGTGCCTTTCCTAGAACTCACTCTGTAGCCCAGGCTGGCCTTGAACTCATGGAGATCCACCTGGCTCTCCTCCTGAGTGCTGGGATTAAAGGCATGAGCCACCACCACCCAGCTCTACTATTTATTTGTTGTGCCGTGCCTCAAGCTGAATGCTCTATCACTGCATTATTCCCCAGACCCACAACAAATTTTATAACTCCCCCTACCCCCCAGATAGGGTTTCTCTGTATATCAGCTCTGAGCCATCTCTCCAGCCCTTACTCTATAATCTAATCTGTCCTAGAACTTAGTATGTAACTGAGGTTGCCCTCAAATATGCAGCTTCCTAAGTGCTGGGGTTCAAGGTGTTAGTCACCACTTCCAGCTTCATTCAGTGTTTTAAAGAGTTGTGGAACATTCTAGAGCTAGAACACCAAGAAGTTGCCACCACCAATCACTCCAGGCAACAGGTTCTGGAACTACCTAGTTGCTGAACCAATGAAGAAAATGAGCATCCTAGAACTCAGTGTTCAAGTCTTAGATCCCAGAGTTCAGGTCTCCTTGAGAAAAAACCCACGGGGCCTGGCTGGAGTTTGGTTATTACCACCTGTTATTCTATGTTCATGAACAGGTTTTGTCATCTCTCAATAACTAGAGAACACAGAAAAATGAATGCAATAAACCACATTGTCAAAGCACAGCTTTATTGGCAACAGGCATGTCTGCAATGATTAATGAATTGGAAAATTGAAAGCTGCCTCTCTTAATCACTTATACAAATTAATTGTGTTTTGCAGTGTAGCTGAGGACTTTGAGTGCATTCTTTAAAGCCAAGTTTAAATAGAACTGTTGAGTGTGAGTTAGTTTTCTCTTTAATATGCCAGTACACAGATCAACAAGTCACTCGAAAGTGCTGGTGGATTTCCCCAAACTTGGCACTAATCCCTCCTGTTATGGGAAAAACCTGAAAGGAGCAGAGGTCCAGTCACAGTGAGCTCCTCCCTCTCCTCTATGGACTCCTCCTTGAATTGGCTTATGACCTTCTGTTCTCAACACTCTTTCCATGGGAGGAAATTGTTACTACCTTCTCCACCAATGTGGACTGTTTGAAAAGATGCTTACACTCCTCCAAAAGGACTTTAAAAGTAATATTCTTGGGTTGGGGATTTAGCTCAGGGGTAGAGCACTCCCAAGGCCCTGGGTTCGATCCTCAGCTCCAAAAACAAAAACAAACAAAAAAGTAATATTCTGCACTGTCCTGCCCCATCCTGAGTCATGCATGAAGATGTGGAACCCAGATATACCACAGACAAGGATTCTTCATATTCACGGCAGGTAGAGACCAAGTTACATTTGCATCTCTTGAACAGGCTAGAGCTTTGGTCCCTGAACAGAGGAAGATGTCCAATGAAAACATAATAGGTGGGCCAGGAGGTAGCTCAGTGGGTAAGTACTTGCCTTAGAAATATGTGGTGCTAAATTCACCCCTCAGATCCCATGTAAAAAGAGATAGGTGTGGTGTGGTGGTGTGTGTTTGTAAACCCAATGCTAGTGGCATGAGGACAGAAGGACCCCAAGGTTCCCTGTCCAGCTGATATATATATATATATATAAATCGGTATGTGTGTGAGAGAGGGGGGGTCATATATATATGACAGTGCCCAAGGAACAACACCTAAGGCTATCCCCTGGCCTCCACATCCATTACACATATGCAAGCATGTGTCCCTGCACATGCATGTGCACACACAGAGAAACAATAAAACCCAATAGCTGATGAGTTTATTCCCTCCCACCACTGGGACTGCCAATAAACACACGTTCCTTTGCCTACACTCTGAAGCTGGCAAGTCTGAGGTGGGCTTCCCTCAGATCCAGTCCAGGTGTGCCGGCTTGGTTCTGCATAGAGGCCCTCAGCAAGTCTACGTCCTGCTCTCCCGCACTTCCAGAGGCTGCCCACGTTCTTTTTCAGAGCCAGCAATAGTCAGCTGCGTCCCTCTGAAGCCTCCTCGCCTTTGCAAACAGCCAGCACCTCTGTCACTTCATTGGTCCCATGAAAAATTCAGGTTAATTTTCTATTTTGAGGCCTGATGACAAGGAACGTTCATTTCATGTGCTCCGTAAGTTTCTTTTCCATGAAATACCATGGATTCCCAGGCTCTGGGAATCATGGTGGAGCCATCTCTGTGAGACAGTGGTCTGCCTATCACAATTAACTGAAATGCTTATTCCAACGAATAGATGCATGGATCCACTTAGGTTTTCCTATGCCAACTCTGGTTAAAAGGAAACCCTCTCCCCAAGTTCTGAACTGCAATCATGACATACATCAGTAAGATATTAATAAATGAGAACTACATCAGGAAGCAGGATAGTAGATGCCACTTGATCACTGTATGACCTCAGGTAAACCTCCTCCTAATGATGGTGGGGAGGGGAGTAGAGGAAGGGGCTCAAGGATCTCCTGTGTTCTGTCTGTGAGTGGAAAGCCATGAGTTCAACCTCTACAGTCCCATTTAAAGACCCATCTTGGTCCAAGATGAAGATCATGGAGAGCAGCCGCATTCTCCTTGGTTTGTTTCTATCCTAGATGCTCTTGGAGCCTGGTCCACATTTAGAGTTCATTATTTCGCCATTGCATAAGCATTTCCCCATTGTGTAATCAAGTGCAGATAAGTCCCCCTGTAAAGTGCCAGAGGGATGGCTTCTGCTCTCCAAAAAAGATGGGCATGACACCTAGGGACAGCTTCCTTCTGCCTTGGAAATGAGTTGATGAGGTTCATTAGGGCTGGCTCCTGGTCTTTTCTGAAAAAATAGGAGCTGGATTCTAACAGACTATCATAATGTACCTCAGGCTTCTTCTAGAAATAGATTCCAACTGTCTTTCTCTCACAAGAACCCTCTGCAACACTGCAGAGAAACTAAGACACTCTCAGAGTGGACCCCAGTCCACAAAGTAGCTGGAAATAACTCAATATAGCTATCCCAGACAAGTGTCTGCAAACAGAGGCAGGTGGTACAGCCCCAAGTATCCATATCCCCTGAGCTTGACCCAGGTGTCTGCTTCAGATGGGACATCCTTAGAACACCACAAAAGCCTGATGCTGTTTTCTGAATGGGTGCAGAGAGAATCAGTACACCCAGGAGTGTGGAGTGTGGTAGGATCTCTGGGCCCACTGGGTTCTCCTCTTGATCTTTTATTTATAGGTTAGTTTGGGGAGAAATGTGGGAATTTGAAAATGGGTGGCAGTGTTTGAATGTCATGGTGCTAAAAGAAAAATTTACTGTGAAACCTTGGAGTTTATTTCAGGACTAGACTTGGCTCCCTGCTACTGTAGGTACATGGAATGGGATATATTCTGACGAACTTGGTTTTCTGTATTATCTTGCCAATGTGGTCACAATAATTGTCCTATTTTCTAATCAAGGGCCAATCAAGGACCAATCTAAATGCAAGATTGACAATAGGATGGTGCAATCAAATATACATGTGAATTTTACATATTTTTAATCTTTTTATTATAGCCTTGAATGGAAAAATGGAAATCCCTTTTTTAATCAATCAATCAATTAATTTTTTCTAGCCTGATCAGTTTACCCTCCCTTCCTTCTCTCCTCCTAGTCCCTCCCCAACCTCCCTTCTTACCCCCAGCCATTATCATCCACCCCTCCTCCTTTCTCTTCAGAAAAGGGCAGGGCCCCCCCCCATGTATATCATCCAGCCAAAGTATATCAAATTTCTATAAGACTAAGCACCTCCTTTTTTACTAAGGGTGGATGAGGCAGCCCAGTAGGAGGGGAAGGTCCCCAAACCTTTTTACTTTTTTTATTTTAATATTTTATCAATTATTTGAGAATTGCATACATGAATATAATGTATTGTGATCATATTCACCCCCAGTCCTTCCCCAACTCCTCACAGATCCGCCCCTTCTTGTCTGGGGGCTCCTGTGTGCATGTGGGGACACAGCTGATGTCAGCAGCCTTTCTCATTCTTCCACTTTATTCCTTGAGAAAGTGTCTCTCAGTGGAACCCAGAACTCACCCCACTGTGTTACCAGTCTGACTAGCTAGCCAGCCTGCTCCATGGATCCATCGCTACCTTCCAAGGGGAGGCTGGAATTGAAGGCAGACTGCCACGCTCACCTGACATGTATATGGACTCTGCAGATCTAAACTCTGGTTCTCTTGCTCGAAAACAAGTGCTCTAACCACTGAGCATCCCTCAGCCCCTGGAAGGTTGTTTAGCTCTCATTTCTATTGTGCTATGTGCCATTCACTTCTCAGGTGCCTTGTACATGAATGCCTCCTGTCCTCACCTATAAGGTGTTCAGGGAAGGGGACCCTTTCTAGAAATTCCTGTAACCATGACAGGGTCATATTACAATAGCCTTATAGTGGCCTTCAGACACTACAATTCTGACCAACCAAAAATGTCTAACTCTTTAAGTCTGGCTCTTAAGGGGCTAAATTGCATTGCCTTGCCCAAGAGAAAACCACAGATTGTCACATAAGGCAGGAGTGACATGTAAGTTTAGAGTCGGTGGCCGTGACTTTTCATTAAGTTGTCAGCATGTCTTGAGAGTCATATTAATACCATGGTCTACTGACGTCATTTAAAAGAGACCAAGATGAATGGAAAACTCTGTGTCCCGAATTCTGAAAACACAAGGTGGGTCTGCTATATGAAAACACAAGTTAGAAGTCTGGCATCACTTCTGTTGAGAGATTTTGGTTGAAACTTGACATGAAAATTCCTCATAGAATTCCATGAAATGCTTCACTGCTGGTATAAAGAAACCTAGGGAAGTCAGAATCAATTGGAAGCATTGGCCTCTAGGGGTAGGAAAGTCAGCCTAAATTGATATTTATTCTGTGTTACTATTTAGCATGGAACACCTAAAACAAATGAGGCCTTTCTCTGGCACAGTGGGCGAATGGAACACTCAGAAGAACGCTGTGTGTTAAAAATGAGAAGAGATTCATGTTCAGAAATGTCAGCTTCCCAGGGGGATGCTGTTGAGGGGTGTCTGCCTTAGAACTCAAGTCCCTTCTTCTCCTTTATATCAATGTGACCTTGGGAAAATTCCTCCGTCTGGGAGCTTCAGTTTCTCGCCTGTCTGATCGAATCCATCTGAGTCTTGTTTCATGCAAGTGAGAAGAATTCTGGGTTCATTTGGAGTTGTTCTGTGGAACCAGTGTGAGCAACTAAGAGCTTCGGTGCCACAGCCTCTGCTGGAGCCATCTAGTCATACAGCAAGACAGTGGCAGCTGGCCGGGAACTCATGTCCACTGAGTTGGGAAGCTTGGCTTCCCATGTCAGCTCTCCATAAAAGGAAACACGCATGTCTAGAGAAGTCTTTGGCATTTCTCTCCAACGTGCTGGGGTGTTCCAGCATCGGCATCTGATGCTAAAAAGCATCTTCTTAGGGAACAGTCACATGGCACAATCCCGTCTTGTAACACATCAAAGAACTTGGTAGCAAGAAGCAACTAGAGGCCACACTGTCACAATCAGATATGGGGTCACACAAATACAGCTGGAAAGATATGAAATTGTCATTGTTGGGTAGTGCTGCCATCCCAGGAATGACACCCTGTTGGTACTGGGTACAGGAATTTTGCCCCCAAGTGTGGGGATGGGCCTGAACTAGATGACCAGGTGATGGTGTGGCTGTGACCCCAACAGCCAGCAGAGTCAGGCCTGCTATGAACCATCTGGACCATGTTTCAGTGAATGAACTCAAACCTAATGCTTACAGTTGTTTCCATGATATGGTGCACTTTGGCTGGTGCTGTGTCCTTGCTAGACCACTGGCAGCCTTCCTGACATTCTGAGGTGGAGCCATGGATGACCAGCCACTGTCACCAAGTCAAATGGTTGTTCCCACACTTTTCTGGCCCAAGGATTCAATGTCTGAGCTTCTTGCCTTGGGCTACTGGCTGTCATTCTTGCAGGGTGACAGCTTCTGTCACCTCCAGCCTCAGGCCATTTGGAACTGTAGATTCTAACCAAGATGCCACATCTGCATTATATGCAAACAGGCAGCAGGGTGACACTGTCAGCTTAATGATGCAGGACACTGGAGGCTCAGAGCAGAGGCTCTGCTCATGTGCACTGTTCCTTTAACTTTGCAGGCAACCAGCTGATAGAGCAGAATTCTTCAGGCTAGGCAACTTTGTCCATAGACATGAAGGCTGTAAGTCTGAGGTCAGGCCTTCTGGGCAGCTCTTCTGAGACTCTCCCTGACCTGTTGGTCTCTGTCTTCTCTTTTGTCCTCATATGGTGGAGAGCAGGCAGCAAAGTCTTACTTTTCAACCTTACAAGGGACTATCCTCATTTGCAAAGGCACCATCCTTGCCACGCCCCATCAGGTTGCTTTGTTGGTCAGGATCTCTACACATGAACTAAAGGGAGATGTAGGCATTCAAACCATGGTGCCCTAACGGGAGCACAGCAGAGCTGTGAAACACTATAACTTCATATAGTGTCACATGAACTATGCTGCAGCATTTTGACTACCCATGACACACTGTGCATTGTTCTACACTCTTTTGTATTCTGTTTACTCCGCTGTTCACCTGCCAGAAGCTTGTGTCACCACGTACTCAGTGTTCAGGAACTAAGCATCAGTTAATTAAATACATGATAGCAGCCATGTGCTAAGTCCAGGGATGTGTGACACTCAGCCCAGTGTCATCGGAGCCTTCCTTTCTCCAAGTTAAATTAAATGCATGTGATTTAGGAGGCAAGAGCCATGCATCAAATATGTGAAGAATTCTATGGCTCAGAGCACTGAGAGGCTAGGGACAGTGAGAGGCTGGGTACAGTGAGAAGATGGGGACCCTGAGAGGTGGGGGTATTGAGAGGATGAGGACTGGGGTCACTGAGAGGATGGGGACACTGAAAGGATAAAGTCACTGAGAGGACAGGACACTGAGAGGCTGGGGACGGTGTGTCCCATACTCACACACTTACATTCAGGGGGGAGAGCAGCTGTGCTCTAAATGAAAAGACAAGGAGACACTTGGGAAGGGACAGACCACAGATCCTAGGACGAGAGGAGTGAAGACAGACATTCTCAGTCCAGAGATGCAGGTGGCAGAATCTGTGGGATCAGGGATTCTTGGCATGAGTCATAAAGAGCAGGTAGGGTTTGCCCTTGTGTCGGTGGGATGTTTGGAAGAGGACAGAAGCTAAGACATACATTCAGGAGAGAAAGGTGTCCTGAGGTTAATTGCCAAGGGGAGCCCTATTCAGAGCCATGAGTGGGCAACTGGGAATACCTTGCCCTCCTCTAAGATTAATTGCTCAACAGAGCCAGCTGATCACACCACAGGAACCCTCCTGTGCCCATAGAGCATGCCTTTCCCTGCTTCTCTTTCCCTTCCCTGTAGATCTCTGTGGAAGCTGCCCAGCTCTGAAGAGACCACAGAGAAACACTCCAAGCTGGACAGCCAAGCTCATTGTCAGACAGCCTCCCTCATCAGAGCAAATGCCAGGCTCCATTTGTCTTCGTTTTTAACTGGCTTCCTTGGGACTGGTATTAAGGACCTCCTTCTCCTGGTATCTGCCAACCATGCAGGACCATCTCCAGCTGCCTCTGGTTGGGTCTGCAGTTCCAGGCCAGGCCCATCTGCCACTGGACCTATTCCAAGCCAAGGCTAGAATCTCGGTCCTTGACCAGGTCCTTAGCTTCTCAACCCTCCTCTTCTCTTGGAAGAAAAATGTGGAGATGGCAAGGCTGTGTCCTGAATAAATCAGTCTGTCATTCCAAGAAGGAGCCCACATGACAGTCAGTGTGATGTCTCTCCTGAGTTAGTCAGAGACAATGTTAAATCAGGTTAGCTTAAGTGCTTAAATTCTAAAGAATTTCATGGACTTAGTTGGCTGGTATTTTAACAGTTTTTATCTAATGATTCCCTCCAAGATTGCTTATATAATATTGCTATTTCATTTTTGGACTAAAATTTTTTAGTGATCATGGACTCAGTTGGCTGGTATTTAACAAATTTTAACTAATTATTCCTTTGAAGATTGCTTATATAATATTGCCATTTCACTTTTTTACTAAAAATTTTTAGTGAGTATACAAAATGTTTCTTTCTGACATTTTATACATGTTTATAATTATCTTTGCTCATTTCTACCTTTGCCCTTCTGTTGGTATCCTGCCACTCTCTAAATGATGCATATACTTAAATGTAGATTCATATGTAAGAGAAAACATGGAATATTTGAGTTTCCTTTCTACTAGCCTCCTTTATCCCTTACCTCATACACCTCCTTCCCCAAACTTATCCCCCTAGATATTTTTCTTTCTTTAGTTGAAATTTTTATTAGTTCTATGAGAATTTTTATAATTACAATGTATTTTAATTATAATCATTCTCTTCCTCAATCTTCCTAGATCCATAACCCCTTCCCTACACAAGCAAATATGTATCATCTTTAAAAGAATATATCAAGTACAGTTTGTGCTGTTCATGTTCTTTATCATGTGGGGCTTTCCACTCGAGAATGGTTACTGTCACGGCTGCTGAATTCATATGTGCCACTACCCTGCTGCATCCAAAATACAGTTTCCTTATAGTCGTTCACCACCTCTGATTCTTACAACCTTTCTGTCCCTTCTTCCATGATGATCCCTGAGATCTTGGAGGAGGGGTGTAATATAAATGCCCCATTCAGGAGTGAGTACCCCACAGTCTCTTCTCCTATGAACTTGGACCAGTCGTGGGTCTCTGTGTCAATCACCATCTACTAAAAAAGGAAGCTTTTCTGATGAATGTTGAGAGATGCATAACTCTGTGTGTATAATGATAGGTCATTAGGAGTCAGTTTAATGCTATGTCTATTTAGCAAA
The DNA here is from genome assembly GCF_049852395.1 of Peromyscus maniculatus bairdii. NCBI lineage: Eukaryota > Metazoa > Chordata > Mammalia > Rodentia > Cricetidae > Peromyscus > Peromyscus maniculatus. The sequence goes on from NC_134854.1 coordinate 68,882,346, forward strand.
ATAATGGTATTAGGTTCCCCCTAGGGCCTATTAACTGTCTAGGTGCAGATTTCTGGCCCTGATAATGGTGTAAGGTGTGGGTTTAGTCTTGTGTAACAGGTTTTGAATTCAATAAGAAAGTGATTGGTAACTCCCATGACATTCATGCCACTATTGCACAGGGGACATGTCTTACCAGTCTGGTTTTTATTGTAGCTCACGGGTTTCATAACTGGGTTATATTGGTGCAATAATAATTTTATTTCCTATAAGTGTACATAGCACCTTCCAGCACTATGAAAGCTAAACAGTAGGAATGAAACTTCCAGGTCAGCACCAGCTTGATTTTTTCTGTGGTCTGTGATTCAAGTAATTCTGTAGATAATAGAAATCATGTGACATCATCTTCCTGAACTTTTACTGAGCATGATGATCTCTAGTTTCACATGTCGTTTCATTCTAGAACACAATGTTCTTCTACTGGCAGTGATTATTGGGATCATTTTCTCTTATGTGGTAGCCTGTCATAGTTGCTCAATTCTTTTTTTTTTTTTTTTTTTTGGTTTTTCGAGACAGGGTTTTTTGTTTGTTTTTTCCGAGACAGGGTTTCTCTGTGTAGCTTTGCGCCTTTCCTGGAACTCACTTGGTAGCCCAGGCTGGCCTCGAACTCACAGAGATCCGCCTGCCTCTGCCTCCCGAGTGCTGGGATTAAAGGCGTGTGCCACCACCGCCCGGCAATAGTTGCTCAATTCTATCAGTTCTAGTCCTCAGTAATTTAAAGCCTGTTGCTTGCTGCATGCCCCAACCTCCTGGAATGCACGGGTCAGCGGGAGACGCTAAGAGTGCCTTTTAACAGTGGTGTTCTCTGTGGATTAGGGTGGAAGCACACATCCCCATGTCCTCTTTCAGGCAAGAAGAACCTGTCTCAGGGCCTGTTCTGTCACAGCAAGATGAATGTGTGAGAAACGTGTTTACAAAGTTTATGTTTTGCTGCAATACATGGAGTTGCAGAGTGGACCTCTCCTGTTGTGAGTTCGCAGACAAGCATGCCACTCATTCCAATCTGGTAAAGATAAAGTATGCTAGAGGAAAGGTGGCCCAGGGAAGGGTGGCCTGTGAAAGGGTGCCCTGGGGAAGAGTATCTCCAGGAAGGGTGTTCCGGGGAAGGGTGCCCTGGGTCTGTAGCCCTGTGAAGCCAGGCAAGAGTTTGGCTTGGCACTGGTGCCCTTGGGCTGCCAGCCAGAATCTTGTTTGTGCACAGGCAAGTTTCTCAACCGTTAACTGTGGTAGGCAGGAGTTGTTTTACTTTTGAAAGATCACCATCATGCATCCTTACTTTCCAGCACTTGTCAGGTACTGGGCAATGGAGGTTCGTGCCACTACTGGAGACAGTGGCTCCAGATGTGACATTGTAAGTGTCTTCTGAGCAGCCTACATCCGGTGTGACCAGCCATAACCCAAGAATCCCAGTTTGGCCAGCCTCAGAGGGCCTATGAGTTTGTGTCCCACATGGACATCCAACAGCTTCTAACGTTACTTCCATAGCATTATGTTGAAAAATATGTGAGACTTTTCAAATCCCATATCTGAACATATCCATTGGTTCCTTTCTGTCCTAGGGAATATGTAATTATTATTTCTCTTGTCCCAAAACCTACAGATTATCCAAAGATGCTACACATGAAAGCATTAATTATGTTCTACTCTGATCCAGATAAGTACACTAATTGCCACGACCTTTCTTATGGGTCCAGATCTCTAACAAAATAATCACTGTTTGCCCCACTTTCATCTCTGGCAAGTTCCTTTCATCTGTTGTCTGAGGTCAAGTCGAAATACCAGCTTTCCCTTTCATGTTGTATGTCCTGTGTCAATGCTCAGGCCTCCAATCTCCTTAGGATATCTTAAGCTGCGTTTGATTCTTAAAAAAGCCATTTTATACACAGCAGAAAGGAAGATGCCCCCAGACTTGCTAAAGCTGAGTAAAGACATTAGGTCATTAAAACAAAAACAAAACTCTTGACTGGGCTGAGAGAGCTGAAATAAACAGGAACAGTCTGAACTTAGCTTAAGAAGTAATCCTGACACATACAACTTCCAGATAACTTTAATTTGGCTTCTTGACATGTAAAATTTTTCCATGTTTCAGGTAGAAATTATTTGAAAATACACTATGTAAATAGCCACTATTAAAAGACTACCATACGTCTACCCCTTCCCTCCCTCCTCTCCTGACCCCTACCTCTTCCCACATTCCTTTTTTTTTTTTTTTTGGTTTTTCGAGACAGGGTTTCTCTGTGTAGCTTTGCGCCTTTCCTGGAACTCACTTGGTAGCCCATGCTGGCCTCGAACTCACAGAGATCCGCCTGCCTCTGCCTCCCGAGTGCTGGGATTAAAGGCGTGCGCCGCTGCTGCTGCTGCTGCTGCTGCCGCCGCCGCTGCTGCTGCTGCTGCCGCCGCCGCTGCTGCTGCTGCTGCCGCCACTGCTGCCGCCGCTGCTGCCGCCGCCGCCGCCACTGCCGCCCCCGCCCGGTTTCCCACATTCCTTTTTAAATGCTTCCTCTCTTCGGTGTCCTCTCCTGGGTTGGATGTTCCCATTTCTCTTGTTTCCCATTCTCCTCCCATTTCCTCCTTTCTTCTCCTTTGTCCTGAGCTACTGGCCTATGCCACAGCCTGGCACTCAACAGGTCATTTGCATCATCTACTTCTAGGCAAAGTGCTCCTGCCTTCTGCCCTGCAGGGGGGCCCATCCCATAATGGCAGGATGAATAGTTCTTAGGATGGGATGCCTAGTTTCATGGTTTCTCTGACCCATGCCTATACTCTGAAACTGCTTTGTTGGTGTCACTTCTGTGTCCATGGCTACAGTAGACTGAGAAAAGTTGAGTGTAACATGGATCCTTGGTGTTGATGCAGAGTAAGCATGGGAGACATGGAGAAGAAGCATAGAGAAGAAAGACAGGGAGAAGAGGAATTATTGACAGAAATGATACCAACTCCTGGTACATTTCTGCAAATTAAAACTCAGACTTGCCCCAAGTTCCTCTTGGGAGATGGATCTGTGTGCAGCCTCCTTATCACCTGTGTGAGGCCAGCATCACCCGGATGTGCTCTTGCTCACCTAGGTCTGTCCTACACCCAGTCATTATTGTATGTGTTGTGTTTTTAGCACCAGGATAGGAGTCACCAATGAGGAAGAAGAAGTCAACGAGCCAGTAACAGAGAAATGGGCTCAGGCATCCAACAGGCTCCCAAGTGATTAGTGATGGACACATGTCAGTTGTTAAATGTCATTAAAACTTGTTCTTGCCATCTTGTGGTCATTTGTTCTCCAAATATGGAAATGCAATGATCAGAAGGCCATTTTTCTGCTCAAAATGGATGCACCATTGATTTTATAATTTGTTGCAACCTTCTACTTATAGTAAATGGTCTGTGATCCATAAAAGAAATTGATGTCCAAGCCTTTCACAGAGAATAAATATTAGGAAGAAAATGCATCCAGACAATAGAACAGAGCCATGTAATAGAAGGTCCTACATTAGGGTTTGTGTTGTTTACTTTCTTCTAGTGATTTTTATCATTGCCCTATGAACACGTTGGATATTAAGTCTCTGATTCCACATTGGCCTAGTATTTCCCAGACTACAGCATAGGGAAAAATTCAAACCTGTTCAACACATTTCTTTTTGATGTCAACAAACAAAGTGGATCATTAACTGGTATCCAACTTCCAGAAGTTGCTGAGGATAGCTTAAGAAATGCTCCACCAGCTTCCCATTGAGATTTAGGTAAAAAGAAAGCAAGAGAGTATCTGTGAGGCTGGCGTTGTCTGAGGCTACTCCTAGGGCTTCATCACCTGTGACTGTGTCTAGCCACACCCAGTACCAAGTATATGCCACTGCACCATGTGGCCCCTGCTTTAGAAAATGCCTCCATTTTCCTTATCTTTGTTGATTTAATTGGCTTGTAGGTTTGCCCATTTTGAGCTTTTATACTGATAGAATCAGTCATTTATGACATGTTCCTTAGAGTCTATTTCACTTGAAGTTCTGTTTGCTAGGCTCGCCCATGCTGTGCATGCAGCAGTGGCTTGTTCTTTGATTGCTGGATTGCACTGAATACCATGGAATAAACCACTGTGGTAGACAAACCAACAACACTCTCCCCCGGCCCCACCAAGATGTCAGCATTCAGATCGCAGAACTGGTGACTCTGAAGACTATAGGTTGCATGGTAGAGGAGGACTAAGGCTACAGCTATAATTACGATACTATGAGCATTAATAAGAGCTAGGGGGATGGTTCAGTGGTCAAAACATTTGCCATGCAAACCTGAGGACTAGAGTCAAGATCCCCAGGACTCATGCATGTTGGGTGGGCATGGCAGGCCACTTGCAATCCTAGCCTCAGAAGGTGGAAACAGGAGCTACAGATCAAGCTAGTTAGAAGATGAGCCATATTGATGAGCTCTGGGTTTGATCTAACAATCCTGCCTCAGTGAAGAGAGTAGAAAAGCAATGGAGATTGATTCCTGACATCACTCTCTGGCTTCCACATACATGGGCATGTACATGCACTCCCACCCCTGCATGCACACATGCATCACACACACTTAAATGCATACACACTTGAAAATGGAAAAATAAGAGTGTCACTTTATATCCCTGTGTCTAATAATTCTTCCACTGTTAAATGCTGTTCTTGTTTTTAAATTAATTTACAAAATAACAGGGTTTCCTCAGGGAATTTTCATAATACTAAGTTTTGACAGGTCCCCTCCCATCCACTCCTCTCCCTGTTCCGTCCCCTGCCTCCTTACTTGTACCCTTCTGCCCATAGTGTTTCCCTTTCCATGTCATGCTACACGTGCTGAGTGTCTTTCTACTGCTTGGATGATGTTAGACCAACATATCCATTGCTGTGGATCTGCTTAGCTCCCTTCCCCACCAGCTGTAGGCAAACCACTGTACTTCCTTCTTGGTAAATTGATACTCAAAGTCAGAAAGATCCTAGAAGCACCTGGATCTCCTATGTGCCATGCTTTACCAGCCCTGGAGCTGGGCTTTGCTTCTGCTCAGGGAAGTGCCCATGATAGTAATGCATGGGACAGAAAAGACAGCAGAACTCTAGAGGGTCTGAGTTCGCTAAACACCACCTAAATTTTTCCTGGAAAGAATAACTGCCTATAGCTGGTGTCTTAGTTAGGGTTTCTATTGCTGTGAAGAAACACCAAGACCATGGCAACTCTTATAAAGGAAAACATTTATTTGAGGTAGCGGCTTACAGTTTCAGAGATTTAGCCCATTATCATGATGGAGAACATGTAGGCAGATATGGTGGTAGCTACATCCTGATATACAGGCAGCAGGAAGTTGTCTGGACACTGGGTGGTATCTTGAGCATATATGAGACCTCAGTGCCCAGCTCCACAGTGACATACTTCCTTTAACAAGACCACACCTACTCCACAAGCCACACTTCCTAATAGTGCCACTCCCTTTGGGGGGCATTTTCTTTCAAACCACCACAGCTGGATTGCTGGTCTTTCCAAAGAATATTGTTTTTAAAAATTGGCAAATTAGTTAGTTAATTCTAAGCCAATAGCCAGTCATGTACACCTTTAATCCTAGCACTTGGGGGTCAGAGGCAGGCAGATCTCTGTGAGTCCAAGGCTAACCTGGTGAACAATCTTCCTCAAGATCCAACTATACCACTCTTGGGCATATACCCAAGGAATGCTCAATCATAAGTAGATACTAGATGTAAAGCAAAGAATAACCAGGCTGAGCAAGGTACTGAACTGCTTCCCTTGATGGAATCTGGGGTTGATTCTTAAGAGAACAGTATAGCTCTGCAGCCTGAACTAATTTGAGCTGATGTGTAGGCAACAAAAAAAATAATCAAAAAGAAATGTTGAACTATAGGAGTCCATAATTTTCCTCCTTTTCTCTTTGTCTAGAGAGGTTACTAGAGTCACAGCTCAAGCTTGGGTGGTGGTGTGGGTACTTGACTGTTTGAGGGTAAATAAGATGCCCAACTCTATGCTCTCAGTCAATAATATGAAATCACATTATATGAAACAGTCAAGTTGAGAAGTTCCTAAATAAATGTGAGAAAGGGTGAGTGGATCCCAGACAACCCCAAAAGCCACAGGAGCTGGCAGGAAAAGCAGCAGTAACTGTCCACTTGACACAGCTTGGTCACCTGAGAAGGAAGTCTCAATAGAGAGATTGACAAGATCAGATTGGCCTATGGGCATATCTATCAGAAAGTATCTTGGTTGTTACCTGATACAAGAGTACTCAGTCCACTGTGGGCAACTCTATTCCCTAGCAGGTGGTCCTGATCTGTATAAGAAAGCTAAGTGAACATGAATGTGACAGACCCCGAACAGTGTCCCTCCATGGTTTCTGCTACAAGTTCTTGCTTGGCCTCCTGGCCTGACTTTCCTCAATGGTAGACTATGACCTGGAAGTGTAAGCCAAGTGAATAAAATCTTTCTTCCCTTAAGTTGCATTTTAGGCAGAGTGTTTTATCCCAGAAACAGAAAGAAACCTAGAGCAAGCATGGTAGAAGGCAGTGGATAGAGGTCAGAAGAGGAGGAGGACCTTGAGAACATTGCCTGATGGTCCTGGGAAGTATCTGTTCCTTTTCTTTCTCTGAGATGAATTGCCAGTCTTCTAAAGTTAGGCTAGTTAACCTAAAGAAAGTCTGATTGATCAACAGAGGTTTTACAGAAGGCAGGACTATGCTTTTACACACACACACACACACACACACACACACACACACACACACACACACACCAGTCTGCTTGAATTGGTTGTTCACTTAAAGTGTCTTAGAGTTGTTCCCTGGAATCTATCCTTAACTGGCACTTCATGGCTACATCCCTCACCCTCACAGCTAGCAAAACCACTCAGAAAAACCTGTGAGACACACAGGGCTGAGGAGAGGAGAACCTGGGTGGGAGGGTTGCCAGCTGGACAGTTTCAGAATTGGCCCTGCAGCAAGATAGGCTACTCACTGGCAGCCCAGAGAGCTGCTGGCATGTGCATACCCTCTGTAAACCTTTAAAATTATTGGTTGCCTAATCTTTTTTTTTTTTTTGGTTTGTTTTTTGTTTTGTTTTGTTTTGTTTTTCTATATGGGGAGCCAGAGTTCTGTAGTCTGTGTATGCTTCTAAAAAGTGCTTGATAGAGGGAGTTGAAAGATGAATTATTGTAAGGGGGAGGGTTGAATATACTCCCTACTCCCTGGTGAGAGGGCCATCTGGTTGACCCCTCTGCTTTTAGCAACAAAAAAATAAAACATGGAACCACCCACTGTCCCATCGTGACCAGCAAGTTGTACCCATGCCGTCACGGCCACCTCCTGTGTCACAGCCCCCAATAATGCAGTCTTCTGTTGCAGAGATGCCTTTGTTTGCTGGGAGTTAGTTCATCTCCTCTCACCTTTGCCGGGTGCTGCATCTGCTGTCCCTTTAGCTATGTGAGGCCATGTGTTCATCACGTGAGGCAAGCGTGTTAAATATGTGTGTCTGAAACATTTCTAGCTATCTGCAGCTTGATGAATGCTGGTCTCCAAATGCTATAAGTTGCCCCAATCCTCTATGCAAGAGCTAAAATCCCAACTTCTCATGCTGGAACTTAGAGTGCAATAGAAAACTCTTCTCTTTCTTCAGGCCCTTCTGAGTTCACTTACTCTTGTACATGAGACATCACTGTGTTATTTAAACAGTGATGTTGATAAATAGCAAAGCAATAGTTGATCTCCTGACATTCTCTTAAGTTAAAGCCATGACTTGATACTATATTTGGGTGTGTTTAAGCCAGAAAATGCACATGGCTAATCAAGTAGTGTCTGTTATATTGGTTTGTGGTCATTTTATACCTTTGAATGAACATCCAGTGGTGGATGAAGATGTGTTTATACACGTCTCTACTTAGAGACCATCTCTATCCTATTTCATTTTGGCTTAGTTAATATGAGTTGAAATGATGGACATTATAAAAGGCAATATTCTCTGATCAGTGTTATAAATAGCTGCACTGAGGTCATGTGTCCTTTGTTTTTGTATAGATTTTCTGTAGAATTAATGATAATTATTACTATTTAACTGTTCTATGCAATACTTATTATTAGATATTAATAAAGCCTCATTTGTTTTTCAAAGAATCCCAGTAAGGATCATAAATTATATGACAGTCTTAATCTGAATGGAACTAAAGTTTAGTCTCATTATGCCATAAGCCTGTTGAGTTCCTAGATTTGTTCATCTTTTGGCATCCTTTAGTGATATCTCCAGATATCCTTCCCACCCTGCACCCATGAAAATACACACATGTTATTCCATGAGAGACTAGGATAGGTGAGAGGCCAGGGGAAGTGAGACCTGAGGAATGCTGCAGCTTGCTCACAGAGCTGTAGAAAGAATACCAGGCTCATGATAAGTGGCACATATAGAAGCTGACACACAGTATGTGCTAACTTAGTATTCAAGCATGGTAGCTACTGGTCAAAGTTAGTAGTGTGGACATCAAGAAAGAAAGGGAGAAGAGAAGACCTGGGGCTGGCAATGTTCATCACACGTGAGTGGGATTCCATGGAGATTCCATGGGGCTTTGACAAAGAAAGTCTCCAGGCCAGCCTGTGCAGTAGTCTCGTTCATGAGGGTATCCTGGGAGGGGGCTGTTCTCCTAAACAGGGCTTCATGCTGGATTCACTGTGGAGACAGTCTCTCCCTGACATGAGGAGGGAGAGAGCAGGTCCCCAGGGCGCTGCAGGAAGAAGGGCTGGAGAGCAGCTAGTGGCAGTCTGAAAGTTGGCTGAGGCTTCTGACACTGCCCTGTGTCATGAATGAAATGGCACCTGTTGGTTTGGCCTGCCTCCCCTCTCATGCTCACCGGCTTCTCTCTTCCTGTGGTTCTTTTAGGAGCTGGTGGGGAGTAACCCTCCACAGAGAAACTGGAAAGGCATCGCGATCGCACTGCTCGTCATCCTGGTCATCTGCTCCTTGATTGTCACCTCAGTCATACTGCTGACTCCAGGTATGGATGCTTTCAGAAATGCAGTCACAAACGTATTAAAATGGGCAGTTTTGCTATGGGATATTTTCTAAGTAACTGTTGACTGTATGGTTTATTCTTTTTTAATTTTTTATTCATTTTTACATACCAACCACAGATACCCCTCTTATCCCTTCTCCCGCCCCCCTCACCCCCCCAACCACACCTCATCCCCTCCTCCAAAAGGGTAAGTTCTCCCATGGCGGGGAGAGCAAAGACTGATACATTCAATTAAGGCAGGACCAAGCCCCTCCCCACTTTATCAGGGGTGTCTGGCCATATGTAATGGGATCCAGAAAGCCAGCTCATGCACCAGGGATAGATCCTGATCACATTGCCAGGGACCCTTCAAACAGACCCAGCTACACAACTGTCTCCTGTATACAGAGGGTCTAATCCAGTCCCATGCAGGTTTCACAGTGTTGGTCTAAAGTTCGTGAGTTCCTATGAGCTTGGTTCAGTTGTCTCTGTAGGTTTCCCCATCATGATCTTGACCCCCCTTACTCATATAATCTTTCTTCCCTCTCATCGACTGGACTCCTGTTACTCAGCCTGGTGCTTGGTTGTGGATCTCTGCATTTACTTCCATCAGTTACTGGATGAAGGCTCTATGATGATAGTTAGGGTATTCACTAATCAAATTATCAGGGTAGGCCAGTTCAGATGACCTCCCACTATTGCTAGTAGTAGTCTAATCTGGGGTCATCCTTATGGATTCCTGGGAATTTCCCTAGCACCAGGTTTCTCCCTCTCCCCATGATGTCTCCCTCTATCTATGGAATCTCTTTCATTGTTCTCCCACTCTGTCCCTATTCCAGCTTGACCATCCCATTCCCTCATGTTCTCATCCCCCATCCCTTCCCTTCTATTGCCCCCACCCCCAGTTTATTCATGGAGATCTTTATTTCCCCTTCCCAAGGTGATCTGTATGTCCCTCTTAGGGTCCTCCTTGTTTCTTAGCTTCTATGGAGCTGTGGTTTGTAGTCTGATTATCCTTTGTTTTACATCTAGTATCCACTTGTGAGTGAGCACATACCATGTTTGTCTTTCTGAGTCTGGGTTACCTCACTCAGGATGATATTTTCGAGTTCCATCCATTTGCCTGCAGTTTCATGATATCATTTTTTAATACTCCATTGTGTGTATGTACCACATTTAATATATCCCATGGTATTCCTGGGTGTTAGAGAAAGGATAAATTAAGAAAATATTTGAGCAACACATAATGACTGTGAACCAAGGGCAAATTACTTATTAGTTAACACTGATGGAGTTAAATACTGATGGATCCAGAGACAAAATTCTCTCAGGTAGGTAAAACCATACTAGAATCCAATGTTCTCGGAAAGCATTGCGTTCACCTGCATGGCCTGTGGAGTCACTGAGACAGAATTGCTTGGGAGCCTCAGGGATGGAAAGGTCTTTTAGTTTAGTTTAGTTTTTTAATTTTATCTCCACATTTGTGGATAAAGTGGGGTGTGAGGTGGGCTTCCCAGAGTGGTGGGAAAGGAAGCCTTTGCTTGTAAGGTGGCCATGTGGAGGTGTCCTGGACAACACAGGGGCCATAGACAGCAGTATCTGCTGTTTACTCCATCATCAGCGTCACTTTGAGTGCTCATGTGCAGGTGCAAAAGCAGCAGCATCCCAGTCCTCGGTGAGCTGACTGCACATGCATTAGACTTCAGGGTGGGAAAGTGAGTAGACACTGCAGTGTGGGAGAACAGAAGGTAGGTGCAAAATGCAGACAAGTGCTTGACCCATTAGACCAAGATGTGAAATAAAACTGGTATCTTTTTAAAAAGGTGTTAGACACTATCAGGAAAAAATAAGGACTGCAGACCAGTGTTCCTTGTGAAGACAGATGCACAGAAAGCTAGTAGCAAGCTAACACAGTGGCATATAAAGGCATTACAGGGGGTTGGATGGATGATTCTGCTGCTAAGGTCAGAGAGGATCCAAGTTCAGCTCTCAGTACCCACATCAAGTGGCACACAACCACTTGAAACTCCAGATCCAGAAACTCTGATGCCCCCTTCTGACCTCCATAAGCATTTGTACCCATGTGCCCATGTACACAGACACACATATGTAAATAATAAAATCTCAAAAATATATTACATGTCATGGCCAAGGGATTTATCCTAATTCAGAAGTATTAAGTCAACATACAAAAGTCAATGAAATATACCTGTATTAACAGAACAACACACAAACCCACAGATCTTATAGACAGTCAAAGTGCATCAGTACCCCTGAGTGTGAGTGGAGTCAGGGACCAATGTGTGGGAAATCTGTTCTGTCCTTTTGTGTCCCAGTAATTGAATACAGTCACCAGGCTAGGGGATAGGTGTCTTTCCATGCCAAGTTATCTCACGGGCCCTCACTGTCTTAATAGTATCTTTTTTTCTAAATTTTATTTTTTTTAACTGTAGTGTGTCTGTATGTCTGTGTATAGGTTTGGGCTTGTATGAGTAAGTGCCTTCAAAGACCAGGAGACTTGCTGGGAACCAAAGTCCAGGCCTCTGGGAGAGCAGTATAGACTCTTAACCACTGATCCAATGTTCCATCCCCTTTGATAGTATCTGGTAATACACAAAAGTCTTTAAGTTTGACAAAACTCTATTTCCTCTTTGGTTATTTATAGGTTATGGGTCATAGTAAAGGATGTGTTTTTAGTCTAAGGTTACAGAGATTTATTCTTGTTATCCTTCTAAGAATTTTAACAGTTTTAGTTTTTGTATTTACATCCTTGACCCACGGTGAGTAGGTTTTCTGTGGTGGTATAAGGGAAGACTCGGACCTCATTCTCTGTGTGTGAACACGCAGTTACACCCACATGGTTTGTTGACTCTTCCATCCCCTTGTATAGTGACAGCCACTTTATGGCTGTGCAGAGTTAGTACAGAACTCTCCGTTGAAATCCACTGATGTACATGTCTGCAGATATGCCCATATCACAGCATGTTAACAACTGCAGCTTTATGCTGTTTTAAAATTATGAAGTCTGTCTGCTAAATGCTTATTCTTAATATTGCTTTGATTTCCTCACATTACTATAAGAATTCCAAATAGATATTATACTAGTAATTTTAGTTACTTCTCTGTTGCATGATAAAATACCATGACCAAGGCAAATTATAGAAGAAAGAGCTTATTTTGGCTTATGGTTCCTGAGGGTTAGTTCCCATAATGTCAGGGCAGAGACAATAGGCATGGTGACTAGAGAAGGATGCTGAGAAGCACAAAGCAGAGAGAGCAAAGTAGAAATGACAAGAGTCTTTAAGATCTCAAAGCCTACCCTTAGTGACATACTTCTTCTGACAAGGCCACACCTCCTAAGCCTTCCCAAACAGAGCCACTAACTGGGGACCATGTGTTCAAACATATGAGCCTATGGGGACATTCTCATTCAAACCACCACAGTAAGTTATTTTGTGCTGTGGAAGCTTGCTGAAAGCAGGCCCTGGGAGCAAGAGGGTCTTCCCTTGTCTCCTAAAGTTTTGTCAAGTCTTCTTCCCCCTGAGTCAGGAACTCTCAACGAGAAATGATGGATAGTTAAATCAAAAAAGGACATGAGATATGAGCCTTTCTGTATGGAATATCATACATTTCCCCCAGTGCTGAAGAGGCTTCCACAGCAGTTCTGCAGGAGAAATCCTCATCTTGCCCTGAGCAACCTGGAACTTATCCACGTGTACAGGACAAAAACATTGATTGAGAGGCTGGAATCTGGATGAGTGGTGTGGAAGGGACTGTGGGCAGATTAGGAAGACAAACACTTGTTTTGTGAGTGCTGCTGCTGAGCGGATGCAGCAGGGACCAGAGCAAGTGCAGAGATTTAATTAATACGAAAGAGCTGGGGCTCTTTCTGGATCTGGAGAGCATGGGGCTGTCTTTGCTTTCCTTTGAGCAGTGCTGTGCTTTGATAACAAGTGACTTTCACAGCTTTCGTCCCATGGTCATGTCACACTTCCTTGGGACTTAGAATGGGGTAGTGGTTTTCAGAGATTCTCCTGCCTGATGTGAAGTTTTGCCAAGTCCACCTCCCTCAGAAGCAAGGGCTCTCATAAGCATTACTCAGGAGTGGAATGTGGTGGATGGAGTTGGCTGGTGGCAACATGGCCATGGTACACGGGCCAATGAATATCCCCATACCTGAAAAGTGGCTCCTGGAACCTTCCTAACAGCTAACCCTGATGGAACTTTACATCACTTCCATGCCATAGGAGCAACCATAGAGCAGCCCCCTTTGGCCCCCGTAGAGAATACAGTCACTGCAAAGGTTTTGTCAAATGGTAACCTCAGCTGTCAGAGAAAGATACTATAGAAGGCAGCTGGGGCCTCACGTGAGGCTCCGAATTCCAAGAAGGCTCTGAAAGGGGCTGTTTCCTTTACTCTTCTCTTGAAATAAACATAGGGTTGAGCCTTATCTAGCCCTTTGGTTCTGGAGACATCTGTGGGTGGTGTCTGTTTCTGTAGGTTGTAATGTTGGGGAACTATGTGTCCTGGGCTTGAGAGGACCAGGCAAGCTGAATGCTCAAGACAGAAGCCATGCTGTAGGGCTCTCCTGGCATGCCCTTTCTGTGTTCCCTCTCCTAGAAGAAAGAAAAAGCTTTTGTCTTGACACTGAAAATGGTGCCAGGTATTCTACCTGTACTGCTCTGAAGGGTCCCCAGGTCCCCTTGGATGTGGAATATCCTCAGAAGAGCCCACAGAGCCAGGCTTGTCCTCCTTAATAATAATTATTATTAATGTCCAACATTAATAATCCCATTGGGAGCTGCAACCGCTCTTCTAAGCACCGAGCAAATATAGAAAGTGTAAATATGTGTGTGCTCCTTTGAGCTAAAAGCAAGGAGGCAAGATGTCCCAAGTGTTGTTATCAGTAAGAAAAATAAAACTGGAGAGCAGGGTGGGGCTGAACTCAGGGTACCACAGGAATGAAGAGGGCTGCAGCAGAGTCCTCATAAAAGCAGCCATACTTGGGGATATATGAAAGCAGTTTGGGGCACAGCCCCATGGCATTGCCCCTGCCCCCACCCAAGAATTGTTTTCACTTTGATAGACTTGAGAAAACTTCTAAAGTGTGTTTTCCAAGCACTTACAGATTCTGGCCTTGTGTCCTGGAAACTCAGAGTCTACAACACACTCACTCCACCACACTCAGTTCTGGGCTCATTTGCTTTGGTCTGTCTGTGACCCTTTCCCAGTGCTGACAACCCAACTCCACCTTGGCAAGCAGGATCTGGTGGGAGGGGGTGCTCTGGGGCAGTGGGGTTCTGAGAGGTTCTCTTGGTGATTCTGACAGGCAAAGTACCTTGCTCTGTGGTTTAGGCTGATAGTCACCAATTACTCACTATCTATGTCTCTCTGAAGGATCTTGAAAGGAACACGACCTTTCTGATTGTCATGCATTTCTCCCTTGTTGGGCCATATTCTTTTCCAAATTCCTCTTCTGAATAATAGATTTTAAGTTACACTTTTAATTTTTATCTATTAACTACAGTAACTGTCTGTCTATAATAGGTCACACTATTACCTGGTGTGTACCATTCAGGGCAGCTGCAATTCCTACATTCTGATGAGACTGACTACCATGATCTTCACTATAAAGGGTCTGAAGACATGATAGAGTTTGAGTTGCATTAGAACGTTTCAGACTTTGCCTTGAATGGACTTCTGAACAGAGTGTGTTCACATTAAACACACTCCAGAGAAAGTCACTGACTTTGAGGATCACACTGAAGACTGGCTTCAAGACCAGGCTACACTGAAGTTTGCAGAAGTAAAGATCAACTAGTGTTTGGTAGTAGAAACATAAAGTACAGATTACTTGCGCTGGAATGTCACCACAGTTCTATTGAAATACAAAGCCTGTGACCAATTGTCTTAGTTGAGAAATTACATACTTGTTCATTTTTGCCCTTGAGAAAAAAGTATACCCATTGGAGATGAGAGAAGTCCAGGAAATCATCCTGAACCATCACTAGCATGCATGTTGTTCAGAGATAGCCTTGCTTGGAAGACAAGGAGGGCCACAGTGAGTGCTCAGTCAGATGGAAAGACTGATGAAGGAAGGGAGGCTGTGGCAACAGAGAGGGAGAGACATGGACACCAGACTTAAGCTCTGAGATTGGTCTTGGTTTCCTCCCACTGTCTATAAAAAGGTCTCCATCACAACCATCTCTAGAATCTGATAAGTGCTTTATATCATCCTACCCCTGGGGAGGCAAGAGAGGGTGGACATGAACACACCCTAGATGTTTCTGAATGTCTGTACACCACCTGCTAACCTGGACTAGCAGGTCATTCTTTAGTAACAGATCATTGAAGGGGAGGACCAGGGGATTAAAAAATAAAGAGAGAGTAAATGTTGGGGTTAGGAGGTATTACACAAGGTATGCCTTATACTAAGCAAGTTTAATAAGTACAGCATCTTATATACAATTTTCAGAGGAAAAATGGTGTAGAGTCATGGAAAAGTATCATACTATGGGGTAAAGTCAGCAGGAGGCTAATCAAGCAATGCTGCACAAAGGGAACACAGTTTCTCTCAAGAGCACTGCAGACAGAACACACGGAGGCCTTGGGGCTGATAACCATAGCCCTTGAATGGGAAGAGTTGGTTTCTCAGGAGCCAATGCTGCACCTCTCCCAAAGCCCTGACCCAGGCCATTATTTGACCTGCCAAGCATATTCCTGGTTTTACAGAAGGAACTGTCTTCCTTCTCCAATCATCAGGGCCTCGGGGAAAGCCTTGGATCAGCCCAGCCCTCAACAATCTGCCATCATGGGTATCCATTAACAAGACTATGTGTATGGAGCAGCAGAATGGGCACTAACTTTGTGGAGTTTGAAGGTGTCTGTATTGCTCCACAGAGCAAGTCCTTGTCTAATTTGGTGGCTCAGGTCAGCCCCAGCCAGTTTGCCTCCACCCGTCTCTACCATCCTCCTCAGGTCATTGGCTGAGGGGCTAGAGCAGCCTTGTGTGTTATGTGACCCACATAGGGAACTGAGGAGGAACACTCACTTTCTCCATCACTGAAGAAGCTATGTCTCTGGGACTAGCCAGGGGGCCAATCCTTTGATGAACCTGTGTCTCCCAGAAATTATGGCTGTGGTAGCTTCTGGGAAGGTGGTTCTGTGGAGTGAGCAGAAGAGAGGCAATAACTTCCAGGGAGGCAGCCCTGCATGCCCACCACACAAGGGAGACCCCTAGATTTGAACTACCCAAGTTCCGTGGTCTGCAAACCTTGAACCTGAACAGTGCATTCCAATGACTCTTGCAGTAGAAGCAGACCTGAAGGAGTTCTGTCGGAAGGACTGGTTTATGCAGCCACTAACCTTAAAGTGAGTCGCGGACTCCACTGAGCACTGGGTCCTTGGAAGCATCCTTGACTTCTTTTCATTAACTCTAGAAGAAATGTCTAGTGTAACTTGCTCATTTATGGAACCCTTGCACTAAATGCCCGTTTTCCTTAAAGATGACAATACACACTTATTATTCATGTGTGCGTTAAGGCCACCAGCCAATGGAAACACAACCATGTGTTTACTTGTAAAGGACACTTTTCAGGCCTTGCTCCATTATCCTCCAATTTTATAGACACATAACCCACAGGAAGGAGTAAATCTTAATGTGGTGCTCCCTGTTCTCTCTGGAGCCTGTCACCAAGAGAGCATATTGGAAAATTATAAACTAATGTAACACACATCCAGAACAATGCACTCCAAGATACTGGCTGTTATACTGGGTGATGGTTTAGTGAGCAGTCTGGCAGGACAGTTACCGAGGCAAGCATTTAGGAATCTAGGTCAGTACCAGTTCAGAGTCAGAAATATAGAGATGTTTGTGTAATGAAATTGAAGAGAAATGGGCCACAGTGAACCAGGCAGGTCAGGGACCAGAAGATGATCCAGGCTTAAGTGAGCACCAACTTCTTCAGAAGTAGAGCTACTGCCTTAAACCCCACTGGACCCAGCAGTTGGGGCATCTGCAGGGATCAAGAGTGCACTTGGACTTTCTCACATCATGGGTTCATATCCCACAAACACTCGGCCTCTCTGAAGGAACCTTGTAAAATCACCAGAGTTTGTTAACTCATCACGTATAGAATTCAGACTCACCAGCCTCTTTCCCACTTGCCTCTTCTTACTCGGGTTCTTTTTCTTTAACTGTATTTATTTAACTGTATGTGGATGTACGTATGCCTGAGTGTGTGCATGTAATGCCTGCAGAAGTCAGAAGAGGGCATTATATGGCCTGGAATTCAAGTTACAGATGATTGTGAGCCACCATGTAGGTGCTGAATCTTCTGTAAGAAGACCAAGTGTTCTTGACTGCTAAGCAATCTCTGCAGACCACATGCCCAGATTCTTCACATCCTTCTGAGTTCAGTAAATGAATTATTACTATATATGCAAAGGGACTTCTAAAGTCCTGTCTAGTAGCAAATGGAAGAGAGACCTGTGGTGGGCTAGACAGTGTCTTCACAAAGATCCTCACATTCGAACCCCTGACAAGGGGATATTCCACAGCAAATAAGGGCAAGGTCTTTTGTGGTTATTTGAGGCATCTTGAGATGGGCTTATCCTGGGTTATCCCACAGATTCTAAGCACATGGACAGACAGAGTTAACAGAGACAGAAAAGGAGATGTCCAGGTCCTCAGGAGGCAAGGGCAGGCATGATGCTTCACTAGATCCAGGCTCTCTGATAGGAGGCTGAAGATCAGAGCAGATGTTTCTTCAGAGCTCCAAGAATGGAACGTTATTCACTGATATGATCCAGTGAGACAGCCTCTACCTCTGTCCCCAACATTATGTGAAAATAGTATTCTGCCACCTCTACCACAACCAGTGTTAGGCTATGGTGCTTTAGTATGGTCACAGTGGGATGCCTATTTCAAGGTGACATGGATGCCCATACCCACTCTGCAGGTTGAGAAGTCAGGGCTAGAGAAAGCTGTGTACTCAAGATGAGAACTGAGCTGGTCTGCCCGCGCCTCCCCTTCCACTCTTCCCACTCAGTGCCACAGAAATCAAGCCCTGGCTCCTTTCTTGTCCTCCAGACCACTCTTTTTGGCTGGGAGTTTGGTTCTTATTCATGTTTGCCAGTGGGAAAAGAATAGAAATGTGTTCAGCTTAATGTGATTTTTTTTTTCAGATTTGAGAGAAAAAGACAAGCCTGTCTCCCGTACTGACTTTTCATTTCTGTTTCTACTCTCCTGATAGGTACTCAACAGACAAAAGTTTCATGCACAGTCTGAATTAAATTCACAGAGATGGCAATTAAATAGAAATCAGTCAATGGGGCCAGCAAGGTTTGGATTTAAAATGTACTTTCCATGGAACAGGTGGTGCTTTCTAGAACTAAGGCTCCTCTCAGGGTATGTGTGGAGTACACTGCATGGCACAGGGGTCTGAGCTAGTAAGTCTGTCATTGTTACTCCTGCTCAAGAGTTGACCACCCACCCTTTCTCTTTTGGGAGCTCCGTGTGCCTGGGTCACACTGCCATATGCATTGTCATTAGAAAGGCTCAGTCGGCTGACTTCGTTTGATGGGTCATTCACACACATTGGCTAAGGTTCTACATTGAGGTGAGAATACAAGCTACGGCCACAACATAACTGTAGTATTTACTTCTCTCACTGCTGCTACAAAGTACATGACCAAAGCAGCTTCAGGAAGACGTGGTTAGGACGGCAAGGGGCAGAAGCATGAGAGAGATGGATGCTGGTGCTCAGCTCACATCCCCCCTTTTGATTCAGTCCAGGACCCAAGGCACCCACATTTAGAGTGGGTCTAACCTAATCTAGAAACTACCAGACATTCCCAGAGGCTTTGTTTACATGGTGATTCTAAATTCTATCAATTTGATAATCAAGAGTATCCATCACATGACTTTATTAAAATTTTTTTGATTTTTTTTTCTAGACAGGGTTTCTCTATATAGCTTTGGAGCCTGCCATGGATCTCACTTTGTAGACCAGGCTAGACTCAAACTCACAAAGATTTGCCTGGTTTTGCCTCCCCAGTGCTGGGATTAAAGGCATGCACCACCACCACCCAGCTTTTTTTTTTCCCCCTGTTTTTCAAGATAGGGTTTCTCTGTATAGCTTTTGGTGCCTGTCCTGGATCTTGCTCTGTTGATCAGGCTGGCCTCGAACTCACAGGGATCCGCCTGGCTCTGCCTCCCCAGTGCTGGGATTAAAGGCGTGTGCCAACACTGCCTGGCGACTTTATTAACATTTACATTGTTAAGAATATATATAAATTTTAAAACAAACAGTAGAAAAGTAAATGAATTAACAAAAATGACCATAATAATCCATTTCTCCTGTCATTGAATGCAGCTCTCAGACTTTATAGTTTCACTGTTTCTGGTTTTAGTGTTCACTCAGTCTTCATATTATGTTTACTGCCCAGTGTTCATGGACTGCCAACCTTGAAAATCAGTTACCTCATTACATTGCCTTCCTTTTCTTTATTCAACGACATTAATTAAAATCCTTAATCCCTTTGTTTCATAACACTATGTGAACATGGTTTTATATATACATTCTGTGTCCATCCATCTTCCATGTATCTCTTGTATCTTGGGAAATTCTCGTGTCTGGAAGCCTCATCCACCATGGGCACACACTCCACCGCCTATGCCCTGCCTCCTAGGCTTTCTCTCATCTATGGAAAAGATTTCAAATCTCTTCTCTCCCTTTAACAAAATCTCCAATGAAATGATAGCAAGATTGCTTATTAAATAAAAAATATCAATAACTGTATTAGTTAGGATTTATACTGCTGTGAAGAGACACCATGACCAGGGCAACCCATAAAGGAAAACACTTAGTTGGGGCTGGCTTACAGTTCAGAGGTTTAGTCCATTATCATCACGGCAGGAAGCATGGTGACGTGCAGGCAGACACAAGAAGGAGCTGAGAGTTCTGTGTCTGGACCTGTAGGTAGCAAGAAGAGACAGTGAACCACTAGGCCTAGCTTGAGCTTCTGAGACCTCAGAGCCCACCCCCAGTGACACATTTCCTCCAACAAGGCTGCACCTCCTAATAGTGCTAGTCTCTATGAGCATATGGGGCCATTTTCATTCAAACCACCACGATAACACATTGAATGAATTTTTTTACTCTCACATTTTCCTTGTAGACTCTGGAAGTGTGGCTGCAGCTATGGAGGGTTACACTGTGTCACTAAACACTTTGCCGTCAAGCACTCACGTCTAATATAGTCTGATTTCCTCAGATACCTCAAGAGCTACAATTAGCTTCTTGCTACTTGGACCCTGGATCCTTAAGCAAACTGTTCTCTTTGCAGTTCTGTGGGGTTATTTCTACAAGATTGGGAGAGTAGACAGTATGAGTGCTTACAGAGCATGTGCTAACTAAATGTAAAGCAAGCTAGGATGAGTGCTTCATCTAGCATCTACCTGCAAACACTGTGCTTTTGTGTGCTGGTCAAGAGAAATTTGGAGATAGCAATAGTTTTGTTGGTCAGGTCAGGATACTGTAACAAAATACATCAACTCATGGGTGCACCTGAGATTGTTCTCTGTGATTTCCCTTTGGCTTGCTGATGGTAGCTTCTCTCTCTCTCTCTCTCTCTCTCTCTCTCTCTCTCTCTCTCTCTCTCTCTCTCTCTCTCTCTCTCTCTCTCTCTCTGGCAGAGGACTGCACATAGAGAAACTCTTCCACCTCTGTCTCCAAACAGTCACCTCAACATTTAGGGCCCCAACAAACAAATTGTGGCTGGTACACCATTCCATAAAATCAGTTCACATGGGTGTCTTTGATGGCCTTAGGCACTAACACAGTCTGCCTTCTCACCTTTCAAGATAGACACCTACCCTAATTACAAGGGATAGTCACTTACATCTTGTAAATACTTGAGTTTGGGCCCCATACCCCACATGTTTCACCAGGTGGAGTGGCTTGCACTTAAAAAATCCCTAAACAGGAGAGATGGAGACAGGAGGAACTTGCTAGCTAGCCAGCCTTAATCTGTGAGCTCCAGGCCGATGAGAGTCCCTATTTCTATTTTTAAAGATTGTCTTTCACTTTATTTCTAATTATGTATGTGTGCATGGGTAAATGCTCATATGTGTAGGTGCCCATGGAAGCCAGAAGATAGAATCAGAGACCTTGAAGCTAGAGTTACAGGTGGTTGTGAGCTATGTATGTTGCATGCTGAGAGCCAAACTCAGATTCTTAGCAAGAATCCTAACTGCTAAGATATCTCTCCAATTCAAAGAGTCTATTTCAAAGAAAAAAAATGGTTGATGTTCTTGATGATACCCAAGGTTGCCCTCCAGTCTCCATATGCATGCACACCAATATGTACACATAGATGAGCAGTTATACATAGGAGTGGGGCGGGTGTGTGTGTGTGTGTGTGTGTGTGTGTGTGTGTGTGTGTGTGTGTGTGTGTGAAGGGCAGAGTCTTCAGTCCCAGTGATTTCTGTGTAGTTGAAGAAATATTCTCAGAAGTGAGGTGCTGGCCTTCTTCTGGCTGCCCCCTGTACTCCTCCTCTATTGCAGAAGGTAGTGTGCACTTGTAGCTGGATGGTTCATCAGTCTGATTCAGCTTGGGTACTAGGGAGTCAGCAGCCTTCCTTCATTTCAAACTCTCTGCTCCTTTGAATCACAGCTCCTAAAGTTCCTGCACAAAGTCAGTTCTGAAGGAGCTCTGAGTCTTCCATGTATGTCCTGGGGCTGCAGTCCTCTGCACAGGAGGCTCCCCACAGAGCCTTTGTAGGCATCACCATCTCTGTCTGGTCCTGTGGAGATGGCTAGGAGGTGCAGGGTCACACACAGGCTCTTCACAGAGCCTTCTGTGGGGACGAATACTTTGGCCTCTTGATTTTTCTTCTTGCCTCTCAAGAGTGAATCTCTTAATTTGGCATGTTTTAAAATCTGAAGAAGGTGAGACTTTCCTCCAAAGAAAATGCAAACATAGCCAGT
This sequence comes from Peromyscus maniculatus bairdii, assembly GCF_049852395.1. Lineage (NCBI taxonomy): Eukaryota > Metazoa > Chordata > Mammalia > Rodentia > Cricetidae > Peromyscus > Peromyscus maniculatus. The sequence goes on from NC_134854.1 coordinate 68,904,366, forward strand.
GAGTATATCATCATTAGATTTACTAATAAAGAATGGATAATTCTTGGGAATATTATCCAACCAAAAAGAAGGAATGGGAGAGCTGGGGTTCTTTGTGGTTGAAGTGCTTGCTGCACAGGCATGAGGACCTGAATCTGGACCCCCAGGACCCTCAGTGCTAGGCAGTTGGGGCAGAGAGAGGACTCTGGAGGTCACTGGTCAGATAGCCTAGCTCAAATGACAATACCCAGGTTCTGTAAGAGAGACCCTACCTCAAAAATAAGAGAGAGAACAATAAAGAAACATCTGTGGGCTGGAGAGATGCCTCAGTGGTTAAGAGCTGTGTCTGCTCTTCCAGAGGAGCCGAGTTCAATTCCCAGCACCCACATGGCAGCTTACACCTATCTGCAATCCAGTTCCAGGGATTCTGACACACAGACACACATGCAGGCAAAACACCAATGAATATAGAGTAAAAATAAATTCTAAAAATAAAGAAAGACATCTGGCATCAGCTTCTAGCCTCCACGTGTACATACATGGGCATGGACACACACACACACACACACACACACAGAGAGAGAGAGAGAGAGAGAGAGAGAGAGAGAGAGAGAGAGAGAGAGAGAGAGAGAGAATAAAGTGCTATACAATGTTGTGCACTGCAGTATAGAAAAAAGGCATGGAAGCATGATGCCTTTTTTAAGTTTCTTTTAAAGACATAGGAACTACTTTGAATTTACAGTATTGATTTCACAACTCTGAGACTGTACTGAACCCACTAAGCAGTGCCTTGGCAGAGTGAACTGACATGTAGATTTTGTCTTATTTTACTTTTAAATACAATCACTTTTTCTAATTATTTCAATAAAGAGGTAAAGTGAACACATACACACAGAGCCTATCTGTGTATGATAAGATGAAGTCATGGGTAAGATGTAACTCACTAAAGGACAAAGGTCAATAAATAGATTTTAAAGTTTTCATTTATTTTAAATATATAGAGAAATGAACTGAAGGGCCTGAAAGGGGGTAGGATACTATTGATGTATTGAATTCAGAAGCTTTGTAAACAGTAAATGAGAATTTCTTGTTTTGTGGGCATGCATAATAAAGGTGAGGGCTTAGTTACCAGTGTTTTAATGAAAAAGTACAGTGTGTCTAGTTCTGTTGCTATTCTGTTAGTTTGCATGGGTGGCTTTGATGATGTGAACTTACAAGAAAAAAACTTTTAGGATAAATTATCACTTGTGGGACTTTTTTACACTGTGGATAAAACCATAAACAATATATTGCAGCAACACTGAGTCTTATTGAAATGAAATAAGCAAAAGCAGTGGGGTGGATTTGGAAAAACAAAGCTTTCTGCATTCTGAAGAAGTTGACTGGGCATCTGCAATGTTTGTGGTTCCTGAAAAGATGAAGTCATTATCCCTCCCTTAAAAAGAAAAAGGAAACAAAGCCGAGCTCATACGGAATAAAAGTGTGGAGATAGTGATGGATTCAATGCTAACTCTTTGTAGAAGAAAAGATGGTGTGGCCATTATGGTCCAGTCTGAAAGAAACATCCCACAGAGGGGCTGAGGGCAGGTTTTCCTATAACCCTTCTGCTGTCAATCAATGTTAGGCGTCTCAATGTCATTCTCAACCCAACCATGGTTACTTTAGTTTTATATCCATGGTTGGTGCATTCCAGAGCAATTCTGCAGAAAAATGTGTTTTGCTGTGTTTTGACATCAGTCTCACAGTGTGGTGGGAGAGAGAGAGGTCAGTGTAGTCAGAAGTTTTCTCCTGCGTCCCTCCCACCTGGTCCCACAGCCGCTGAGACCCAAGTAAACACACGGAGGCTTATATTATTTACAAACCATATAGTCTACGGCAGGCCTCTTGCTAGCTAGCTCTTATAGCTTCATTTAACCCATTTCTATTAATTTGCATTTTGCCACATGTTCTGTGGCTTACTGGTCTGCTGGCGTGTTGTTCCTTGGGCAGCAGACTGGCGTGTCTCTCTCCTCTCCTTTCTTCCTTCTGTCTCTCTGCTTATATTTCCTGCCTGCCTCTAAGCTGCCTTGCCGTAGACCAACACAGCTTTATCTATCAACCAGTCAGAGCAACCCATATTCACAGCATACAGAAAGACATCCCCCAGCAAGAGTGCCCCTGGATCACAGTTGCAGCCCTTCTGTCTGGAGAGATTCTGTGTAGGTATGAGATGCCACCTTCTTGGTTCTGAGCAGAGCTGGCATATGATGAACTGTCCACATTGGCGGGACACTAGCTGGGAAAGAGTTGGAAAGCCCCCAGGTTCATGTTACATTTTTGTGGAGCTCTCCCTGTCCTGGGGTCTCATCGCATACTGCAAACATTCCTTATGGTAAGGACAAGGGAGGGTGAGCAGTGTCTGTGGCAGGTGTCCCTGGGTGACTGTCTGCACTTTAAATAGAAGTTGAACAAGAGTGCTGCTTCCAGCTCATGGCAGAGCCTGGTGCAGGATGCACAGGCAGACAAACACTGGCAGAGCCAAGCAGGTACCCTCGGCTCTCACAGAACCCTTTCCTTTGTGCTAAGCCACGTGTGTTAGGCCAGTCCTCATGGAGCAGGTGGTGCTAGCTCACTGAGTGAGGTCATCGGAATGCCTGAGTGTAAATAGGCAGCTTCCTTGTTGGTGTCCTCTTCTGCCTCTTCCTCCTTCTCGTCCCTCTCTCCATCTCCTCCCTCTTTTTCTGCTTCCCTCCTCTCCCCCTTTCTTCCTCTTCCTTCACGTCTTCTCTTTTGTTTGATTTTTGAGACAAGTTTTTGTATGAATCTAAGGCTAGCTTTGAACTTACAGTCTTCCTGGCTGAGCTGGTGCTACAGATAGGAGCCACCACGTCTGTTCCCCATGTTCTTCTGAAGTATTTGTAAGGGCATTGTTCTACATAAGAGAAGCCATTTGACTGAGCCTCGGCAGGTGAGTCCCACTGCCTCTGTGGAACTACCTTCTCCAGCCCATGTCTCCTTTGGGCGTTGGAAACTGAGGACTTGGGCTGTTCTATCTGCCTGCTGCACCTCTTTGGAGAAGTCACATGATGTCTCAGTGGTTCCAGTTTCCTTCTCTGCAGTAGCTATTCTGCCTTATTCTATGGGGATCATAAGAGGCACAGTACCATTATCCCTTGAAGACTGTCCCCACCCAAAATGGCCAAGAAGGGATGAGACACCATACAGTACACACTGCAGATGCCACTGCTTAGCATGTCCTAGGGTGGTGGAATTATTTCAAGTTTTAAAATCCCTACTGGAGAAGATGTACCCAACTTTGTTCTATTTAACAACATCAGTGTCCAAAAAACATCTTAGAAAAAGAGGTGGGGCTGAGCAACTCACCTTAATACTGACCGTCATATCTACATCACCCCAGACCATGGGAGGAGACCTGGTAACCAGTATGACAGGTTGATTAGAAAAAGCATACACTTATCTAGGATCAAGCTAAAGAGCTGAGAGAAATTCACTTTCAAGTGATTCCTGAATTTCTCCCATAGGGAGAAATCCCAAGTGTCAATGCTACCTCTCTTGTCTCCACCTCGAGGCTGACTATCGGGTTAAGAGGAAAGCTAGGCATGTATGCTTCTCTGTCTTGGCCATAGGCATAGAGAAATTATAGAAGAACACACTGTTTGCTCTCACAAACAGCAACATGAGCTCCTCACACACCTGGAATGGAATGGTATCCTTGAAGGAAGTACCAGGCAGAAACCCACAGAACCTGAACACATAATTGAGGGTGAAAATATCAGTGAATAGGAGAGGCTGCAGGTTGGAGAGTGCCCTGTCCTAAAGCTGGGATCATTATGAGAGGAGCTGGAATCATGCCACCTGTTTAGGCAGCAGATCACATGAGAGCTACTTGGGAGCCATGATCCAAACACTGTGTCCAGACCATCAGCATCATGTGTAAGGCCACACAGCCAGGAGTCCCCCACAACCCAGGACTGCTGTATGACAGAAACTGGGCCCCAATGGTGTGAAACACCAGATTAACCCAAGGAAAGACTAAGGCCAAGGAATTCAGATCCAGAGGGAAAATGGGAAACATCGTTCTGGGTTTTTTTTAAAGAACTATACATGTGATTAAAGAAGATGGAAGCTAAGAAAGAGGAGCCACTGGCCTTGGAAAAGCTAATCAGGAATTTTAGGAATTAACATATGCTGATTTACATTTAAGAATTTAGGAGCTGTGTGAAAAAGAACAAAATTAGGGAGATAGGACTGAAGGAATCAGGCAGATGCGCTCAAAGACATAGAAGCCAACAAGAGCTGTGGAGGCTGCCTGAGGGGCTACGAGGCCCAGGTAGAGCTCCAGAAGCTGGGGCATGAAGGACCAGGGAGCAGTGATCCCGAAAGGGGTCATTGTTATAATTTCTGGTATGAAGAGTCACTCATTCCTGGACTGTAGCTACAACAGACTCTTGCCCCAGATTTGAAAAGGAAACCCACAAGAGAGCATCATCTAACAGAGTGTCTAAACATAGTGAGAGCATCTACCTTCATCTCGAGCTGCTTCCTGCACATGCCGTTGGCTTTGCCAATAAACCGAGTCCTCAAAATACCAAACCCACTGGCAGTTCTTGCCTTCTAGCCTTTCCTAGTGTGGATGTTCTTTTGTTGCCTCTGTCAGGGCTACACTGTTCTTTCCTTAGGAAACTTCCCAGAATTCCTCATTCAGTCTTACTCCTGTTGACCATGGGGTAGACCCGGCAGCCTCGAGGCTCTTGCACTGTTGCTGTTCTGTTCTGGTTGCTTGACTGACTTTGGCTCCCGTGGCTCCGTGAGCTTCCTTGCATTTGGAGTCACCATGGCTCATGGACACATCAGTTAGTTGATCGTGTCCATCAGCACCTCAAAAGTCACAGGGAATGAATCAAACTATAAGCCAGTGGATTATATAATAGCCACAGTAGGGCCCAGAGACACAGCAGAGAGCAACCATATAACTGCTTATGCAAAGTTAAGTTTCCTGCCTAAATAAAACATACACACACACACACACACACACACACACACACACACACACACACACATACACAGAGTGCTTCTACCACAAACTTCCATGTTTATTAGAAACTTTAAAAATCAAAATAAGAGTTTTTAAGTTTATTTATTTAATTTTATGTAAAAATGTTAAGTACCCACATGTATGAATATGCACCACATACATGCCTGATGTCCATGGAGGCCAAAACACATCACATTTTAAAGTGTCTCTTTCTGTGGCTTCTTCAGTGGTAGATGGAAAGCCATGTGAGAGGGAAGGTCTTGGCTTCTTTTAAGTTGTTGTGTTGGGAACCTTGATTGCTCCATATGTGACCATTGGTCATGTGTAACAGTAAGGACACCTTTGATTGTATCTCTTTGCAATTTTCAAGACTTTTGTTCATAGTAATTCCACTTAGTATTCAGGAAACCAGTCCATCCACATCTTCCAATGCATTTCAGACATGATCCAGTTAAAGTGGAGTCCCTTGTTAGTATAACAGGAGAGAGGGAGCTGATAGGCAGGCCTATGTGCTCCACACAGGGACACAGATTCTCCAGTGAGTTCTGTAACATGTAACATCCAGAGAAGCCAGAAGGAAGGATTTCAAGGTGCCACAATAAAACCTATGAACTAAAATCCTAAAAGCATCAGGGGCTTCGTTTAGAGATCATTCTTTGTTCCATATGCAATCCTCACAAAGCTCCTTGCTATGGTCCAGACCCACTACACATTTGGAAATAGAAACATTTAAAAGGCAAATGGAGCCACAGAGAGCAAGCACAATGATGGCCCCAAGACGGCCCAACCGCCGGAAATTGGAAAAAAACACACACTTAACAACCAGAAACCAGATGCAAAAAAGCAATGCCCTGGGGCAGATTGCTTGGATATCATGCATAAGGACTTAGGTTCAATCCCCTGAACCCCTGAAAAAATAAAACAGCCACAAAAGTCAATGCCATCTCATGCACAGCTAGTTAGCTGAGATCACCCCACATCATAGTGGAGCTGATAAAATAAAGACCAAAGTCTTTAAGGAAATCTAGTGAATTTAGCATCTTCCATTTAAGAAGACAGGGAAGGAAGGAAGCATTCTAGGTAGACACAGTATTGGATCCTTCTATTGAAGGTATAGTCTCTTATTCACGTAAAAATAAGAGAAGTAACTTGGATGGCCTAGCTTTGGTATTCCAGCTGTTCACTCAGGCCTCCTGGATAACCTTGTGTCTTTCCTAAGCAGATAAATGGACTTTGTGGCTCTGATGGAGACAGCCTCTTCTAAGGGAGAGCTGAAATCCAGGATACTTTGGCCTCTGTAAATAGGATAAAAGCTGGCAGATTTTCAAGCCTTCTTGAGAGGAACCATTAACTGTGCATGTCCTTTCCGGATGAATATCAGTTCACCAACTTCCTAAGCTTTCTCCCAGGTGCTTCTGGTCAAAATGGGGAGGGCTGTCCTGGGAGTCTGCATACAGATATTTTGGTGTCCATTGATCTGAACAAGGACTAACCCTTGACCCAAAGATGGCCAGGGACAGGTGACACAATGGAGGCTGAATGTCTGAAGAATGTTTCCTGGGTCTTTCAACTCCTAGCAACCCACTTGTCTACATGGGACCATTGAGCTCTGTTTTGGACAAGCACAGCTTTTTTCTTGGTCATCCTTACCAGCCTTGAAACACATATTGATTTCTGTGCCTAAGAAAAAGGATCTCGTGTGTGTGTGGGGGGGGGGGGTGTTTGTGGTGGTGGGGTGTAGGGGTGTGTGGAGTGTGTGTGTGTGTGTGTGTGTGTGTGTGTGTGTGTGTGTGTAGGGAATGAGGCCATTTTACTGAACCATGATGCCTTTGTCATTAGTTTTTGATTGTCTCATTAAAGAAAAGCAAGACTGGCTTGCACCCACCATCCACAATCCAGAATTGTGTTGACCATGCTCACTATTTGTGAATGGTTATCATAGTGCCTCATGTGGTCTCTTCTCCATTGCAGTGTTTAACTGTCTCTGTCCTTTCTTTTTTTTTTTTTTTTTCTCCAGCGGAAGATACTAGTCTGTCTCAAAAGAAGAAGGTGACTGTGGAAGATCTTTTCAGTGAAGACTTCAAAATCCATGACCCGGAGGCCAAGTGGATAAATGGTGAGTTCGTAGTCCTTGGAGCACCTGGGAGGTGCCTCCCACCCTACCTCCTCTCTGTCACCCCTGTGTTTGTCCTCTCCCTCCCTTGTGGCTGTGAAGTTCTGTAGAAGGTCTGACCTCTGGCTGTGACTGTCAACACATTGCCATCATAAGAACATGTGACCCTGGAATCAGCCACTTCTTACTCTACAGGCTGCCTCACAGACATCAGCGTGCCTCAGCTTTGTGAGAGATGGGTCTGTTGAGGACCCATCCTCCATCATCTGCCATGTGTCACCTCCCTCCTGGAGCTACAACTTCCTCTCAGGGAGAGGAAACATGTTGCTAAGCAACAGAGCCCATGGTGCTGCTCTACTGAGCCTGCCTTCTCCATGGTGCTGGTCCTCTTCTCTGCCTTAAGTTCACTTTCACTCACCAGGGAAAAAGCTGCGACCAAGGACTGCACTAGGTCACTGCCAAATACAGGGATCTGTGCAGATGCTGAGAAACATGCCTTCCCTCTCAACTTTAACCTGGATCCAATCTCATTTTATAGTTTGGGGGACTTTTTCTTAAGCAACCAAACAAAACAGAACCGAGTACCGATGGCCGTATGTTCCTCTTGATGCCCAGGATGATGAATTTCATCCAAAGGGTCTGAAGTCCCATGAGCCTGCTCCCTGGCCCTCACTGGCAGGCGGCCTCTCTCCTGCTGTGTCTGCTGCTGTGCTTTGCATTGTTTTCCCTTTAGGGAATGCCCCTGACCCCTCAGGTTGGCAAGCCTTTCCAGTGTGTCAGGCCCAGCCTCAATACTAGAGCATTCCAGAGAGCAGCAGATTTCCTGAGAACCTGACACGGCAGAGCTGGTCTACTGCACAGTGGGCTGGCCACCCAGCTGACCCCCAGTTTTGTGTCCTTTGCATTGTACTGAGTGACATGGTATTGTTAGAGTCATTTGTTGCCCAACAGCCCTGGGAAGGCTTCCCATATTTCTCCGACTCCAAAAATAAATCAGTCAGTAATGCTCTCACCTTCTAGCTCTTCCTCTGGGCAGTGGTTTTCTTGTATTTGTCCTCTGAATGTGGTATTACTTTCTGACCCCAAGGTTAGCTCCTTCCCCAAGCAAATCAGAATAAGGGTGTTGCAAAGTATGTATTTTGTACAGTCTCCCGAGAAATGACAAGGGGGGTGTTGGGAGTGCTGTGGGCGGTACATGGAGACCCAGGACGGGAAGATGGGAGAGCAGAGGTCTCCTGCTGCCCTGGCAGTGAACTTCACCTTCAGTGTTGAAGGTGCCCTAGCATCTTCCACACCCCAGCCCCCACCCCACCAAGTGTGTGTGTGTGTGTATGTGTGTGTGTGTGTGTGTGTGTGCACAAGCATGCACACAGTTGTGTTTGGGCAGGTCTGAGCTTTCAGGCAATGCTCAATATCAGACCTTGAGAATAAAGCACAGTCTCGTTGGGAGCCCAAAGATGTATTCTGGAGAGAAGCATTGATCCTACCTCAATAGATGCAGAGAGATGGAATCCTGCTGCCTCACTCTCCATGGGAAGGCATTTTGGAGACCGTGAGCAGTCTTAAATGGATGGCTAGGGTTTGTTAGATAAGAGAGAACAGACCTCTGGGAAATGTGAGTCTAAAACATCAGCCTGTGCTAAACTGCGATCAGAAGAACCAAATGCAAGCTGAGAGACAATACCCAGAGATAAGAAAGTAAAACAAATCCAAAAGGGGTGTGTGTGTGTGTGTGTGTGTGTGTGTGTGTGTGTGTGTGTGTGTGTGTGTGTACAGAAAGAGATTCCAGGGATACATGGAAGGGTAGAAATAAGGGGTACCAGATCCAACTCTGGGGCTCAGCGATCACTGGAGAAGGGCCTAGAAAGATTCCAGGAGGGACCAAAGAGTAGAGCTGTGCACTTTTTTATTAGGTTGCCATGGTTTCAGACAGCCTAGTCCTAAAGCAACAGTCTAAATGAAATGAGCAGGGCGTGGGGGTGGGGTAGTGGCTGTGGAAGAGAAGAGGAGGGGGGAGGGGAGGGAAGGGAGCATATAAACCATGAAATGGAGGCACAGGTTGTGTAAGTTGCTGAAAGCCAGGGCCCTTTCTCCCACCTCATCCCCCACTACTGTCTGCAGCATGTGCTGGGGACTTGTTCTGACTAAATGAGAATGGCTGACTCCACCCAAGGGAAACCAGCCCGAGCCCTTTTCCCCAAAGTAGGGGGTTAGTTTAAGCCTCCTCCTCTTCTTTTTCTTCACTCTCTCGTCCCCCACTTTCCCCCTCCTCCTCGGGATAATCTTCGGGGTGTCTGGTAGGTCTTAACCTCTCAGTAAGTACCTCACATCTATTAAGTCATTTGTTTCTCACAGATTCCATCAGTTCCATTTTAGTGTGTGTAAACTGAGGCTCAGGGCGTTTAAGTAGCTTAGCTTATATCCCATATCAACCTAATTTTCTCCAGTATTCACAAACTGCTACACCAGGTGGAATCCGGGTCTCCTGTCTCCAGGAAATTTCTCTTGTAACCTCACTAGCTTCCTTTTCAGGTTTTAACCAGTTTCTGGGCTGTGAATATTTCAGAGTTCCTACCATCTTTTTTTTTTGGGGGGGGGGGGGTTTCAGGACAGGGTTTCTCTGTGAAACAGTCCTGGCTGTCCTGGAACGCACTCTATAGACCATGGTTGGCTCTGCCTCCCAAGTGCTCAGATTAAAGGTGTGCGCCATCACTGCCTGGCCCATCTTCTTAACTTCTCTGTTCTTGAAAGTAACAGGACAAACAAGTGCTGGAAGGAAATGGAGACTTTCTCTACTGAGGAAGGAACTTAGATTTTTTTTTTTTTTTGGACACATCAATCACTGGTGTTAACATGAATCTTGGGTTTAATATTGGGGCTCATGGTCTAGTAAAGCCCTGTTTTTATCATAAGGAAACATGCTAGGTTGGAGTTTTAAGACTATAGGATGGTTCTTTTTAAATAAAGTAATAGCTTCATTGGTAATATAATAATTGCATAAGTGATTAAAATGTAATTGATAGTATAAAGTTGTAAAACCCCAGGCAAAGCTCCTTGGCCTTTGAACAGCCATTCTGACCACTGAGGTGTCGAGAGCTGGGACTGGGCCAGTGATTGTGTGGTATCATTATACCAGCTGAATGATGCTTTTATTTATGAGTTAATCAGAATAGCGGTTTTTATTTACTTTATCGTTTCTTAAGCCTACCTCCTCTGAAAGCTTGAAATCTTCTAGAATCCTGAGACTCTTGTAGGATTTCCTTGTAGATTTATTACAATGGAGAAGAGCAGAAACCAGCAGATCTGACAAGCTCCCTGCTTCTGGGAGGTTCCTCCTGCCTGCTGGAGAGAGACTGGTGGCAGCTAGGTCCTTCCACACGTGTGCTGCATTAAGTAATGTCTCATGTTTGTGATAGTCACTGAACTGCCTTCTCTACTTTAGGGACTGTCTTAGTCACTATTCTATGGCTGTGAAGAGACACCATGACCACGGCAACTCTTAGAAAGGAAAGTATTTAATTGGGGGCTTGTTTACAGTTTCAGAGGCTTAGTCCATCATCATCATGGCAGGGAGTATGGTAACATGCAGGCAGGTGCTGGAGAAGTAGCTGAGAGCTACATCCTGGTCCACAGGCAGAGAGACAGACAAAGAGACACTGACTGGCCTGGCAGGGGCATTTGGAACCTCCAGGCTGACCCCCAGGGACATACTTCCTCCAACAAAACCACACCTCCTAATCCTTCTCAAGTAGTGCTACTCTCTGATGACTAAGCATTCAAATATATGAGCCTATGGGGCCATTCTTATTGAAACTGCCACAGGGATCTTTTCTGCTGTGTTCCGGGATTTTGCGACATGGGACAACATTGTGGCTACCACTTCTTTCCAAACTGAATCACCTCAGCCTGAAGTGATGGGCAGTCTCAAGCCTTCCCCTCTCTCCTCACCCCTCTATGCCTCATCCGTCATCTTCTTCAGCAGAAATGACTTGGGAGAGGTTGCAACACTCACCTGCCTGTGTTCACCCACACTTCTAGCTACCAATGACCCATCTCCTCTCCACACAGCATCTAAAGAAATCATAGGCAAACTTTCACTGGCTTAAGGAATAATTGGAGGGAACCTCTTCTCCTCTGAACATTTTTATTCATGAGAATATGCTGATCTTGAAATAAATGTATCCTCATTTCTGCCCCATTCCACACTCATATCTTGCCCTTCATCTTGCCCATGTTCCCACTGGGGTTCCACCTGGTCTCCCTGTCCTCTGCAACCTGAGGCAGCTGTCTACCATGATCTCTTTCACACCCCACTTCCCATGCCTTGGAGCCCACTCTAATTAGGCTTCTACCCCAGGCTCCTGAACTTCCTCTTGTCAAGGTCACAGAGGACCTCCAGGTTCAGGAATGCCAATGTCATTTCTCAAGGTCATTTCTTAGACCTTCCTCCCTCTAAGAGCAGCGTATGCTGGAGTGATTGGCCCTTCTTCGGGCAATCCTCCTCACTGATTATGGCCTGGCCGTCCTGTCCTCTGGTGTAGCCCCTGCCTTGCAGGTAGCTCCCTGCACCTCAGGCCCCTTGCTGGTGGCCTCTCTTCCTAGCATTCTCCATGATGGAAGTCCCAGGCCCTAGCTTGGTCCTGTTTTCTTCCACCTGCACACTCTTGCAGTCAGTGTTCTGACCACTCGTAAATGCACATCTCCAGACCAGAGCCCTCCTCAGACTTCCCATATGCCTCAAAGACCTTACAAACTTAACCTTAACACACGTCTCCAAATCTGAGGTCCTGATCCCATCTGAAACCATAAACACACACAAAGAAAACAAATCTATGTCCTTCCCATAGCTCCCCAATGTGGGCTGATGGGAAACTCGCCCATTTGAATCTCCTGTACCATCCCTATATGCTGCTTGCTTGGCAAATAGTCCCTTTCTAAGCCTGGCTGGGATTGATGTTAATTCTAAAATGAGGGTATTGTGTTTTTACATGGAGTCCACCACCCACCTTGTCATTTTTCAATTCTTTGTTCAAGACAGGGTTTCCTACTGCCCAGGCTGGACTCCAGCTGCCTATGTAATAAAAGATGGCATGCCCAGTGCAGACTTCCTTCTGGTCACCCTCATTTTCTTGAATCCTGCCACTTATTGGCAGAGAGTCCTCTGTGTCTCGGGACACAGAGCTGGAGAGGCTGGAAAATTGGAGAAAATTACCTCCTTTGAATGTAGGAGAGTATCAGCTGGCTGGTTGATACTGGAAAAGTATATGTTTGAGGAGATAAAATTGGCCTTGGTGCTCGGGGCTCAAAGCAATTTGATTTCCAAATGTGTTTTAGCCTCTCTGTGTTGTTCTGAAGAACCAGATGGGTTTTTTTTTTAAGCTTGAGGGGTTCAGGGAATTCACACTTAAAATGGTTTGTGTTTTTCCACTGCTTTGGGGAGACCACATTTTCCCATCAGAAGCAGAGAAGGGAGAGAGTGAAGACATACCCTGGGCATCACTGGCTGCAGCACCCTTGCCTATGGGCACAGTGACCACAGGAAAGTGCCCAAGAAGGGTGGGGTCAACAGAGCAAAGCTGTTTCTCTCTGCCTCAGTTAGTTCCAAAATCCCTGACCAAGGCAACCCAAGGAAGGAAGAGTTAGTTGATCTGGCTCATAGTTCAAGGTACAGTTCACCATGATAGGGATGGTGTGAGCACAGCAGAGTGTGGCCTTTTGGTCAGATTGCATCTGCAGTCAGGAAGCAGAGAGATGGACACTGGCCATAACAGGTTTCTATTGCTATATAAAACACCATAGCCAAAAGCAACTTGAGTCAAGGGAAGTCATGGCAGGAACTCAAGCCAGATCCTGGAGGCAGGAACTGAAGCAGCAGTGTGGAGGAATGTAACTCACTGGCTTTCTCCTTGGGGCTTGCTCAACCTGCTTCCTTATGCAGCCCAGGACCACTGGCCCAGGGGTGTTACCTCCCACATCACTCATTAATCAGGAAAATGCCCCACTGGAGGCATAATGGAGGTATTTTCTCAGTTAAGGTTCCCTCTTCCATTATAACCCCATTTTGTGTCCGTTTGACAAAAAAAAACTTCCACCACACTGGTGCTCGGTTCCATGTCTCTTTTTATTCAGTCCAGGACCCCAGCCCATGGAATTGTACCTTCCACAGTTCAAGCGGGTCTTCCCACCTCAATTAACCGGGTCTAGATAATCTCCCACAGATAAGCAGAGGCTTGTATCCTAAGTGAGTCTAGTTAGATTCTGCCAAGGTGACAATCATTATTAACCATCTTACTGCCCGGTGAGTGGATGAGCATGGTGAGCATGAGACGAGGGGTCATCTGAAGTCACTGCATACAGTGACCCTTGAAGCACATCTCCGTGCTGTGTGGCAGGTCTGAGTTGTAAGCACTATGTGGTTGCATTGTGTGTTTGTGCAGACAATTGACTGCCTTTCTCTTCTGTTATCATCCTTGAGACCACGCCTTTCCTCTGGAGCCGAGAACCTTGCTGTTCCAGCCTCAGGAGGACAATTATTCCTCTTGTGGCAGATGCAGTCACACCTGACCACACCTATGCTCCCTCAGTGCCAGCCTGTCAGCACTGTTCTGCCCCCTCCCCCAACCTAGCCCCTACAGTTCTATATCTGAGATAAAACCTCAATCTGCTCACTCTTCTCCAAAGCTTCCTGTGGGTATCTCCCATGTTTCCCACAGGAAGAATGTACAAGGTGGTAGCATTTGGTGTCAGTGGCCATACAAATAGCCACAGTTGCTGCTACATTACAGATCTCCCTGACTTCTGTCTCTCTTATTCTATTTTGATCTTCACTAAGTGCAGATGGGCAGAGGCTGGGTCACATATCAGACACTTACATTATGATTCATAACAGTAGAAAATTACAGTTATGAAGTAGCAACAAAATAATTTTATGCTTGGGGGGGGTCACCACAACATGAGGAACTATATTAAAGGATCATCAGGGTTAGGAAGGTTGAGAATTGCTGCTTCAGAAGCTAGAAAAATATGAATCAAACAAGTTAAATATGCTGTGTGTGAGATGGCCCGTGACTATAGTTTCAGCACTCAAGAGGATGGCATGGCAGTTTGAGGCTAGCCTGAGCTACAGAATAAGAACCTGTCTCAAGGAACCTGAGTGGATGGGAGAGGAATAGAATGGAAGTGGGAGAAACTACAGGGGAGCAGGAGGAGAGGACGGAGGGGAAACTGTGATCCAGATGTAAAATAAATGAAAAAAAATTTAATTAATAATAAAAAGCTGTCTCAAAAAAAGAGCCCCTTTTTCAGACTTATCCAGATGTCTTTTGAGAGCCCTGGGTTCTCCTGCCTCATTGTACCTTCCTGGGTTTCCTGTCTTCTTTTCCCATGGCACTGCCACTTCCTCTCTGCAACATGGCCTCTGCCAACTCACCTGGCACCACCCTACCACCTTTCCATAACTTCTTGCTTTTATCTCTGTCTGAAAATGTTTTGAATCAAAGTTTCTCTTTACAAATTCCCATTCTCTCCTTATGGCTTGACCTCAAAGAAATTCTCTCTAGATTTCCCAGATTAGAGTTAATTACAAAGGCCAAACCTATGTCTTCCCTCCTGTGGCAGCTAGAGGGACATCTAAATAAGGGAGTGACCAGGTGCACTCTTGGACACCACCCCTGTTGGCTTCCTGAAGTGCTCACAGTCTGCTGCCACACCCTAACAATGACATGATATCTCATGGACTCTACTGCTGCAACTGTTTAGTTCCTGGTACCACTACTCCAGTCCCCATAGTCCAGTGTGAGCCAATGGTCTGTCATCAAAGAGGGATGAGTTCTGACTCTTTATCTTTGGCAAGTGTTACTTTCCTGGGAAATTTAAATACTCCCCTGCCACAGCCCATGCATGCCTACTGGTTGATAGATCCATTTTTTTTTTTGCATTACAAAGGCCTTTTTGATTTAGTGAAACATTTATGTTTGTGGGTTGGATGTGTACCTGTATATGTACATACATTTTTCTTGAGAAAGAGGATCTCAAATGAGATTTCTGTACCATTTTCCTCCTCAACATGAAGACTGATTTTTTATAGGACATTAAGCATTTGTTTCAAGAGCACAGAGACCTCAGGGATTTATTTAAGGACCTCAACATGCCCTATAGCCCCTTGTTCTCTTCCTCACTGGAGTAGATAAGCAGCTGGGCCCACAGGTGGGAGATGGGGACATTCTTCATAGCAGTCATGGCTGGTCATCCTTCATGGCAGTCTCTAAGTCCAGGACAGGTGGTCTTCCACATGCCAATGCAGCCAGCCTAATACAACAAAAATGTTTTCACTCCAGCAACCCTCAGACTTCTATTTTCACCAAGTTAAGAGTCTGAGAATTCAGATGAGTCCCAGTATCACAGGCATTTTGTCTGAGAGTGAGATGTACTTTGGTACCTTTTCTACTGTGGTTCTCCAAAGGCGCACCAGAAAGCCCATTATCCTTCCCACAGTGACCCTCCCTGTCAGCACTTATTGTCTCAATTAAATTATCCCATGTAGTCCTTAACTATGGCAACCTGCTGGAACCTAATTAATTATCATTGACATCTTCCCAAATATGGATCACCTTCTTAATTAATAAGTCTCTTGATCTCTCTGTAATTGAGCATAACCCCCTGGGGGGCTGTGGTTCTTCTACCTGCACCGACATTCCTGTCCAGGTGGATATTTCCATCTCTTACCTGCATAGTTAGTTTCTCCAGGGCCTTGAATACATTACTGTAATTATATTTCACTCACAGGCCAGACTTTCTGGCCTGTAATAAAGCCTTGGCAAGTAGTAATTGATTGAATGCCTGAGTCAGCAAGTGAGAAGCTGCATTTGTTTTTGTTTTGTGTTCTGTTACTGTAATAATAAGTCCCAACAAAAGCAGCATATTGGAGGAAAGGCCATTTACTCATAGTCCCAGGGTTACAGCCCATCATTACAGGGAAGCCACAGTGGCAAGAGCTTGAGAGAAATGATTATAGCATATCAAGAGTCAAGAGCAGAGAGCAATCAATTCGTACATGCTACTGCTCAGCTCCCTTTTGTCCACTGCCTGGGGAATGGTGCCACCCACAGTTGGCATGTCTTCCCTCTTCAACTAACATAGTCAGGAAATCCCCCCAGAGACGTGCCCATAGGCCAACATGATCTAGACAATCCCTCAATGAGACTCCCTGCTCAGATGATTCTAAAATGTGTCAAGTAGACAGTTAAAACTAACCGGCATACACTCCAAGGAAGAGTCCATGGGGCAACTACATGTCTGGTTGATTGAGTACTGACTAGCTTCTTTAGTCCTAGTAATGTTTGGCACTTTAAGAAATTCTTCATGCATGTGTAATGATGGATATTATCCCGTTATCTTGCTTCAACTAGCAGTCTCTCGTAGAACATAAGGATGGTACTTCTGAGCTCTGCCCTGAGTGTTGCTCACCCTTTCTTTACTGAGCATACTTGCAATCCCAACACCTGGGAGGTAAGAAAGGCAGCACTTGAGTTGAAGACCCATTTGAAATATGTCTGAAAGGGGCAGGGTTGGTGGCTGGAGATTCAGCTCCCAGTCAGGATATAGCTCTGTGGTCTCTATTTTTGCAAGGTGAGGAACCAACAAGTCAATTACTTTTCTTGGCTTCTCTCAGCTTGCATTATTAGGCATGGTTTTCACCAGTTGGTGACTGACATAACAAATTTGCCATGGCTTGAATATGTGTCCCCAGAGTGTTAAGGATTTGGTAGCCAGCCCTTGCTACTATTGGAAGCCTGTGAGGCCTTTAAGAAGTGGGCCTTGGCCCAGCCTTAATACAAGGGAGAGGTGCTTAATCTTACTGCAATTTGATATGCCATGTTTTGTTGATATCCATGGGAGGGCTGCCCTTTTCTGAACAGGAGCTATAAGGAGTAGATTGTAGGTGGTTGGGGGCAGAAAGAAGATGGGGAATGGGAGGAGTGGGCGGAGGGGAAACTGCAGTGGGGATGGAAAAGAAAGAAAGAAAATGGAAAAGTTAAAAGAACTGGGGCCTGGAGCTGGAGAGATGGTTCAGTGGTTAAGATCACTCACTTCTCTCTCTCTCTCTCTCTCTCTCTCTCTCTCTCTCTCTCTCTCTCTCTCTCTCTCTCTCTCTCGACAGGGTTTTTCTGTGTAGTTTTGGTGCCTGTCCTGGATCTCACTCTGTAGACCAGGCTGACCTTGAACTCACAGAGATCCACCTGTCTCTGCCTCCTCAGTGCTGGGATTAAAGTCATGCGCCACCGCCACCCACCCTCACTTACTTCTCTTAGAGGACCCAAGTTTGGTTTCTAGCACCCACACTGGGCAGTCCACAGCTGCCTGTAACGTTATCTCAGGAGCATCTGGTGCCTTCTTCTGACCTCCATGTTGCTAGAGTTTTCTGCCTTGCCCACAGTCAGGACAAATCTTTGTCACCCGCCAGTCCCACAGCCGCTCAGACCCAACCAAGTAAACACGGAGACTTATATTGCTTACAAACTGTATGGCCGTGGCAGGCTTCTTGCTAACTGTGCTTATAGCTTAAATTAGTCCATTTCCATAAATCTATACCTTGCCACGTGGCTGGTGGCCCACCGGCATCTTCACATGCTGCTGGTCATGGCGGCATCTGGCAGTCAGTCCTTCTGCCTTCCTGTCCTTTTATTTCTCCTCTCTGTTAGTCCCGCCTATCCTTCCTGCCTAGCCACAGCCGATCAGGTTTTATTTATTGACCAATCAGAACAACTTGACATACAGACCATCCCCCAGCACAGCCAAGTGCAGACCATCTCAGACACCTGCACTCAGGCCCATGGTCCTAATCATCCTCTATGCGGACCTGCTGGGTAACGCCACAAAGAACCCAAGAAGGGCTCCCACAGGACATACAGAACATCCCACAGCACCTCCACCTACACCCTCACTCACAAGCACGTACCTACCCTCCCCCTCCCAACACATGTACACATAAATAAAAGCATAAACTACATCTTAAAAGAATTATAGGGATGGTCGTGGCCTTGATGGGGACAGTGGAGCCTCTGGCCCTTGCTCTTTCTGTCTTTCCGTGTTGCAGGTATGAAGTGACCATTTTTCTCTGTCCCACGTTTCAGCACTGACACAGTGCCCCATCCTGCAAACAGACACCAGAGTCCTAAAAGCTACAGAGAAGGTTGATGAGAGCAGGAAGAGAGGAGAAACATCACATCCAATTCTCACCCCTTCCCAATCCCATGCCCTCTATTTCCTCCCTATTTTCTAATTTGTGATGCCTATATGCATAGGTCTGGAGCGATCCACTGGAGCATGGTTGACCTACCAGGATCACACTTTAAAGAAAACTGATTTCCTTTCCCTAGCAACTATAAACTGTCAACATCACCACAGCTAGAAGCTAAATCAAGAATTTTAATACGGGCCCCACCCCTTCCCACCCTTTTGTTGCCTCTCAAAATTATGGAAAACTGGCAAGGCAGCAAGCACTCTTACGGAGCATCTCTGTAGAGGCCTCTGGAAGCATGTAGAAACTGGCCCAGAGCTCAGCATAGAGTTCCTTACTTAAAAATCAGGTTCTAACAGGGCAGAATGGACTGCATTTTAACAAGCATTGGGAATCAGGCAGTGTCTGTGAAGGGTAAGACAACAGCCCCAAGGGCTTCTCCTCTCTTTCATCAGCCATCTCCTCAGCCTGTGCCACTCTCTGTCCATGGTGCTCTACCTGCCTGCTGTTGCTGGTCTGTTCCAAGGCTGGCATCCTGAAGGTCACAGCAGAGGGGCTGAGGTGAGAGGTGGGTCTGTCAGCAGCCTCTTTCAGCCTCCCGAGGCCCTGGGGCAGCCAGGTGCAGTGTGAACTCTTTCCAACACATGCTATTAACTTATTTCTGCTGCTTCGTTTATTTTTATGTTAACGTCCCACTTCTTCCCAAACTCCTCTGAGAATCAAATACTGTCTCCTGTAGTTGGGATGTTCAAAGACCAACTCCTACAGATAAATGGATAGGCTGAACAGAATAATCATAATAGTTAATAATAATAATAATAATAATAATAATAATAAAGTTATCCGGAAAACTTGGATGAGTTTGGCTTTGGGTGTTTTGTTTTTATTTATCTTGTTTATTTATCTATGTGTCTGTGTGACTGAATGCCACATGTGTGCAGTGTGGATAGAAGCAGGAAGCAGACACCAGATCCCTTGGAGCTGGAGTTACAGGCAGTTATGAGCTGCCAGTGGTTGCTGGGAATCGAACTCAGTACTCTGCAAGAGCTGTAAGAGTTCTTAGTAACTCAGCCATCCCTGGCCCCTCGCTTTGTTTTTATGATATCCTGTGGATATGTTTTCTGTGCATCTGTGATAACTTGGGGGATGATGAGTTCTAACTCAAAGATTCTTTTTTTTTTTTTTTTTTTGGTTTTTCGAGACAGGGTTTCTCTGTGTAGCTTTGCGCCTTTCCTGGAGCTCACTTGGTAGCCCAGGCTGGCCTCGAACTCACAGAGATCCACCTGGCTCTGCCTCCCGAGTGCTGGGATTAAAGGCGTGCGCCACCAAGGCCCGGCTAAGATTCTTTTTTAATATACCATTTTACTAATCCTTTGAGAATTTCATACATGCACACAATTTATTTTGACCATGTTTACCCCCTCACCTCTCCCAATCTTATGTCTTCTTTTTACCCTCATATTTTCCAATCTATGCTGCTCATAGATGCATGAGTATGGAGCGATCTGCTGGATTATGGTTGCCCTACCATGGGCCACACCCTCACAGAAAACTGATTCTCTTTTCCTAGCAACTATCATCTGTCAACAGCATCACAAGTAGGAGCTAAGTCAAGAATTCTATGTGGGTCACACCACTCCCCACCCCTTTGCTGCCTTCCACTCACCACTGGACGTATAGTATAAAGGGCTGATGGCTAGAGGTCAGGAAGGTGTCCTTGGAGCTGAACTTCATCTACTGAAGATTGAGTTTAATGTGGCCAGGGGAGGAGTCTGATTAGGCTGTAAATCTCTGTAATATGTCTGTGACAAGAGCCTGCCACATACCCAGGAGAAGTTGAGCAGCTCTCCCCAGCCCTGAGATGCACCCTTAGGCTGAGCTCAGGGGTTAACTTGCAAAGTTGCAGTAGAATGTAATACAGTATTTCAAGGGCTATCTTTTCCCCAAAATTTTTTCTCAGTGACTTTTAACATGGAAATAAGATTTTACTAAATATGAAAAAAATGATGTTTATACTTAAACCAAAGTATGTGGTTTAAAACACAAACTTCATGGGGGCTGGAGAAATGGCTCAATGGTTAAAAGTGCTTGCTGCTCTTCCAGAGGACCTGAGTTCAGTTCCCAGCACCTAACGTGGGCAGTTCACAACCACCTGCAACTTCAGCTTCAGGGGACCTGACACCCTCTTCTGGTCTCTGTGGGACACACATACACATGCGCACACACGAAAACACACACATCATACATGCACATGGACATACACACATCCATATCACATATATAAAAATAGAAGTCTTTTTTTTAACTTAATGTTGGGTTGAGATCTCAAAATAAGTCAGGATAAACAAAAAAAAAGTAGATGGAAAATAAAATTAGAGGCTGCTGTTTCACTGGCCAGTGAACATTAGGAACAATGGCCACATTAGAATCCCCTGGAGCCCTTCTTTAAGCTATTAAAAGCCTTTCTTCCTAATTACCCAGATCCCAAGACAGTGCTTACAAGGAAACTCGAAGTAGTGAAAGCTCGAAGTTTCAATTTCACTTTGACTCTCAGGAGAGTCTGTTTTCCCTTTGATTTCCATGTCTTCTTCAGTCTTCACCTCCTGGCTCCCTTGAATCAAAGCCATTGAGAGAGGAAAAGACCAACAAGAACACCAGCTTCCCACCCACCCTGTGTACAAACTTGATAAATGGAGTGAAAGGACGAGGCAAGGATGCAAGGTCTGATTTGAATGGAATGACTCGAATTTCAATGAGCACCCTTGAGTCTGGCGATTTACTGTTCTAGGCATGCAGGAAGGCACAGGAAAGAGGCTCAGAACTGAGGACCCCTGAACATCACCTAGCAAACTCCTTTCCTCACTTGCCTGTTAAAAACTATTCCACTGGTGTATCTTCTCGTGGCTTCCCCTCCTGGTTCACAACCTCCTCTCTTTGACCTGTTTTCATGGACTCCATCGCAGCATCAAAGTCTAGCTACATAAAACAACATAAGCAGCTCAAACCATCTCCTTGAAGCACCTTTTGTTTGCTCTGCCTGGTGGGTGTGGGACATGGGACTCCGGTTTAGTGAATGATTTGGAGTGGCAAAGACACACAAGACCTGGTCAGTGCCTCGTAGGCACAGCATGAGGTATGTTTTAAATTGTTTTGTTTCAGGGGCACTGGTTTATCTTCATTCGATTGATCACATCAGGACTGTCTCTGTAATATGGCATACGGTGCCCAGTACACACTAGTGACATGAATGAGCGTATGGTCTTGGCTTTTTTCTGGAAATCATTTGCCAAGTCAGTGCAGATGTAAGGTAGTAGTGGGTCCTACTTTCCTCTCTGTCGCTGTGATGAGAAACACTCTGGCCAAAAGCAACTTGGGGGAGAACAGGGTTAATTTTACCTAATCCTCCCAGGTCATACTCCATGACTGAGGGAAGTCAAGGCAGGAACTGAAGGCAGGAACCATGGAAGAACACAGCTCTCTGGTTCACTCTCTGGCTTATGCTCTCATATAGCCCAGGCCTACCTTCCTAGGGATGGTGCCACCTGTAGTGGACTGAGCCTCCCATATCAATCATCAATCAAGACAGTCCCTCCCAGACATGGCTACAGGCCAGTCTGATCTGGGCAATTCCTCACTTAAGGTTCCCTCCTCCCAGATGGCTCTAGGTTGTGTCAATTTGGCAATAAAAACCAACCAGCACAAAGTATAAAAATCCCACAACTACAACAAGAAGAACATAGGTTTTAAAACAAAAAAAAAAAAAAGAAAGAGAAGGATGAGACAGGGGGATTACCTGTACCTAAAGTATATGTTGAATTCATAGGAGTTTCAGAAGACTTAAAGACCTGGGTGCCCTAAGATATTCAAAGAAGGGTCCCCACTCCCCACTTCCCATATTTCTCTCTGGCCTCGGGTTTGTTCATCCTACCTCCCCTTCATCCTGCAGCTCCCAACTGTGGATGATATCATACCAGCAACTAGACATGCCTAAGCCTTGTCTTTCTGGCTGGTGGCCTCTCTGTTCCTCACATAGACCAACTGAAACTTCAAAATGTCTCTGAGCCTCCATGAGGCTAGTGGCTGACTTTGTAACCAAGCCATGACTTCAAGTGTGTCTGCCTCCGAAATTCCAGTGTGGAACCTACATTGCTACACAGGAAGACAGCTCCTTGGTGCAGAGGAAGCTCTGATTCCTTCAGCTTTTCCCTCTGCATCTAAGGAAACTTTCTGAAGATCAACCATGAAACCACACTTAAGGACTGAAACCCACCCAGCCCTGTGATATGACCCAGTAACACCCTAGGAGCTTTTATACCCATTTTCCTAACCAAGACTCATTGGCCCCCATCTGCAGCTTAAACTGGGATTACCTCAGGAAACAGTGTGTGTTTTTTAAGTCCATTAGCAACAGAAATGGCACAGAGATGATATGGCACCATTCAATCATAACTGGCACTCCTCTGAGTGTGGCACTCCACACTCACGTGTGGCAGGAGCCATGCATGTGACAGACTAGGTCTCCTCCAAGCTCACACTGCAACAGCTTTTCCAAGATTCCTGATTGCTCATATGTCAAGATGGCTTTAGGTGTGAGCTGTGAAGGATACTACAGGTGGGCAGATGATGACATGAACCTGCACCTCAGTCCCTTCTTATGACATCATCAGTATGCTCAATCCTGTAACTTCCAATGCTTCAGCTACCTGGGGACCCCAGGCAGGTGCAACCTGGGATAGCCTCTAAGGAAATTTTATTTAAGTTGATACGAGCATTGAGACTTAATGGTGCATTGTTGCATTGAAGCACATAGTCTACAAAACTGAAATATTTGGATTTATTCTGCTCTGAAATGGGATTGCCTTTGTCTTCATCTTGAGTTCCTGGGGAGATAAAATCAGTACAATAAAGCAGGAGGGCGTTTCTAGCCTTGCCTTAAGTTGCTCGTTTATATTGAATTGCTTGTTATTCAGATTTCTTTCTTCAATATAATATCTTTATTCTTGGAGAAATTCATACAGGCATGTAATGTCACCCCACTCCTCCCCCCAATCTTCCTAGATCCACCCTCACCTCCCATTCCTCCTAACTTTGTCTCTTTTATATTTTTTTTTTATAAACCAACGAGCACAGTTTGTGCTGATTGCTTGGCTTTCTTGAGCTATACAATGTATTGTAATGCATTTATTAGATTTGTTTTTTTATGTGTGTGTATGAATCCCTACAGGTATGTCTGTGCACCATGTGTGTGTAAATACATGTGGAGGTCAAAGGAGCATATTGGATCCCCTGCAACTGGGGTTATAGTCAGTTGTGAGCTAGCTGATATCGGTGCTGGGAACTGAACCTGGGTCCTCTGGAAGAGGACTCTTAACCACTGAAGTGCTTGTTGTTGTTGTTGTTGTTGTTGTTGTTTTAAGAATTGAAGAGCAGAGAATAAATTCTGGTTTTGGAGTCATGCATAGACCAGGATATAATCCATAAGCCCTGTATGTAGATGTGAGCAGGTATTCTGCTCCTGGCTTTTGTGTCATGATCAGCTTTGTGGATTCTTCCAGTGTGGCACTGCCAGACTTGTTCAGAGAATCCTGGGAGGTGAGATAAGCCAAGAATCATAAGGGCTGTCTGACAAGGTCACTGTGCTACCCACACAAAAGATGAGATCGTATGACTTTAGGAAAAGGCACCCTGTTTATAACCTTTAGGAGGTCAGTATTAGCAACAACCAGCTTGCATAGTGACACGTCACACAAGGGACTTGGCACCCCAGGTCCTCTCTTCTGAAAGAGAGGTTCTCTTATCAGATCATTTTACAACAATTGTCCTGAGAAGATGGGCAAGTGGCCACCTTGTCGACTGTGTCAATGCCTTGTTAACAAGACTCTTTGTAGGGAGGGGGACTCCCGACTATTTGCAGAGGGATTCTGAGTCCAGAGTTCTCACTTCATCCTGCCTCCTCCAAACCAGTCAGTTCCGTGCGTGCTTGCTCATACTCGTCCACCAGCAACAAAAATAATGGTGAAAAAATGACAGGACAGAGGCCTCCCTTGGGCCCTTCAGACTGGGAGACATTCTGTCTAACATAATGAACCATGAGTGCATCCCCAGATGGTGAAGCGAGAGTTCAAAGAAAGGGCAGCTTCTATCCCGTGGAGCCTAAGGAGTCCCACACAGGGTACATTTGCATCCAAGTGGTATTTGAACATAGCTCGGACTTTGCCAAGGGAAAATGGTTGGTGGCTTACTTAGAAGGGAGGAATTTCTAATGTGAGAAACAAACAAGGCTGAAACACTTGCGGCTTCTGGGAAACTGATCAGCACATTGGGGCTGGCCAGGAACAAGACCTCCTTGTGAAAGGGCATCAGATCTTGAAGTCCTTCTTTAGGGTGACTCCTCTGAGCAGCAGGACTCTGGTGATCTGTGTGTGGTGCACCCTGCCTCCTTCTTTCTTGGGGTGGTAAAGGTGGGTAGTAGGTAAGAGCTGTGCTGGGGATTGAATGTGAAACTTTTTGTATTTGAAACATGGCTCTTTTAGAGTTTGGAGAAAGCTTTAAGAGGTGACATCTTACTGGTAGAAGTGAGTCCCTTTAAGCTAGCCTTGAGGTTTGCCAGCTTAGTTCCCCTTCCTGCCCACTTTCTGCTTCCTGACTGTGGATGCAATACGGCCAGTTGCCTCATGTTCCTGCCTCCATGCCCTTCCCAACCATGATGGGCTGTAACTCTTCCGACTGTAAGCCAAAAGAAGCCCTCCCTCACTTAAGGCTTGCCAAGTATTTGGTCCCAGTAGAGAGAAAGGCAGCTAACACAAACTGGGAAAGGACATGTTGCCACAGATGACTGTTTCCCGGCAAGTGCTCAGAGGCTACCCCTAGGCAAGCAGAATGTTGTAGGCAGAGCTACTCCTTCCAACACACCAGGACATCAGGTAGGAATCGGAGATACATGCATGAACAGCAGTATGTATAGCTGGTGGAGAACGGGGTCAGGAGAGTGAGGCTTCACGGAGCTTGGCTTGCAGGCTTGGCTAATGAGCATTGGAATCCTGCTGCAAGAGAACATGCCCCCTCTCCAGGGACCTGACCACAGGAAGCGCAGGCCAGAACACATACTCATAATGGATAGTTTACAAGGCATAGTCGCAGATTTTCAAACAGAAGATTCTCACAATTATATATCTTAAATTTTAATGAGATACCCATGATCTGTTAAGGATTTTTTTTCTCTCTGTGGAATAAACATTAGCAAACTTAATTTATTCCTGCAGAAATACAAAGGTAAATTGGTCTCTGAAAAGCATTCACTAAAATCCTTTTTTCTCATACTTTGAGCCAGCAAATCTCCTGCCTAAAAGGAATAAATTAATTTTTGAAGAGTAAGATGAAGGAGCTATGAACATGAAAGTCATAAAGAGTCACTTAACGTGACTAACTTGACCCAAAGGGGGCTCTGGGAGCCCAGGATTTTTGCTAAATAAGAATTGGCATATGGTGGAGGGTCCTGTGATTTGTAGCAACTGTCCCTGGAGGCATTTAGCAGTATAGTCGTCTGAAGGCCGAGGAAGTTGTGCATGTGGGCACAGACCCAGCAGGAAATTCAAGCTCCTGTACGCCCATCTAGGGACTGGATCTTCTATCCCACTGTAAGCTTTCAAAGAGGCAAAGAGCCTGCTCAGACCCGGACCATCACACCTTCCAGAAGCACCTCAAGTGAGTCTGAAGGGACCCAGTGCCCACTTCTTACCACTCAAAAATGTGCTCTGAGAAATTGGCAGACGTTGTCCTTCATATGGCTTTGAAGGGCCGAGTGGTAAAGGAATTGCTGCACAAGTGCAAAGTCCCAAGTTGGCATCCCTGGCATCCCTGGCATCCCTGGCATCCCTGACATAAAAAGCTGGGCATGTCGGCAGGCATGTGTCTGCAAACCTGTTGCTGGGGAAGTGGAAGCGAGGATTGGCTGACCAGCCAGTCTAGCCAGACTAGTGAGCTCCAGGATCCTAAAAAAGGTAGAGAAGAACGCTTGACACTCACCTCTGGCCTCCACCTGCGTCTGTGCACACAGATGCACAGATCCGATATGTCTGCACACGTGAGCATAAATACACACACACAAGCAAAACAAGTATCGCTTTGCAGTGAAAAATGTGCACCTGACCACGGCTGAAGAGTTGGGAGGTTTTTTTGTTTCAGCTTGTGTTACATTTAAAGAACATAAAAACATTTTTTAAGGTTTAATTAAAAAATTAATCTTCTTGGAATTCTGTCTTAGAAATTACAAAATAGAATCTATTTTGACCTCAGTAGAGGGCAGTTTGGCCCCCAATGATGCTTATACTTTATCTCTCAATTCTTTTCTACAGAGAGTTGCAGATGGGATATATTGTACACACACACACACACACACACACACACACACACACACACACACACACACACACACACACACACACACACACACACACACACTGGCTCAATGGTTAAGACCACTGGCTGCTCTTCCAGAGGACCTGGGTTGGACTCCCCGCTCACACCCATCTATAACTCCTCTCCCAGGAGATCTGACATCCTCTTAATGTGTCAGTGTCCATGTGGAAGACTGAGTTTTAAATTCGGTGTTCTTCATTTAAGAACAAATAATCATTTTAGTTGAACTTTGTTTGCTTACTAAGTTGATAAATGATGTCTCCAGCAAGTTCAGTCAGTTCCCTTGTTCATTTTCTCAGCACCCTTTTAGGCCCACAGCATTTTGTGAACCAGTGCCCTCTAGTGGCTAAGGATATACTTAGCAAAGGCAACGTTTTAGTCTGGCTGGAGAACTGACTTTAAGGCCAACATTTTAAAAGCAGTGACCTTGCTGAAGATGTATGTATTGCATATGTTGAGCAAATAGTCATGAAGACAGATACTATCCAGCTTGTCAACTGGGCATATAATTTCTTGGTCACTGACCTATTAATTCACTTATTAATATATAATGCTGTCCTGGGTATAAATTTAGCTGCCTGTCATTTATAATAATGTTAATGATGTGACATGCCATCATTTGAGCAAGAACTCTGCCTCCTGCCAAAGCTGAGAGCTAATAATTATTTTCTGATGTAGTTAGGTGTGATGGGGGAGACATGAGTGCAGGAAAGGCTCAGTCAGGGGACCCACAGATGGGACCTCATTTTTCAGAAAAAAAATTACACTTGTCTCATGTTTCTTTTTTTGTCCAACAGATCATTACAGCCCCAAATCTCAGGACCATATTTCTCAGGATGCAAATTAAATACTCCCTCTCAAAATAGCCCACCTTAACTAAAAATAAGAAATCAGGTGGGTTTTAGTCTAAAAGACGAAAGAGCAGAGTGAATGGAAGGTAGACCTTGTTCCCTTCTTTACTCATATTGCCGTAGAACTCCTTCAAAGGAGATGGTTTGCAGCTTGTGGTTCGCAGTTCCAGTCCTCAGTGTGTGCTGCTAAGCGCAAAGGTTGGTCTATGCAGTCGGGGGGATAGTGCACGAAAGACTGCAGTCTGCAAGAGCAAGCACCTTAAAGGTTTAGAAAAATGGCCTTGAAAACCGTTCTAGGTGGGCATCAGAGCTGGGACTCTGTCAGGCGTGCATCCTTGTCACTAAGTCCTGATAGCAACACTGCAAGCCAAACACCGAGGTCTCCTCACAGTCTGCCCCTCAGACATGGGACCCAGAGCTGCAAGGCACGCTCGCTACCCTCCACGCTCCTGTCACCCCTGACAAGCCTTTGCATAAGTCTGTCCCGTGACCTCTTTGTAAAGTAAGTGTTTAAGTTTTAGAATAGTTGTAATATTTCGGAAAGCCGTGGAGAGGACAGCGCTCCTGTATGCCAACACCCGGCTCCTCTGATGCTGCCCTTTGTGTCAGCATGATGCATTTACCACAGTTTATGAGTGCTGATAAACCACCATTAACTGAAGTCCAATCTTTTTTCATACTTCCTTAACATTTAGTAATATGTTCCCTGATACACACACACACACACACACACACACACACACACACACACACACACACACCATCCATTGGCGCCTTTAGTCCCCATGTCTCCCTAAGCATTTCTTTCTGTGACACCTTCTCAGACATTTTTATACATTACCCAGGCTGATCACCCAAACTGATTGCCTCTGTTAAGCTATCCTTGCATTATTAGGATAAACCCCACTTGGTTATAGTGTATAATTTTCTTTAGGTTGTTGGACTTGGTGTGTTAACATTATTGGGGGGGGGGGTTATAGCTACATTCCTAAGCGATGCCTGTCCACAGTTTCCCTTTGATGTCTCTGATTTGTTATTTTTTTGGGGAAGAGGCTTCATAGGATGCATTCAGTGTGGACCTGGCAATGTGTTTGTTTACTGAAGGGTTACTTGACTGGATATGCCACTGTTGGCTGATCATATTTTCCCAGTGTGTTGACTGACATCCCACTGTCCTAAGAGCCCCACAGCTTATGATGCAGAATCTGCCATTAACCTTATAGAAACTCCCGTGTACGGGATGAGTCACCTTCCCCTCACTGCCAACAAGATTCACGCTTCGTCTTTTGACAGTTTTATCACAAGGTTCCTAGGCATGGGCCTTTATAGTTTATTGTTCTTGGGATTTGTTGGGTTTCCTTGTGTAGATTCAAATTTTCAGACAAATTTTGAGAGTACTTTACCATTGTTTCTTCAAACATTTTGTCCTTCTTTTTCAGCCTCTCCTCTCCTCTGGGGACTCCATTAGGTGTTTATTAATGTACGTAATAAGACTCCACAGATCTCTGAAGCTCTGATCATTATTCTTTGTTTTGTTTCTCAGACTGAATAATACTACCTTACCATCAAGTTCATAGGTTCTTTCTTGTTTTTAGTTGCCAGAGTTGCGAACCCCAGCCTTGCTGTGTGGCTCTTAGCGAGGGCCTTGTCATCTTTATTGGTATTCTCTGTCTGGTGAGACATGGGCCTTCATTCCTGGACTGCTC
Organism: Peromyscus maniculatus bairdii; assembly: GCF_049852395.1. Taxonomy (NCBI): domain Eukaryota; kingdom Metazoa; phylum Chordata; class Mammalia; order Rodentia; family Cricetidae; genus Peromyscus; species Peromyscus maniculatus. The sequence goes on from NC_134854.1 coordinate 68,933,707, forward strand.
ACAGCATTGCGTGCTTCAGTTCACATCTAACTGCTGTTCACTCTGCATCCTTTCTTCTCTAGGCGGAGTGTGTTTTCACTAGGCCATGGACATTTAAAATAACACAGCATATCAACTCTGGGGATCAAACCACCTTTCACTTTATATCTTCTTATCACTGATTGCTATCATCATCATTATTGTTTACTTAATGTCTTCATGAACAAACTCACTCATGTCTGCATGCTTTGTTAAGTGTAGGCACCGAAAGTCTACTTGTTGCACTTAGTGGTCAAATATGATTGGACAGAGGTTCCTTTAATTGTCCTGACCCAGTAACCTCTCAGATTTTGCCAAATTCTATTGGCCTGCTAAAGCCATAATCGGCCGACAGTTTACTTATCTGCAGTGGTCCTCACTTCCTGTTTTCTCAGTCTCAATGGCAAGAAAGACCAAGGCTCTTGTAGATCTTTCTTGGGCACAGTTATAGCTCTGGCCTTCTGGAACCTAGTAATGTGTTGTTCATGACTTCCAAAGCCCTCTGGCAGCATGTTCCTTGGTTTTTCCTATTTTAAGTATTTTTAGCAAGGCCTTGTTACTTCAACTGATACCACCACTCCAGGCGATTCTTATGTTAAACAAACGCCACTGGTTACTTCCAATGCATTCCCCCAGGAAAAGACCATTGCAGTGAGTGAGCTCTGAGTCAGCTCACAGAACCCTTAGGTTTCTAACCACCTGTCAGGTCAAATAATAAAAGTCAACCCCCTGTGGGGCTTCAGGGAAGCCCAGCACTGCCATTGCCCCTCCAGCAGCTTTTAGGCCACCTATCTTCATAGATGTCACTACTACGAGGCTACACACTTTCAAGCCTTCTAGGGAGATGGGAAGAAGCAAATGGGAAAAAAACACAGCTTAAAATGCCCAGTGCTTTCCTGTGACTGAAGCTTGGGGGTGTTTGTTTGGTTGGTTGTTTTTATTGAATAAATGTTCCTCAGATTGTTCTAAAAATCACTGCATAATTGCTGAGGTTTGGGAAAGTTCACCTTGACAACATTTGAGACTGGTTTTGTGGGGAGCGGACTTTCAAAGGTCCCCATGGGCTATTCTGCATGTGACTCCCCCTCTGTGGAATCATACAGGCTCTTTTCACAACTCCTATGGAACTGATGTTAAAGAGTTCCCAGGAGGATTCTCTGCTTCCCACTGACACTTGCACAAATTGTCAGAGTATCTTAAAATTTCACGAATTCCTCTGCTGCGAGGAACAGTACGTTAGGAGAGAGTGGTTTTTATGTACAAAGCTGTATGTTTTAAAGTTGTTCTGCTGTTGTGTCTGTAATAGTGCAGTCATCAGAAGGAGACGCACTTGGAGGCATTTATTCCACAATTCTGGAATGCCTGGTGCTGTGGGCGAACAACATCCTCCTGATGTGTGCACTTTGATTTGTCTAATGTATCACGTTGATGATGTCACAATGGGCATGTAGCTAAATTCCTCTACTTGACCTATACAACCGTGGCTTCCCACTGAGAGCCCTGCATACCTGCAAGATGGATCTGTGCAGTCATAGACCAGCTGACCCTAGGCCACTAACCTATTTAAAAGCAATTTCTCTTGCATTATTTTCTACACAGAATGCTGAAGGAAAAAAAAAATGAAGACTCCGCCAGGCATGGTGGTGCACGCCTTTAATTCCAGCACTAAGGAAGAAGAGGCAGGTGGATATCTGAGTTTGAGGCCAGCCTGATCTACATAGCAAGTTTCGGGCCATCCAGAGCTACACAATAAGTCTGACTTAAAAATATAAGAAGACTCACAATATCTGAGAGAGAAAGGAGAAGCTTTTCCTCCCTCATTCTCTGGAGACACTCAGGGTTAGCTCTGCACTTAGGACAACAGAAGTAGGACATAGGCCACCCTGTCACTCCCAACACCCTTTAGAAGCTATTGGTTTGATCAGGAGGTAACTATGGAGAGGGACCATTAGAAATGTTCTATTGGGTCAGTTATGACAGTGAATGTAAATTCCAGGTCTCATTTCCCACCAACAGGGAAGGGCATAGCTTCTCTAAAATGCTCTCCATGAGACCCGAAATTAAAGACCCCGATTTCTGAGCCTGAGATCATTCCAAGTTCACCACAGTCTCCAGCAGATGCAGAAACTGGTTCCAAACGAACAACTGTGTTAGCCGACCTCCTGAGGCTTTTTCTCTGATGGCCTCTCAGTGCGAGAGGCCACACCACGTCTTCATTATCAAAAGGACTTGAAGCTAAGTGATTGAAGGTTATAGCCACTAATGGAATGATGGTGATGTTTTTTTTAAAAATGAACCTTTGTACAACTGGAAAATATTTAGAAAGCATCCTCCAATAAAGAGGTTCAAGAACACTCAATACAGTTGAACCTTAAAGCATAGTGATATATATGAGAAAGGTCAGTGTTTGAAGACTTTGTGCTGGTGGTTTTGAAGCAGGCTTTAGAGGAATTGATGGACGTAAATTAATGAGAGTCTTCAGGCATTCTGGACCAAAGATACAATGTGGGCATAGGTCAGTCCTCTGAGGCCACATCAGGCAAAAGTGGGGCTGGCAGGATGCGGTGTGTTACCACTAATTATTCACCCATTGGAAAATCTCAGAGGCCCCTGGCCTACGGTCAGCCAGTCCATGACAGCGCAGCTCCATCATGCGACCACCCAGTCCTCTCAGTGGGGAACCAAGGTCATTGCTAGATGGTTTGTCAAGAGACTGTGCTAGAATGTACCTCTGGAACGTTCCATTCTTGGATGTAACGATTTCTTTTGGAGTAGCTTAGAATTAGTGTAGCATTTTCTGTGAGCATCCATGTGTTGAGGACGTAGCTGTGCTGTCTAGTATTGTGTCAACTTGACACAAGCTACGGTCATTTTGAAGCGTGAACCCCGACTGAGAAAACGCCCCGCCAGACTGTCCTGTGGGCAAGCCTGAGGTGAATTTCCTTGGCTGGTGATTGATGTGGGAGGATTTAGCCCATTTATAGGTAGTAACACAGCTGGGAAGGGGTCCCGGGGTACATAAGGAAGCAGGCTGAGTAAGCCATGAAGAACAAATCAGTAAGCAGCACTCTGCCATAGCCTCTGCTTCAGCCCCTGCCGCCTGTCCTGCTGGAGGTCCTGCCCTGACTTCCCTCAGTAAGGAGCTGTAACCCTTAAAGTGTAATAGACCCTTTCTTTGCTGTGTTTCTTTTGGTCCTGGCATTTTATGGTAGAAGAGAACCCAACCAGCACAGAAGCTGCGTTTTACTCTGCTTTGTGCTCTGGAGGCTCAGGTAGGTGCCTGGGAGCTCAGCACAGCGGAAAGAGCCCGGGGGATTGACCTCGGTGATATTTTGTTGAGTTGTCAAATGCTCTGTTCCTAACTCACGCTGGCTTGCCAGCGGAACCTCCAAACTATTGTGAGTGGTCATAAGGAAAACACGAGAGGAGGTAAAAGCCTGCGGTAGCTTATTATTATATTAATTGCCAATGCCATGGATAGCTACAAAACTGGTATTAATTGTTGGGGCTGGAGAGATGGCTCAGCAGTGAAGAGCACTTGCTGCTCCTGCAGAGGACCTGGGTTTGATATCCCAGTGCAGAGATGGCCGCTCACAACCTGTAACTCCAGTCCTAGGGGGTCTGATGTCTTATTCTGACCTCAGAGGCCACCAGGCACAAATGTAGTACATATACATGTATATAGGCCATACACTCAAATACATAAAAAATATCTAAAAGGTCTAGTATTGATTTACAAAACTGAACCTCTGACTAGTGAGCTCCACAAATATTCCATTTTCTAAGTTCTTACAGACTCTTCCGATTGTGGTATTTCATCCACTTTCCTATTTTCAATGAAATTTGTTCAAACATTAGTTGGCAATGTCGTTTTTGCCAGGCTATGAATGACCCTAATGTAATTCTCATAATATTTAAACTATCAAGTGAACAGTCTCCTAGCTGTGGCTACTTTGGCAACCACAGTAAGCAGCGCCTTGGTGCTCTGGTGAGGAAAGAGGAAACCGGCTGTCACCAGGGCACTGAGCCCTACCGTTCCAACTAAAATCATGGCAGTCAAAAAACATTCTGTGTTGTCTTCTGATTTGGGTGTGGCTTTAAACACCCCTGTTTAACTTTGATTGCCACATTCAGGGTAGGTCCTCCACTCACAGACACAGCCAGAAGTGTGTTTTCCATGGTGATTCTACACCCCGCCAAGTCAATGAAAACTCATCATCCATTTTCTTGGTAATATCAATGATAATGCTAAGATTTAGCCTCACTTTCGGTAGCCTTGAGTCCTCGTTGGTGGAGAAAACAGAATTGTCAGGGAGAAGATGTGGCTTGGCACTCATTCCCATTGCCATGAGCCGTTTTGGTTTGTAGAAGAAACACCTTTGATGGAGAGGTTGGTGAGGTGGTCGGCATTGTGCCATGGGGCAACTCATCACTGTTGTATCAAATGCCTGAGAGAAACGGCTCAGAAGGAGGAAGATCTGTTAGACTCGGGCTTTCAGAAGCTCAGTCTGTGGTTATTGGGCTCCATCATTTGGGGACCAAAGATTAGGAAAAGAGCTATATACCTCATTGTGGCTGGGCCACAGAGGGAGCAACAGATGGATAGATGAAGGGAGAAAAGGAGGAATGGGGGGAAAGAGAAAAAAAACAAGGTGTGTCTTTCTAGGCGATTGCCCCCAGTGACCCATCACATGATCTAAGCCCCACCTCCTATTATATTTGCCATCAAATTATCAACCTGCAATGTCTTATTCCACTGACTTGGTATGAGGCTTTGTGGTCCAATTAGAACCAACTGGGGACCAGGCCTTCAACATACACCACATCGAAACTGTAACAGACTCTAAGTGCCCAATCATTCTGCCCCCCCCCAAATGAAACCTCACAGCCTCACAGCACACACTTAAAAATATAAATCAAGTGTGATAGGGAGAGAGTGAAATCATCTTCTCTGGCCAAAAAAGGTATTCTTAACGAGCTCCTGAATTTTCTAGATTCATTCTTATTTCTGGTCTTGGAAGAAACTTCATTGGGAGTATTTTTGTTTGCTGCATGAAGATCCATCAAAAGCTAATGGCATGAGAGGGGCGGGTATTAGAAACACAGGTGTCTAACCCCAGAGCTAGAGTGTGGGAGGCACTGGGTGTGAGCGAGGTCTCCATTTGCCTCCCTCCATCCTCCAGCAAGGCTGGGTGTATAGGAATTACCCAGGGAAGACCTGATGTTCTAAGTTGGAATTGTGTGTTCCCTGCAGAGCTGAGGCAGGTGTGTCCAAACATTTTTCTGGAAACAGGGAGACCCCTGGGGACCTCATGCATACATGAGTAGGTCAGCACTCTGCACTAGACGAGCCCAGGCAGCAGCTGCCACAGCAGTGAGCAGCAGATGCCAGAGAGGAATCTCATCTGCAGTGAGGAAGCAGAGTCTGTCTTAGTTATTGTTTCTATTGCTGCGATGAAACACCATGACTAAAAAGCAAGTTGGGGAGGAAAGAGTTTATTTGGCTCACAATTCAGCATTGGCTGTTTATCACTGAAGGAGGAGGTCAGGACAGGAACTCAAACAGGGCAGGGTCCTGGAGGCAGGAGCTGATGCAGAAGCCATGGAGGGGAACTGCTTACTGGCTTGCTTCCCATGACTTGCTTAGCCCACCTTCTTATAGAACCCAGGACCATCTGCCCAGGCATGGCACCACCCACCATGGGCTAGACCTTCTCCATTGATCACTTATTGAGAAAATGCCTCACAGCTGGATCTCGTGGAGGCATTTCCTCAGCTGAGGCTTCTTCCTCTCTGATGACTCTAGCTTGGGTCAAGCTGACACACAAAACCAGCCAGTACAGAGTCAAATGCTGATGCTCAGCACACTCTCCTTTTCATTCAGTCTGGGACCCCAGCCCATGAAATGGTGCTGCCCACATTCAAGGGTCTTTTTGCCTCAGTTAAACCTCTCTGAAAACAGCCTCATAGATACACCCAGAAGTGTGTCTCCTAAGTAATTCCAAATCCTGTCATATTGACACTTAAAACAAACTGTACCCAAGAGTGGAACCCCAACATGCATGAGTCTTGTCCTGTAAGATTAAATATTATTTATCACCCCATCTTTTCCAGGCCCAGGGCAACATACACATAGAAAACTCCGTAACCTGACTGAGGTTACACAGTTGCTAGCAATTGTGGGAATTTTCAGAGAAGGAATATATTCCGCATTCTTTTGCCCCTGGTTGTAAAATGAATGCAAGGACTTCTTCACTTACTATGATCTCAGAGGTCTACTCTGAGTGACTACTATGAAGCAGATTCCTCCCTCCCCTCAGAGCTGAGGGTCTTGGCCATATCACTGGCATCTTTCAGATTGGTTGATGCTTGCCCTTAATTGAGTAGACATCAGTAATCACAGCAGATCTTGAGCAGGTCAAAGCCAGAGTGAGGGATGTTGTGGTCAGCCCCTGAGCCTGAGGACAGAAGTGAGTCTACAGCAGCTCTCCATCACCAACCCCCCTAGAGGTGGTGGGCAGATGGCAAGCCTGTGAAGAAGAAACACAGACCCTAGAAGCCACTCAGATGGTCTGATAAAGCAGATGGCTGTAGGCAAGCCACACACGGCAGGAGAGACCCACGTCAGGCCAAGTCTCCTGTGTGACACCGGCCAACCCTCCCTGAAGGGCACAGCCCACTTGGCCGGCCATGTCACTAGGCTCATTGAGGCTTGACAGACATAAATGAGCAAAGCAGGAAGAGAGAATTGTCCCTCCACAGGAGCCTGCCTCCTTCCTTCGGCAGAGTGAGAGCCACTGATGCTCACTCCGTCTCTGGGTTTTCCAGCCCAATGCCTCAGCTACAGCGTTCTGGGCAGAGACCTCCTGTATCCTGCAGAGATGCCTGCCTTCAGGGGGTGGATGGGGTGGTACTAGGGATAGAACCCAGGGCCTTACACGTGCTAGGTCAATGATATATTACGAAGACATATCCCACTCCTTCTGTTTCCATTTTATTTTGAGACAGGATCTAAGTTGTTGGCCTTGAACTTGTAATTCTTATGCCTCAGCTCAAGTCCTGCTTCTCCCCACCCCCAATTTTTTTTTAATAAAATGAACTTACAGAAAAAGTGAAAAAGAGGTTTAGGAGATGGCTCAGTGGGATAAAGATGCTTGCTGCCAAGCCTGACCATCTGAGGTTGATCCCCAGCACCTACCTGGGAGAAGGAAACAGCAGACTCCTACAATTGTCTTCTGACTTACACAGGTGCATTGTAGTACACTTATGCCCCCCTCAACTAAATAAATATATAAAATAAATATATAAATATAATAAAACTTAATAAAGAACAATCTAAAGGATAGTGTGATGTGTGCCTGTACCTAGCAATATGGCTGCATCACCCACATCACCCGCATCACCTGCACCACCACTACCAGTGACATGCACTGCCCTTACCCCAAGCTGTGGCCCTTGTCAGTATGTCCTGTGGGAATATTTGAATGTAAATCCCAGCATCATTTCCACTCATCTCCGAGTACTGAAGCATGCGCATCCTAAGACACTCTTCCCGCAGGACAAGAACATGATCATATCTGCCAGAAATGCTATGATCCCTGCTGTCTATCCTTGGAGCCTCAGGCCATATGTAAATGTCCTCAGTCACTCTCAAAGCACAGCCGATGGATTGATGTAAGGATCATAGCTACAGATGATCACATCTCTTGAGTGTCTCTCAATGTGTTGAAGCTTCTCCTTTACCTTGAAAACAGGTTATCTCTGAGTAGGCTGGTCACATGGAATTTCCCACGGTGGGCCTGCCTGACAGCATCTCTTCAATTAACAGACAAGTCTGTACTGTCTGCTTATCCAATTACTAGGGACTCTAGCATTGACAAGTAGGCTAAAGAGATAGCCACCAAATTCCTCCATTATAAATGTTCTTGTTTGTTTGTTTTGTTTTTTCTTAAATCCCCACACTTAAGAGACTGAGGTAGTGAAACTGTCATGGGCCTGTCTTGACAATATGAGGAGATGTTGTCGAAGAAAAATAATGGGTTACATTTAAATTCACACATTAGTTATCCAATGAGATTGGCATGTTTTCTGTGAGATAATATTTGTTATTAGACAAATATCCTATCAATTTTTCACCAAACCAGGTTAGTGGTTCAGTTGGGCAGTGTCTCTAAAGGCTCATGTGTTGAAGATGCGATTGGTCCCCAACGGGTGGATCTCGCCTTTGAGGGGTGATCAGATCATGAGGCCCTGAACTGATAAATTAATACCTTAGCTGTTTTGTACTGTGACGAATTATGTATATGAGAGGCTTAGCTGGAAGAAGCAGGTCCCTGGGGAAATGCCCTAGAAAGAAATACTCTGCCCCTGCCCCTTTCTCTTCTCACTCTGCTTCCTAGCAACCGTGAGGAGAGCAGCCTCCACCACATGTTCCCGTTTGCTGTAGTATCCTGCCAGACCTTAGGCCCAAAGCAGTGGATGCAGCCAACAGGACCTCCAAAAGTGCTAACCTAAATGACTATGTGTTCTGTTTGAGATGTTTCTCCCACAGCAGCAAAAGCTGACCACCTTCACATCTCTGAAGGTCCCTACCTGAACTTCAACAGGAATCACAAAATGTGGACCTTTTGAATTAATCATTGCTTTATGTTATTGAATTTACAATTCATTGGGACAAGGGGCTGTCACCCAGACACTGACGAGTTCGTGTGCTTGTGCTGCCAAAGAGCAGGCCAGGTCCTTGTGATTTACTGTAAATATGAGTTTTCACAGTAGGACTCAATACCAAATCAAATTCAGCCATGGGAAGGACTCTGTACTTGTCAGACTCCTTTTGAATATGATAGTGGAGACTCATGGATTTTCTTTTCTTTCATTTTTTTAATGTGTTCAGTATACTTTAATCATTTTTAGCATTCTTTTGATGTTCAAATTATCCTCATCAGTCACCACCCACCATCATGCCATGCAGTGTTTATACTCACATACCTGGCCATTTGCGACTCAGACAGTTCTGAGTATTTGCAGGCAGTTGTGCATAGGCAGATGGAGAGCCTGCTGGCTGTAGCTGGTCCAGAATGTCTTCTCTGTTGGTGGCTAAGGCTTCTCTGCTTCATGGGTCAAGTCCATTTATCTCATGATGATGGGAGAAACCAAGAGAGGTCACTTACAGCTGGGTGTAGCCTAAACTGCCTCCCACTCTTACTGCTAACACCCCACTGATGATTGAAGTGGACTTGGTCCAGGGAAGTTAGCATAGGGTTTGGCAAAGATCTGGGGCCAATGTTTCAGCTTGACACAGTCTTAACATGCCGCATTCATTACATGTCCCAAAGTCTTTGCACTCTGACCAATAAGATGCCCAGATTTGCACTCTACTGCTGGCTGTTTACAGGAAAAGGGTATCTGGCTATCATGAGTCTGGTCCATTTCTACAGACAGAATTAGCAAGTAGATACCATGGAAATAGACATTTGTCCCTCATGAAATCCCCTTTTGCAAATTTACCATGATAGGATTTTCACTTCTGCTAAACTTGCATGATTTTAACTATGTATCTATTTTCTCTCATACAGAGAGAAGTCTCAGTTCCTAATGACACCAACAGAATTACTTATTGACTGGGAGCCACACCAGAGTGTGACGTGTGATTAGCAGGGAACTTGACTGCAGCAGTGGGTGTAACTGGCCTCTGACTGCCAAGTTTCTTTCAGGGAGAGAATATGGCTGACTCGTGGTGCATGGGAAGCAGGCAGCAGATGAGCCAGCACACTGTAAATGCCTCGGGGTGAACTGTGTCCCTTGGTTGTTTTGTTTTCTCTGCGTCCTCCTATGCCCACCTTTTCTAAGTATAGTCCCATGGAAATGAGTCACTCACTGATCTGCCTTAAGCACATGCAGGGGACACCTTCCACGTTCGCTCACTGCTGCTCTGTGGAACAGTTCTCTGGAGTGTGGGAAGACTGTTATCTTCAATTTCAAATAAAAGAATATATTTATCATTTTAGGGCATTAAAATATATTAATTTCAAAACATGGCTGTCCTTAACATTTCCTTGATATTTGGGCTCTTAAATGTTTCAGTGTCAGGGACAGAACCCAGAGCCTTGCATGTGGCAGGCAAATTCTCTGCCATGGGTGCCACTCCAGCCCCGGGCTCCTATTTTTAATGTATCGGTTTCAGTGGCAGTTCCTGGAACTCCTCTCATACTGTCAACCATATTCTCATGTAAGATGCTGTGTGATGTTTGGGTTTATTCTAATTTCCTTTCTGTGACTGTGATAAAACACCCTGACCAAAAGGAACTTAGGGGCAGAAAGGGGTTATTTCCGCTCACTGGTCAAGACCCATCACTGAGGGAAGTCAGGGCATGAACTTGAATCAGAAACCATGCAGGGACACTACTTACTGGTCCACTCACAGGTTCATGCTTAGCTAGATTTCTTATATAGCCCAGAACCGCCTGGCTAGAGAATGGTGCCCCCCACAGTGGACTGGGCCCTCCTACATCAACTAATACTCAAGACAATTTCCCTTAAACATGCCCACGGACCAAAAGATCTAGGCAACCCTTCAACTGAGACTTCTTTCTCAGGTGACTCTGTATTATGTCTGTCAGGTAGACAGTTAAAGCTAACTAGGACAGGGTTACTCTGGATTGTTTTAAGTATTTACACATCTCTTATGTCTACAACCTCCATGTTTATGGTCTATAGGTAGAAGCAGATCATTAGTGAGGGACATCTGCTCCCCACTTCTGAGGACAGCTTTCAGTTTATTCTTTGATGACCATAGCCCAAGAAAAGAGTCTTTTCCAGATAAAAGGTGAATTGTGATGTAAACTAAAACATTCTCTGGGAATGAAATGTACCCACTTGCCATAACCTTCTAGATAAGTCTATGTGGAGGAGCTTCCTGCAAGGGTAGGACTGTCCATCCCCAAAACATCAGTGCCGCCAGCCACATGGGCCCTCGAGCACAGAAAGTGTCAAAGGAGTAACTTAGTTTCAAATGGGAATTGACTTTTAATATTGGTAGGAGCATAGTGAGTCTTAGCACTACCATTCTAGAGCATTAATATGATTTGGCTAAAGCATTTGCATGTGGCCTATGTTTCCCTTTCACTTACTTTTTTGGCATTTATTCAGTAGGATGGGGCCACAGCGTGTGAGTGGAGACCAGGGGCAACTTTGCCAGTTCTCTTCTCCCACCATGTGGGTTCCAGGGGTAAAAATCAGGCCTGACTGCATGCCCTCTTCCCTGCTAAGCTGTCTCCCAGCTCTATATTTCCTCTGTAAGTGCAATTCCTGAGCCGACTTTCTAAGCATTGCTGGCTTGACCTTTGGGAACCAAAAGAGAAACAGCTTTTAGTTTACTGTAGTAGTGTCTGTCCATCTGGATTGAACACCACCATGCCTGCCTCCACATTCACACCCCCAAATGACCACCATGCCTGCCTCCACATTTACACCCCCGAATGATCACCATGCCTGCCTCCACATTCACACCCCAGAATGATCACCATGCCTGCCTCCACATTCACACCCCAGAATGACCACCATGCCTGCCTCCACATTCACACCCAGAATGACCACCATGCCTGCCTCCATATTCACACACCTGATCTTTGACTTAGGATCAAAAGACTTCAGCATTTAGCCTTGTTACCAGTGGTCACTGGAGAAACATGAGAAAATAACATGCTAAAGTTTTCAATGGACTCTGATAAACTCCACAAACACAAATCATCTCAGCAGCCCAGAGAGATGTAGTGAGAAGATGAGGCCATGTGGACCCACTTCCAATTCCACCGCATATAAAAAGTTACAGAACTGTAGTGATATTGTGTTCCCCAAAATATTGTGTACCCTAATAAACTTATGTGGGGTCAGAGGACAGAACAACCACTAGATACAGAGGCCAGAAAATGGTGGCACACACACCTTTAATCCTAGCATTCTGAAGGCAGAGATCCATCTGGATCTCTGTGAGTCCAAAGCCACACTGGAAACAGCCAGGCATGGAGACACACGCCTTTAATCCCAGGAAGTAATAGAAGAAAGCAGAAAGGTATATAAGGCATGAAAACCGGGAACTAGAGCTGGTTAAGCTTTCAGGTTTTTTGAGCAACAGTTCAGCTGAGATTCATTCTAGATGAAGGACTCAGAGGCTTCCAGGCTGAGGAAACAGGATTAGCGGAGGAATTGGCAAGGTGAGGTGGCTGTGGCTTGTTCTGCTCCTCTATCTTCCAGCATTCACTCCAATACCTGGCTTCAGGTTTGATTTTATTAATAAGAACTTTTTAAGATTTGTGCTACACAGAACTGTAAAATCCATTTAAGTTTTTTTTAGTCTTTACTAGGAGAAATTTAAATTTTAACCAAGAGTATAAACAATAGTAAGTAAACCTAAGTATTTATAGCCTGATTTCCACATATCTTTATTACTACTTTACTTTTTTATTTTTGCTAATTTAGAACATGTATATAACATATTGTGATCATATTCACATCCCATAATCCTCTCTTACCTTCCACTCCTACTGACGCCATTCTCTTTAGCAACCCTCTTCTTTCATGTCTTCGTGTTCAAAGCTTGTGTGGCTAGCATGCTGCTTGAGTTGTCTTGTCATCTTACACAAGCTAGGGCCATCTGGGAAGAGGGACTGTCAACTGAGGGACCACTTCCATCAAGTTGGCCTGTAGGCAAGTCTCGTGATTGGTGTGGGAGGGCCCAGCCCGCTGCAGGTGGTCCTGGGTAGTGTAAGGAAGCAGGCTGAGCAAGCTGTGAGAACAAGCCAGTAGTCAGCCTTCCTCTATGGCCCGCTCCAGTTCTTGCCTCCAGGTTCCTGCCCTCATATTTCTCAAGGCTGGAATGTGATGGGAAGTTGTGAGATAACATAAACCCCTTTCTTCACGAATCACTTTGGCCCACGGTCTTTAGTCACAGCACCAGAAATCAAACTAGTCCAGGTGGTCATAGCTGCAGTGACTTCATGAGAGCAATGGCCATGTTCTGCTCAGAAGACTGTCTCCCAGCACTCCTCCTCCTCACCCTCTGGCTCTTACAGTGTCCCTTGAGCTTCCGAAGGGGTGATAGAGATGTCCCATTTAGGGCTCAGTACCCACAGTCACTTATTCTCAGCGCTTAAATGAGTTATGAGTCTCCGCACTAACCATTGTCCACTGCAAGAAGAAGCTCCTCTGGCCAAGGCTGAAAGCAACACTAGTCTCTGGTTATAAACCCAGGTATTTAGATGACAGTTTGGCATGACCATTGACCAGGATGTCAGTAGGATGTCCCCCAATAGGGCCTGCCAGTGTACCCAGATATTTCTCAAACACCAATCTTCTTATTGCTGTGTGCAGAACTCCACCTGGAAGCAACCCCCATACACGGTGTCACTATACCCTCTGACACTCTAGGAGAGGCATCTCTAAAACAGGAAGACTCTCCTGTTAAATAGAAAAACAACCTCCATGTCTTCCTTTTAAGAGTTTACAAAATGCTGGCGTGGAGAGGGGAGGTGGGCACCAAGACCCACCCCCAGCCCAGGAGCTATTGCAAGTTATAGCTTCCATGAGAGGGAGGGTCAGTTTTCTTTAAAGGTGTGACCCCTGGTAGGTGGATAGCACTCCAGGGGATAGCCCCACACCAAAGAGTATATGGGCAGCACAAATTGGATTTGAAAGGGTTAAAAATATATATATATATATATATATATATATATATATATATATATATATATATATGTAAATTTTGTTTGAGTATGGAACAGGGAGTGGATCTGGGAGGAGCTGAGGAAGAGAAGGGTGAATATGGCTGGAATAGTAGTATATGAAATTCTCAAAGATTAGTAAAAATATTAAAGATGCAGGCTTCCCATCAGCATTAAAAATTCTGCTAGTGTTTCCATTTCTGATTGTCATATAAGTATCAGGATTGACAGGAAAACCCACACCACTTCCCCTGCTCCTCCTCAGTCTCAGTCATGTCTGTGGTGTTGTTAAAACATCCCTCAGTCCTGTGCATGTCCTGTAATTTCTAACAGTGGCTCCACGAACCTGATTATGTGAGGCCTCTGTGTTTGAAGGTCTCACTCTTCACACCTCATGTTGCATTGCCTTGTGACACTCATCCTTGAGTGGCACTTTACACTGATTGGACTTTCCCTTGGGTCATTTGCAGTCATAACTGACACATTAGAGCCTATTCCATATCCATCAGCCTCTCCCCTTCAATCACAAGAGGTTCGACCACAGGAGCCTTCTCTGTCTGCATTTTAGTTGCTCAGCATGTGGTTCGTATAGAAACAGGAGATGTGTTTGAGTCTCCCTCTCATTTACTGGATTTTGAAGGATGTGATAGGTTTTAGTGCCTACCACCAATGTTGACCAGTGGGTTAAGTTGTCTCAAGTATCTCACTATGTGTGTAGACGTGCAACACTTGATGATGAGGATCTCTAGTCCATTGCAGTTGTCCTCAAGCCTACCTGAAGACATGGAATCTTTTAAAGTTGGTCTTTGAATCTTTCTGCTGTGGTCCTAAGAGGCACTGAGCCCTCCTGTCATGGACCTAGAGTCAGTCATTTGTAGAGTCTGGATTCATTTGGTGGGGAAGGGGATCCCTGAGGCTGCAGTGTGGGTGCTGGAGTGACTGATCAATATTAGTATCATCTTTCCAATCTTCACTGTCACAGGTTATATGTGTATCATATACTGTTATCAGAACCTACATAAATACGAGTGAATGGCAACCAGGAAATAAACTAGGTGACCAAAGCTACTTCTAATAGTCTTCAAAACTAATAGAAAATGGCTGAGAGAGGTATTGACTCAATTTCTTTCATCATGTACAATATTCATTACATAAATTAGAATCTGTTGTGATGTACAGATTCCCTGTGGATTTAAACCAAACAGGTGCATAAAGTTCACATCTGGGAATAGAAAGGAAGGCGGTGTCTTAGTGTAGCAGGAATCTTAAAAGTTCTTATTAATAAAATCAAACCCGAGGCGAGTAATTGGGGTCCATGCTGGTAGATCAGAGAGACAGAGCAAGCCACAGCTATCTCACCTCGCCACTTCCTCAGCTGGTCCTGTTTCCTCAGACTGGAAGCTTCTGTGTCCTCATCCAGAATGAATCTCAGCTGTACTGTGTTGCTCCATAGCCTGAAAGCTTAACCAGGCCAAATGCTTAACCAGCCAAATGCTTAACTAGCCAAATGCCTAACCAGCCAAATGCCTCTAGTTTCTGGTCCTCACACCTTATATATCTTTCTACTTTCTACCACCACACCCTGGGATTAAAGGCTGGCTTTCTGGGATTAAAGGTGTGTGTCACCATGCTTGGCTATTTCCAATGTGGCCTTGAACTCACAGAGATCCAGAGGGATTTCTATCTCTGGAATGCTAGGATTAAGGGTGTGAGTGCCACCATTTTCTAGCCTTTGTATCTAGTGGCTGTCTGTTCTCTGACCCCAGATAAGTTTATTAAGGTACACAATATTTTGGGGAAAACAATACCACCACAGTCTTAGTTTGGGTTTTTATTGCTATAAAGAGACACCATGACCACAGCAACTCATATAAAGGAAACATTTAATTGAGGGTGGCTCACTTACAGTTTCAGAGGTTCCATCCATCATCATCATGACAGGGAGTATGGCAGCTTGCAGGCAGATGTGGTGCTGGAGCTGAGAATGCTATATCTTGCAGGCAACAGGAAGTCAACTGACTGTCACACTGAGTAAAGCTTTAGAAGAGAGACCTCAAAGCCCGCCCCCACAGTGATGCACTTCCTCCAGTGAGAACACACCTATTCCAACTAGGCCAAAACTCCCAATAGTGTCACTCCCTTTGGTGGCCATTTTCTTTCCAACCACCATATTCCACCCCCTGATCCCCAAAGGCTTATAGCCATACCATAATACAAAAATGTATTCAGTCCAACTTCCAAAGCCGCAAGAGTCTTTAACAGTCTCAAAACTTGTTTCAAAGTCCAAAGTCTCTCCTGAGACACATGACAATCTCTTAACTGTAAACACCTGTTTGAAAAAAAAAACAAACAAAATCAAAAGGCAGATCATCTACTTCCAACTGTAGGCGGAAGTTTCTGTCCCACAAGCTGCTCCCAAGTAACCACATATTGGCTTGATATTAATTATAAATGCTTGGCCAATAGCTCAGGCTTGTTATTAACTAACTCTTACATTAAAATTAACCCATATTTCTTATCTATACTTTGTCACATGATTTAGTACCTTTTCTCAGTACAGCATGCTCATCTTGCTTCTCTCTGCATCTGCTGGCAACTCCTCTGACTTCACCCTTCTTCCTCCCAGCATTCTCAGTTTGGCTCTCTTACCTAACCT
This sequence comes from Peromyscus maniculatus bairdii, assembly GCF_049852395.1. Classification (NCBI taxonomy): domain Eukaryota; kingdom Metazoa; phylum Chordata; class Mammalia; order Rodentia; family Cricetidae; genus Peromyscus; species Peromyscus maniculatus. The sequence continues at coordinate 68,950,099 of NC_134854.1, forward strand.
TATCCTCTTTAGCTACTAACCAGTCAGTCATCTTCTTTATTAAACCAATCACAGCGACATATATTCACACAGTGTAAAAAAATATTCCATATCCTACATATAATGGCACAGGATATACATTACCACCCCAAAATGCAGAGAAGGGAGCATAATGAGGAAATACTGGACCAAAGTAAAACTGAAAAACAGCTGGGCAAACTCCAAACTCTGCATCTTTATGTCGGATGTTTAAATATTCTCCATATCTCCAGTTCCATTCAGCTTTGTTGACTGCAACACACTTCTTTTCTTGGGCTGGTTCCACTCCCTGTTAGCAGCTCTCCTTGGCAGGTATCCCACAACTCTGGCATCTGTAACATCTTGGATAATTATGAAATTCCAACCATTCAATATCTGGAATCCAATCACAATCTTCTGAACTCCTCCAATAGGCTTGGGTCACTTCTCTGGCTCTGCCCTCTGCATACACACAGCTCATCTTCTAGGCTCTGGCTGGCTCTACTCCACTGCTGCTCCTATTCTTGGTCATCATCCCATGGTACTGGCATCTCCAAAACCCTGGGTCTTCTGCTGCAACTGGGCTGCACTTTCACTAATAACCTCTCATAGGCTATCCTCATGGTGCCAAGCAAAAAAAAAAAAAAAAAAAACAAACAAACAAACAAACAAACAAAAACCTTGTTTGCATGACCCCTTCAGTTCTGGGCCTTCAACTGCCACTGAAGCTGCACCTTCGCTAATGGCCTTCCTTTCCTGGCCTCTTACAGTGCCAAGCCTCAGCTGTTCTCCATGACTCCTTCATGCCTTCAAAACCAGTACCACCTGGGTAACACTTGCACATTACCAAGTCCAGATGTCAGCACCAGGTACAACCTTGGCCACCTCTGGAACACAGCTTCTTTGTGCTCTCAGGAAGCACTTCCCAGATTTCACCTCAGTGATGCTGATCTCTTCTTAGTCACTGCTAATTTCTTAGCTCTAGCCAACCAGCATCAAGTATCCCAGCAAAGCAAAATTTTGCTTTAGTAGTTGTGGTATCTTGTTAATCACAGCTGATTCTTCAGCCCCAGCTAACCAGAACCATAGGGTCTTAACTCCTTTCTTCTTACCTTAACTTTAAAGCCAGAACAACATGGCCAAAGCTGCCAAGTTCTGCTGCTTGCTGGGGCTGGAACATGGCCCCCTTGTTTAATTACATCTTCACCAGCTTTCTGTCCTTCACTGCCTAAGCTTGGCTGTAGTGGGTAGCTGTTCCAGCTTTGACCAGGAAGTACTACTCCCACTGAGGCTTTGGTAACTGTCATGCCTACAAGGTGGGGCCAAGACAGGAGCCCTTAAGACCCGAGATCCAGATGGGTCAGCGCTCTTGGTTCCTGGATCCGGGACGCTGGAGGTAGATTGAGCAGAGTTTTCCAGAGAACACCGCTGGACTGCACTGTACCTTTCCCAGACCCTGTAACCTATCCCTTTACTTGTAAGTTACCCCACAAAATAAACCTCCCTTTTAACTATGTGGAGTTGCCTTAATACTACAACCAATACTTGGCTGTCCTGAAACTTTCTCTGTAGGCCAGGCTGGCCTTGAACTCACAGAGATCTGCCTGGGTCAGCCTCCCTGAGGTCACCACTCCCTTTATTCCATTTCTTAATCCGTTTATCTCCTTGAAGAGAGGATTTAGCTCTGTTCCACTTTCTGATGCCCTGTTTCTCCTCAAATATTTTTCCTTGCTCAGCTTGCTCCTTTCATTATAAATCTTCATTAGACTTAACACTAATATCCACATGACAAAGTCTATACTAGGCTCTCTTGAGATTTCTTCTGCCAACAGAACTAATCCAAAACTCTTCACTTTAGCCTCTGGCTGACTCTTTGGACAAGGACAAAAAACAGCCACTTCTTTACCAAAATATCACAAGGATGATTTCTAGGCAACATACTAAAATTCTTCTCTAAAACCTCTTGAGTCAGCTCTTAACATTTCAAATCATTATCAGCACCATTGTCTAACATGCTCCTACTGATATGTCCCTTTAAGCAGTGCTTATAGCATTCCACTGCTTTCCTAACCCAAAGTACCAAAGTGCAGATTACTCCAAACAAAAGCATGGTCAGGCATATCACAGCAATACCCCACTTCTGGTATCAATGTCTGTCTTAGTTTGGGTTTTTGTTGTTATGAAGAGCCACCATGACCACATGACCACAGCAAGTCTTATAAAGACAACATTTAATTAAGGGTGACTCTCTTACAGTTTCAAAGGTTCCACTCATTATGATCATGACGGGGAGCATGGCAGCATGCAGGCAGCCGTGGTACTGGAGCTGAGAATGCTACATCTTGCAGGCAACAGGAAGTCAGCTGACTGTCACACTGAGTGAAGCTTGAGAAAAGAGATCTCAAAGCCCGCCCCCACAGTGACAGACTTCCTCCAATAAGATCACACCTACTCCAACAGGGCCACACCTCCTAATAGTGCCACTCCCTTTGGGGGGCATTTTCTTTCAAACCACCACAAGCAGCAACATTGTTATAAGATTCCCAGTTCCAGAGGATTCATAACATCCTTTAAAGTTTCATCATTTGAAGCATTTTTTTGCTTTGAAAAATAATTATTTTAATTAACAAATTACTGCTTATACTCATGATAAATACGATATCTTGCTGTATGTATAAATTGCAGTTTTATGAAAGTGCTAAATGTGATCTTTGGCAATTTTATATATGTTTGCTCTCACCCCTCTCCCCGTCTCTCATGTTTCTCCCAACCCTGACACACACACTCTCCTCCCTACAGGTCCCTTTTGCACATTCATGTATTCTTGTTTTGTTGTGTGACACCTGGTTTTAACCAGGACCATCTGTGTGGCCACCAGTTTGGAGTTATCCACCGGAGCCTGGTGAGCTTCCCATTTGTTACACAACAACCAAAGTTAATGACTGTCTAGCCTCTAGAATTCATCGTATGCAAATAGTTCAGCCCCTCCCTGATCCATAATTGACAGGGCCAGTCTTACTCAGGCCCAGTGCAGGCAACCACAGCTGTTTGGGCTCTTGTTTGCAAAGGATGACTGTCAGTCCTGAAGACAGCATTTTACAGCTCTTCTCCCAGCTCTTGTATGCTTTCTACTCTCTCTCTTGCAATTCTCTCTGAACTTTAGAGTAACTAATATAAATGTCATGCTTAGGAATGAACATTAAATCCATCATTTATCCTAAGCATCATATAGCCATGAGGATATATCCACCACTGTTCTCTACAAATAGAAGCTTCTTTGATTAAGGATGAGAGGAGCATTTGTCTATGGTATAAACATAAATATTTAAAGATTTGTTTTTATTGTTTTTAAGTGTGTGTGTGTGTGTGTGTGTGTGTGTGTGTGTGTGTGCAAACTCACAGGAGTGCAGAAGTGGTATCCCAGGAGTGGTATCCCAGGAGGCCATAAGAGGGCATCAGATACCCTGGAGCTGAGCTACAGGTGGTTATAAGCCACCAATCTGGGTGCTGGGAACCAATCTCCAGTCCTCTGTAAAGGCTGTACCTGTTGTTAACCACTGAGCCATCTCTCCATACCCCTGGACATAAATATTTAGTTTGGTACTGTGTGGATTTAGCTAAACCATACTCATGATATTTTTTTGATGCATGAGCAAGTAACATAAAGTTAGCTGACAGACTCTTTTCTGAGTAAATGACTGGTATCTAATTTTTGGGAGACTCAAACAATAATTTGTTACAGCTGTTGAATATTTTCACATCTCAGTTTGAGGACGTGAAATGAGGAGTAAGCACCTCTGTCTGGGGACACCCATGTCACCCGTCTCTGGATCGTCAATTATTTTAGCTCTAGAGAATTGTACTGTACACAGAATAGTGATAGTAAGGATACTTTGACGTGCGGAGTATTCGGTATTTGGCACGTGACAATAACCAGCAGTTAGTGGTGCCCTAGCTTTTGTTCAGTCTCTCAGACTCTGTGTGCTTGGAACCTTTGTGGTGATATTTTCATTTTTAATCTCCCTGTCACCATGGTATCAAATGCACTTCCCTGTGTGACATCATCTCCCTGTCCCTGTATGACATCATCTCCCTATCCCCATGCCATCAAATGCACTTCCCTATAACATCATCTTCCTGTCCCTGTGTGACATCATCTTCCATGGTATCAAATGTAAATCCTTGTGTGACATCATTTCCTTGTCCGTATATGGCATCATCTCCCTGTCTCTGTGTGACATTTCTCTACATCATAGTTATACGGATAAGAAACTCTGACAACATCTCATGAAGAGACACGAAGGGTATAATCTGGAAACCCAGGACATCCATCCCTATTTTGGCTAACTCCACCTCTGACACACCTCTTCCCCCTGGGGCCACTGCTCCCCACGGTGGCTCTGCAGGTAGTTTCTTGAGGAAGGCTGATATTTGGTGAATCAGTCTGATGACTGTATTAATTTGTTCCAGTCATTGTTCATTTATTTAACAGCCAATTTCACAGCTGTCACTCTTCCAGATGTTAGAAAAGCAGTAAGCATGGCCTCTGATAACCACGTGCTAGGAACAAAGCTGAGCATATATAGCTCTGCCAGCTGGATGCCTGTGAGGCAGATGAGCAGTGTGTACACTGAAAACAGAGATGGACTGAGTATGCAGGCAGAACACCTCACACTGGGGGTGACCTTTATGCTGAGCCCAGGGTGTGCTCACCTGGTCAAGGCAAGCAGAGGCAGCTGTGTGTGGAAGCACAGAGCTATGAAGTGCGTAGTGGTGTTCAAGAATGGCAGAAATTTAAAGCCAGAGAAGGGACTCTGGGAAGAGTATAGGGGACTGAGTGAGTGATAATGTGAGCCCCAAGAATTTGGCCAAAATAATTTCTGCTGAAGAGATTTTTTTTTTAAAGGGGAGGGAAAGATTAAAAAGGGTGTGGTCTTATGTAAAGTCCATTACATCTGAAAACTGTCATGTGTTGTTTGAGCCCTCTGAGAAGCCGATTCTGGAAGAAGGGCTGCCCCTCCTCCACTTCAGATGCAAGCGTGCTTGTCTCAAAGTGTCCTCCATAGCCTCCTGTCTGGGGATGAGCTGCCCCCAACTCTGACAGAGTGGAAATATTGTGTGCCCTTGCTTAAAGGAAACCATTCCTGACAGGTGTTTCTATTGCTTATAAAAGCCCTATCATTGGGAAAGAGAAGCCAGAAGCTAAGCCGTGTGAAGTTCAGCCAGGGCGAGAAAGCTCATTGGTGGCTTGAACATGACTTACCCAGAAAGGCAGACAACGAGGTGTCTGTCATGAATGCACAGTTTATTGTTCACACCTCAGAGAAAAGGAAAACAGCTCACAGCAAATGAATCCAACAACTAATGATCTCGCTCGAAGTGATGACATCCAGAGGCAGAGTTCACTCACAGACAGTGGGCAGAGGTGGCCCGAACAGTCGCAAATCCAACATCCCGTGCACAGCAAGCCACCACATCGATGTTGACATCCATGTCCATGTGAGTTGGCGCTGGTTCTACAGCAGTTGCTCTTGGGAGCAATGGAAGCTAGCCAGTCACAGCCTCAACTCTACGTAAGCAGGTCAGCCAAGGTGCTGGACACTCAGTGGTCAGTGCCAGGGCAGAGGCAGGAAATCCAGTAGATGTGGTCACTGGAAGGGTCCCTTGTTGCTAGAGCATGTGGCTTATGTATGTCGAGGCATGTAGGAGACCAGTGTCTGCTGAGCTGCCTGGAGCCTGGGTTTTTATAGCCTTTCAGAGACTTGTCTTTTCCTTGCGGAATTTTTGGTCCCTGGTTTCTGATTGGTGTAGGCCATCAGCTCCCAGGCACTACTGGTTACACCCAGGTGCTTGCTCCTGATGTCAGCACCCTCTAATGTCAGCACCTCCTGATGTTAGCACCTCCTGATGTCAGTACCCTCTGATGTCAGTACCTTATGATGTCAGCACATTGAGCAGAAATCCCTTAATCTTTGTTTTATCTTGTATTCTAAGTATTCAGCTTCAACTTTCCAGTCAGTTTCTCTGTATGTGGTAAGCACCAGATTCAATGATGTCATCTCTGCTACTATTTGTTCTTCTACTTGGAACTATTGCCCAAGGGAATGCTCTTCTCTGCCTTGGACTCACTCTATCAAAAACTCCAGCTGGCCACCTTAAAGGAGCTTTCCTGGTCAATTTCTGCTGGATATTTTGAGCACTAGAGTTGATGTCTTGCTATCATCTATGTCTACCTATATATCTGTCTCCCCATCCATCATCATCTCTAACTATCTATCCATTACTATTTATTATTTTGCTTTAGCTTGCTGTATACTAATCCTATACTTCTATACTACACTTGATACACTTATTCACAATTGAAAAGCTGGTGATCCAGAACATAAAGAACACATGTGCTATAAGGAAGTGAGTCCTATCAGGAGGGTGACAGAGCAGTCTACAGTAAGGTGAATGGCAACCAGGGCTGGGGTAGGAACCCTGGACATGAGAAAGCTGGAATCTGAGAACCTATAAGAAAAAGAATCAGCATAGAGAGAGGTGCAGAGGAATCTCCAGCAAGCACCCCCCAACATCTTGGGTGGGCCTACAAAGCACACGGGTATGGAAAGGTTCAAAGCACTTTAGCCAAGGCCAGAATGTTGATGTCCTGAGTGGAAATCCTACCCCAGAAGCAAAGCAGCTTCCACTCAGCAAATAAGGCTGTGGGCTCCAGCAGAGGAAGCAGGGACAGTGGGCAGGAGCCAGATGCTGAAAGTCCATGTTGTCTAGGACATGACCCAAACTTTCCTGAATAACAATGAACTGAAGAAAGACCATCCCTCAGCAGGAAAGAAAATGAGTCAAATTTGATCCAAAAGGAAGCAGAGTTTGGAACCAAGAAAGAGAGCTATGCTAAAGATTGGCATGAGCGTGTTTTCATTGAACTGAAACTCTGGCAGAGAAATATGGGTCTAGACAGGAAAATAGAAGTGCTAAAGAAGCAAAATGAAATTTTCTAAATGGGAAAACATAAATTACAAGACTAAAAATTGGTTGGTTGGCTTGATCAGCAAATGACTGTGGCAAAAGATTGAGATGACCTTGATGGCAGTCCAGGAGAAATTATCCAAGGCAAGCAGAGAAGAGGGTGTGGTGAGGAAGGAGATGGAGATGGCTGGGGAGATAAAAGATTTCACAAGTGAGAACTAGAGTCTAGATCCAACCACTTAATTGCTGAGTGAGCATCATGACCCCCCTACCATTGCAGAGACAGAACCAATGGGGTAAGCTGGCCAGATAGACTAGCTGCATCAGTGAAGTCAAAATTCAACAGACAGACCTTGTTTCAATGAATAATGTAGAAGGCAGTAGAGGAAGACTCCATATTTGTACACATGTGCATGGGCATCTGCACACACATGTGCACCCACACACAAATACAAATGCCACACATATGTACAAACATTGAGAAGAGAATCAGAAACCTGGGAAGTTGTATCAAATTCCCCAGTGTATATGCAATTGGAAACCCAGAGGGAAAGGAGTTGAGTTAAGGGGTCAAAATGGATAGTCAGCAAACGTGGCTCAGGAGTGTCTTAGTTACTTTTCTATTGCTGTGAAGAGACACGATTACCAAAGCAACTTATAGAGGGAAGCATTTAATTGAGAGCTTATAGTTTCAGAGGGTGAGTCCACGACCATCATGATGAGAAGTGTGGCAGCTGGCAAGCAGGCACAGTGCTGGAGCAGTAACTGAGAGCTTACAGCCTGATTGGCAAGTTGGAAAGAAAAGGAGGAAACTGGGAATGTCATGGGCCTTTGAAACCTCACATGCCACCCCAGTGACAAAGCTCCTCCAACAAGGCTGCACCAACTAATTCTTCCCAAACACTTGGACCAAGCGTCAAACAGGGCCTCGGCCGACCACTCTCAAGGGATGATGAAAGGTGTGCATTTTCAGAGAGCAGACATGCAGAAACCAACAGACCAAGTCTTCCAAAAGCCTACTCTGAAGCTCCTGTTGAACCTCTTGAAACCAACACAAAAGCACCAAAAGAAGGTAGCACTAGGGGCCAGGAAATTCAATGGCTGCCTTCCTGTTAGAAGCTGTGTCAGCCAGAGGAGAGTGGCAAAACTTCAAAATGATGAAAAGAAACTGGAATATCATCAACCTGGAAATAGCATTCAGAGACTCTTTCAGAAATACAGGGGAAAGGAAGACATTTTCAGAAAAGGTAAATAAGCATGTTGCCAGTGAACCCACATAACCAGAGATCGCAAGAAACTCTTCAAAAGCAAGAAATGGCTCTCAGTGGGAACCCAGGACCTTCACTGGCAACAGGCAGCATCAGAATTGAGAAAATAAATGGATGCAGCATGAGATGGCTTTATCTTTATGACTTTTTACCTTGACATGTTCTGCAACAGGCAAAAATGCTAACATTGTCTTATGGAATATGCAAAGTATGTTGGTATAACATCATGACAGCTGCAGTAAAATGGGAATAGATGGGCCCTGGAGGCTCAGCAGACTTCTGTATTTCATAAGAAGTAGAGTTTGTCAGCTGGGAAGAGCTAAAGGCTTATATTACAATCGCTAGGGCAGCCACTACCAAGCTAGTGCAATAAAATGCAGCTGAAATTGGTAATTAGGGAGACTATTTAGTTTGTTACTAAAGTCACTCGCTTGTGGTTTTGCTTTTGTTGCTGTGTTTTCCAGGGTCTTGCCTCCCAAATCACTGCCCAAGCCAGTGTCTTATTACTTCCTCCCTATTTTTTCTAAGATTTAAATTTGTTTTATGTGTGTGTGTCCAGAAGAGGGCATCAGATCCGTGAAGCTGGACCCAGAGGCAGTTGCAAGTGGCCTAATGTGAATACTGGTAAACAAACTCAGGACCTCTGGAAGAGCAGCAAGGGCCCCGGGCTGCTGAGCCGTCTCTCCAGCTCCCTCTGTGTTTTCTTGTAGAAGTCTGAAGGTCTCAGAGTTTGTGTATAAGTCTTTATTCTATTTTGGGTTGCTTTTTGCATGGAGTATGGAGTAAGAATTCGGTTTCCTTCCTCTGTGTGTGGATACCTGGGTTCCACAAAATCACTGATCCTTTCTCTGATGTATGTTCATGGCACCTTTGTCAAAAAAAAAAATCAATTGAGAGTAAATATGAGGGTTTTTTTCTGGGATGTCTATCCTGTCTCATTGGCTGGCTTCATTGCTTTATACATCTGTTTCTGTGCCAGCACCATAGTGTTTTCACTAGAGCTGCTTTGACATAGGTTTTGAAATTGGGGGTGTGGTGCCCTCAGCTTTGTGCACGTTTACTTAACATTGTCTTGGCAACTTGAGGTTCTTTGTGGTTTCACAGGAAATTATGATTTTTTTCTACTTCTGTAAAAAAAATTACATTAAAATTCGGACAGAGATTATGCTACCTCTGTAGATCACTTCAAGATAAACTAGATAATAATATAATTCAGCATATTAAATTTGTGAGATGAGGGCCTGGAGAGGCGACTTGGAGGTTGGAAGTGTTTGCTGCTCACTCATGAGGATTAGAGTTTTGATCCCAGTAACCACAGCAGGGTTGGGACTCACCAAGGCCTGTGACTCGAGCTCCAGGGGATCTGATGTCCTCTTCAGTCCTCTGTGGGGGCACCTGCACAGACATGTACGCATACATTCACCAGACACATGCATAAATAAAATAATAAATCTTTCTCAATTGTAAGGTCTGGAGGCTGGAGAGCAGCCTTGGCAGTTAAGAACATATGCTGTTCTTCCCGGACACCTGAGCTCAGTTTCACTGGACTGCTCACAGCTCCTACAACTACAGCTACAGGGACCCCAACACACTCTTCCAGCCTCCACTAGCATTCATGTATAGGCGGCATACATTCACAGAGACACACAACACACACCGAGGCATAACAAAAGTATATCCTTAAAAGCATGTAAAATGTAGCTGTTGCCACCCATAGAAGTAAATTGTTAGCTTTGATAGTATTTTCTTGAGAGGGTTGAAAATATTATACCAAAGACCCAGTGCTCACCCTTAAAAAGTCAGAAAAAGAAGACCGACCATGGTAAGGCTAAAGTAAACAAAACAGAAAAGGATAGAGAAGAAAGTGGTTGAATCATGAAGTCAAATACTGAGATGGAAATCAATGACTATCTACAGAGTCTAAAGGACAAGAAACACACAAACTGCCCTTTCCAGAAAACTCCAAGGCCACAGCTGCAGTTCTGTATCCTATGAAGTCACAAACTATCAACCTCCTAAAAGGATAATCAAACAGTACTGGGAGCAAAGTCTATACTACTGGGGCTGAAGACATGAGACCCCAAAATATAGCACACTGGGATCCAAGGGTCACTACAGTAGCAGAAATAAGAGTCCACTGGCCTGTCCTCCCCAAAGCAGGATGCCAAGGACCTCTCTGGCTTGCTCTAAAGCAGGTCCTAAGACCACTGCAGAAGTGCCTCCCTGACATGCATATAAAGGGGGTGTCCCTATCACTAAAGACTCGGGGGCAGAGAGGACAGGTGCACACAGGCCTTACTGAGCCCCAGTTGTCACTGCGATTGTGCTCCCTTGGTCCCATCCTGTTTCCCACCCTTGCCCGCTTTCCATCAGCCTGAAGCATAGAAAGACATATGCTGTGGGGTGTCTTTCTGTATACTGTGAATATGTGTTGCTCTGATTGGTTGGTAAATAAAGCTGTTTGGCCTATGTCAAGGCAGCTTAGAGGCAGGCAGGAAATCCAGGAGAGAGACAGGAAGAAGAAAGGCAGAGGCGAAGGAGTCAGCTTCCTGCCATCCAAGGAGCAGCATGCAATGGCACACAAGTAAAGCCACGGAGCACGTGGCGACATATAGATTAATAGAAATGGGCTGAGTTTAGTTATAAGAGCTAGCTAGCAAGAAAATTGAGCCATAGGTCATGCATGCAATTTGTAATTGGTATAAGCCTCTATGTGTTTACATGGGTCTGAGCAGCTGCAGGACCAGGCGGGACCGGAGAAAACCTTCCGACTACAGACATAAACTTTCCCATTTCTTTGATTCTTCCCTGAAGAGTCTTATTCCAATAGAACTCTTTTTTATTAATTTGTCCACTTTTCTCTTTTTCATCTGTTACTTTTTTGTTATGGATGAGGAAAAAAAGTCTTCTTCTTCCTACAGTATTTAAAAAACTTTTACATACTCTATCACATGAAGAATTTTCTTGAGTAACTTGCCTTATCAAAACAGATCTAAGAATAAATAGAAAATGTGAATAGCTCTGTATCAGTTGAAGAACTTATGTGTGGGACCTTGAACTGTGAAGGTATTGTGTTCCCCAAAATATTGTGCACCCTAATAAACTTATCTGGGGTCAGAGGACAGAACAGCCACTAGAAAGACATAGAGGCCAGAAAATGGTGGCACACACGCTTTTAATCCTATCACTTGGGAGGCAGAGATCCCTCTGGATCTCTGTGAGTTTAAGGCCACACTGGAAACAGCCAAGCATGGTGACTCATGCCTTTAATCCCATGAAGTGATAGCAGAAAGCAGAAAGGTATATAAGGCGTGAAAACCAGAAACTAGAAGCTTTTGGCCTGGTTAAGCTTTTAGGCTCTGAGCAACAGTTCAGCTGAGACCCATTCTGGATGAGGACTGAGAGGCTTCCAGTCTGAGGAAACAGAATGAGCTGAGGAACTGGTGAGGTGAGGTGGCTGTGGCTTGTTCTGCTTCTCTGATCTTCCAGCATTCACCCCAATACTTGGCTTCAGGTTTGATTTTATTAATAAGAACTTTTAAGATTCCTGCTACGTTGAGCCTTCCACAAAGAAAATCTGAGGCCCAGATGATGTTACTACAAAAATATGCAAATCCAGGCTACATTTGTTCATAAAGTAGAACTGGTTCAAATACTTCCCAGCTCATATTATGAAGCCATTAATGCTCTTACTCTAGAACCACACAACCAGATGGAACACCAAAACTAACCAGTATCTCCCACGGTCCTAGATGCCAAAGCCTGAGCCAAGCATCACTGGATTAGAACCGAGACTCTGGGAAGCAGCGCATTGCAGCATTGCACAGTGCAGTGGGACTTGTGCTGGGGTACATCTGAGAACACAGCTCACTTGATTAACCAAAACTCACATGGCGACTTCAGTGTTGGCAGAAAAGCATTCTGTAGTAGTCAACAACCTTTCAAGGCGAGACCTCTCAACAACTGAGCAATACCAGATCACAGACTCAGACTTACAAAGTCTGCTTAGGAGAGCAATTACAGCTGCTCTCAAGCTCGATGGTGAAATGCCGCCCCCTACCTAACATCAAGAACAAAGCAAGCAGGCCTCTTAAAGCCTCTTTGGCCTTGTCCCTAACAGTCTGATGATGCTCACCAGGCCTGAGCAGAAACGCACATCTGCCTTGTTATCCGACCTGGTTTTGGAAGTGAAAACCTTCTTAGGGAATCTTTTTTTTTTTCCAATGGACCAGAACTAAAAAGTACATTGAGTAAAGCTGCAATAAAGAAAATTAACTTTATGTTGAATCAATAGAAATGACCAAATAACAGCTAAGTTACTATTACAATACCATAAAATGCCAGAAAATTTGGGACTGATGTATTAGGTGATGATCAAAATCCATCTACTGAAAATGACTTTAGTGCCAACATGCCTCTCTAAGAAGATGTAAATAAATTGTTTGTGGACCAGAGGAAAAAAACTGTTCTGATTAGTCAACTTGACACAAACTAGAGTCACTTTGGAAGAGTAAACCTTGCTGTCTGATGATTGGACTGTGGCAATATTTATGGGGCATTTTCTTGACTAATTATTGGTGTGGAAGGACCTAGTCACTGTGGGAGGTACCACTCCTAGAAAGGTGGTCCTGGATTCTATAAGAAACCAGGCTGAGCGAGCCATGGGGAGCAGGCCAGTAAGCAACATTCTTCCATGGCCTCTGCTTCAGTTCCTGCCTCCAGGTTCCTGCCTTGAGTTCCTTTCCTGACCTCCCTTCATAATGGACTACAATCTCTAAGGTGCAGTAAACCCTTTTCTCCCCGACTGCACTGGTAACAGTGGTTATCACAGCACCAGAGAAGTCGCTAGAACACTAGTCTTCTCTTCTTCCCTGGTGTCACTCCAGCTTTGATGTGTATTAATGTGAAAAGCTTGACCTGTCTGCATGCAATTTAGAATGCACAGATGAGAGAAATCCCAGAGCATTTGTCTTCTGAGTCTAACTTCTCAATACAATGATCTCCAGCTTCATCCCTGGTCAGATTGTATGACATACAATTGAAGGAAATTATCTTTATTAAACTCATCATTATATATAGTGAGTATACATCAATAAAATTTTTTTTTTTTAATTCTCAAGTGAGAGCAAGAGAAAAGGGACCAGAATTGCCATGGCAGCAGCAGTCCTCAGGATGAACTGTGCAGTCTTTGCAATAGTGTCCTGATCCGAAGTGCTTTTTTTAAGTTTAAATGTTTTCAGAAAAGCGTGGATGCAAACTGTACAGCTGAGGAAAAGCAGCAGGACAGAGTTTCAGGCTTTACTCACTTTCCCCAAGACTTGCTGCAAATCTACAGAAACCATCAGAAGGTGGAATTGACAAAGGAACAGACACAGGTGCTGGCAGGAATGAAAGCCATAAGCTGAAGCCTGTGGTCCAGGCTGGCTAGCATGACGTACACTGCGGCCAATAACAGAGACCCTGTCTCAACCAAGGTAGAAGGTGAGGACCCACATTCCAGGCTGTTATCTAACCTCCACACCACACTGTGGCACATGCATGCCTGAACTCACATGCGTGAATACACACATACACATACACACACATACACACATACACACACACACACACACACACACACACACTATAAAAGTAATCATTTTTTAAAATTCATTCTTTGTGAAAGCTAGAAAATGAAGAGAGAAGAGAGATGGGTTGTATCAAAATCAGTAGTGACTCCTTTTTGCAGACTTCATATAAAACCAATAAGCAGCAGCTTCCTGAGTGCTTTCCTAAGCGGAAACTTAGAATTTGTGGAGTAAGACTAACCCCACTGTGTTGATGCCAGTGGGTAAAAATACCATGGTTTGCTCCACAGGGGAAAAATAGGAATTGTGCGATGTGTAGCAGGAAGTATTGTCAGCACAACAAAGGAAAACAGTGCCACCCACACGTCAGTCTGGACCCTCAGCACCAAACTCTGCAGTCTGATTTACATAAGGCACACAGCGGGTTGCATTGGAACTGAGCAGGCCTTGGGGACACCTCCCTTCTCCCCATACCTGTGCACACTTGACTTCTACTTCCCTTTCAGATTGGTCCAGTCCGCATGGTGCTTTTCAGCCAGCTCTTTGGTGTAAAATGCCTTTACCAGCCAACCAAGTCAGGCCTCCCATCTTCACTCCCCCCCTCCCCCCCACAGGCTGTGCCCTGCCTTTCTATCCATAGTCCCCCGCTTCAGAAACTGCACTTGCATTGCCTGCAGGTGAAGATTTGCATACACTTGCACACTATGTAGTGTGTGGTTTGTTATTATGGGGGTTGTGTGTGTGTGTGTGTGTGTGTGTGTGTATACGCATGCATGCAGGCATATATGTACATAGGTCTGGAAAGAAGAGACTGAGCACGTTGTCCACCCTGTTATTTGAGACAGGGTCTCTCATTAGCCTGGAGCTCACCAGACAGGCTGGCAACCCAGTGAGCCCCGGGGATCCGCCATCTTTGCCACCCAGGTGCTGAGATTAGACACATACACCATCATTCCCGACTCTTTTAAGTGGTTACTGGGGCTCAGACTCGGGACCTTATGCTTTCAAAGCAAGCATTTTACTCACTGAGCATCTCCCCAGCCCCTAATTCTCCATTTTCTAAGGGAACAATTGGAATTTTGAAAAGACCATAGTCACCACAACTGATGATAGATTCAAAAGATATCCATGGCAGGAAACTGAGGAACCCTGCTAGAGTCATACCAGGAGCTTATGGACAAGAGGGAAGATGGCTTTCAGTGTGTGGCCCCAGGTAATTTCAGATCCAGGAGACCATCAGTACCTTCACTACCAGCTGCCTACTCCTCTGTAGTGGCAAATTCCATCTGCTTGGTGTATCCGATACTCTGTATGTCTTGCCCAAGACAGTGCTACCTACATTCAGTCTGCACACAAGTGCTTTGCCGTCTGTGTGGAGCTTGTCCACAAACAAGCATCCCTGGAGGCCACACTTCTGGAGTTGCAAGTAGGCGCTGCACTTAAA
Source organism: Peromyscus maniculatus bairdii (assembly GCF_049852395.1). Lineage (NCBI taxonomy): Eukaryota > Metazoa > Chordata > Mammalia > Rodentia > Cricetidae > Peromyscus > Peromyscus maniculatus. The sequence goes on from NC_134854.1 coordinate 68,965,344, forward strand.
GGGCCCCTCTCTGAGATGAACTACACCATTCATTTCACACACATCCATCAAGCTCTGAGGCGGGTTTCTGGGTGGCTCACGTTTCTTTTCTATTTCCCCTCTTGTAGATAAAGAATTCATCTACAGAGAACGGAAAGGGAGCGTCATACTGCGGAATGTTGAAACAAATAATTCTACAGTGTTAATAGAAGGCAAAAAAATTGTAAGTACTCTCTCTAATGACCAGGATAATTTCAGAGTAATTTTTTCCCCTCCTTCAAGTCAATAAAGCAGAAAATGACTTTAGGCTTCAACTTTCGGTTGAGCCGAGGAGAAGCATTAACTTGTAATACCTCTGGCTGAGCAAGTAAAGATAATGAGAAATTGAAAGCACTAATTTAATAAGTTGAAAGCCTGCTTTCTTTCGGGGGGGGGGGTGTCCTGAAAATCCTTCCACAGGTGTTGGAAGCAAGTGTTGCATATCAAATATAATTGAAAGATAAAGTCCGAAAGCTTTCATGCATTTATGGAACAGTCCCAATAAAACCCACAGAGTAATACTTCAAGAGAACTTGCTCAATTTTATTTAAGAAAAAAAAAAATCCCTGCTTAGGGAATATTGACTTAGGTACCATGGCTGTGTCATGATAGAGAGCACTGGATACAGTAAGGGTTTTTTGTGGTTTAAAATAAGTACTAAGCCAATCTGAAGGTACTGCTTTTTCAGACAGGAAGCCTTGTTTTGGATTTGTGTATGAAAATATTAGTAAAGCTGACTGGTTCACTACCAGAAATCATCAGAGGGGAATTGATTTCCTTTCTCTGTTTACAGTGCACTGGTACTTGGTGTTAGGAGAAGTGCCCTGTGAATCTGAAGGCTGATCATTTTCTTGCCTGCTTCCTTTGGGACAGTAAAAGGAGGAAGCAAAGGTGAACATGTGAATAGTGAGAACTGAAAAATGGCCAAATGTCCAGGTCAGAGTGATGATAAACCAGCTGGGGTGAGGCTCAGACCTGAGGAAGAAGCCAGGCTAATGGAATATGGACAAGAAGAGCTATAGAAGAGGCCAGTCTGCCCCCAGAGAAGGCCCCAAGGCAGTGATGGCCAGGTCCAGGAGCTTTGCCTAGGGAAAGAAAGAGTGACTTCTTCACTGAGCACCCATCCTGGACCCAGTGGAAGCCACCTCTACCCTTTGCTCCAGGGACATTCAACTGCCTGTTGCATTTTTCTGTTGCATTTTTTCTGTTATAGGTTACTGTGTCTTTAACACAGATGCATCCTGCTCTTTATATAACCTGGCCCTAGCCCATGAGGGTGTCACTCCCAGAATCATCTTGGGGTCCAATCAAATTATATTCTCCATAGAGGACTAGGAGAGAAGAATGCGCCTACCCTATTGCACTAAAAGTTCATTTGGGGTAGAATTATGAAGATTTCATCTGACTCAGCCTACTTCGAAGACTAAAGTTACAGGAATGTTTTTAAATGTTTGTCAGGAAGAGAAAACACTCTGACTACTGCTGAAGGGACAGACATTTCCAGCTTAGGGTGTGGTTTAGTCTAAGCAGAGAGTATATGTACAGCTGTGCATGCAGAAGACACAGAGCACAGCCCCTTAGGTGCGGGAGAGATGGCTCAATGGTTAGGGGCAGTGCCTGTTCTTCCGGAGGACCCAGATTCCTAGCACCCCATGGTGGTTCATAGCTGACTATAACTCCAATCCCAGTGGATCCAATACCCTCTTTTGGTCTCCTCAGGCACGAGGCACATATGTGGTGTGCAAACATACATGCAGGCAAAACACGTATACACATAAAATAAAAGCAAATAAGTCTTTAAAATCAGTAGTTTTTAAGAGGCCATGTTTAACTGAGGTTGTCTTAGGCAAATAGTGAGACAATTTCAGACTCCACTCTAAGGACAGAAAAATGTTCACCTCACACAGTAACTGGCTTATTCCATTTACCACAGTCTTTATTGCCCTGAAATGTCACAAATGCACTAATTTACAAACATTTATTGGACACTGAATACATGCAATCTGATCAATGGATAATTTTTCACTCAAAGCCACATTTAAATGCTGCCAGAAACAGAGTTTTTAAAAAGGAGCACAGGATAAATGTCACCTAGCGGCCTGCACTGTCATTCAGATGCAGAATCTGGGTTTAATTTCTTCCCAGTTGCTTAGCTGCTGCAAGTGTATGGGCTCCTGTTTCTCTGTTTCCAAGTTAAAAGTAATTTCTCCTGTCAGCCTAGAACACGGGGGCTGCTGTGGTACCTGTAGGCCGTGTCTTCCTAAGGTAGAGCAGGGGGAAACCAAGGGACAGGGAACATTGTTACTCTTCTCGTTGCTGTGACCAAAACCCTGACAAGAAACAACTTAAGGGAGGTTTATGTGGGTTGATGGCTTGAGGAGGGCAAAGGTGGTCATGAAGGGGAAGGTATGGCAACAGCAGGCCCTGTGGAGGAGGATCTCACAGCAGGCCCTGTGGAGGATCTCACAGGAGGCCCTGTGGAGGAGGATCTCACAGCAGGCCCTGTGGAGGAGGATCTCACAGCAGGCCCTGTGGAGGAGGAGGATCTCACAGCAGACCCTGAGGAGGAGGATCTCACAGCAGACCCTGAGGAGGAGGATCTCACAGCAGGCCCTGTGGAGGATCTCACAGCAGGCCCTGTGGAGGATCTCACAGCAGGCCCTGTGGAGGAGGAGGATCTCACACCAGACCCTGTGGAGGATCTCACAGCAGGCCCTGTGGAGGAGGATCTCACAGCAGGGCCCTGTGAAGGATCTCACAGCAGGCCCTGTGGAGGATCTCACAGCAGGCCCTGTGGAGGAGGATCTCACAGCAGGCCCTGTAGAGGAGGAGGATCTCACAGCAGGCCCTGTGGAGGATCTCACAGCAGGCCCTGTAGAGGAGGATCTCACAGCAGGCTCTGTGGAGTAGGATCTCACAGCAGGCCCTGTGGAGGAGGATCTCACACAGGCCCTGTGGAGGAGGATCTCACAGCAGACCCTGTGGAGGATCTCACAGCAGACCCTGTGGAGGAGGATCTCACAGCAGGCCCTGTGAAGGAGGATCTCACAGCAGGGCCCGTGAAGGAGGATCTCACAGCAGGCCCTGTGGAGGAGGATCTCACAGCAGGCCCTGTGGAGGATCTCACAGCAGGCCCTGTGGAGGAGGATCTCACACAGGCCCTGTGGAGGAAGATCTCACAGCAGACCCTGTGGAGGATCTCACAGCAGGCCCTGTGGAGGAGGAGGATCTCACAGCAGGCTCTGTGGAGGATCTCACAGCAGGCCCTGTGAAGGATCTCACAGCAGGCCCTGTGGTATCAAGGAAAATGAAACTCTATAGAAAAGATATGTAACTGTGCAAAAGAGATATGTGGCTGTGTGGAGAATGTAACAATGTGGAATGTATCTATGTGAAGACAGATTTTCAGAGAAAGAGATTTTTAAGATGAAGTAAAAGAGAAAGTTAGCATCAGAAAGTATGTGTATTTCCTTTCAGACAGACAGAAAATTATTTCTAAATACCCTCAGATAAAAAAGTTTCCTAAAGACACCCTGAAGTCTTCTATTTACAACCCTGGAGCAGCTCTCGGGAGCTGGCCTCCCCCAGACTGCATTACCATTCCAGAAGAGAGGAAGGAGGAATGGGAGAATACCCAGGAATGGTCAGACCAAAGCAAAACCAAAGCCAGGCAAGGGAAACATCAAATCTTGCAGCTCCCTATCTAGCATCTGGGGCTTGTGATGAAACTATCCAGGTTCTATTGGACACAGGTAGCTCCTCCCGTCCAGCTCTGCTGCTCTAGCACCTCTCTCTAGGGTCACCTTCATGACACCTACAGCTTCTCTCAGCAGTCGACCTATTGCCCTAGCATCTCCAGCATCCCGAGAGCTCCAGTGCATCTTAGGCTTCCTCTTCAAAGCTGCATGCACAAGCACGTGCAGGTGCTCCAGCCTGCATGGCCTGCCAGTAGCTCTCTGGAATTTGGTACAAGATCCCTTGATACCTTCAGTTCACATCTTTCCTGCCTTCCAAACAAGTACATGCGGATAGTACTGTCAAGTTCTGCTGTGGACTTGGGATGGAGCTTGTCCACCACGAACAACAGCTGCAGCAGCCTCTGTGCACTAACCCCAGGGAAACGCTTGCCAAGACAGCTGCTTTCTGGAACCAGGAGCCCCTGTGTGGTGGTTTGAATAGGTATGGCCCCCATAGACTCGGGTGTTTGAGTGTTTTGTCATAGGGAGTGGTACTATTAGTAGGCATGGCCTTGTTGGAGTAGGTGTGGCCTTGTTGGAGGAAGTGGGCCACTGGGGGTGGGCTTTGAAGTCTCAGAAGCTCAAGTCTGGCCAGTGTGTCTCAGTCTTCCTTTCTGCTGCCTGTTGATCTGGATGTAGACCTCTCAGCTCCTTCTCCAGCACCATATCTGCCTGCACATTACCATGCTTCTGGCATGATGATAATGGACTAAACCTCTAAAACTGTAAGCCAACCCCAATTACATTTTTTTCTTTATAAGAGTTGCCGCGGTCATGGTGTCTTCTTCACAGCAATGAAGACCCAAGCTAAGACACCCTGCAGCAGCATTCCCAATTTAGGCTCCTTCCTTTCAAATGAATTTGTATTTGTACAAGTTAGAGCCTTTGGTAGGTGGCCATGCCCTCAGCCCTTCCTGCTGTCCCAATGCAGAGCAAGAACTTTTTCTTGAACAAATACAGCCTCTTTTCCAGCCTGTCTTTGGTTGCAGCTTTGAACTTATTCAAGTTGTTTTTCATCACCAGACTGCATGTTTTTCTGTCTTCCTGTAACACTTGATCTTTTTCATGGTAGGCCTGAATAAAGGTAACCAGGAGCTATACCCAGACCACGGCCTGATGCTCTCCTGCTTTTACATTTTCTCCATCAATCAAACTACTTTTACATTTCTATGTATTTATCTTATGGGTATGGGTGTCTGGATGTATGTCTGTGCACCACATGCATGCCTGGTACCTGAGGAGGCCCTGGAAGAAAGCATTGGATCCCCTAGGACTTGACTTACAGAAAGTTGTGAGCTGCTGTGCTAGTGCTGGGAACTGAACCCAGGTCCTCCAGAAGAGCAGAGTACTCTTAACTGCTGAGCCATCTTTCCAGCCCTAGTTCATTACTTTCAATTTAACCTCCTTCAAGCACTCAGCTAAAAGGTCTGCTACAGCCATAAGTTGTGTTTTATGACTGAGTATCAAGGTTGACAGAACAGAGGTGAGCAACTCTCTAGAAACATCTGTATGAATAAAAGGTGCGGAGGACCCATTCAACACCAGGGTCATGACCTTGAGCTTTGGATCTGCCTTCCCACTTAACTGTACTCGGGGACTACAGGACCCCTACTATTTGTAATGTCTGCCCCAGTCCTGACTCTCAGGAGTTGTGATGGTAACTGAGAGATTACATATAGCATCCTGGAAAACATAAGCCATATGTGGATTCCAGATGCTGGTCTAGCCTGGAGAGCTTAGGCAGCGCTCAGGGTACAGGAAGAAGGAATGAAGTTATCTAAACAGGAAGACCCAGAAGACAGCCAAGGCCACAGGAGCATGGTAAGAACACTGTGTTGTATTGGGCCATCCAAGGGTCCAGGCAGCAGCAGTAGATGGCAGAATCTGGGTGTCCAGACAGCAGTAGTAGACAAGCAGAATCTTCTTCCTAATCGGACATGGACTGCTGCTGTACAGAGGGAGGCCAAGTCCTCCCTATCACTAATGCTGTTAGTGACACTAACAGCTGGAAAACAAATTTAAAAACCAAACCCAGCCTGGTGGTGGTGGCGCATGCCTTTAATCCCAGCATATGGGAGGTAGAGGCAGGCAGATATCTGTGAGTTCGAGACCAGCCTGGTCTACAGAGTGAGTTCCAGGACAGGCTCAAAAGCTACATAAAGAAACCCCATCACAAAACAAACAAAAACCCAAACCCAAAGTAACTTTCACATGAGTTACATTTGATGTCTCAGGAATTCTGGAACATTCTATTTTACTCTTGCTTTAAAAATAACTTAAGTGTTATCTTATTTTCATTGTTCTTAAAAAGACTCTTTGTCAACAAAGGAGGTCTTTGGTATATCACACACCTTTTGCCCTAAAAAGTGGGCCGGCGTGAGGAAACCACCTGCCACTGTATAGTTGTGGCATAGGTCTGGTGATCATCCGATACCTAGAAAGTCTAGTGAGTCTCTCCTCTGCTATGCAGCAGGCTGTTTTCCCTGCTCTGGTCCCTTCATTTTCTCATGGAAGTGTGCTTAAAGGAGCCTTACTGCATTTTACTGACATAATTAAATAGGTTTTGGGGGCCCTAAATTCCTAATGACATTTAGCATCAGCTTGAAAGTACTCCTGGAACAGAACAGAACAAGACTTCTCAGGAGGAGAGGCCTGCGGCCTGTACTTGATACTTAGCTCTCTACAGCTGGACTGTTGTTGGCTTGTGTTGGTATTTTAACTCCCCTTGGTAAGGAAGCTGAGATTGTCCATAATCAGAACCCTAGCTTTACCCTGATACACCACCTGATGATTCTGCAGGGCTGCTTTGGGGGAGATGGCTGGATTGGTGTATTTTCAGATTTTAGGAATGGGAATGAGAGGTACAAGGTTCAAGAGTGGGGCACTGAGAAGCATTGTCCTCCAGGGAAACTCTTTATTGGAGGAGAATTAACAGTGTATACAGTACTGTGGAGTTCTCAGGACAGGGTCCTCCAGGAGAGGGAGAGAGAACCTTCCATTCCAATAGATAACATGGAGTGGGGGGAGGCTCTTAGTGACTACAGGGTCATAGCAGGTGTTTCCTGTTGGCTTCTGGCAGCAGATTGGAGGGTAGCAAGGCTCCACCACAGGGGATGTGGCCAGGTCTGTGGGGTCACAGCATCTGTTGTCCGACTTCTGCGACACACATACTCATTCTGTGCCCCTTTTACTGACAATACCAGTGGTGAGAGCAACACTTGTGTGTCATTTAAATTGTGCCAGACATTTGGGAGGAAGCCTGGGAAGACATTTCAAAAGCAATAAAAACTTTTGTATGTTTTGAGTCACTCTGGGGAATTTTCCACTAGTAAACAATCCGAAAGGTACGATGGCTTACATTAACAAAAATACCTGGAACTCAGAAGATGAGATGAGTGGGTAGAAATGGTGAATTAGGATGTAGCCCTTCAAACACCAGCTCCAGAGGCACTGGGGTACTATGAAAACAATTCATGATGCTCTATAAAATACATGAAGAATACAAGCAGGGCGCTTATGCATCCGCAAGTAATGGAGGGCATCGTCATTGCATCCGAAAGGCCAGGAATTAAATATTAACTGTGCAGTCGGTTCATCTTGCTGGCTGGCAGAGTCCTGTGTTGTTCCCTAATGCGATTTACACAGCTGCTGTCTCAGGGCGTTTATTCAGTAATTTTAATCTGATTCATAAAATTTGAAGCACATATTCCAAAGAGATGAGACATCGCTGCCCTCGTAAGATGACTATGAAGGACTGTACGGATGCCTGGAAGTTCTTGGAAGGGAGAGCCGGTTGGGAAGGAGGCGTTTGTGCCGAGCTTCTCCTTGTCCTCCTCCCTCTGCCTGGCCTCCCCGCTAACTTACTTAAGCTAATTACTTATTTTAGTCACCAAATTAACATTTAAGTAAAACAGCATTTTGTTTCTCTAACTTACATCTCCTTTTGATTTAATATCACTATTAGACATAGAATTTGAGTTTTATCTCAGTCTCTTCAAATTAATTAATTTTGACTCTTCACAAGAGGGGTGTAATTAGGCAACTGCTCAGAGCAGCCACAGCCAGCTGAACTGCAGGATTCCTGGGGACCACAATGTGAGGTCCCCTCTCTTCCTCCAGTGAGCCACTGATAGTAACTGTCACTTGTTCCCTTTAATTAATGTCTTCCTGGGACTTCATGCACTGTTGTCCACTCTGACTTGTGAGGTGACAAGTTTGAGAGGAGAACTAAGTACGTGCCTTCTGCCTCTTACCCTTTCCTGACCCTGAGTTCAGGGCACAGTTGTACCTGGGAACAAAGAAAGTTCTGATGGGCGCCATCACAGGAGGGAGACAGGATGGCCCTGGGGCCATGGATCCTACTCAGCAGCTCACCGTGGCCTGAGCCCCATGTGATGGACATGTGGTAACACTGGCAGCCCAGCACAGCCTGCAGGCTATCTCCAATCTGAGGCTGGGTTTTGCTTAGCATGGGAATGAACTCTAGAAGAGATAGCTTTGCCTTGGCTATCACATGGCAGCTCATGCTGTCCCTCAAATGCTCTGCTTGGCTAGGGACTGATTTACTTCAACTTGAAATTCAGATTTCTGGCATCTCCTGAAAAATAGGAAGATCTGGTGGCCATGGTTCCTTTTCTCGCAGAAAGCAAAATCTGGCAGGAACTCCTGTCTCAGCCCCTCAGATGGGAATGGGACTGGCCAGCCCTACAGTGCCCATTCCTGACTCCTACCCTTCTGGTCCAAGTTCAAGGTAGGTCTTCCCCACTCAGTTAAGATAATCTCCACAGACATGTCCACAGGCTAACCTAATGTAGATAATCCTTCACTGAGATTCTCTCCTTTGATAATTCTAGACTCTGTCAAAGATTGGCAATTCAAACCAACCATCACACCAGGCCACCTCAAGACAAGTGATGCCACAAGGTCTACAGGGTAAGGGGCTAGTAGTTCTTCATACTCTGAGCACCTACAGAGTAACCAGAGGAACCCCAAACACTGCACAATCATGGTCTCACATAGCTGAAATTCTTAAGAGACCTACAAGCCCAAATACTCGATGATGCTTTTATTATTGTATTACTGTCTTAATCGGGGTTACTATTGCTGTGATGAACCACCATGACCAAATAAACTCAGGAAGGAAAGGATTTATTCAACGTATGTTTCTACAGCACTGTTCATCACTGAAGGAAGTCAGGGCAGGAACTAAAACAGGGCAGAATTCTAGAGGCAGGAGCTGATGCAGAGGTCATGGAGAGGTACTGCTCACTGGTTTGCTCCTCTTGCTCCTCGTGGCTTGCTCGGCCTGCTTTTTTATAGAACCCAGGACCACCAGCTCAGAGATGTCACCACCCACCATGGGCTGGGCCCTCCCGCATCAATCCCCAATTAAGAAAATGCCATACATTTGGATCTTATGGAGGCGTGTTCTCAATTGAGGTTGCCTCCTTTCTGATGATTCTAGCTTGTATCAAGCTGACATGGAACTAGTCAGGACAATTATTTAATTTGGGGGGAATTTCATACATGAGTACTATATTTACATCATTTCCACCCCTCCCTCCCCACCCTTCAATTCTTCCTGTGTCCTTCCCAACTAGTGCCCCCACTCTGGTGAGGCTATATATACATGTGTTTAGGACTGATCAGTTGGAATCAAGAGACTTATTAACAGCCACTAGTTGCCTGTAGCTTTTCATCTAGGCATAGGGCCTCATGAAATTTTAATGTTTCCTGTCCATGTTGGCACATTAGCTGGTTTATCATTGTGCAGGTCTTGTTTGGGTGACCATGTTGTTGATAGTTCATGTGCGTATACTTCCTATTATATGTACAAGACACTATCACACAGGAGGTGTCATGGCCTCTGGCTCTTACAATCTTTCTACCCCCTCTTCTGCACTTTTTCCTGAGCCTTGCTTGTAGGAGTTACATTATAGATGTACAAACTGGGGCTAGGCACTTATTCTCTGCATTCTGACATTTGTGAATCTCTGTAGTACCCTCTATCTGTTGCAAAAACAAGTTTCTTTGATGATGGGTAAAAGCTACAGCTACCTGTGGGTATAAGGATCAATATTTAGAACACAGTTAGAAATTATATTCATTTAAGAAAACAGGAGTAGCAGGCTCTCCTCTAGGGCCTGTGACCTCTCCAGCAGCCACAGGCAGATGGTTGGATTTTGTACCAGGCAAGAATTCCCTCCTGCTGAGCTGCCCTTAAGTCCTATTAGATGGTTGTTGTCTCCCCCTTAGATATGAGGGCCACTATTGCACCCTGGGGATATCTTGCTATTCTGGTCACTGTTGTGGTTCATGGGCTTTACAACTGGGTAGGAATGTTGTTTGATTTTCTCCCTTGGCAGCTTGCATAGCACCTTCCAATACTATGAGAGCCAATTCTCAGGGAAAAAGCTTCCAGATCAGTTACAGCTCAATTCCTCCAAGCCCTGTGTCTGAAGGATGTAGTGTCTTCAGCAAAAATAGTTGAGAAAATAAGAAGCTAAGTTGTATAGCTGATGGCTTGGAGCTGAGAGAGCTTTGATTAATTCCACACTACAGTGGATTGGCCTTGGCCCCAGAGGACACCCCCCAAGATGCTGTTAATGCCTGCATCCATGAGCTGCACCAAATCCTATGGTCTATGCCCACCCTCAGTGAGCACACCATGGCCTTAACTCCCGAATATTGGAAAATGGCAGACAGTAAAGCTAGTGCACACGTCTTTCCTTTTTCACACCATTTCATGGGTAGGGAATTCATTCCTATTGTGGTGGGAGGTTTGTTTTCTGTTTCCACATGGAGTTGGGAACTTTTCCCTTAAAGGAAGCCTGTCAAGGCCTCTCCCTGGCACACTCAGATTGCCAGCCTTGCTGCTTTCGTGCTCTTAGATCATCATTACTATGTGAGATAAGAATGGCTTGACCACAGCAGGGCAGTATCATGACAGTCTGAGGCTCCTGCTGAGTGATGAATGAGTTGGCTGTGTGTGTGCTGTATGGGTTTACTGGGCAAAGGCACAGTTCATACCCAAGGCAGATGGCATCTGAAGGCATGTATCATGAACCCCACTTTAAATGAATCACTTCTAGAACTTTCCATTTACCGTTTTCAGACCACAGTTGACCCTGAGTAATGGATGTTGCTGACAGCAGAACCACAGGCCAGGGGTCTGCGATAAGCCATACCTCAGGTTCATGGGGGACATCTGTGTCTTAGCAGGCTGAGGCTGTGTCCACCTCTAATAAGAGTGCCATGCTTCCATATTATGGAAGCACATGCTAGGGGTTACTCCTAGAGGTCACTAAATATGCTCTGAAACAAACAAGCAGAACTGAAGCTAGAGTTTTCCCTGGTCCTGCCTGGTCCACAGTCAGGACAAATCTCTCTCACCCGCCAGTCCCACAGCCACTCAGACCCAACCAAATAAACATAGAGACTTATATTACTTATAAACTGTATGGCCGTGGCAGGCTTCTAGCTAGCTGTCCTTATATCTTAAATTAACCCATTTCTATTATTCTGTAAGTTGCCACATGGCTCGTAGCTTACCGGTACCTTACATCTCGCTTGTCATGTGGTGGGTGGCTGGCAGCATCTCTCTGCCCCAGCCTTCCTGTTCCCAGAATTCTTCTCTCTCCTTGTCCCGCCTATACTTCCTGCCTGGCCACTGACCAATCAGTGTCTTATTTATTAACCAATCAGAACAACACATTTAACATGCAGAACATCCCACAGCATCGAACATACAATTTAGCCTAAAGACAACAGATGTGGCTGAGGCTCAGGCAGTACCAAAGTCAGAGAAGATGCGTCCAAAGCTGTCAGAACACTCTTCGGTGGTAGATGGTCAACCTCCCTCCCAATCTGCTAATCGGCTACTGCACCTTGGTGTTTTTCCTGTCTTGTTTTCCCTAGTGACCTCAGTCCTAGGAGAAGTTCCTGAGTCTGACTGGTTCCAAATGGTGACAGTAGATGAGAGAAGATGGCAGAGGCAAGCTCAGAAGTCCGCCAGTCCGCAAGCCTCCTTCCCCATGCACAAGGCCAGGCAGCTGTCCCTCTGACTTTGACACATGTTCAGTTGGGTTGCATGTGTGACTTCTTGTGAGTCAGTTAACCCTTTCAGTGCTCGCCTTCTGCCTCACCTCACCTTGTACTTTACATCTTCTCTCTTCATGGGTTTTACAAAGAGATTGTTCTAAAAGCAGCAAAGATTTTGCTGTCTCCCCACTGTCTGCTGACAGGTAGGAGCACTTACTGTTTTACACATTTTCCCTCCATTTATGCCATTCCTACAGCACAAAGCAAGAAGACAGACAGACCATAAAAGCTTGTTAAAGGTTTGAAAACTTTTTTTTACCGAGACAGGGTTTCTCTGTGTAGTTTTGGTGCCTGTCCTGGATCTTGCTCTGTAGACCAGGCTGGCCTCGAACTCAGAGATCTGCTTGGCTCTGCTCCCGAGTGCTGGGATTAAAGACATGTGCCACTGCCACCCAGCAGGTTTGAAAACTTTTAAAGATGATATAAAAAATGTCAACTCTCTAAAGACTGACACCAAACTTTACTACAATGCTAATTAGAACTCTGATAAAATTTTAGAGTTAAGCACTTAAGCTTTTATTAACATGGATTAATTATATATAATGAAGAGTCTCGTGCCGTTTCCGTCTGTTTGTGTGATCTAGTTCATCACATTCCCTTCCATTTGCATTTTTTGGCTCCCTCCCACTCCTGCTGAGCCCACTCAGCCCTTGTTGATTGTCATAGCTTCTTGGGTTTTGCTGTTTTGATGAGCCAATAAGTTTCATTAGGATTGCTTACAGGACCATAGGTAAAAGGTTAATTAAAAGAATAGGACACCTTACCAGTGACTATACCACTGGAGAAATGTCTCTCCCTTCCTCATCAACTATTAACACACAACAGAGGCATCTTAAAGAAGGAAAGGTCTGTTTGGCTCAATCCTTCATGACACAAGGCGTGGAGAGATCACTTTCTTTTTAGGGGTGAAAGCTCGCAGCAGCAGCAGGAGTCCATGTCATGACAGACCAAGAAGCAGAGAGCATTAGAACTGAGGCTGGACTATACCATCAAAGGCCCACCCCTAGTGGCCTACTTCAGTCATGTCCTATATCCTAAAGCTGGAGAACAAGCATTCAAAACACAGAACTATGGGGGATATTTCTGACTCAAAGCACAACCTCGTCTATAAGACTGAGCACCTGAGATAGCCATGAAGTCCTCACACTTACAGTAACATGAGCCCTGTTACTAACAGTGAAAGTTCACTAATGACATCGCACTCAGATTGACAGCAACAACAGCTTTGCCCCCTTGCTGTGGCCGGGCCAGATTATTACTCCCTGAATGTTCACATCGGTCACAAGATGGGAAAAAATATTATTTCCATTTTCAGAAGCATGAGCAAGTCAAGAAATTCTCAAACTTTCACATAGAAAATGGTGTAAACAGGATGCAAAACACAGGCTTTCTGACCTCACAGTCCAAGCTCAAAATGGTCTGACTTTACACAAAAGTGGACGGGGAGTGGTAGAGACTAGAGAGTTCAGAAGGTGGCTCCAGTCACATGAGGCTTTGACTCTGAATCATGTCAATGGGATGAACTGAGCTGAGGGAGACAAGACCCTCCTAGAGGGCCCTGCCGGTGCCACTGGAGAGCATGTGACACCCACAAGTACAGAGAAGTCAATCCAAATTGTGATCAAGTCTATAGTAGTTTTTAAAAGTCAATCACAAAAGAATTTCTCAAAAACTAGGAAGCCCAGAAGCTGAAATAAGAATGATGACTACATTTAGACTACTTGGTAACTTTTAAATTTTAGACATTAAAAACATAAATCACTACACAGATGGATGATGTTTACAATTCTATGTTTACTAAGACATAACATTTGAAATCTATGAATACTTCTTCCCTGTGGGTTGGTGGAAGGCAAGGAACCAGTGGAAGGAGGGAAGGTCGCAGGAATTGCTCAGTGGAGGCTGAAACAGAGCCTGATTGTTTGGCAGTTTGTCTGTCTGTTATTCTCACTAACAGAAAAAGTGGGCCTAGGACCTAAATGTCCACAGCCATGGGAGTTTGGGGACAGGCTCATCACAAAGGCATGAGGTCGCTCTAAGACTGGGAGCTGGGACTTCTCTGAGCATACCTCGAATGCTTGCTGCCTTGGCTGATCTTGACCTCATTGAACCCTCATCAGGGGCTGGATGCAGCCTGATCTGGGTGCAGGAGGCTGCATCTTCCAAGCTTCCTCCAACCTATGTTACATCAGCTTCAGCACTGCCTCCCTTAATACAAATTAAAGCTAATCATTTATTTATTTAGAAAATAACTATAATCCAGAGGCCATCACTACAGATGCTAGGAAGGTCATAAAACCTTAACCCAGTAAACTTGACAACATACATAACCTGGATGACAGCATGCTTGGTGTGGTGGTTTGAATGAGAATGGCCTATATGGGCTCATGTGTTTGAATACTTGGTCCCCGGTTGATGGAACTATTTGAGAAAGATTAGAAACTGTGGCCTTGGAGGAGATGTGTCACAGGATATGGGCTCTCTCTGCCTCGTGGTTGTGTCTCCAGATAAAAGCTCTCTCAGCTATTGCTCCAGAACCATGCCTGCCTGTCTGCTGCCATGCTCCGTGCCATGACAGTCATGGACTCCCACCCTCTGAAACTGTAATCCCAGAATAAATGCTTCCTTTGATAATCTTCCTTTTTGAAAAAACAGAAAAGGGGAAGTGCTGTGGGATGTCCTGTATGCTGTGAATATATGTTGCCATGATTGATTGATAAATAAAACGCTGATTGGCCAGTAGCCAGGCAGGAAGTATAGGCAGGACAAGCAGAGAGGAGACTTCTGAGAGAAGAAGGCTGTCAGAAGATGCTGCCAGCCACCATGAGGAGAAGTGTGATGTAAGATACTGGTAAGCCACGAGCCATGTGGTAACTTATAGATTAATAGAAATGGGTTAATTTAAGATATAAGAACAGATAGAAAGAAGCCTGCCATGGCCATACAATTTATAAGTAATATAAGTTTCTGCTGTGGGATGGTCTGTATGTCAAATTGCTCTGATTGGTCAATAAATAAAACACTGATTGGCCAGTGGCTAGGCAGGAAGTATAGGCGGGACTAACAGAGAGGAGAAAAGAAAGAACAGGAAGGTGGAAGGAGTCACTGACAGCCGCCACCATGACAAGCAGCATGTGAAGACGCCGGTAAGCCACAAGCCACGTGGCAAGGTACAGATTTATGAAAATGGATTAATTTAAGCTATAAGAACAGTTAGCAAGAAGCCTGCCATGACCATACAGTTTGTAAGCAATATAACTCTCTGTGTTTACTTGGTTGGGTCTGAGTGGCTGTGGGACTGGCGGGTGACAGAGATTTGTCCTGACTGTGGGCAAGGCAGGAAAACTCTAGCTACAAGTTTCTGTATGTTTAATTGGGCCTAAGCAGTAGCCAGGTGGACACAGGAATACTCCAGTTACAGTAGTGTCTTATCACAGCAATGGAAAAGTAACTAAGACAGCCCCTAATGGCTGTCATGAATTGAAGGAACAGTTTTGAAACTACATCTAGAAAATGTAAGGCTCAAGGGGCTTCTGAACATTTAAGGAAGAGATATCAATTTAATGTGAAGTTTTACTATGATATGAATATTTCCCCCCAAATTCCTGTGTCAGAAAAATAGCTCCCAAATTCTTCTGTGAATAAGGAGGTGGAGCTTCTTTATAATAATTGGGAGTAGATGAGGCTTTGGGGATCTGGTCCTATGATGACACCATTGGCTTTGTAACA
The DNA here is from genome assembly GCF_049852395.1 of Peromyscus maniculatus bairdii. Lineage (NCBI taxonomy): Eukaryota > Metazoa > Chordata > Mammalia > Rodentia > Cricetidae > Peromyscus > Peromyscus maniculatus. The sequence goes on from NC_134854.1 coordinate 68,980,928, forward strand.
AGAGGAAGAGACACCAGAGCTGGTAGCCTTGCTTTTATCTCAGTGTCACAGAGCAGAGCAACCAGACAAGCCTCACCAGATGCCTGTGTCTCTCTCTCTCTTGGAGTTCCCTGATTGCAGAACTATGGACCAAATAAACTATTGCTCTCTATAAATTTGTCTCAGATCCTTTGTTATAGCACTAGAAAATTGAGAAAGACAGAACAAATAGCAGAGGATGAAGAAATACTTCCTAAGTTTATTCTATAGCCAGCAGCACTTTGAGATGAAAACCAATATACTACTAGAGACCAGTTTCCCTCATGCTCACAGATGCAGAAAGCTTCAACATAACATGGGGAAATTGAGCCCAGAAACATTCACAGGAGATAATACATCATGGTTGGATATAATTTATTCTGGGAATGTACGGTTGGCTTCACATCTGAAGATAAAACAATATCATTTATCATATTGACAAACTAAAGAGAACAAAACAACAAAATCACCTCATACATACATATATATATATATATATATATATGGCATCATAAAAACCCAACAGAGACTTATTATGAAATCTCAGAGCAAGGTACTAATGAGTAGGTGGATGACGTCACCTTCAGAGAGCCTCAGAGGCCACTGTACAAAAGGGCAAAGGCTGACCGCCTTGTCTTCATAGCCCAGAAAGCTAGCAATGCCCACCTCCTTCACAGTGCCAGCACTTCTGTGGAGTGGGATTGAGTACCACGTAGGAAGAGAAGAATCTATCCACAGAAAAGATGACTATGAGGAAAATTCCAAGGAATCTATATTTTTAAAGCCACAAACCTAAACTTAGTAACACTTCTGAGTGTAAAGTCAAGATGCCCAAATCCAATAAAACCCTGTACATTAGCAACTCGTGATTGTGTATTGACATTGAGACACCATCCATTGTGTATTGACATTGAAACATCCATCATATTACATAGAGATGAATGTAACAAAACAGAGGTGAGATCTGCATGAGAAAAACTACAAAACTGTGGGGGGAGACTAAAGATGGGAACCAGCAGCCTTCCTTTCGAGGAGAACAGACAGTGTGAGATAAAGTGGATGTTAACTTGGCAAATGGTTAGCTCACAGGAAAACAAGCAGAATGGTGCCTTATGGAGCACAGAGACAAGGCTGTTTGTGACTTCATCTGTCACTAGCCATTGAAGGATTTACCTAGAAGGTGGCCTTAAGGAAATGAAAACTTGGAAGATTCCAGGCATAGAAGAAGAAATGCATACCTTACAGGGCTCCATGCCTGGCCTGCTCTGGGATGGAGTAGAGAAAGGAATGATGTGAGAGAAGCATAAAGAAGAGAAATGGGCAGGCTATGGGGAGGGGACAGGGCCAGGCTCGGCCTGCTGGTCATCAGAGCTGTAGTGGTGACCTCTGGTGAAGTGGGAAGCTCACGGGGATTTCCAGCAGGGAACTTGATAGTGAATTACACATTTCAAAGTGTAACACCCTAACCACTGAGGGGAGACTGGTTGCCAATCAAGTCAAGAGCCAGGGAAGGATCTCAAGGAAGTGTGCTCACCCCGGTGAGGGTGCCAGCTGAAGCCAGAGCGTGGGGGCTCAGAACATATTTCTACAGAAAGCTCAGAGAATTCTGAGCAACTGAATAAAAGATACAAAAGAGTAGAGAGAAGGGGAGAAAAGAGGGTGGCCGGGGAGGAGAGGGGAGTTAGACGCCACCATGAGCAGTTACTCTCATCTGAGAGGAGGGAGGAAAAACGGAAGCTGGAAAGAGAGGACAGAGGATGGGGATGAGCACCAGACATCCAGGTAGAGCTGCAAGGAAACAGTTGTCTACTTAAGGTCCCATCCAGGCTTTGGGTGTCTCAGCAGGGTATGTGTACACTGGACTCCTCGGGGGTAGCTGCGTGTGGTTTTTAGAGTCCTAAGATTACATGGTGTCACTTGAGTGGTTTTCTCTAGAAAAGTGAAGGTCTCAATGTTAGACCTGCACCCCAAGGCCTGGAGCCAGAGAATGTGGGAAGCTCTAAACAGCAAGAAAAGACATAGGAGGGAGGTGGGCGTGGGTGCGTGCGTGCGTGCGTGCGTGCGTGCGTGCATGCATGCATGCCACTGGTTGCAGACAGTACTCTACAGAGAGGGGAGGGATAGGTTGTCTAGTATGGTGACAGCTGAACTATGGCATTTACCAAAACAACACTCTGGGTACCGGCAGAAGAGTGATATGGGCTAAATAGTGGGGGTGGGATGCAGGAGAGAGCAGGAGAACATCAGAGCATAGAATACTCTCAGGCACTTTCAGCTGGTCAATCTTGTGCAGATAAGGCCAACATGACCTGTACCATAGATAACAAGGAGTGACTATGCCTAGGAGCTAAACTACCACAGAAACCCCAAGTGACACCTACAGTGGTCAAAACTGAGAGACGATCACATTACAAATTACTTCAGAGGAGGGTGGGACTGTGTGTCCACATATCCACAGTGGGGTATAAATGCCATTTGAGGAAAATGGTTTATCAAAATCTGTTGAACTTTTTTTAAACTACCATTCATCATCATCCTAGCCCTTAAATGCTTAACCTTTAAAAACAGTTACAGGCCCACATCCATAGAGACACGTGGGTAGAGTCTTTAGTGTGGTGCTGCTCTTAGTCACAGCGGATGGGAGCTCCTGTACAGTTGCTCCCCTGTTCACAGTTTCTGGAGCTGAGATTCTCCATGTGATGAGGTTTACTGCACCCCACAGGATTACTCTCAGAACATTGGAGCCATCTCCATCATGGCATGAACACATTTGAGCCATCCTGCATTGGTCCTGCGTTGGTGTGTCAGCTGAGACAGAGCACAGAACATTCTGCTTTCTTGCTCAGCTCTCACACTGTGAACAGTTGCTCCTTCCTTGTGGACTGCAGAGCACTGTGTTTGCCACATGTTTATTTGTGGGTGTTCTCACACTTACAGGGGTTCCCAGGTCTAGTGCTCCTGAGAACTGGAAGGTTGTAGTGTGTGCACCCAATGGAGATAATGTGGGTGCAGGCTCAGCGTTGTGTGGCTGTTCCAGTGCTTCTGGCCAGGAGTTAATGTTAATGGTTCAGCCATGCCTAGTCAGTAAGGTATCTTTCAACAGAAACACACAATTCAGAACACTGCATCTTGATCAGTTGGTGAAAATGTGGATACAGAGGCATGAGGAGCAAAGTCCTGGGTTCCCCTAGATGTGGGGCTCCAGTGTGCACTGATTTGGTGTTCATGGTGGCTTTTGGAATGCAGCCGCTGAGAACCACCCTGCCTTTAGTGAAGACTGACTGCATGAATGAAGGCACATGAAGGTTATACATCTAGCACAAAGAGCAATAATCCAGACAAACCAGCTCCTTGCGATCATCTCCTGAAGATCTCATTGCATGAGAAGAAGCTGAGACACAAAGATGCATAAGGCATTATCACTTTCAATGGTGTGGCTCACTCTCTAAGTGGTCACTGCAGCACTGTGGAGTGATGGACACCAGGCCAATGATGAGGGCCTTCGCGTGGGTGGGGTGGGGTCAGAGCAGGAGTGTGTGCAAGGGCAGAGGGCAGGGTAGGTCAGAGGAACCTCGTGGTTGGTGATGCACGTATCCACATTGAAGGCTGGAGACAAGGGAATTTGGCAGAAAAGCAAGCATGCCCTCTGTGTGCTGACTCCCGGGGAATCCCACATGGTAAAGAGACAAGTTACAGAACAGTGTGTTACTTCTGTTTAGTGACAACCCTGCTGAGCATATGCTTCTAAATATAAGAATGAAAGAAAAAGATGATAATTAGGCATTGAGAGATTGGGGGTCTTACAGGAAAATGGTGCTTGTTTTTATGTTTGTTTCCATTGATTTGCTTCAGCAGACGCAATAAGGACTGTTTTGTTGAAACTTGAAATACAGCACAAACAGAATTTTTGAAAGCATCAATTAACTACATTTTGATTGGCTAACTAAGAAAAGATATAGCTGTACTTAATGTTACTGGTTCACTGCTTAACTTATCTCAGTAGAGGATTTTGAGGGTGTCTCCAGTGTTACTAGGACTCAGAGTTGTTATGGGCGACACCTGTAAATTCTGTTTTCTTTTTTCCTCTTAGGAATCCTTAAGAGCCATCAGATATGAAATATCCCCGGATAAGGAATATGCGTTGTTTTCCTATAATGTGGAACCGGTAAGTCTGACTCTTTCCCTTATGTAGAGGAATGATCTTCTATGCTGCTACCTTCTGGGAGTGCTTCCTGAATGCACCTTCCTCATGACCTCCAACCCTGAGACAGCCCCTTTCATGTGTCACACTGCCACACGGCAGAGAGAAGAGACATAAAATCATTCTTGGCAGGAAAAACAATGACTCCTTTTAAGAGCTGTTTCCTGGGGTTTTCTGGGGGACATGAGTCTCCTTGGAGTTACCCCTTGTACTTTTATTCCCTGGTTCCCAGTGAATTGATCAATTTTAGCCCTGAAACAAAAGGCAGCTGCCAGTGGGTTCTGCCTGCACTCCCTGGCCATGCCAGAATCCTGATGAAAGCTAAATCACTTTCCCTTATATATATATTCTTGTTTGCTGGTGCTTTATCAATCTCCTGCACCCTAAAACTTGCTGAAAATTTCTCACCCTGGGTTTGAGTAGCTGCCTAAACATCCATTCCCTGTCTGGCTCTTTCTCATTCCCAGCCCCTTCCAGTTCACTGGTCTTCAGTTCTCCTGAGATCATCTAGTTAGTGTTTCTTGCCCCTCCCAGGGGGTAAGAGCCCCTGGGAGAGGTGTCTCACATCAGAGAGCTCTGTGGTGAGCCTTGCATGAGAAGGGGTATTGATTTCAATCTTGTGGCATAAGCCGGAGAATTGATGTGTGTAGAGCAGCAGTCCAATTCTAAATTTTCTAAAAAGTTTGGCAACCAGGCTATTTATGGATATTTCAACCTTATTACAATAAATGTAGACCTTTGAAACTCTCTCTTAATTTTTTGAATGTCTGTTATCCAAGAGTGTTCGTTTTCAATCTCTAAATTCTCTGGGACAGTTGGGCATCTGGGTCTGTTTGCTCGGGTGAGTCTCAATTCTATAGGAAGAGCTTCCACCTCGGCACTGCCCTATTTGGTGTGCCCAGCCCTCAGCTGGCTGCCTGAAGCTTCGAGCAGCTGAGCATGGTGTCCACAAAGGACAACTCTCTCACAGCTCCCTTCACCACCCTTAGAAACGCCCAAAGTTCAGTGCAATCAGGCACCCGAAGTGCTCTGGATCTTCTGCTCCAGACTGAAGTTCAGGCTGTCTTGAATCATTTAATCACTAAATCAGCCAACAGGGGGGTCCAGTGTATCCTGCCCCCGAGAAACCTTCAAAGCAAATCTTGTATTTCTTCCTCAGAATGTTCTGAAGGAGACTGTCAGGTACTCAGTGGCACAGGAGTGCTCTTGTGCTTGGTTCCATGTATCTGTGCATAAAAGGATCCTGTGCCAACTGCTCTCCTCTTCCCCAGGACTCCTTTGAAAGGACACCCTGGGGTCCCATCACAACTGACAACCATTTGGTAATGATGATTTTGTCTAACATGAGTCTTTTTTTTTTTTTGCAAGAGATTGACAATGGTTTCTGATGATTATTAAAATATTACACTTGCAATACTGAGGGGAGGAACCAATGGGTGATAGCATTTTTTTAAAAATATTTTTTAATTAAGAAATTTTCTACTCACCCTACACACCGCCCACAGATCCCCCTTCCCCCCTCCTCCCACCTCCCAGCCCACCCTCCCAAGCCACCCTCAATCCCCACATCCTCCAAATCAAGGTCTCCCATGGGGAGTCAGCAGAGCCCGCACACCTAGCCGAGGCAGGTCCAAGCCCCTCCTCGCCGCACCAAGGTGACCACACTGCAGGCACTGGGCTTCCAAAAGCCTGCCTATGCACCGGGATCCCAATCTCTCTGCCTGGGTGTCCCCAAACAGTTTGAGCTAAACAGCTGTCTCCCATATCCAGAGGACCTCGTCTAGTCCCATGGGGGCTCCACAGCCATTAGTCCACAGTTCATTGTTCTCCATCAGTGTGGCTGGTCATCTCCGCATGTCTTCCCATCATGGTCTAGACACCCCTCTCCCCGCACCCTCGTAATCCCTCCTCTCTCCATGGAGCTCAGCCCGGCGCCCCTGCATCCACTGCCATCAGTCACTGGATAAAGGCTCTATGATGACAGTTAGGGTATTCACTAGACTGGTCACCAGAATAGATCAGTCCAGGCATCCCCTCAGCCACTGCCAGCAGTCCAAGGTGGGGTCATCCCTGTGGATTCCTGAGAGCTTCCCCAGTACCCTGCCTCTTCCCACTCCCATGATGTCTTCATCTATCATGGTATCTCCTTCCCTGCTCTCCCACTCTGTCTCCTATGTTCTCACCCCGCCTCATTAGTCTTAACACATGGAACACTAGCTAGAAATGAGACCTTTGATGTGACCCTTTCTCACTCAGCAGATTTTTATTGAAATCTAAACTAGGGTCAAAAACAAAAGTTCCATTAGTTTTCTCAGCCAAAAGAAAACACAAAAATTTGAAAGGATTCAGAGAATAATAAAAACATTTAAATATAAAAAAAGTATTTGCTTCTTGTGATAAACACCATGAGCAAAAGCAACTTAAGAGAGTAAAGGGTTTGTTTTGTTTTGTTTTGTTTGTTTGTTTTTTGTTTGTTTTGGCTGACTCTTCCAAGTCAGGATCCATCATCAAGGAAAATTGGGGCTAGAATGCAAGGCAGGAACCTGGAGGTGGAAATCATAAAGGGAGCGTGATTGGCCCACTTTCTGGCTTGCTCTCTGCTAGTGTCCTGATACAGCCCAGACCCCCTTGCTAGGGCTGATGCCTCCAATAGTGGGCTGAGCCCTCTCTTACCAATCATCAGTCAAGACAGTTCCTCACAGACTTGCCCCAGCCACTAGGATGGAGGCAGTTCTTCAGGTGAGGTTCCCTTTCCCAGGTGACTCTAGACTGTGTCCAGTTAACAATAAAAACAAACCAGCAAAATATGAAAATTCCATAGTTAAAAGTCCATCTATACTTGTAACTTGAGCAGAAGCAGTTGCTAGTGGTTTCAGTACCAAGTGGCCACTATGCCATCAATTGTGAGCACAGATTCCCACAATCCCTTCTGTTTCTGGAGGAGACAGGAAAGGGGATGCGCATGGATTCCTGCTTGTCCATCTGGTGGGGGGGACGTCCTAACCAGATGAACAAAGTTGTGAACATTTCTAGAAAAAGGGGTGGGTGCTTTCACAGGGAAAGTCCTAACCTGTAATTATGGAATAAGTGGGATGGAACAAGGCTTCCTAAGCTGTGGTTAGTAATTATTATTAAGAGGGTTAGGTTAACAATATAATGATTAATTTACTAATAATATAAAATAATTCATATGCAAAGAAATCTGAGAACTGTAATTAAAGTTAAGTGTTTCCTTACTGCAGCACACGGTTGAAAGGTTTGGTATCCCCAGGGGGTGCACAGCATTTCCCAAGGGACCTTTTTTTTCAGTTTTAACATAGTGTCTGTATTAATTTTTTTCATACATCGTATTCTGATTACATTCCTTCCCCCTACCCAACTCCGATCAAATCCCTCTCACCACCCTATCTACCCAACTTCATACTCTCTCTCTCTCTCTTAGGGAAAAATAATACAAAACAAAAAATGCACACATAAAAAATCGGGGTCTATTTTTTCTCTACCCCCAAGCACAGAGCCTTCCCTGGTATGGTTGACATACCCCATGTCACTCCACTGAAGAAAACCAGCCCTTCCTCTCCCAACAGGTATCGACCACAAATAGCTCCTTGGTTAGGGCTGGGATTCCAGGCTCTCCTCCCTGTAAAAATGTAACTTATCAAGTATATTTGATTGAGAATAAACTCAATCATGTTTCTCCAGACATAAAGTACCTGTGGGTCTATAAGCAGTGTGCCTGGAATATGGAGTATCATGTTTCTATGCACGTGGTCCCGGTCTTATGGTTGCAAAGCATATCTATTTTCTATTTTCCCCATCTCATCTCTTCCCTAACAATTATTCCTGCCTCAAAGAGCTAATGTTTGTCACATGAGTTCTGTTTCAGAGAAAGAAAGAACTTCCTGTCATTTCTTATGGCACATCTTCTAGAGAATTCTCGTAGAACTGAGCTAGATGTCAGGGGAATAGTAGGTTTTAATTTGTAGTTTGAAAGTGATACTAACTCCCAATAAGGAAAAAAAATGCTTTAGAACAAGCCTGCTTCATTAGTGCAGTCCTGTTCCTTCATGCAGAGAGTGGCTGGCAAGCATGACACATTTCCTAAACTCTGCAGAGGAAGAGGAAAGATAATTGAAACTGCAATATCTTAGATCATTTCAAAATATATGCACTTTGTGAGAGGAAAGAGAAATTCTATCTGCAAAAGATTCTCACTTAGATAACACTTTCCTTAAAAGCCCTGAATATTTGCAAATAATTTGACTTTCATGTTTAAAGATGACATTGAGAGGGGCTGTTTTTAAAGCCCCTTAACACTATTCTATCCCAAATAAAATAGCATTTTGTCCAAAAGATGTTCTAAATAAAGGCCCAGTCATTCAGTCACCGATGCATGTAACAAGAGACCTCAACACTCAGTGGCTTAAAACAAACAGTATCATGGTCTCTGTGGGTCAGAAATCAGAGCTCAGGTTAGCTGGATCTGTTGACTTTGAGTCAACAGGCTGATGTCAAGAGTCGTTATTATGCCTGGGTGTTGTGGCACAGACCTGTAATCCCAGCACTTGATATGCTGAGGCAGAAGGACTGGTATGAGTCCAGTACTATAGTTCTGGGGGGGGGGGGTCTATGTAGCATCTTTATTCTACTGATCCTGAAACACAATAACAGTGAGACAGCAAAACTCATCTCCTTTCTCCCTAAACTTCATTGTCATGCAAGTACTGAGTTGCATAATGAGTTATGAGGATCCTGTTCGAAAACTGTTCTCATCATCATCATCATCATCATCATCGTCATCATCATCTGGGCTACAGTTACATCTTGAGGCTCTGGTGAGGAATGGTCCATCCCAAGTTCCTTCACATGGATATTGACAGGGATCCCTGATGGACTATAGATCAGAGAATAGACTCAGGATCTCCCCCCAAAGACCCTGGAAAATTTAGTGGCTTGTTCCTTGGAGCAGCAAGCAAGAAGAGTGTTGACAGGGCAGGTGCTGTCAGTACTTCTGATCCATTGCAGAGGCCCCCTCATCTTACCATAGTCCATTTGCTAGATACGGGGTCCAGCCCATCACAAGAAGTATGGACTGGCGAGTTGGGAAGTCTCTGAAGCTGTTTCAGAGCTTACCCCTGTACCTGTGTCTCCTTGGTCCTCTTTCTCACATGGCTCCCAAAGCTCCAAGAGGTGAGAGAAACAAGGAGGTGTGAGTTCAGCATGGCCTTGAGAGAGTACCTGTGCTGGGGAGATGGATGTTCCCCTCACTCTTTTTCAGTGTTTGCATGATTACCAAGTTTATTGGAGAAGGGAGATGAGCTAGTTGTTAGTGACTCAGAATTACTAGGCTAGCCAGTATGGGTAACACCTTCCCTGCCTGGATTCGATACAGATTTAATAAATGGTGAAGAAGGAGCCTAACACAGTTCTTTATAGGTGGTGCTCCTCTGTCTCACCATTTTTGTGTGTTCAGGATCAGTAGACTAAAGATACAACATAAACCCTCAAACTATAGTATTACTATGATTGTCTTGAGAATCCAAGTTAAAAAAACAAACCTGATTTTGTGTGTGTATGGTAATTTTTCTACCAAATCTAAAACTTAGCAACAAACTTATATAGTTAGATTTCCTTGAGTTTGCTGGTACATTTCTTAAAGAATTTTGTAAGTTATGTACTCATAAGGGAAAATATCACCCAAAATGAGACCTATCTTATGGTTGTACTTGCTGATGGCACCCCTGGCCAGCCAGGGGTGGCAGTCAGGTGCTCTGTTATTCTATATACAGGTGGTGATTTGTAGAGATGACTGAGACGCATACCTAGTGTCATTACCAAGTCATATGACTCTTGGCCATCTCCAACATGCCCTGTGGGCATTGGCACTGAAGCCAGAAATTGACCTGTGAGACTTGAGCAGCCCTAGGTAATTATCCTTCCTGGGAGACAAAAAGTGGCATTTTCTTTATTCTCTAACTCTTAAAATATTTCCTATGCTGGTTTTTAGCCAAGTAGCAGACATTTGAACATTTTTACTTTTCTCCAAGTTGGGTAACAAATGCCAGTGATGAATCAGGAAGTTGAAAGATCCCACACCCCAACAGCTTCTGCCTCAGAGGGAAGTGGTGTGAGGTACCATGGTTAGCTCTCTCCTCAGACCAGCTTCCTCCTCAGAATAGACAGGCCACCCTCCGCCTCCTCCTCCTCTTCCTCCTCCTCCTCCTCCTCCTCCTCCTCCTCCTTCTCTGAGGAGAGGAAGTATGCTGAACAGCTTCCACCTCACAGAGATGATTGGTGCTGTATAAGCCTCCTTTTCACAGGAGAGAGGTGTCCTGTACAGTTTCCTTTCAGGGAAGAGGAGTGTGAAGAACCATGTATGGCTTCTTCCTCAGAGGGAAGAGATGTGAGGTACTCTGTCCTCCTCCCTCCTCAGAGCACATGGTGTGCTGAGTACAGCTACCCCCTCAGATGAGACATGGTGCTATGCAAACATTCTCCTCAGAGGGCAGAGGTGTCCTGTACAGCTTCTTCAGGGCAGAAGGCTGTGAGGTGCCATTCACAGCTTCTTCCTCAGAAGAGAGAAAAAGCTGTGTAGAGCTTCCTCCTCAGAATGGGGATGGTGCTGTGTAAGCTTTCTCCTCAGAGGACAGAGAAGTGTGAGGTACCATCTACAGCTCCTTGCTCAGAGCACATGGAATGTGCTATGTATAGCTTCCTCCTCAGAGGGGAGAAACTTATTCAGATGAGAGAGCTGCCCTGTCTACCTTCAGAGAGAGAGAGAGAGAGAGAGAGAGAGAGAGAGAGAGAGAGAGAGAGAGAGAGAGAGAGAGAGAGAGATGAGTGTAACTTCCTCCTCAGAGGGGAGATGATGCCATATGCCATATAAGCTGCCTCAGAGGAAAGGGGCATCCCATATAGTTTCCTTGTCATAGGAGAGAGAGTGCATACAGCTTGTAGCTACATGCTTCTCCCCTTACATACTTAACCCCACTCAGTGCAAAAGAAAGACATTTTCATGCTGTGCTGTGCACTACAGGAGTGAAACAAATTTCCTATTCAAGAAAAATCTTTTTCCTGCACTTTGTTAGTTAATGTAGCCTATTTTACTGTCTGAGGGACTTTGAAATATATTATTTATGTAAAGCTGGAAATCACCCAAACATGAATAGACCTGATTCAGCATATTTGGTAAAATGAATCCCATCTAAATTCCATGGTCTTCCATGCACATCTTTGGTGGATATGTGTGTGTATGCATGCATGTGTATGTGTAATCATTATTATTATTATTATTATTATTATTATTATTATTATTATTATTATTAAAGAACATGAGGGCTAGAGAGATGGCTCAGTGGTTAAGGGTGCATATTGTTCTTTCCAAGGATCTGAGTTCAGTTCTCAGCACCCACATTAGGTTGACTCAAAAGTCAGTGCCTGCAGCAAGACCTCAGCCTGCTTGGCTAGTCCTGATTCCCCAGCAGCTCCTATGATGGTAGAAGGGGAGATTGGCTTTCAGTAATGCTCCCTCTTCTCCGGAGAAGATGAGCAGCCTACAGGACTCCATGGAATTGCACCCGCCGACACCCACATTTCCCTTTCTGTGTGTCCTTCCAAACAGCGGTCTTTAGTAGTCAGATCTCTTTTGGGGGGGGGGGTGGTCTTTTGTTTTTGCTTAACTTTGCTTTGTAATTTCATACAAAGTAATGGGTTTCATTGTGGCCTTTTCATCCCTATCTTGGTCTTGTTGCCCCTCCTCCCCAAACCTGCCGCCCACGCCTTTGCTCAAGCTTGCTGCTCCCCTTCCCCGTTTCCTCCCTCTGCTCCCATGGCCTGTGTTTGAGTGCCTTCCTCTCTCCAGCACTTTTTTGCTGTCATGGTCACCTTTCTAGGTTAATGACCTACACTACCCTGTATATATATGAAACTTACGATCTAGGATCTCGCATGAGAGAAAACATGAAAATATGTGGTATTTGTCGTTTAGAGTCTGGTTTATCACATTTAACATAGTAATCTCCAGTCCCATCCATTTTCCTGAAAATGTCTTGACTTCCTTTGCAGCTAAACCCAGTTCAGTTGTGCATATATACCATATTTTTTCTGCATTTATCTGTTGATGAACATCTAGCCTGTTCCATCTCTTAGCGCGAATGAGCAGTGTGTTGACAATAAATATGGTTGTCGGTATGTCAGATATCCAAGTTGGGGAAAACTGAGCAAAAATGGTAGAAGCTAGAATTCTTATCAGAAAATAAATGCACGAGTGGTGTATTGAATGAAGACAGAGCTTGTGATAAGGTTAATAGAAGAAATGGGCCAAGAAGGGAGGAGTCAAGGAGCCAATGGATGTTAGCCAGCTGTCCTGGAAGCAAGGGGTAGCCCCTTACTGGGGGATACACTCAATGATTCTTTGGGGAGAGGAGGGACTAGAGAATTGGAGACAGTCTCATTGTGGGAGATGACACCAGAAAGGGCTCCCAAAGGGGACAGGATGACCTCCTGAGGCCAGGCTCTATGTATGTAGGACATGGAAGCATCAGCATTCCTGGGAGAAGCAAGGACTATAGAAGCAGCAGGTGTTTTGGAAGTGAGGGGCAGTGGAGAATTGGAGCACACAAGCAAGCTAATAGACATAGCTGAAGCCAGCTGGGGGACAGCACTGGAGACCGCCTGCCTCAGCATCCGGATCACGGCTGTGATAATGTGATCACAATAATAACTCTTAAAGACCACCAGACTCTGCGGGGACAGACTCTGCACAAGCTAACATAACCAGTGAAGTTTGTGTAATTGGTAATAAAGAAAATGAAATGTAAATGAGGAGAGACACAGGTTTGCTAAGTGACAAGGTCAGATATTACACAGAGCATACTTAATTGTCTTTACTGTGAATGCCCATCACAGTGATGTAGCAAGGGGGTGAAAGACTCAAGTCCTTCCTGAAAGATTTGTTCTTATTTCCCATTCTGCTGTCTATGATTGAGGGAGAGCTGGTTAACAGCAATTATATGCAGAGACTCAAGGCTGATTAATATGGAACAAGCTACCCTGGCTATCTGAGCAAACAATTAGGACTTGGAGACTTCCTGTGGACCATTATCTCTACTTTGTGGCTGGAGATTTTCATACTCCTGAAAACCATAAGGATTAGTCAACGTGGTGGGTTAGGAATGACTCTACTTGTGATTCAGCCCCCATTGTGTCACAGAAAAGATTTAAGCAAAATGTGTAAGTCAGATGCCATCTGCAGCCTTGCCGGGTGTATGACACAATCGTCCACTTAGCATGGGTGATATTGAACAGCCAGAAACACTCTAGAATATGTGCTTGCTTTCCTTGCAGGCCACCAGAATGATGATTCCAATAGTAGTAGACTGACTTTGCAAGCTGTGATTTCAAAACCTTTTGAGTTCCCACTTAGTCCTCAGTGTGTTCCCCAGTAGGGAGACCCAATTCTTTAAAGTTTCTGGCCCTCTTGACATCACATGGCAAGTGCCTTGGAATTCGGTCCTTCACAGAGCAAAAGGTTTTCATCTTCCAGCAGGCAATGCTTCTGCCTTATGGCTTACTTTATTCCTGAGTTTTATTATCATAAAAAGCCTGAGCCTGAGCGATGGAGCCCTCGGCCACGTTCTGGCAGGCTCTGCATGCTAATGCACAGTGGTACAGCTTGGCTGGTGGGTTTTGCTGCTACAGCTGCTGTGGTGACACTTTGGACCAAGTCCATTGCTGCAGTATTTGAATCTCTAGAAATGACTGAGTAAATGTTGAATTGCCTGAACAATCCCTAAATCACATGTCACCTTTGGCCCCTCAGTGCCCTGCCACCACTAGATGGCTATAATTTGACAGGCTCCACAGGGCCTTTTTACAAGAAGACTACAAGGCTTTGCTTGCAGGTGTGTGTGTGTGTGTGTGTGTGTGTGTGTGTGTGTGTGTGTGTGTGTGTGTGTGTACTTGAGTGCACAGAGTGTCTCACAGAAGGTGGGAATGGAGAGGAGTTTGTGCTGTTAATCTTCCAAAAGTCTGCTGTGTAATAAAGGAAATGCATACTGGAAAACATCATTCTGTGAAATGAATAGAGTGAGTGGACAAGAACAGTGTTGGGACATGGCTGTGACTGTGCTTGGCACCTCACCTGACTGCTCACAACTTTGGGCTTTCTCCATGACTTCTGGCTGCCATGACAGCTACCAGAGATGACCCATTATCAAAAGAAGAGCAATACTTTTTATTATTAATACTGAAGTTAGCATTCAAAGTAATGGGTTAGAGAATGGGGTTTGCATACAGCCGTCACTGGACCCCATCCTTATCCTCCCCTCTCTCCAGTCCCCTCATTACCTCTTGTTGACCCCCACTCTTTCCACAGATGGCTTCTCTTCTGCTTCCATGTCACATGACTTCCCCTGCCCTTCGTCCTAACACCCCTCCTTATTAAGATCACCCCTTCTCTCATGTCCCCCCTTTTTTAAATTTTTGTAACCATGGAGTGATGGACTATGGCAGTACTGGAATTCAGGAGTGGAGTAGATAGCTATCTAGCTCTAGTTGGATGATCTCAGAGATAATGTGTAGTAGAAGAGGAGTAGACAGAACTAAAGGCCATTCCTCACAATCTCCTGCCCATGTGCTGGCTATGGTGTGGACCTCAAGGGTTCCCAGCCCTGTTACCATCTACTTCCCCACTCAGCTGCCTCCCTCAAACAGCCAAGTGTGCTTAGACCTCTTCATCATGAAGCAAAGTGAAGACAGAGGAGCTCTGCTTCTACCCATAGTTCTCTCCTCCTCCTCCTCCTCCTCCTCACCTTCATGGCCAGCTGCTGAGAACAGAAGCATATGGACGCAACTTTTCTTCTCAGTCCGCACCCTCCCCTCTACTATGTGCTGAGTCCCAGGCCTCCTGACAGCTAGGACAACAGGTCCTGCTTTTGTCCCCATTTACAGAGGAAGACACTGAACCTTAAGGAGGCTGATGATACTGAGTCACACTGTGAGTCACCTCCCTGGACACCATGACCTGCTATGCTGGATGGACCAGCCCTCTGCACACAGAGAAGGGTGCAGTGATTCTACCAGCAGAATTCTTTATTCTGGCTTCCCTAGATTCATGGCTTCCCCATGGCCTCATGGCAGAACTGAGGTCACTTCCCCCTCCCCCTAGGCATCTGGGCTACATGCTCAGCTGTCTTCAGCTGCCCCTTTCACCTACTCAGCCAAGAATCCATCCCGTGTGCAGACTTGGTGGGTCTTCCTCACAGTTTTCTGTGAGGTCACCTTCTCTTCTCAGATGCATACTGTCCCTGAGCTGCTTGATCTACTGCTGCGGTCCCTGCCCGGGGCACTGGCTGACACCAGAAGCACCTGGAAGGAACTCTCCCCCATGCTGACTTGCAGGCTCTGCCTAACCCTACCGTTAGGGAAGGATTAGCCAGACATTGAGTGTGTGTGCTCCAGAGTTTAAGACACAATCCTCCAGATGGCAGTGACCCAACCAGTCCTGCCTCTGTGCAGCTCTCTTGCCATGGCTCCTGATGTATGGTTCCCACGGTCTCCTTCCAGCCTGGAGGGACCTTGGACACAGTGGCTATAAACTGAACCCATCTCTTCACCTCAGATTGGACCCTTCATGCCTGTAAAATCAATGCAGTAGAAAATACACCTGTTTGCCAGGACTCTGAGCCTAGACCTGTGTCTGCCCTGGCCTGGGTGTCCCTGCCACTCCCCAGCCTTTCATAGATGTCCCATCTCTCCTTATTGCCACTGTCTGGTGTGTCCCATCCCTATCTGTCACCTCTCCATGGACACTTTGTATCATACTTGCCACACACACACACCATCCTGTGTTCTCCGGATTGTCTTCAGGGTGATGATTCTGTGTGCCAGCTGGGTGACCCATTCCACAGCTTAGCTGCCCCCACTGTCCCCTGCCACAGTCTTCTGAGGCGCTCTTCCAGAGGGATCCTGGTTCAGCCGTGTCCACTGCAGCGTCCGTCACTCCTCCACTCTCCCATGTGTCCTGTGCTGCTCTCAGCTCCAGCCTTCGTCCTCACTGTGCCTTCCACCAGCAGCCCTCGGCCTCCTTCATTCCAGTCTCAGAATCCTCCCAACTCCTTCATGTCCCCTCAACAGGAAGGCTTCCCTGACCACACACGTGTGGGAGGTTTCACAACCCTTATGTCTCCACCCTGCACAAGTGTGGCTAAAGTTCCCTGGGTTGTGTTAACAGTATAATAATGGCAAATCAGAGTTTCATTCCACCAAAGTTCAGCCAGTAAGTTTATAGGGCTTGCTCATAAGCAGGAAGGGTTCTTGGCTGGCTTATAGGTTACCCCAAGTCATCCCAACTAGAAAGTCTTCACCAGAATAGATAGTTGTTCTCTACAGCCACATGGATAGAGCCCCTTCCCCTAGTCTTCCCTGCCTATTAACTCTAGTCCCTCCCTGAGACCCCAGAGATCACTTGCAATTAGAACAGAAACTCAGAAAAGTGGCTGGAAGGAGGTGCCAGATACTAGGTGGGGGTCCAGTTACTGTCCACACCCCTTCTAGGAGAGAATGTCTGGAGTCCACATGTGCAATTATGGTGGGCTCAACAAGAGGGTACTGCTAGTCTCTTGAAGACAACAGCAGTTTGGCTCAGAGGAAAGAGCAGGACAGCACAGAGGACTTTTCAGAGCTCAGCAGGTGCCTCTGACTGATTCATAGCCACTCCTGCAGGATACACACAGTTACACAGTAGGGTTGTCCATGTCCGTACTAATGGCCCCTTCCAGGGCAGGAGAATCCATGCAAAGGGAATGTTGGCCCATGTTGTCAGGAAGCCTGCCATGGCTGGAAACAGCCGCAGCTTCTAGGGTTTTAATATCTTTAATAAGATGGGCTTTGGATAAGCCGCACAGACAAGAGATCTGTTCTGCTGAGGTGTGTCTCATTGCCATTCATGAAAAGAAGCCTTTAACATGATAAATATTGAAGAATGCCTCACAGTTCGTCTTGACAGCTCGGAATGCACCAGATGCATACACTACTACTGCTGGCCCGTTGTTATGGTACCACCCACCTGTTGGGAACACCGTCCTTGCTTTCAACTAGGAAACATTTTTTTATACCATGGAGTACAAATTGAATTTTTTTTCCTCCCCTTCTGCTGGTGATAAGTTTTGTGTCTGCTGCAGTTCTGTGAGTTTTGAGACCTGTATAGGCTCTGTAACCAAGACCAGAAATCACAACCCTGAAAAACCTCATTGATCTAGGAGTTGATCCTCCTGGGATCTTAGATCTCAGCCCTCCTTGGGCTGACCTTGTAGACAAACATCTCTGCCATCCACAGCCCTTGGCAACTTCTGGCCTTCCTCTGTCCCTGCAGCTTGGTCTTTCATAGAATGGCATATAAATAGCAATGAATAGTATCTAAACTTTCAGGTTCAGCTTTAAAGCAAGCATCTTCACATTCAAATATGAGGGAAATCTCAGGTTACCTCAGCACTGTTTTGGTTTCACACTTAGGACATTAAATATTTCGCCATAAGGACGGATCTGTCATTTGGTGTCATATGCAATACCAGATTAAACTGGAAGATGGGCCAATAAATGCGCAACTTTGGTGTCAACAGTCAGGTGGCCCTTATTGACCATCCCACCATGGTCCAGCTGCAGAATCTCTGCCCTCAGAAAGCCTGATGAGGCGGGAAGCCACTCAAGGAACCAGCTCTCTGGAGAAGGAAGCTGAGCCAGTACCTAGCCCTGTGAACCATCACTGCTAACCTGTAGAGGCTGGAGGCTGGGCTCCAGGGACTTGAAGTGGCCTTTCACTCCAGCAGGAAGAAGCTAGGTCACCAGCCTGGGGCAGAATTAGGGCCTAACCTGGTGTTGAGGTTCGGGGAAGGTAGCCACTCAAGGCAGCCGATGAGAGTGGGGTCGATCCTCCTGGGACCTTAGAGAATGAATTAGTGTCTGGGGCAGGAGAGCAGAGCCAGAGCAAAGGGCCCTGTAGAGCATGAACCCAGCATGTATGTTTCCTGACTTAGGCAGACACTTCTTACCACCAGCCTCAGCGCCCATGCTCCCCTGTTCCTGCTGTGTATTCCGCTGCTTCTCCAGCCCCACGTGTCATGGTCCTTGTTGCTATGGAAGGAACAAGGTTTACAGGACTACCTCTGTGGTTCTGTGGCTCTCTAGGGAAGGGGACAGACTTCATGTTGCCTGTGATGCTGTGATGTTGAGCAGGTGGGGACACTTACAAGAACCAGGGCCACTGGGAAAGATGCCGCTGGTCTTCATGCTTGTCACCTCTCACCTCTTCTGGTTGCAGCTTCCCATACCTCTTTGTGTACCCCATGGAGCCATACCCAAATGTCACTGCCTAAGGATGGTCCTAAGCACCACGTGCCCACAGTGGAGCCATCATGCCTGGGTTGCAGACATAGCTTGCACATATCCCTAGAGCGCATGCTGGGTTTTATCTCCCAATCCCTAGCCTCCTCTTTCCTTAGCAAAACCCCCTCCTAGAACTGCTAAGGGCCTGAGATGACTCTCTCCTTTCCCACTCTAAAGATAAGGAAAGTGAAGCCCAGGAAGTTTGATTGCCGCCATGGTGGCCCAGCTCTGTACTCCTATCTCTCAGGAGGAAGATCATGATTTCAAGATCAACCGGGGTTACATAACAATAAGACGCTGTCCCTAAAGAAAGAAAGAAAGAAGCACAGTCAGAAAATAGGAGCTGGTGCCTTCAAAGTCTTGGTAATGGCAAAGTCAAGCCTATAGCCCATTGTTTTGCTCAGGGCCACTATTTTCTATGGCCTGACTCATCTCTCTTTTTGGCTACCCTGTATAAATTGATATCAGCAGCCAACATGCCCAACACAAGATTGGCTGCGTGTCCCACACAGGTGGATCTCTTTGAGACACAGCAAGGAACAAGCCTGAGGCTCTAGGACTTGCTGAGGGAACTAGTGTATATCTGCATCTCCAATATGGACAAGGCATTAGGTTGTCCAGGTACATGTGCTCCCCCAGATAATAACAGAGCAGCTGTGGTGATGTCAGGTTGGAGAACCACAGGGAGAGCCTTCACATCACATGCCTCATAGGTGCACAGGCATTGTGTGCTGCTGGAGAGACAGGCCCTCACCAACCCTGGTAAATATCCTCTCCTCATACTACTCCATTCCAGAGTACCCCAGAGGTGTAACCATCAAGAAGGGTTGGAACCTCATGGCTAGAATGACTTGTTCTGAGAGATCCTAGCAATGGACCCCAATAAATATTGACAAGGGGACAAGCTAACTCCAGTTCCCTCGTGCATCCTTGAATGGCACTGTGGCAAGCTTCTGGATGGAATGTACACCTGTGTGCACTCACATTTAAAGTTTCTCCCAGCCCATACAGAAAGAAGTAACCCTTAGCTTAGGTTTCTGTAGCTATAGTTTTCCTGGTCCTGCCTGGCCCAGGGTCAGGACAAATCTCTCTCACCTGCCAGTCCCATAGCCACTCAGACCCAACCAAGTAAACACACAGAGACTTATATTTCTTATAAACTGTATGGCTGTGGCAGGCTTCTTGCTATCTGTTCTTATATCTTAAATTAACCCATTTCTATTAATCTATAAGTTGCCATGTGGCTCATGGATTACCAGTATCTTAACATCTGCTTCTCATCATGGTGGCTGGCAGCATCTCTCTGTCTCAGCCTTCCTCCTCCCAGAATTCCCCTCTCTTTGTCCTGCCTATATTTCCTCCCTGGCTACTGGCCAATCAGCACTTTATTTATTAACCAATCAGAGCAACACATTCACAGCATAGAGAACATCTCCCATGACTGAGACGCTTCTTGCCTTTGTTGGCCTATGACTGATATATTCTAGGACTTCATCCAACAGGTTATACTGAGCTGTCTGCTTATATACTCAGAACTTAGTCACAGTCAGCAAATTAAAGAAGCTGGCTTCTCCCTGGAACCCATATTTCTATGAGTTTCACTGAACTAATCATGTATGTGTTCCTAAGACATGTTCTCATTAAATTGAAATCTGTAGTTTTAAAATAATCATAGAGCCTTCCTCTGTGTCTGGAGGCAAAAAGTGCCTCTGGCATTTACTACATGATCACGACATGCATACAGCTACCTATACACTGGTGATAAATGGTCTATTCATGAATGAGCAGAAGGCTCATTAAACTGGAATGGATCGCTCCATTCTTGCAAAGCCATTTGTTAACCCAAGCAGCATACGGTCACTGAAACCTGCCTGCACGCGCCACTTCACCCACACCTAGGCCTTAGCTGCTGCCTGGGTGTGCTGGTCCTGGGCTTGTTGGTTACTTTGACTTTGCTATTTCACCAAGTTGGTAATATCAGGGATGGTGGCACATGTTCACCAGCTTTAGCAGCATCTTTTCACACCCGGGATTCCACCTGCTCAGTGGGGCCGATGAGCAAATGTGCTGTAAGAAAGGGGGTGCACACTCCCCTTCTTTACCTTTCTCACAGGAAGGTAGACTTCCCCATGTGCTTATTTTAAAAATTTATCATTTTTCTTAGTTCCTTAATCTTGTACATTGGGCTTTTAACCATGGCTCAGGAACCACTGCAGAAAAGGAGACAGAAAGGCTGTAAGAGCTAGAGCAGTGAATGAGCACAAGAAAAGAGTGTTCTCTAGACATAATCTGCGCATACAGACTCACAGCAGTCATGACCCATGCATGGTGCATATTTCAGTTTATTCTGGGGGTCAGAAGTCAGAATTTCGGGGTCACAGAGACATTTGCAGGTGTTCACATCATGGTCTAGCCAACGTTTCTTAGGGTAAACTCTCTAAGCTACTGTCACTCCATTCTACAGAGAGCTGACCCTAGTGCCCTTCACTCCTGAGGCCTCATTTCTAACTTTGCCAAGTGCTTCTTTCACCCAAGTCTGCTTCTTAAAACTCCTCCTCCATTGAATGTTATCCCATCTTCCTCACAGCAGGGTCTTGTAGGTGAAAGTTTCTCTCCCTCCAGCCACTCCCAAGTAACTGCACATAGGTTAATTATAAATGTTCGGCCAATAGCTCAGGCTTGTTACTAACTCTTATATTTTAAATTAACCCATATTTCTTATCTACACCTTGCCGCATGGCTTGGTACTTTTCTCATTATGGCATTCCCACCTTGCTTCTCTCTGCATCTCCTCAAGACTTCCAGACTCTGCCCTTCTTCTTCCCAGCATTCTCTCAGTTTGGCTCTTCTGCCTAACCTCTACCTATCTAGCTATTGGCCATTCAACTTCTCTATTAAACCAATAACAGTGACATATATTCACATAGTGTAAAGGTGTATTCCACAGGGTTCCCTGTCGAAGTCCTATAGTTGTACTGTTGAACGTGGTGGCACACCCACATGGGGCTATCCAGCTCTTTGATGCTACTGATGTGACTTGGTGACTCAATTTGTAATTTTATTTTATTGTAATTTACTTAAGTTTGCACAGCTCTCCCCCATCCCAGACAACCCTCCCCCTTCCCATAACCAGTGGCCACCCAGAGGTGGCACAGCCCTACTGCAATACCAAATGCATCCTTTTCTGTAACTACCCTGTGACCTCCATAGGCCTGAGGGGTGCTCTTTTTCTAGGCTCTGGTTTTTCCTTTACACAGTTGAGGGTGTGCCCTAGGCCATGTCTCCAGACTGCTGGCATCTGAGCCACCTTGTGCAGTGTCTGAATAAGTGATTGATGTAATTAGCTGTGAAATGTGTACACAGCTAAATGCATTGTCCCTTGGTGTGCAGATCTTATCCCATATGATCTCATGTTCTTGCTTCTTGCAGGAACCCTAGATTTTTATTTCATTCTGTGAATGGGGCAGTGCTAAGGGAGAGTCAGGGAAGTTCTTCCCCTGACTAGGAAAATGAGGCTTTTTTGCCCTTGGCTGTTATTATCTTATTAAAAGAAGATGTTGTAAAGCAAGACTAAAGATGCTGCTATAGCAGCATATGGAATTGTCTCTCATGTGGCAACATGGCCCATATCTGTGGCAGTTGGCTTTTTCTGCTGCCATAATAAAATACATTTCTTAAGTGCTATGGGCCCCGGTAGGTTGCCCATGCTCTGGTGGGCAGCCGTTCACCCATGGGCATGTGGGTGTCACTAACTGGACTCCATGGGTCATATAAAAAATAAACTAAGAAGAAGACATGAAATTGGGAAGGAGGGAGATATGGAGGTGAAGGACACTTGTGGAGTGAGTAAGATGGAAGGGAAGTGTGGGGAGGGTGTGACAGAAATACATTGTGCGTATCTATGAAATTCTCAAAAAAAAATAAAAAATAAAAAATAAAAACAAACAAGTAAATTTGTCTAATTAAAAAAAACACCCTAGCAGAGCAACTTAAGGGGAAAAGGGTTTGTTTTCACTCACAGCTCAAGGTTACAGTCATCGTGGCAGGGAAGTCACAGCAGCAGGAGCCCGAGGCAGATAGTCACATGGCATCCACAGTCAAGGAGCAGAGAGAGAGGTGAATGCTTCTACTCAGCTCACTTTCTCCTCTTTATAAAGTCTGAGATCTCAGTCCAGGGAATGGTGCCACCCACAGTGGACAGGTCTTCCCACCTCAATGAACCTCATCAAGACAATCTTTGATGGGCCCGCCTCAAGGCCTATCACCTAGGTGATAGTAGTTCTCACCAAGGTGACAATTGAAATTACCTAATTCAGTATCCCTCAGTGGAGTGAGTGTCTCCAAACTTTGAATTCTCTGAGAGCACATGTGCCAAAGACAAAGGAAAACTAACACATAGACTCAAGTCTGTTTTACATTAACCAAAAATGACCTCTTTGTCTTTTTTGGAGCTTCTCTTCTGCATCATCTCTTACTGTCTCTTCAGAGTCTCTTGATCTTGCATCATTCAATTTTATCCTAAACAGAAGGTGCCTCCATGCTGGACCCGCATTTGAAATGAAAGAGCACAGCTTGGCAGTGTGGCTTTCGTTACTAATAAGGCAGGGACCATTTACTCAAGCCAAGATAGTCTGTTCTGTTTGGATGTCTTACTGACTGTACACTGTCTCTGGCAAGAACAACAGAGGATAATGGCTATGCTGAGTGGTGGTGGGGAGTGGACAAAGAAGAGAGTAGGTAGTATAGCTCTGGGTCCTGGGCTATGCCGGGGGAGGAATAAAGTTTCATCTAGGCGGCAAAACCAAGAATGATAGTCGTGCAGCTCTCCTGATGTGTCCAGGAAACATGGTTTCATAGCTGCCATCTGCTGCCTCTGACTCTTGCAAGCTTTCCCCCTCCTCTTCCTCAGTGATCCCTGGGCCTTGGGAGCAGGGGCATGATATAGATGTTCCATTAAGGGTTGAGCATTCTGCAGTCTCTTAGTCTCTGTACTTTGACCATTGTGGGTCTGTGTCAATCACCATCCGCTGCAAATAGAAGCTTCCCTGATGAAGGTTGAGAGATGCATTACTCTAGGATCATAACAATAAATCATTAGGAGTCCGTTTAATATGATTTCCACTTAGAATAATAGTAGTAGGTTCTCCCTCACGGCCCATGACCTGTCTAGCCATAGGCTCTTGGTCCAGAATTTGGTGCCAAATATAGATTTCATCTTGTGGAATGGGGCCTGATACCAAGGGTATATGGGAAGCACAAAATGGGCTCAACGGTGGGTTGAGAAGAAAAACAAAGAGAACACAAAGTTGGTTAGGCAGAGAAGGAGAGGTGGGTCTTGGAGGGGTTGGAGAAAAGGGGATGAATATGATATGAATATATTACACAAAAATCTAAAGAATAGACTAATTTAAAAAATGAGAAAAGGCATTTTAGTGTCCTCCTTCAGGCATCTTTGTATTTACTGCTGGCAGTAAGGTTAGAGACCACTGAAGGTGGTGAACCTCAGACCAAGTCACAAAGAGCACCAGGGAGAGGTTAAGAGACCCTGGGTAGGACCTTGATGGCATCAGCTTCCCCCTGGGGTTCCCCTCCACTACCCACCTGAGTCTAAATTGTAGGACATCTTGGGCACAGGGAAGAAGCTGTTGATAGAGACTTTAGATCCAGTTGAATGGTAGGTTCAACCTTGAGTATGGTGACTAGTAGTGATGACTGATGGCAGTGGTGTCTGTAGTGGTCATGAGGATGCTGGTGGTACCATTGGCCATAAGGAAAATGGCAGCAATTTTGCTGCTCAGTATGATGCTGACAATGATATCCATAGTGATGATCTGAGACAGATCTGAGGAGTCCTAATGGGTACTGTTTCTCTGTGGCTTCTCTTTGGAAAGGAAAGGAGATCATTAGAAGTCAGGAAGGAGGCACAGGGACAAAAGACACATAGGTCCTCAGATCTGGGGATGCTGGCATCTGCTCTGCTGCATGCCGGGAGTGCAACTGTCAAAGATGAAGGCTTCACTGACTCAGTAGGATCGATATTTCCATATCTAAATATAGCATCCTTGGCCCTGTGCCAGCAGAGGAGGCCACAGCTGCCAAGCCCACCACCAGCTGGAGGCTCTGGCTTTGTGTCTTCAGGGAGCACAAGGTCATCCTATCACGGACAAATTCCAAACAGCCTAGGCTGACGAACAGAACTCTATTAAGGAGCTCCAGGCCAGCCTGTTTAGGGTCACAGGGTGACTTAGAGGGGCATTAGGAGGAGGGCTTGGGTTCCCTGACTTCCGTGCTCTGTGTAGTATAAGCAAGGTCCTCATCAGAGGGTGAGATTGCAGACTGGATCAATGGACACATCTGATAGTACTTGAAAGGCTGAGGCAGAAGGATCAGGAGTCTGAGTCCGTCCTGGGTACCATACAAAGACTGTATCTCAAACACAGAGACATGTAAATAAAACCCCAGCCTGGCAGCACACTGCAGGGGCGCTGGGGCAGAGGAGTGAGCCCTCCCCCAGAATGGTCCACCTGCAGAGGACTCGTGGGCTTGATGTCAGGCCCTGGCGGTCTGTTTCTGAACTCCTGCAGACCCCTAAGTTATGGAAGCTGGAACTGGCACCCTGTCCAGCTACCAGTAGTGTTGCATCAGGATACTCACTCCTTTTCTTCTGGCTTCAAACAGCTCTCACTGACATCAGGAAGAAGAGGGACATGAGAAGTCAAGAAAAATAGATAACTTAAGGCATGTCACTAGAAATCATCCTGGGATGGGGCTATGGCTCAGTGGCCAAAGTATAAAGTACTGACTGCGCAAACACAAGGACCCAAGTTCAGATCCACAGAACCCACACAAACATACATGAGGCATCACACATCTGTAATCCCAGGGTTCCTGTGATGACAAGATGGAGCCAAGAAAACCTCTGGAAGCTTATGGGCCAGGTATCCTGGCATACACAATAGCAAACAACAGACACTTCCTCAAACAAGGTGGAAGGTAGAACTGACACCTGAGGTTGTTCCCTAATCTAGAGAGAGAGAGAGAGAGAGAGAGAGAGAGAGAGAGAGAGAGAGAGAGAGAGAGAGAGAGAGAGAGAATGTTTTTTCAATTAAAGGGAAAAGTGGAAGTCCAGCCTGCTGCATCTCCGCTGACACCCATCGGGCAACTTTTCTGTATCTTGTGACAGGTGACTTGGCCCCAGCATCTGCTGAGAACTTTTGTGGGCACAGAGAACACCACAAAGGACAAAACAGGCAAGGTCCCTGCCCCTGCAATGGTTCATCCCACCAGGAAGAGACTATAAAGAAGTGGCTTGTAATGTGTTGGGGGTGATGCATGCCCTACAGGAACAGGAATGATAGAGCAAAGGGGTCTAGGCAGTCTAGGCAGGAACGGCCTTTCCAGAAAGTCACAGAAAACAGACTTTGAAGGAGTAGAGTGAGATGTGGGCCTTGGAGTAAAGGGACAGTGGCACTATGGCTTAGCCCTGGACTGAGTGGTGGCCATCAGGAGTGCAAGCTGGCCAGTGAACAATACTGTGAATGCTCTAACCAGCAAACAGAATGATATTTGAGTACCTCATCTTTAAAATGTAGTGACAGTCTCACAGCCACCCCCTAGCAGCTTTTATCCTTCCTCACCCTGCTCCCAGACTACCTTAAACACTACTTAGGTAATGAATACATGACAGGTGACACCTTCCTCTGTGCAGGCCAGCTGGAGCAATGTAGCTCCTTCTTGATCGAGCCTCTGTAGACAGGCTGACCACAGAGTGATAGAATGTGAACAAAACACGCCTGCTCACCTATGTTCAGGCAAGTGAGAGCTCACATGTGAGCAGTATAGGGGTGGGATGAGCAGTAGGGAGAAGCAGCTGCATGCACAATTAGGCTTCCCAACATCCTTGCTAATCATATGGTGGTGTGTCAGCATGAGCGGAGGTCCTGTATGGGCCCCTGACAGGTGTTACTGACACACAGGTCTATCTGCATCCCTATGCCAATGCTGCCTTTGCATAGGCACAGATGTAGTTTACAGCACCATTAGATCCAGGGCTCTATGCCAGCTAGTTTCTGATTTACTTGGCAGGAGAGCAGAACAGCAGGTCTTGGCTGGATAATGATGTGTACTGCATTGTTAGTAAGTCCTGTGCATGAAAGCTACCTGCACAGGATCACAAACTCATATTCTCTCTTTCTTTTCTCTCCTCTCTCTCCTTTCTCTCGTTTCTCTATCCATGTCTCTATCTCCCCATGTATGTGTATGTGTATATGTATATGTATATGTGTGTTCATGTACATGTATGAGCATGTTTATATGTAGGCCAGAAGTCAAACATGAATGTCATTGCTCAGCCACCAATCACTTTGTTTCCAGGTAGAGTTTCTCAGTAGAACCCAGAGATCACAGTTAGGCTGCCTGGCCAAGCCCCAGGGTTCCCCTATCCCTGCCTACTCACCAACATGCCTGGCTTCTTAAGTGGGTGTTGAGTTTAAATTTGGAGCCTCATGTTTGCATGGCAAATACTTCACTACTATAAGCTACTAATATCTCCTCAGACCACAGTCACAGGTTTTCTTTTGCACAAATATCTGAAAAGGTAAGACATATGAGATCTTACTAACACTTAGCTGGTTCTCAGTCACCGTGCTGAACAATTTATGAATGGGACTTGCTGAGGTAATGGGCCAGTGATTTTCAGCCTAACATGCTGTTCATTCAGATCCTCAGCATTTGGATATTAAGAAAATCAAAGCAAACTAAAGTATTGTGTCCTCTATGGACCCCAGATACACACCACCAATGTGTGTCTAAATAAGGAGAGAAAAATAATGGATCATGTACCCAGAAAAATGACATCTTGCCTCTGAGCACTGTCCTTACAAGGAAGTCTTGTCTGTGCCTGGAATTTGGTTCACAGGAATCCCATACCAGATGGGACAGCTAGGCTGCCAGATGTGAAAGTACTTCACCAGAAGCCAAATATTTGTGGGATGTTGTGCATTAATGGCATCCCTGTCACTAGATAGCGACAGATCATGGGATGGAGGGTGTGCCTTGCTAGACTCATGCTCCTTGAAGATAGAGAACATGTCAGCTAACAAACACTGAAGAATGTATGTATGAATGAGTTCATGAATGTGCAAATATATGCATGCATGCAAGAATTAACTAATGCATGCACAGATGAATGAATGAGTGAGTGAATGACTGAATGAATATATTTATGCATGAATGGATGAATGCATGGAAATCAGTCACTTTTCATAGGTAGTTTCTGTTTCCCGTTGGTAATCATGTAAGAACACAGCAGAGAAACTGTAAAGAATTGGTATACTTGGCTTTATGGCTCTAGCTAAGAGTCAAGGTGCTTCATCTAGGGTCAGGCTCCTCACTTGCAGAGCTCTTGACAGTGTCTCACATCACTTGGAGAGACATGCAGGAAGCAAGAGGGAAGTGCCCAGACTGCTTTTGTAGCAGACACCCTCTGGAGACTATTCATTGACTCATTAGTCGCATAATAGATGGATCTGTTTATCAAAGCTGATCCCTAATTGCCTCCTAAAGGTACCCCCTAGCCCACCTCTTATTATCTTGGAATGAGATTGAATTCTGCATGGATTTCAGAGGGGCAACCACATTCAGCCATAGCCTGTAGCAGTGTTCACCCTACTCTTACTCCAGGTCACTGTGGGCAGATGCTGTCTGGACATGGAGCTTATACAGGGCTAGAGGCCCCCTGATTCTTTGATATTGGATCATGTCCACTTGTACATTTTTATTTACTTCCTCAGTGAACACACTGAATACTAGCTTTAAGAATCATGAAATAATGTGCTCCACTTTGCTGTCTCCCGCTCCCTTGCCCTATAGTACCTACCACAGCATTGATCGTACCGTGAACTATTAGTATTGGACTTACAGTATGGAGCTTACAGCTCCAACTAATAGAGCTGAATGGCTCAATGGGTCTCTCATAAAATTGCAGAGCTGACCTAGAACAGACCAGGACTGTCACCTTTCCTTGTTTCTGATGGGCTATGTGCAGAGACCTGAGCCCCTGCAGGTGTTCAGAAGGAGCTCCCAGACCTAAAGCGGGGATAGCGTAAGTGAAAGACATAGCACTTGTACTTTGATTGAGCTTGTGAGTTTTTTAACCACAATTATATTATTGATGTGTTGTGGAACATTATTTTAAGATGTGGGACATTTGTTTAATGATGCAAAGATGTGTTGCATTCTTTTATGTTGCATTTGTTTAACTCTGTGAAGCTATGTTACTTTGCCTGTCTAAAACATCTAATTGGTTTAATAAAGAGCTGAATGTCCAATAGCAAGGCAGGAGAAAGGATAGGTGGGGCTGGCAGGTAGAGAATAAATAGAAGGGGAAATCTGGGAAGAGAGATCAACAAATAAGAAAAGGAGGAGGAGAGGAGGACATCAGTGGCCAGCCACCCAGCTACACAACCAGCAAGCCACAGAGTAAAAAGTAAAGATATACAGAAATAGAGAAAGGTAAAAGCCCAGAGGCAAAAAATAAATGGGGTGATTTAAGAAAAGCTGGCTAGAAACAAAACAAGCTAAGGCCGGGCATTTATAAGTAAGAAGTCTCCCTTGCATTTATTTAGGAGTTGGGTGGCAGGCCCCCCAAAAAGCCAAAGTGTAAACGAGTTAAAACAACCAACTACATAGATGTTAATGTTTTAACTTGGTATAGATAAATTTTAAAATAGCTGTGTTGTTTAGAATATTACTAAAACCAGTATGGATCAAAGACATTAAACTGATACTTCAGATATCTGAAAGTAGCAGAGATTATGTTTATCAGTTCATTTGTTTTTAGCTTGGGATGTTTGAAATATGCGGTAGAGGGAAGCACATGAATATACCTCCCATAAACCTTTAGCTGGTGTCACGATATAGTGACTATCTAAAAATCTGTCCCAGGATCATTAGGAAGAGCCCAGCACCACTGGGTACCCTGAGGCAGAGGGAAGGGCAAGTACTGCCAGCCCCTGTGGCCGGAGCTCAGAGAGAGAGAGAGAGAGAGAGAGAGAGAGAGACAGAGAGACAGAGAGACAGAGACAGAGAGACAGAGACAGAGAGACAGAGAGAGAGACAGAGAGAGAGAGAGAGAGAGAGAATGAGAGCTACAGAGACACATAGACACAGTGAAGAGAGAGAATGGAGAAAGAAATAGAGACAGAGACATGAGGATAATAAAAAGAAAAAGGAGAGATGCAGACAGGGTTACAGAGGGAATAAAGAAAGGGGAGACAGAGAATGGAGACACACAGAGACAGAGATACAGAGAAATGGAGGCAAAGGGGACAGGGAGAAGAGGGAGACAGAGACCAAGAGAGAGGGAAGGGAGACAGAGATACGGGGAACCAAGGACACAGACAGAGACAAAAGGAGAGAGAAAGCAGTAGCAGAGAGAGAGAGTAGGGTGACAAAGGGAGAGGGGTGGAGAGGATGAGGAAGACAGACAGACCAGGGGCAGGCTGGGGTGGAGGGCTGCAGAAGCATTACTGTGATGCCCAGTGGTCCTATGGCTGGAACCCCAGCGAGTCACAGCTTGAGCAGAGGCCACTTAGCTGAGGTTGCCAGAGTAACGCACTGCAGACTGAATGACCTAAATGCTAAAGGCTGTCACCTCACAGCTGTGGAGGCCAGCAGACAGGCGCTAGCAGTGTTGGCTCTTGGGCAGGAGAGGGAGGGTCTCCCTCAACCTCTTCTCTAGTTTCTGGAGGTGACTGGTGATCAGTGGTGTGTGCTACATCCCCAGGCTTCTGCCATTCTCTGTGTGTTTCCAGCCCTCCCTTTGTCTGCAGAGACCAGCCATCATGGATTAGGCCTACCACAAGACCTTGGCTGCCTCCACACACACAATCACACACATAGTCCTGGGGCTGAGGGCTTCTTTTTCGAGAGACAGGATTTCATCCCTGGAAAGCAACAGGTCTGGACAGATCCATCTGCTTAGCTGGCTATGGAAACAGCGAAATGCTTGTTTACCACAACGGAGATCAAATTGTCTCACATGTACCAGCTCAGACTCCAAGGCTTGGTTTTCATATGCAATCAAGTTACAAGGTAAAGACAACTCTGGGAAGTTTGAAGATGTGCTGAGCAAGGGACTAGAGAGATGTCTCAGCAGTCACAAGCACTTACTGCTTTTTCAGAGGACCGAGATCCAGTTCCCAGCACCCACATGAGGGCTTACAACCATTTCTAATGCCAGTTTTAGGGGATCCTGTCCCCTCATCTGGCCTCTGTAGGCACCTGCATGCATATAGTATACACACACACACACACACACACACACACACACACACACACACACACATATACAGACACATACATATAGACATAAAGATTATGTCTTCATAATAATAGATAACTATCTGTTAATTAATTGATATTTAATAGATATAGATAGATGATAGATTGATAGACAGATGTTTTCATTCATTTTTAATCTATCACTGAATCTTGTGATGGGAATGTTGACAAAATCTCAGGCAGTGTGACTGTGGCCAGCCTCCTAGGACTTGTGTAGGCCTAGAATGCAGGGGTATGCCCACAGTCAGGTTACAGCTCAGTGTCCGTTAGCTAGCCCCCATTTGTTGGTGTCACTGACTCCAATTAAGCAACACTGGTGCATGAAATTAACAATCTTATAAATAGATTCCAGCAGCTTGAACCAACGAGAGCCTGTCATTCTCCTGGGGACCCTTGGGCATCATCCTAGCCAAAGTCTGGCCAGGGATATCTTGCTGACTCAGGGAAAAAAAAACCCAGCAACTGCACAGATGTGTGGCCCCCTGCCTCACACTTTGGAACTCAGCTCTGATGTCAGGCCAGCTCAGCCATGTGCACCTCTGCACAACAGGACCCTCGTGGAAGCCTGTGGGTTGTGGCTTTTCTTATTTCTTCACAGCCTGCTTGTCTTCAGGAAGTTGACGTGTTCATCCTTAGCTTCTCATGAAACAGCTGCCTCTGGTGCTGTGCTTTGGCATTTACTATAAAGTCCAGAAAGAAGGGGGTTGAGTGGCAGAGGAGCCCCAAGAGCAGCCCCTGGTGTCCTTAGAAGAGACTCCTGCGCAATGGGGCAGGGTCGGACTCGGATGCACCTAGCCCCCAGGTGTACCCATGTTAGATGAGGAGCTCAGCTCTTCCCAGCTCCTGCCGCGGGTACAATCCAGGCAAGTGACCACCCTGCGGCAGGCACAGGTGTCTAAGCCCTATTCCTCTGTTCTGAAGCACTCAGACACTCTTATTGTTTGCTTTTGGTTCAACTGTATGGCGTCAACAGGATAGAAGATGGGGTCATCGTTCCCTAAGGGAAGGCAGTCCAGGTCATCAGTGAGCTAGCACAGGAGAGCAGAGGCAATGACATTGGCCTTCTCTCTCAACCCAGTCTCCCCTCAGGATGTCCTCCACAGCTGCCCATCCTTCAACTGGGACAACACATCCTTTCTCCAGCCCCTTGAGTTGCAGTAGACTCTCATCTTTGCTGAGGCCCATTTACCCTCATCTGCACAGGATCAAATATTCTCTTTGTGAAACAGTCCAGAGAGTGGAGCTACAGCCCCAACGCAGGCCACCTGACCGATGCTCAGACTTCTCTCCTGCCTCTCAGCTCTCTTGAGAAACTCAGGCTCCCCAGATTTGGAACCCTCCTTTGTCATTTGTCATCCAGTCCTGAGGCGACCTCATAGAACAATAACATCTGGCCGTGTGACGTATGCCAGGCTCCGTGCTGAAAATTTCATGTGTGTTATCTCAGAGTGTCATCACCAAGAACCCGCTATGGAAACTGCCGGTGTGTCAGAATTAGCTTTAGCTGTCAACTCAACCCAACCCAGAGTTGGCTGGGAAGAAAGAACCTCAACTGAGAAAATGCCTCCTTCAGATTGGCCTGTGAGCACATCTGTGGGACATTTTCTTGATTAACGGTTGCTGTGGGAGCACCCAGTCAACTATGGGCAGTGCTACCCCTGGGCATGGGGTCCTGGAGTGTATGAAGAGGCAGGCTGAGCAAGCCATGGGAAGCAAGCCAGTAAGCCATGCTCCTCCACGGCCTCAGCATCAGCCCCTGCCGCCAGGCTCCTGCTTGAGTTCCTGCCTGCCTTTCCTGGATGGTCGAGTATAACTTGTAAGTGAAACAAACCCTTTCCTCCCCAAGTTGCTTTGGGTCATTGTTTATCATGGCCACAGGGGACAAACTAGGAGACAGTGTATCCCAGTTTCACAGGTGAGCAAACCCAGACGTGCAGAGTTCAATGAAACAGCCAGGTCCCTGAGCTGATAATTCAGAAAGCCTAATTGCAAATCTAACTCTGTTTGTTTTGGTTTGGTTTGGTTTGGTTTTTCGAGACAGTGCTTCTCTGTGCAGTTTTGGTGCCTTTCCTGGAACTCACTCTGTAGATCCGCCTGCCTCTGCCTCCTGAGTGCTGGGATTAAAGGCGTGGGCCACCTGTTTTCAAAGCGTGTTTTTCTTGTCTTTTCCACCATATTAATACAATACCTGATCTGTTTTTGTTGCCTAATCATGAACCATTTCTGATGTATATGAAAGAACACAGAAAGGATTTGTTTGTTTGTTGCGTTTTAGCCCCAGCTGGCCTGAAACTCACCATATAGCCCAAGAACTCAGGTCCTCCTGCCTCGGCCTCCCGAGTGCTGGGTTTACAGGAATGAGACAACATTGGTCAGATGTTGGTCAGATGGCATTATTTATGAACCCCCACATGTAGATCTCTCAGACCCAGCATGAGTAATGCTGAGGAGGGCCATGGAGATCCTTCGGATGAGCCTTTGGATGCTGCCAGTGGCCTCATGAGGTATCTTGGATCATGTTTTCTGCTCTTGAGTGATGTATTTTGTCTACTTTTGTTATCAGTTGTGAAGGGCTGCGACCTCGCTCTATTTAGCGATTCTAGTTTTCTGCTCTAGTCTGTCCAGCTTTGCTTAGTAACTGCTGGTGCTTGCACCCGTTACCTGTATCTAAGGCTTTTGTGCCTCACTGGTGAACCAGCCCTTTCCTCATTCTGCTGGTCCAACACCTCTCTGTAAACATCGCTGTCCTGCTGTGACACTGTCCACTGGTTTGGCCGCTGCTGCTCCCTCTACTAGTGTTTCCAGGACATAACTTCTGCCACCCTTTTAACCTCTCCACATATTTGTATTTAAAGTATGTTTCTTCTCAATAACACATTGCTAGATCTTGCTTTTTCTTTTTAATTTGGCAACCTCTGCCTTTTAAACGGGTTATTTAGATAAAGGATCTGCAAACTATGGCCCCAGAGCCAAATTCAGCTCACTGCCCAGTTCAGTAAATAAAAATTTTATTGGAAGACATTGTGAGCATTTGTTATGTGTTGTCTAAGGCTGGTTTTGCAGAGCCTGAGTGGTAATTGCAAACTGTAGCCTGCAAAGCCTGAAGCATTAACTGTCGGTCCCTTCCCAGGAAATGTCTGCTGATCTCTGGTACAGACTGGTTCCCTTGGTGGTCTGCCCTAGATCTAACATCTGCTCTTCCTTTCTCTGTGCTTCCCAGCTGACCATCTGGGTTCAGTTTCTCTGTCCTAGCTGATCCCTGGAGTTGGTCATTGTTCAGCCTCGGTTCTGCACTGGGCTATTAGCTTCTCTTTGGTTTCTCTGTAGTCACTCTGTTTACAGTGAACATCTTTCATTAGTCATGGTTCACCTGTAAATGAAACAGCACCTTATAGACTGTAAACCCTCTCAGAGTATATGTATCTCACTTTTCCATGATTGTCTAGCATCTTATTCCCATGTGTGCTTAAATTCTGTAATAGTGTTGTCATTATTTTTAGAGAAGAAAAATCAACTATCTTTAAAGGAAGTATAAAGCTTTATGCTTTCATTTCTCAGTTCTTTTTGGAGTGCATGTGTCTGCATGTATGTGTGCATGTGTGTGTGTGTGTGTGTGTGTGTGTGTGTGTGTGTGTGTGTACATGAGTGTGTGTGCATGAATGCCTGTGTGTATACATGAGTGTGTGTGTGTGCATGAGT
The DNA here is from genome assembly GCF_049852395.1 of Peromyscus maniculatus bairdii. Lineage (NCBI taxonomy): Eukaryota > Metazoa > Chordata > Mammalia > Rodentia > Cricetidae > Peromyscus > Peromyscus maniculatus. The sequence goes on from NC_134854.1 coordinate 69,015,570, forward strand.
GTGTGTGTGCGTGAATGCATGTGTGTGTACATGAGTGTGTGTGTGTGTGTGTGTGTGTGTGTGTGTGTGTGTGTGTGTGTGAGTGCATGGGTATGTGGAGGCCAGACAGTGATGTCAGGTGTGTCTTCTTTGATCACTCTCCACTGTGTTTTTTGAGACAGGGTCTCTCTCTGAACCTGGAGCTCACTGAGTTAGCTAGACCACCTGACCAGCAGTCCTGGGACCTCTGTCTCTGCCTCCCCAGAGCTAGAATTAGAGGCTTTTTAAAGTATCTTGGTGCTGGGAATCAAGAGTCAGGTTGTCATGCTTTCCCAGCCCCCCATCTCTCAATTCCTGATCTTCGTTATGAAAAGAAATTTCCTCTGTTATATTTTTTTCCTTCTGCCTGAAAAATCTCTGTTTAAGTTCTTATTCATTCATTACTTACTTACTTGTCTGTTTAAAATGGAATCTTGCTATGTTGCCCTGGTTAGTCTCAAACTCCCAGGTGAAATGATCGCCTCCCTCAGCCTTCTGTATGCTGGAACAATTTACATGTACCATTATGACAGGGCTTGTGGGAATAGCCCCTGATACTGTAAGGGGCTTTCACATGAGTCAGGACACAGCCTTCCAGCTTCATCAAGTACCTGTTGTTGTTCCTATCTAAATTTTGTTGAACAGAGAAATCATATCTGTCCAAGAACACAACTTTCACCTTAAAGGGAATAATGGAGTTTATTCTCGGAGACATTTTGAGTGACAATGGCCTAGAAATACAGATCTAGACACCATGACCATGGTAATTCTTACAAAAGAAAGCATTTAATTTGTGCTTGCTTCCAGTTTTAGAAGTTAGTCCAGTATTATAATGGTGAGGAGCATGGTGGCACACAGGCAGACATGGAGCTGGAGGAATAAGCTGACTGTTTCACATCCTAATTTATAGACAGAGAGAGAGACAGAGACAGAGACAGAGAGACTGACTCTGGGCTTGGCATGGGCTTTTGAAACCTCAAAGCCCACCCACAATGACACACTTCCTTCAACCATGCCACACCTTCTAATCCTTTCAAATAATGGCTCTCCTTGGGCTTATGAGGGCCATTCTTATTCAAGCCACCACAATCCCTAAAGATCTCTAATCTAGCTTTTATTTCTGTCCTTTGAGTCATAAATGTGTGTTGTATCTTCATATGGTTCATTTTTTAGCACACATATAGGTATTCTTGTTTCACTTATTATAATATCATAGTGATTTATTTAAATAAAATGTCCAATGTTAACCAACCATTGAATATGTCATATTCAATTATAGTATATTACTATACTATAATTATATTCATATAATTATATTCATATAATTATATGAATGTATAATACAGTATATTACTGTATTATAATTGAATATGAAGTATTTTTAAAATATACATTGCTGAGTGTATTTGAAGGTCTTTGTCTCTCTCTTTTTTTAATTAGTTCAGAAGCAAGGGAGTACCTATGTGTGGGTCATTAGTTCCCTTTAAACTATTACTAAAGGTCCTTTAATTGTTATGGTTCCACTTGGGCATAGTTTTCCTGGACCAACTCTAGTATGGGTTTGAAAATCATCAATTATATTTAAATTTTCATCATAATGAATTGTCACATCTCCTTATACGATATTTTAATGTAGTGACACTTTATGTTTTGTTAATAATACTGTTTGTTACTTTTCTGGTTTTATCTTTATCAATTTTACATAAATTTGTATATGTTTTATTCTCAAATACCTATGCTTGACTTTGCAGTTTCTTTTCTTTGCATTTCTCTCTCACACTCACTTGTTAGTCTCTACTCTCATCGCCTTGTTTTTTCTGCTATCTTTTTAAAAAATGTTTTAATGATTAAATTTGTTCTTCATTGTTTAATCTCACCCCTACATCTCTTATGTCTCTCCCACCCCTGCCCCACATACTCCCCTTCCTGAAGGTTCCTTTCCCACACTCGTATCTTCTGTGTTATTGTGAGACCTTTGATTTTTAACCAGGACTGTCTACTGGCCGTGAGTTTGGAGCTGTGTCCATTGGAGCCTGGTAGGCACACCATTTCAACTAAAGACGATGACTGTTTCCTAACCCAAGTTTATCGGTCACAAGCAGTTCAGTGGGAGTGGAGGGCATGAGCCCCTTCCTCTATCCATGATTAGCTCTTGACAGGCCCAGGGAAGGCAACCACAGCTGTGTGAGATCGTGTTTGCTATAGCTGTCATGCCCTGCAGTCAGATTTTCTGGCTCTTCTCCATGTCTTCCAGCTCTTATGCTTTTCCCCATCTCCCTTTTCCAGTGTTCCCTGAATCTTCAAGAAGGTGATGTAAATTTGTATCATCTTTACAGTCAGTTTCTTTTCTAACTTTTGACATGAAGTGACAGTGCCTTAACTTTAATCTTTTCTCGTGGCTACGAGAACAGCTATCCAGGTCCCTCTGTCACTTCAGCTGCCCCCGATCTTGACATGGAATGTCTTCTTACAATGTGTGCTAAGTATATATTTTTTTACATTATGGTGATTGCTAATATCTTATTTTCAATACATATGTGTATGCTTTGTGGATCTTTTACCAAAAAAAAAATGCATTGATTTTCTAACAATGCAATTTGTAAGTTAAAATTATTTATGATAAAGTAGTAATGTACTAATTGGTAAATTAATTGCAAGTTATAAATTCATAACAGTTGTATGCTAGCAATCAAAGCATATGCTGAGATAGACTTTAGCTATATATTTGAGACTTCCTGGGTTTACTACTTGATAAATTTCCAACACAGAGATGAATTCAGAATCATTGAGTGGTATTCTAAATTGTGCCCTAGATTTTAGATGTAGCATTGAAATACAAGTTATAAAGTTTTTTTATATTTATTTATTTGCTGAGGGGTGGCATTTGCCTACCATGGCACACCTGTGGAGGTCACAGGACAGCTTACAGGACTCAGTTCTCTCCTACAACATGGGTCCCACAGATTGAGCTCAGGCTTGGAAGTGTGTTGTTGCCTGCTGAATCATCCCACTGGCCCTGAACTACTACATTTTAGTGTGGTTGGTTGGCCTATCAGCTTTTGAGAACAACATTTTCAAGTTTTGTAATCCTGTAAGCTTTTGCTTTCTGTGTTTTAAGACTGTGTTGTTGAGTGCCTACAGTTCTGGGCTGTTGTGGTTTCCTGATGATTGCTTCATCATTAATTCATTTTTTCTTATCCCTAGGATAGTATTATCTTTTTTCTCTCAGTCCTACTCATATATCCCTCCAAAGTTCTTTTGGTCATTGTATGGAATAACCTTAACTCTTATCTTACACTTTTCTTAGATCCTGTAGTTTAACTATATTTTCCTACATTACATCTATGTTAAGCATTCAGCTGAAAGTTTGACTGTCCTCTAATTTTTATGATGCCAAATAAACTCTGACATTGCTAAGCTAGTAGTACATGGTGGAATATTATTTTAAGGTGTGTTACTTTTGTTTATGTTGCGTTTGTTTAACTCTGTGAAGCTGTGTTACTTTGCCTGTCTAAAACACATGATGGTCTAATAAAGAGCTGAATGGCCAGTAGCAAGGCAGGAGAAAGGATTGGTGGGGCTGGCAGGCAGAGAGAATAAACAGAAGAGTGATCTAGGAGCAAAAGAAGCAAGGAGTGAGAGAACAAGGAGAGGAGGATTCTAGGGTCCAGCCACCCAGCCAGCCATGGAGTATGGGTGAAAGTGAGATTTACAGAAGTAAGAGAAGGAAGAAACCCAGAGGCAAGAGGTAGACGGGCTAATTTAAAGTTAAGAAAAGCTGGCTAGAAACAAGCCAAACTAAGGCCAGGCATTTAGAATTAAGAATAAGCCTCCATGTGTATCTATTTGGGAACAGGGTAGCAGGCCCCCCAAAAGATCAGAAACAACCAACAACAGTAGCTTCTGTTTTGCATACCATGCTCTTTCTGTGGCTCCTTTTTGTACTTTCCCTAGGTATTTTAGGATTTTCAAATGTCCTTTGCTGCTGTCTTCCTCTCAAGTCGTCACCTCTGCACCTACATTCATGTATTGTTGGTCCTTGCATCTTACTCCATCTGTATAACTCTCCCTGTGGTCATGGCCGCCATTGGTTTCCACTCATTTCTTGGTCCATTATTGACAGCTACCACCCATGCTTTCCTAGGTCCAGCCTCCTTAGCAGTCACCCCATGGGCATCCACGGCTAATGAATGAGTTCAGCTCTTTCATCCTCGTATAAAAGTTTGAACAAATTTTTAGATTAACATTTTCTTGCATTCTGAAAAAGATAAACCATTTTCTCCTCTCCTGTTGTCACAGGCTATGAGTCTTTCTACACTACAACTTGTTCTTCAGCAGAGAACCTTCTTTTTCCTGACCGCTTTTAGCATTTCAGTATTTACCCATGATATATGAACATCAACAGTCAATGTATTTGTATGAATATTGTAACTCTCTTTACTTTGAGCAACTGTGTTCAATCTAAACACATTCTGAGTCTTGTTCTTACTATTTGAAGAAAACACCATCATTAGGAGGCCCATGGGCCCAGTCTCTAATGCCATGGAGAGTTGAGCACCTAACATTCTTTTGAGGTCACTGAATGCAGTCTAATATTCAGGCCTGATACCCTATTAGGCAGCCAGAGGTGGTAACTCAGCGCTTGAGTGACACATTCCCTACTCAGTCTGGCATCTGGAGTCTGCCTTGTGTTAGGCATCATGGTCTTTTTATTCAATGGACATGTCTTCAGTGAAGTCAGTGACCACACATGGATTAACTGTTATTAAAAATATGACTACAGAACCTGGGAAAGCTGGTGAATACAGCCTGAGTTATAGTATGTATAACTTTTGAAAATGCAATTGTGTTGTCACCTTTGTAGAAAAGCATCCTGGTTTACCATGTTGTGCAGAAATTAAAACAGCCATATTGGTCCAGAAACATTAAACTTAATTTTTTATCATTTGTATGGGGTTACCACCTGGTATTAAATGTGTAAGGTCTTCTCTCTGTGGTTTGACTGCAGAACCTAATAAATTGTTCTCTAAATAATAAAGAATGGAATGGCACTAGAAGATTCTGTGTGCCTGCTACTTCTTGGACAGACCACTTTTGTCAGATCAGGATTCTGGGAGGGAATCTCCAGGTGACATGAACTTATAACTAGTCCAGGAAAGCTGGGACCCCCATGGCTTATAGCACAGAGGATGAACTTAAGTGCTGGTGAGCCTGGATTTAAAATGCCATGTAGATAAAGAGGAAAGATAGTTTAGTGTCAGTTCTTACAAAGGTGAGGGGGTTGGAGTAAGAAGAGGCCCAATACTAGATAAGCTGCTGAAACTCGAGTGAACAAAGTCTGTGTCGGGGGGTCAATAAAAGAAAAGTGAGCACCCGGGAACAAGAGACTCTGAGTCACAATCAAGTCCCTTCACTGGGCCATCCATGTAGGAAATCTCACAGGAAAGCCACTCTCAGAGAAGAGCTTGCAGAAAAAAAAAATGTACAAATATACAAACCACTTAGAAGATGGCTGGGTAAAGAAAGAGCCCTCATCTCGCCCAAAATATTCTTAAGGGACCAAACAGTATGTTCATACTTAACAGAATTCGGATGTAAATATTCAGCAGTGGGACTCTATGCCCACCTCCCCCGCTCTGGAGTCTTGTCTGACTGGAGCCTGTGGAAGTCTTAGGCATGCTCCATTGCTTTCAGTTCATGTGTGTAGCTGAGCACTTAGCTAGCAAGCGTGAGGGCCTGAGTTCAAATCCACGGACCTCATATAAGAGTCAGAGGTAGCTGCCTGCATAGCTATAACCCAATGAGGTGGGGGTCAGGGGCAGGGGAATCAGGGGGAATGCTGGCTGCCACCCTGGCTCCAGGTTCAGTGAGAGACCCTGTCTCAAAGGAATGAAATGGAGCAGGGCAGTGATGGTACATGCCTGTAATCCCAGCACTCTGGAGGCAGAGGCAGGCGGATCTCTGTGAGTTTGAGGCCAGCCTGGGCTACAGAGCTAGTCCAGGACAGGCTCTAAAGCAACAGAGAAACCCTGTCTCAAAAAAAAAGAGAGAAAGAGATGGAGAAGAGAGCAGGATACCCAACATCCACCGTTGTACTCCACATAGGTGCATGAAAACACACACACACACACACACACACACACACACACACACACACACACTTTTAAAAAGGATTAAAAGGGTTCATGGCACAGCCTAGTGGTAGAATGCTGTCTGGCATGTGTAAGGGCCTGTTTGTCCCCCAGGACCACATATAGTTTGATAGTTCCAAATGCCTTCACCAGTCTTCACATGGAGTCTTAAACAGCGGAGCATTACTTTCAGCCAGAAACAGGAGTGGGAAAGCACTTCAGGAGAGAAGAAAATGAACAGCTGCCTGATGCCATAACATACTCAGCATTGCATGGGGTGAAAACAAAGGATGGCCCATGGTAGGGAGAAAATGGAGAAGGGTCAAAATCTACCCTTTGAGGTGCCTGGCTTCTGATGAGTCATGTGTTCTTTCTTGCAGCAGATGTGACCTCTTTAGCTGAGACTGTCATCTTGGCTTCAGGCAGCACTTGACCTATGCTGTTAAAATCTTACATTAGTGATACTTCAAATGCTATATTGAAATGCAAGTAAAAGCAATCCCAGTTTGTTTTTACATTGTGTGTGTGTGTGTGTGTGTGTGTGTGTGTGTGCACGTGTATGCATGCGCACAAGCTCGCACACACATGCATGCCTGCACGATTCCATTTTTCTCTTCTGAAAACCTCTATTGTAGTCTCTTGTTCCCGGATGCTCACTTTTCTTTTATTGACCCCTCTGACACAGACATCGTTCACTCGAGTTTCAGCAGCTTATCTAGTATCGGGCCTCTTCTTACTCCAACCCCCTCACCTTTGTAAGAATTGACACTGAACTATCTTTCCTCTTTATCTACATGGCATTTTAAATCCAGGCTTACCACCGGTTAAGTTCATCCTCTGTGCTACCGTGGATCTGGTCGCCTGCTAGAGATGGAATTGCATTCTTCTTTACATCACAGATGGGTCACATAGTTAACCGTGCCCAGGGCTAATGACACTCGGTGGCCAGGGCCTTTGTCACCTCCAACTTCCAGCTCACAGGTTTTATAAGCGACATGACCATGAGTCATGCTGCCATCCACCTTGGCGAGGTAGGTGAGATCTTTGTGCCAGAAGAAGCAGAATGGCTCTGGTGAGTGACAGGACACTGCTGTGCACACACAGTCATTGTCCCGTGGGAACTTGGGAGCTGGGAAGGAGCAGAAGGGCATCTTGTTCGCCTTTCACAAACACAGAGCACAGATGTTCATATTATGAAAGGGAGTGGGGAGGGAGGGAGAGACAGACAGACAGACAGAAGAAATACAACTTGAACACAAAGACTTTATTCTGAGGTGACTGGAGAGTCACCAGCTGCTGTGAGACATAATGGGAAGGTTCCCACTTATGCACTAAACTCAACTCCCCTGACAGAAACAGTTCACAGAGACACAGACAGCCATGATGCAGACATTGATCCAGCCCTAGTCTTACTCAGATTTTCTATTTTACTTATGTTTGTGTGTGTGTACATGTGGATATACCTGTGTGTGCACATACACACGTATATATGTATATGTATAGTATGTGTATATAGGTAGGTATGTGCATATGTGTGCTTGCATGTTTACATGTGTGCATGTATGTATGTGTACATGTGTATACATATGGGTATATGCATTTGTGCATGTGCATTTGTGTGTTTAAGTATGTACATGGATGTATCTGTGTGTGCATGCATGTGTGCTTTTACATATGTTTAGTTCTGTGCAATTCCATCATTTGTGTAGGATCATTTGATTACAGCCTGTTACTGTTTGGGTGTGTCTCTCATCAAAAAGTGTGTGTTGAAAACATAATCACCACTGCAGCCATACTAAGAGTGAGGCCTCACTGGAGAATTTCCTGGGCAGAGTACTCATGAATGGATGAGTGGCAGCTCTCCCTCATAGTCTTCCCTACCTTCCTTGGGTACAATGGGACAATGCAGAAGACCTACAGCAGATTCCAAAACCCCCTCCAGAACTGTGACGCATTACATTTCTGAGCATTACCCCATCTGTGGGATTCCATTGAAGCAGAGCTAAACAGATTAAGACACCACCACAACCAAGACACAGAGCAGCGGGACCCTGGCAGCCCAGGGAACTGTCGTCACCAGTATCACTTTGTCATTTCAGAATGATAGTTATAGGCAGCATCACAGAGAAATAACTCTTGAAGACTGGCTTTTTCGCTGAGAGAACTCCCTCAGTTTCCACCCCCAGTTAGTGTATGTCTCATCTGCACCTTGCATCACTAGGTGGCGTCCCACGGCCTCTGTGAAGCCACTGAGCCTCAACCATAGACAGGTGTCCAGGTAGTTTTAGCTGGTAATGATGCCTCTGTGGTCATTCATAAGCATTTTTTTTATGTGACTGTAAGTTTCATGTCTATGAGATGCATCAAAGAATTCAGCAGTGTCTTCTGAACAGGACAGGACCACTGTGTTCATGAACTCCACAGCAGTGGTGGTCAAATACATAAGAACTGCCCCAGATCAACATTCCATTTGGGGGGAGGGGCTCATGAGTTGATGTCTTCTTGGGCAAAGGGAATCAATTTTCTTTAAGAGTGCAGCTCCTGGTAGGTCAACCATGTTCCAGCAGATGGCTCCACACCCTTGAATATATGGGCAGTACAGCTTGGACCAGTGAAAAAAGACACAAAGCTGAGAAGAGTGGGGACAAGTGAAAGGGACCTAAGAGAAGGTGGCGGAGTGGATATGGATGTCATCAAAACACATTGTATGCATGCAAGAAGTTCTCAATATATTCACATCTATTTCAGAAAATTATGTGAAGGAGAATAAGGAAAAAGAGGAAATTATATAGGTTGACTGTGGAAAAAAGAATTCAGTTTCTGAGTCATGTGGTGAGCAGACATTTAGTTCTAAAGGAAACACCAGCTTCCACTGTCCCACCCCACCTGTGTGCATACTGCAGGTCTCTCTTCCTCCTCAAGGTCACTCCTGTTATTGCTGGATGTTTCAGCCACTTGGATGGAAGCTGCACTGGTCATGTGAGGTGCTATAACAAATTGCCAAAGGCTGGGCGGCTTATAACCAGCAGTTACTAGTCACGGGTCTGGAAGCTGCAGGTTCTCTATCCGCTGGCAGCAGCTCACCCAGCAGAACAAAGGCATAAGCTGTGTACTGATACTGGGGACCGACCTCATTTGTGACAGTTTTCTGCCTTGATGACCTCATGCAGTCCTAGCCACCTACCACTGGCACCGTCTCCTGAGGCCATCTTGTCACAGAGGAGAGGCAAAGAACAGTGCTTCAACATTGGATCATGGGGGACAGATACAGGCTGTGCACACACTGTGCCACTTCCAATTTGTGTCTGAGAGTCTCTGAATTTTCTTCTGACTGTCAACCAGGGGTGACAGAGTCCTGCTGCATTAGCCTTTCTCCTTAGCTGATGTGTGTCACTGAAGTGGGGCTTTCCTCTGACCCCCAAAGGGACGCTCAGTCTGTCTACTGTCCCACGTGCCTCACCCGGGGCCTTTATGGTCTCCTGATTTTCTCAAGCTTCTGATCAAATCGTTATTCCTAAACTGGTAACAGTTGGCTGACCAGCCCTTCCCACCCACCCCAGAGCCTCTTAATTCTAGAACATCAGACACAGATGAAGCTGAGCACCGAGCCCTCCAAAATACAACTGGGGAGGATAGCATGGAGGACTGGGGGGGGGGACCATCACTTCTCACTGGGTCAACAGAGCCTCTGTGGCCACAGCAGCCAGGGTCACCCTCCCTCTGCTTGCCTCAAAAGTCCCCCTCCCCTCTCCCAACCTCTCTCCTAGCAAGCTTCCTCTCTTAGTGCACCCCCTTACTGCCATAGCCCCTCAGTGACCCCCAGATCCTCACTGCTCCTTTCTGATAGTCAGGCTACAGAAAGAGCCTCTCTTTGCTTCTTGACCCATATGGGGTTTAGTTCCCTGTTTGTGGGTGGGATGGAGCACAGAGGAGTTGCAGTTTCTTTGCACAGGACACTACCAGGATCCTGATGAAATGGCAAATATATATATATATATATATATATATATATATATATATATATATATATATATATATATCAGGGACAGGGCCTTCTGTCCTGTGGGTGTGTTTTCTGAAACCCTGCCCCTTTTGCCAGGTGGGTCTTTGATGTGAAAGAAACAGTTTTCCCTTGAATCCATGTCCTGTGTTTTGTTACCTTGAAAGCATTACTAACTTTTATTGTTGGTTTGTTTTCTCTGCCAATGTTGTCCAGCATTTGCTTTGAAACTTCTGCTTGGAATGACTTGGGGTCCTTTATTGCCTATGCTTAAGTTCACTAGAGGCTGCAAACTCAATTCTCCTGGGAGGGAGTGTAAAAGGTTAATGTTGGATTCAGTTGGAGCATTTTCAAGTATTAGCAGTAACTAGCCAGAGCATATCTATGAGGTAGTCAAATGGTAGAAGACTGGAAAAGTCTGGTGCTGAAGGCATTTCTGCCAGATACTTCCTGGAAACATGCCTTCCACAACATCACAAAGTAGGCAAGGCATAGCCATCATGGCTGCCTTCCAAGGTTTATGTCAGTATGTAAACTCCTTTCCTCGAGGGGCTGCTGTGAGGCTGAGCATGGCAGATACACATGGAGCCCTATAGGTGTTTCATGAAGTGGGGCCTGCCTTGGGTGCTGGTGTCACTGGAGTCCCCATGGGCAAGTGAGAGTCAGAGCTTGAAGATACATTTCCCAAGGGCTTTCATTGTTCCTCTTGGGAGAGTGTTGAGGTCAGGTATATCTAACCAGGTACCAGGAAGTCTAGCTTCCTGCTCATCTTTGTCACTAACAGAGTTCTGGGACCATGGCTCCTGTCACCTGTAAAATGATAAGAGAATAGGGGGTAATCCTTAGGGAGCCTCTTGGTGGATGGTTCTGATGCTTTATACCTATTCTGGGATGGCCAATGATATGCGATTGCCAACAGTAGGGGAAAAACAATCCTTGAAGCACCCCGAGTCATGTTGGTATATGACTTACACACTTAGCAAAATCCCTGCCTTTCTAGATTCATTATTCATCATAGAAGGCATCAAAATCTTCCTAAATGAGCATTAGTTTGTATTAAATTAAAAAATATTACAAACCCATCCCCCCCACCTATTGGGGTGACTATATATCAATGTTGGGTGTCCTACTTAGCTTTCACTCTCAACTTGACATAGCCTAGAGTCACCTGAGAAAGGAGCCTCTATTGAAGGACTGCCCAGATCAGACTGGTGTGTGGGCATGTCTGTATCTGTAGGAATTGTCTTGATTGTTACTTAATATAGGTGGGCTCAGCTGTGGGTGACACCATTCTCTAGGCAGGTGGTTCTGAACTGTGTAAAAAGGCTAAGTGTAAGCCTGTGAGAAAGCCAGAGAGTGAGCCAGCAAGCAAGCATCCCTTTCTGCTTTAAGCTTCTGCTTGAATTCTTGCCCTGACTTCCATCAGTGATGGACCATGACCTGGAAGTATAAGCCAAATAAACCCTTTGTTCTACAAGTTGCTTTTGGTCATGGTGTTTACAACAGCAACAGAATGAAACTAGAACACTGTATGTCATTTTAGCATCTGTAAGGTGTGTTAAAGTGAGAAATTCATGGAGTCTGCTTAAAGGGCAAAGGGATTTATTAAGAATGGGAAACTCACAAGACAGAACAGAGGAATTGTCACAGGGTCCTGGAAAAGTGAGGCAAGGTCCCATGCTGTTCTTCTGCCTGAGACTGTCCCAGCATCCAAGTCTCACAAAGGAGTAAAGAGAGCAGCCCATGTGCATCTCTGGTTTTAAGGGTCACCCCAAGCCACACCCCAGGGGCAGGTACTTCAAGGTCATAGGTATGTAGGACAGTTACCTGTTACATCTCTAGGGGGTGCTTCAAGGTCATGGACAGAACAGCTATCCATTGCAGTGTGTTCTCCTTGAGCACACTCACAGTGCTGTGTGACATCATCAACATCTATGAAGAGAATGTTTCACCACCATCCCCAGTGAAAACTCTGTAGACACTAGACAGTAGCTCTCCTCTGCCTTGCCTCCAGCCCTGGGTACTAATCCAGATACTGATTTTTAATTTTTATATATTTATTTATATTTGTGTGTGTGTGTGTGTGTGTGTGTGTACGCGCGCGCGCGCACACACACACACGCGCGCACATAACTGTGGCATGCACATGGAGGCCAGAAAAGGGTATCTGATATCCTTCTCTGTTACTCTCTCTGCCTACTCCTTTGAGACACGGTTCTTTCTTATCTGGGGTCCTTGTTTTTTCAGCTAGGCTGGAAACCAGCAAGCCCCAGCAATCTTCCTGCCTCTGCCTCCTTTGGAGCTGGGTAGAGTTATAGGCATGTGTGAGATACCCTGCTTGTTATAAAGATAGTGGGATTGAACTCTGGTCCTAATAATTGCATAGCAAGTACTCTTAACCACTGAGCCATCTCTCCAGACCCTAGATTGTGTTTTCATTTTCTATAAATATGCTCACTCTGTGGCCTCATGTAAGCAGAATCATGCACCAGTTGTCCTTCTGAGACTTAGTGCTCTTAGCATAACATACCCTCTGGTTTTCCCTTCCCCCATCCCTCCTCACTCCTTTCTTCCCCCCACCTCACTTCCTCCCTCCTTTGCCCCCCCTCCCTTCCTCTATGCCTCCCTTCCTCCCTTCCTTCCTCCCTTCTTTTTTGGTGGTCCTAGAGATTGAAAACAGGGTCTCACACATACTACATGAGCCATCTACCACTAAGTTATATCCCCAGTCTCCACTTCAGATTTTTTAAATTTATTTTTTATTAAGATTACATTTATTAGCCGGGCAGCAGTGATGCACACCTTTAATCTCAGCACTCAGGAGTCAAAGCCAGGCGGATCTCTGTGAGTTTGAGGCCAACCTGACCTACAGAGCAAGATCCAGGACAGGGACCAAAACAACATGGAGAAACCCTGTCTCAAAGAACCAAAAAAAAAGATTACATTTATTTTTATTTTATGTGTATGCACCTTAATGTATGTCTGTGTGCCATATTCATGTAGTGTCTACAGAGTCCAGAAGAGGACATCATATCTCCTAGGACTGGAGTCACAGACAGTTGTAAGCCACCATGCAGGTACTAGAAATTGAGGTAGGGTCCTCTAGAAAAACAGCCAGTGCTCTCAAGCCCTGAGCTATCTCTACAGCTCTGCCCCAATCCCAGTTTTAAAGACAGCTTCCCCCACCCCAAAGACTTTTGGAAAGAGGTGGGCTGGCTGTCGTCTTCCTGAGATGCAGGTATGGCAGCCTGGGGAGTCTATTACTTCATCTTAGCAGAGTCAGAGCTTCATGGAAGAGCCAGTGCCTCTGGGTTCGGGGACATCATGCTATCTGCAGAGCAGGGACCTGTTCCTATGACCTCCATCTGTCCATCTGGAGGCTACAGGCCTTGGCTGAGTCTCTGTGAACCCTCCAGATTGTCAGCACAAGTCGATTTCCCAAATGTACTTGGCTCTGAATGCTCATGAGCCCATAGCAGCTCCCAGCAGTTGTTGAACGAATTATTTCTCAGCTTGTTCCCTGAGAGACCTTAATGCAAGCCTCAGGAAAGAATTGGGTATCTTCACTTTTCTAAACTGATTCCATTGCTCTCAGTGTCTTTTCGAAATTGAATTCAGTCATGCCTGGATATGCACAGGAAATGGTTCAGGGTTCTAAGGATACCAGATCCCCAGAAGTCGATGTCTCCAATGTACAATGATATATGAGGATTTTCAGATGACCTATGCAAGAACTGCTCTGTACTTTAAAACATTGCAAAGGTTAATTTGGGTTTTCAACTTTGCACAATCTAGAATCTCCTGGGAAAAGAGCCTCAATAAAGGATTGGGCATGTCTGTGGGGGTTGTCTTGATTGTGTTCATTGATATGTGCAGACCCAGGGTAAAAGTAGGTGGCACTTTTCCTGGATTTGGATCCTGGACTGTGTAAGAGTAGACAATTAGCTGAGCACAAGCAGCATGCATTCCTTCTCTCTCAGCTCTTGACTTGATGTGACAAGCTGCTTCAAGTTTCTGCCTTGACTTCTCCACAGTGATGGACTGTAGCATGAAATTGTGAAATGAATAAACCCTTCCCCGCTTAATGTTGCTTTTGTCAGGGAATGTATCATAGCAACAGACAGGAAATTAGAACAACCATCCCCAAGTTACCTACAATGCCTATTGTGATGCTGAATGAATTGACGTTTTATTACATTGTTTGGAGCAATGACAAGAGAAAGCACTGCTTGTATACATTAAACATATGCACAAATTATTATCAAATGTTTTCTATCTGTAACTGGTTGGATCTGTGGATGTGGCACCTGCCAATGTAAAGGGCTGAGTGTACTGTCTGCTGCAAACAACACTCTACTGTCTATAAAATTGACATAAAGGAAGTTCTAAAAGTCCTTTTGCTCTTATGTTGTAAGAGAATTCAAGGGAATGTAAAGCACAAATCCACAAGGTTGTGGGTTGGAAGGAAGGAGGTTGGCATGGGTACCAGCAGATCCCCTGACTATCAGAAGGTCACTGCCTCCAAAATTGGGCAATGTGGTTTGGTTCTTTTAAGTAAAACTGGGTTTTAACAACTAAGCAATGACACCTGTGGAATCCAGTTTAATCGGCTACGTACAGAGTCCCAGTTATATGTAAAAGTGAATAGTGGCCCATGATAACAAGCAAGCTGTGGAAGATGACCTCACTTGCCCCAAGTGATGTATAAGTCCACTGTGGTTTGTGGTGGGTAAGGTCATAGCACTATGAGCCCTATACAGGGCAACCCTTTTGGTGTCTTTCAGCTGCTAATAGTTGGTGATGGTTGGTGCTTCTTGGCATTCAACTTTTATGTGCACCATTGAGACCTCCCTTTTCCTACCAGGTATTCCCTGAGACTTCCCATGGCATCTTCTGCTGTGGGATGTTTTGTATGTCAAATTGCTCTGATTGGTCAATAAATAAAACACTGGTTGGCCAGGTGCTAGGCAGGAAGTATAGGCGGGACTAACAGAGAGGAGAAAAAGAAAGAACAGGAAGGCAGAAGGAGTCACTGCCAGCCACCACCAGGATAAGCAGCATGTAAAGATGCCGGTAAGCCACAAGCCACGTGGCAAAGTATAGATTTATGGAAATGGATTAATTTAAGCTATAAGAACAGTTAGCAAGAAGCCTGCCATGGCCATACAGTTTGTAAGCAATATAAGTCTCTGTGTTTACTTGGTTGGGTCTGAGCAGCTGTGGGACTGGTGGGTGACAAAGATTTGTCCTGACTGTGGGCCAGGCAGGAAAACTCTAGCTACAATCCTCCTTCGGTTTTCACCTGTGTCTCTGTCCGTGTCCATGTGTCTGTGTCTGTGTGTGTGTGTGTCCCTTTGTCTGTGTCCGTGTCCGTGTGTGTGTGTGTGTGTGTGTGTGTGTGTGTGTGTGTGTGTGTGTGTGGAGAGAGAGAGAGAGAGAGAGAGAGAGAGAGAGAGAGAGAGAGAGAGAGAACATGTACATGTGCCACAGCACTTATGTGGAGGTCATAAGACAACCTGGCATGCCAATCATTACCTTCACCTTGTTTGACACATGTTCTCTTTACTCTTCATGGCTGCATGTGCCAGGGCAGCCCATCTGCAATCTTCTAGGAATTCTCCTGTCTCTGCCTCTTATCTCACCATAGGGATGCTGGAATTACAGGTGTATGCTACTATGTTTGGCTTAATGGGATTCTGAAGATTCAAACCCAGGTCTTCATGCTTGCGTGGCAAGCATTTCACTCACTGAGCCGTCACTGCACCCTTCTTTGTCCCTGTGTGACGCACCCCAGTCATGGTGAAAGAGCGCCTGCCCTAATGATCTTACTTTCACTTAGTGACCTGTCTAAAGACAATTTTCATATATGGCAATGGTAAGGGCCTCAGACAATGGATTTTACAGTTGGGGGAAAGCAGGTTGGTGCACCATTCCTGGATAAACTCTGAAAAAGAACAACTAAAGCCATTGTGGTCATGACACATGGGGAGGTACCAAGTAGATCTTCTGACCTCCCAGAGTGTGTAGCCCATTTGCAAAAACCACCTGTTTCACCAAGTGTTCTCATGTGTTTTGTTCTTAGTACTGTCTCATCTCCCATTCCTCACAATATTAGGTGACCCACTCTATCAACTCCTTGATCCAGACATTGATACACACCTTTCTCCAGTGCATTGCACACAGCAGATGGCCAGTGGGCATTTATCACATGTATTGATCAGTGTTCACTCACCCATCTTACCAAAAAAAAATGTTTCAAATGCAACTCTCAGAGCTTGAGAAGAAAGTTGGTGCTACTAAGTACTTTTACTGTAAATTCAGTGATGTTTTCCAGGTAGGTGGAAAGGGCTGGCAGTAGTTTCCTGGTCTGTAAAGAGGGTCACCAATGGTCCAGATAAACACAGAGAACTTGGGTCTTTCATAAGGTGGTTGTGGCTGACAGAGACAGTGTGAATGATGGGAGAGGCACTCCAACCTGCATTGTGGTGTTGTGGAAACAGTGTTAGGTGTGTGTACACACCTGAAGCTCTGAGCTCGCCTCCTTCTACATTATGCTACCTTGGGCCTTGATTTGTGACTCTGAGACTCAGTTTCTTCATTTGAAAAGTGAAGCCAGGAAAGGCTGCTCCTATGACAAGCCTTGGTGGTTTGGATAAAAATGGCCAGAGTGTCCCCCATATGCTCAGATGTTTGAATGTTTGGTCCCAGTTGGTGGAACTGTTTGGGAAATATTAGGAGGTGTGGCCACGTTGAAGGAGGTATGCCATTGGGGGTGGGCTTTGAGTTTTAAAAGTCCATGCCATTCCTGGGTTGATCTCTCTGCTTCAGGCTTATGGATCTGATTACCATACCTGCCTGCCTGCTGTCATGCCCCCCTGTTAAGATGGTCATAACCCCGAAACCTCAAGTCTCCAATAAACTGTCTTTCATAAGTTGCCTTGACCATATTGTTTTGCAACAGCCATTGAAAGGTAACTAAGACAGAAGCTGTCATGAAGGTCAAGGTAAGGAATGCAGAAAGGTGTTTCTTAAGTCCTGAAGACTTGCAGAGTATTAGGAAGTTATGTTTGTTTTTGCCTTGTGTCTCTACATAGCCTTTGCTATGGGAAGCATATGTGGGAGACAAAGAAGACAGACAGCCAGCAAGAAAGACAATGTTGTGTTCTTGGGGAAAATTAGCTGTGAGTCAACAGAAAGTTCTGGCAGAACGGCACAACAGAAAAGCAGTGAAGTAGGAAGGCAGCTGCCAGGGTAAGGACAAGCTTGGGCTGCCAAGGACAGGACAAGGCCGTGAGCAGCCTGGGAAGAAGACAGGCTACACAGCTCTAGAGGGCTTGCTCTCTCAACCCATCCTTTGGACTTCTTCCTGGTCATACTTTGACTGACTTCACCCGTTTCCAGAAGAGCCTCAGACCTATGACACAGTCACTAGAGTTGAAATGTCCCAATGGGGATAAAAAGATGATTTTAAAAAATTAAAATTAAAATTAAAAAAACATGGCCAGATGTCTTTTGCTGGGGTATAATAGTTGATCGGTTTCTTTTCCAGACATTTTATGTCAGTTCCCAAGGGTGTGTAATTTTCCTCACTAGTGCAGGCATAGAGTTGAAAGTTCTCCCGTTGCTTTCTTCTTTCCACAGTCTGTGTCAGGTAGTTTCTTGTTAGCCTTTCCGTTGCCGTTACTTCAAGAATTGCTTGCAGAATTTCAAGCACATTTGGATTTGGTGGCATATTGAAGGGGGACAGCAAAGATGGGTCAGCCAGGGCATGGGTGAGTTTCTGCCCTTGGTCCTAGGTAGGAACAAAGTCTACTGTGCATGGTGTATGCACAAAGCATTTTATGTATTTCTTCATCTGGTGCTATCCTGGATTTTTCAGTTGGCAACAGTGAACTTGGACTTGTAGTAAAGAGCTGAGTAATGCTTGTTGTTTCAAAACAGAACCACATCTCCCTACCCACTGCCATCCAGAAGGCCAGCCTGGGTCCCGTGTGTCTGGTTCAGGGATTTCAAGATCTCTAGAAGCACAATATTGTTGACACTTAAACACTGCTTGCTTTTTATATCTGCACCTGTTTTTCTAAATAACTTCTTGTCCACTGTAATGCCCTGGAAGTTGGTTCAGTGGTCCACACCAGGTCAGAATCTCTCTTCCTTTGGGAGCTGTCTTCCAGCAGCAGCACGATTCACCCCCAGTGCCATGCAGTGTAGTCTCCATTCATTGTCTTCCTTCATCTGCATATCTCTTACCTTTTCTCTGAAAGGTTTCTGCTTTGGGACTAAAGTAGGGCAGTAAAACATTGCACTAGCGTACTGATAAAGAGACAGCAGAATGGCAGGGACCCTGATGATAGTTCAAGCCCACCAGGCAGATTGGGGTTCATTCTTACAGGTCTCAGAGGAAGGGGGACATTGTCACACCACTTGGCTGACCAGTGGTCTGCAGCCAGGCTGTCTCTGATTCCTGGAGAGGAGGAGTGGAGAGAATTCTGGGGAAGGAATGTGTGACTCTGAGGATGGGGTACAAGGGCACATTTAGTTAAGGTGTGCCCGTTATATGAAGAGGGGATGTGCCACCACCAGCACTCCATGATGTCCTGGAGTCTGAAAACTTGAAGTCTGTAAACTTTGTTGGGGCAGGACAGAGTGAGAACGATGCCCACCATTCTCTGGAACTCAGGAACCTGGGGAGTGTGTTAGGAGTTAGACATTCATTCTTGGACCAGCTCTCAATAGGCTTGCCATTTCCTCTATAGCAACCGTGAGAAAAAGGCTGCTGCGGATGGGCATGGCTTGATCAGCCCATAGTTCAAAACCTAACATTATCCTTAGAAAATTAGCTTCATGTGCTAGCTGCCAGGCATCCCTTCACACAGGCATCCCTCCACACAGGGCATCCCTCCGTACAGGGCATCTGCCCTCGGGAGTTCCTCAGGTATAATTGGGAATGAAGTAGGATCTCACTCTACCCTCGAGAAGAAGAGGCTCTATAAAAAACTGGAGGGGCATGCTGACATTTCCCGAGCTGCTGTATCCCCCTTTCTCATGGGTACCCTCTTGAATTCTCTTCACTGTTTACAGATTAGAAAATATTCTCCTGCCTCAAAAGATCAAGAGAGACCTCTATAATTTAGGGCTCTAGCAGTTTGGAAACTGCTGGTGTCCTGCTCTCTGTTTTTAACTCTCCTCTTGCAGTGAGCCCTGGTTGATCCCTCTCAGAAGCCAGAAAATGTCCATCAAATTGGATCAAAGGTGGAGAGTGTGCCCAGTCTTGCCTCCAGTTCCATGCTCATTGCAGGCCCAGAGTTGAGGCCCCAGGGGACCCCTGGCCATACTCTGCAGGAACTTCAGAATTTCATAGGTCTTTGGCCCTGCCAGGTCTCGCTGACCATGTCCAATGAGCTCCAATGACCACAGGCCCCCATTAGTTCTGTGCTGTATTTAGTTTAGATGGAAATACAGACTCCTAATGTAATCACTAACCAGGTAGCCATGGAGATGACATCAAGCCTCCGGCTGCCTGATAAACCTGGAGAATGGTGGAAGTACTGCAAACCGGGTATGCAAATTGTTGTCGCTAAGGCTTTGCCTGCAGGCTCTGCATAGGCTGCCCTTGGCCTCCGGTGTTCCTTGGGATTCAGAAATTTGAAAGCCAGGAATCACAGCCTTGGTCTCAGTGCTCTCTTTTCCTCTTCTCTCTTGCAGGTGTATCAACACTCCCACACTGGATATTACGTCCTGAGCAAAATTCCTCACGGGTAAGACGGGTCTTTCTTTTTCTGTCCCTTGGAAATCTGCAGAACAAAGTGAGACAGAGGACACTGAGGCTCTGCCCAGCCCGTAGGGCAGGAACAGGGCACCATGGATTAGAAAAACCCTGTGGCTCTTCCTTTGGTAACAGGACCAAGTTGGCAGAGGTCACTTAGTCCAACTGCTGGCACCTCTTCGAAGCCTCCTCCCCTGGAGCAATGCTGCCCACTCCCTGCTCTGATTCTGTGGAATGAGATCACCTGTGCCTCCACGTGGGGTGTACACGCTGGATAGGACCCAGCTCTCCTAGGCAGGCCCTTGGCTCTCTCCTCACTAATAGGAAGGAAGCCCCTTACTTCCCCGCATGGCATCAGAAACAGAGCTTCACAATGGTGAATGGACAACTGTGGTCGTAGATCCAGCAGTGCCTTGGGAGAGGAACCAAAGCAATGAGTCAGTCTTGGTCACAGGAAGAAAGAGCTGGCTCTGCCCAGCAGTCCAAGGGTGGTGTGTGTTTGTGGTTTATGCTCTTTCACTGGCATAGTTGTGTTCCCAGAAGCAAGTTCTCAGTGATTTTGATCGGACCACCAAGCCTCATGCTGTTTCACGACCTTGAATTATGTTGCTAAGCCTACCTGGTCTCTCATAAGTACGTAA
Organism: Peromyscus maniculatus bairdii; assembly: GCF_049852395.1. Classification (NCBI taxonomy): domain Eukaryota; kingdom Metazoa; phylum Chordata; class Mammalia; order Rodentia; family Cricetidae; genus Peromyscus; species Peromyscus maniculatus. Next base: position 69,036,126 of record NC_134854.1, read on the forward strand.
TCTAGGACATAAACTCGACTGGCAAAGCACTTGCCTAGTGTGATAAATTAAGCTCTGGGTTCGGCCCCAGCACTGCATAAACCTGGCCTGGTGGCAAAACCCTATAATCCCAACACTTGAGACACGGAGGCAAGAGGATCAGAAGTTTGAGGTCATCCTGAGCTACATAGAGTTTTGCAGTCAGCCTGTGCTACATGAGACCCTGTCTAAAAAAAAATATAAAATACACAGCTTAGAGTCCAAGGACACACACGAAAGAGAAACCCTGAGCAGGAGTGTTGACAGATTTTCAGCTCCAGGTAGGCACATTTCTTTATATATTGGTGATATAATTATATTACCTAGCCATTAAGCCCCACAGGCTAGGCCACCAGTAGAGTTTGGTGAAGCCATTGGCTCAGATTAAGAGGCAGCCACAGTGCTGACCTTGGAAAGCCCACAGATGTGACTGTGTTGTTTGTATATTACCCTCCCTCTCTCTTCTCTGCCTGCTCCTCCCTCTGCCCCCTCCCACCCCTAAGTCTCCATCCTTTGTTTCTGGGCATCTTGATTCCAGCCTCCCATTGTCTCCTGCATTCCGTTCTGTGCTCTCTCCCCCCACAATGCTCTCTGAGAAGGCTAGATGCTCAGGGCTTGTCCTAAAAGAGATAGACCTGTGCTGTCAGCCTCATCCGGCAGCTTCTGCAAATGTTGAGGTTGAGACACAACATTTCCCTGGCAGACTTCAATAAACAGCAGGAGCTGCTGAAACTGTATTGTTCTGGAAGAGAGATTTAGCCACAGCATGAATGTTTAGCCTGCTGTCTGTTTTCCGCTAAGCTTGGGTAGAATGAGGGCATGTCCTTAGAACACAAACATGGCAGAAGTAACTTCATCTGGACTGCAGACAAAGAGGTGCCTGCCTGGAGATAAAGAAGAAAATGTGTTTGACAGGGACTTGTTGGTTTAGTCACTGTATTAAACTAGAGAAGCCGAAAGTGACTGTACATAGTAAACAGAATGTACCCATGGTCAGGGGAGATGGTTCTCTGGTTAAGAGCACTTGCTGCTTTTCCAGAGCACTGGAATTCAGTTCCCAGGACCTACATCGAGTGGCTCACAACTGCCTGTAACTCCAGCTCCAGGGTACCAAACTTCCTCTTCGAGCTTCTGTGTGCACCCGCACTCATGTGACATACACACACAGCAACACACATACACAGGCATAACTTAAAGCAATGACATAAATCTTTAAAAAGTGAAGCATTCACAGGAATCTTTTATTAAAGCATATCACAGCAGATGTTACTCAAGAAACAGGAGTCGTCTTACTCACCTTAAAGCAGACAGACACCCTCAAAGGTCACAGGCACGCAAGAATAAAGTGATACCTTGAGACTCAGCCCCCTTTTGGGGAGCAATAAATGTGTGGAACATGCTGGATATTTTATTCTGTCTTACATAAATTTATGAAGCTCAAAGTTCCGCACACACTTTACACTTGACATATTAAGATTTTACTGCATCAGAGAGAACTTAGGAGAAATGGATTTCAAGAATTTTGTATGAGTGTTAGGTAAAGCAGCTGGCAAATCTAAGGGTGGGCTCTGGGCTTGTCTACTGACAGCCTTGCCATCGTTCACTTCCTACATGAGCCCAACACCAGTAAGCAACTTTGGGCATTCATGTGTGCACGCATGCACACACCTTGAGGGTGCACATGTGTGAGAGAGTGCATGTGCACATGTGTGAGCATGCAGGTGGAGGACAGAAGAAGTCAGTTTCAGCCACTGTCCACCTTGGGTTTCTTTCCTTTCTTTCTTTCTTTCTTCCTTTATTTATTTATTTATTTATTTATTTATTTATTTATTTATTTATTTATTTATTTATTTTGAGACAGGGTTTTTCTGTGTAGCTTTGGAGCCTGTCCTGGAACTCACTCTGTAGCCCAGGCTGGCTTCGAACTCACAGAGATCCGCCTGGCTCTGCCTCCCGAGTGCCGGGATTAAAGGCGTGTGCCACCACCGCCCGACAGGGTTTTTTTCTTGAGACAGGGTCTCTCAGTGTCTTCCCAGGTAGACAATGAACCCCAGAGATCTGCCTGTCCCTGTTCCTCCTCAAACACTGGTGTTGCAATCCTGTACCACCATACTTACAAAGCAAGCACTTTTCACAAGCCTCCCTGGACTCTGCTTTGCGTGTCCTTAACTAAAAATAGTTGTAGTGATCACCATCATGTGCTGATTGTGTTCTGTGTATCTTGGCCCCTGTACCTTAAGTGTTAAGTGTTAAACTTTAGGTATTCTTATCAGTATGTTAAATGAGAGCCTAGAGAGGTTGAGTCACCTGCCCAGCACCTCACAGCTGGAATCTCAGTGCAGGACTGGCTGGCTTCCAAGCCTGTGTCCCTAATATCACCCCTTTGGAGGAATTCAAAGACAGGTCTGATGTAACCTTGCAGAGTACAGACATTAGAGCTGTAGTCATCAGATCTTTAGTGAGGCCGGGTTCGGTTATCTCCTACGGATCCACACAGAATGGGTAGATTATTCATCCATAGCCTCTACTGAATGCTGAAGCCAGCATCCCACCCTTCCTTCACTTTAGCCCACTGGGTCCACTGAAAGGCATCATTCCATCTTCCCAAACCTTCTCTTTTTTTGTCCTTAGATCCCTGGTGGGACATTCACTCACTAACCAGTTTCCGATGTTGTCAGAGTCTCTTTGGAGTTGATGGCATGGTGGATCTCTGAACTGGGCCGTTTTTCAGTCTATAGCTTTTGAAACCTCAACCTTCAAAAGGTTCCTTCACACATCATTACATAGCCCAGGGTCTTATAGTTTGTGTTCCAAGAAGGTTCTAATAGAAGATAAGCACATTTACCTTATGAAAACCAAAATATCTCTATTAAAATATTTAAATTTACATTATTCATTTACAAAAATGAGAGTTGTTCTTTGGTGTTTGGAGGATTAAAGATTTAATTTTAATGTGTGTGGATGTTTGCCTACATCTCTGTATGTATACCACACATGTGCCTAGTGCCCCTGTTGGTCAGAAGACTTCAGATCTCCTGAAACTGGAGTTACAGATGGTTGTGAGTCACCATGTGGGTGCTAGGAACCAAACTTGGGTCCTCTGCAAGAGTAGCCAGTGCTCTTAACCACTGAGTCATCTCCCCAGCCCATGGGTTTGGGGTGTTTTGTTTTGTAAGAGAGGGTCTTATATAGTTCAAGTTGACCTTGAGCTTGCCATGAAGATGAAGCCTTGAGTTTCTGAACCCCCTGACTCTCTCTACCTTCCAAATGCTGGGTGACAGGTATTCAGCACTGTGCTGGGATAAGTTTCCCTTGTCCCACACAGATCCTTGCCTGTCCCACACATTTCCACATTTCCTCCCAGCATTCCTCCTTTTGTGTTCCAGCCAGAGGTCATCCCAAGTTCAGAATGAGAGTGTCTGTCATTTCTGACTTGAATTTTTAACCAGCTGCAGAAGGGTCAAGCTAATGTTTCCGTGCCCTCCAGTTCTTGGTGTCATTCCTATTTTACAAAGGCCAGAAGACATTGGGGGTGCCTCTCTGCCTCTGCTCTGTTGCGTATCCCTGTCTTGTGTGGTTAGCTCTGTTGCTGGAGCCAGAGAGAACTCAAACTCATAATGAAGCGAAACCTTCAGTGAGGGTGTCAAAAAGCCAAGCCTTCATCAATCCAATGCTCGAGTGCCTGTGGGTAGGTCTGTTTTGACTTTCCCTTACCAAGTTTTTAAGAACTATATTCTTGAAGGACATCTGTCTTTTATCCTCATTGTTTACTTGAATAGAAATAGAGAGGGTCATTTGTAACATAAGGCATTTCACTAAAAATTTTTATGTCAGAATTTCCATTCAATAAGGCAACTTTCCACAGTGGATGTTGGCCACACACTGCTAGAAAGATGGCTCAGTAGTCAAGAGCACACACTGCTCTTCCAAAGGACCTAAGTTTGGTTACCAATACCCACATTGGGAAGTTCATAACCACCTGTAACCCCAGCTCCAAGGGATACAATGCCCTCTGCTGGCATCCACAGGAAATGATATGCACATGTACATAGCCACACATGGACATATAATAAAAATAAAACTAAAAATCATTTTTAAAATGATCGGCTATATTTTTCAACCAAGTTTTGGTACAGTTTCTCCCTTCAACATTTTTCTGGCATGATTCTTTCCTTGAATTTGTTCTATCTTTGGACTTAATTCTTTAAAAATGTGTGTGTGTGTGTGTGTGTGTGTGTGTGTGTAAGAGAGAGAGAGAGAGAGAGAGAGAGAGAGAGAGAGAGAGAGAGATTAGGTTTATCCTGAAAGTCCCACAAAGAAATGAAAAAAATCAACGCTTCCTGTAGCAGAAATAAATTTAATAAAACTGGGCAGTCACTTCATCAGGAAGCATTGGCACTTTGGGGGTCTGAAAACTCAGAATGGTAATAGAGCGAGCGGAGGCTAACTAAGATGTGTATCAAAGATATTACCTAGATGACAGGCTATCTTCTGTGGATAATAGTGTCCTAACTTTGCTCAAGCACAAAAACTATATTGCTTTAGAATTGGACTTGACTTTTTTAAAGCCACAATGTATTTGAGAAGATACGGACCTGAGTCACAGGTCCTCCTGCCTAGATCTTCTCACTCTCCTAGTAGCCTGGGGTGCACAAGGATTTTGTTTATTTAGGAAGTAGGTGCTCCCTGAGAGACAGCCTAGCGGCATACTCAGGCATCCACAACTTCAGCTTTTCAGTGACAGGAATTCCAAGGTCAACCCTCACCCCATTGGCTGTCTCGCTCTGCTTTCCTTCCATGGGTCTTGGTTTCATATTTAAGAGAGAGGTGGGGCATGAGGTAATGCCCATTCTCAGCCTCTGGAAAACTAAGGACAAGAAACACAGTGTAGGTCAGAAAATATTTGTTGAAATGCTACATTATTATTAACACTGCATTAAACAACAAAACTCAGTTGAGGGCATTGTTTTTGTTTGGGTTTTGTATTTTAATCTTTGATACAGGATCTTACTACAAAGCCCAGACTCTCCTTGAACTTGCCATCCTCCTGCCTCAGCCTCCTGACTGCTATGAGCGAGGGCTACCACATTTAGGCTCAGCTGCTATCCTTAAGAACTGGAAATTTTGTCATAAGGAGATACGAATTTGTGTAAGCACACTTGATAAAGTAACTCTGAGTATTATCTTGATTCTGAGAAGTAGATCTTCCTTCCAAAAATTTTCTCCTTAAGAAAGAAGATGGGCAACTCAAGGCTGTACTGAGCTATGCCTGGCGATGGCTCAGTCAGTTTTCTTTTAGTTTATTCGACTAGATAAGACACAAAGAGATGTTTGAGGCCTGGTTAAGGCCATCATCAAGCGTGGCCTCTGCAGTGTGTCCAGGCTGGCTAGAATGTGAGTGCACACCCAGGGCACATGGATAGCAGCAGAGTTGGGTGAATTTTAGGATGTGCTTAGAAAATGAGTGACTTGAACCCCAACCTAGTGTAGTTGCTCTGCTTGATAAGAACACTCAAGACACGTTGAGCGTAAGAGAGATGTTATGAGCTCTTATCAAGACTTAGCACTTGTGCACAGAGTAGGTAAAAGAAAGTGAAGACGAGCAGCTTACATTCAGATAGGGATTTGGGCAGTGTAGGCTCCTGCAGACACAGGCCATGGCAGAGTTCAGTGGGTCGGGAGGTCAAATGGGCATGCCTATGGGTGGGTGGCTGGTGTTCTCTTGGAAAATGAAGGCAGATGTTGAGTGTCTGTGTCACATGCCCTTTTAAACAATCCTTGGTGACATGTCCTCAATTATGAATTGAGCCTGGTGCATAGAAAAACCAAGGCTAGCAAACTCAGGAAGGCACATGGAGAGTTCTCAGAATCCAGGTCTGCTCCTCTGCAGCTGAGCCTGTTTCCTTTCTGAAGATGTCCTATGGTGTGCTGGTCCCCAGGACCCATCGGATGCACGCACAGAGACACACTTGGACTCTGCAAAGTGAGCAACCATCACGGCTGCCAGAACCTGCATCACTAGATCGTTCCTACCCCTTTGAGAAGTGCTAACGTAGAGCAAGCCAAAAAGATATTCGGAGAATGGCATGCGTTGGAGAGGGAGGGGCCTACGGGGATGTTCCCATAGGAGAAAATCCCATAGCAACCATGGAGAGTTTCCCATACTCTGTGAGCCCGGGACTGGGTGTAACTGCTTCCCCTTCCTCTCCCCCGTGCCCGTTTTTTCTGGGGTTAGCCATCTGTGGCCAGCCATCCCACCTGTGTAAGCACAGAAAAGTGGCTGCTTCCCTGGACACCGTCACTCCACCCAGAGCAATATGGTTATGAGATCATCTTAAGGGTCTGCTCTGGTGTACAGAAAGCACTGCAGCATGCGTTCTACCAGGCAGCCCAATCCAGTTAAGTGCCTTCCTAAGACTCCCCGGGTCTGCCTACTCTAACCTATCCCTCGGGCTCCACCTAGTGGGATGTAGTGTTAACTTACGCCTGCATTTCGGATTCTTGCCCTTGGGAATCTGTGTTGTTATAAGTCAGTATGTCTTGCATAGTTATTTCCCTCCTCCTCTGGGCTACTGAGGGCTTGTGTGAGGAATCACATAGGTTTTAAGTTGTGCAGAATTAGAGGCACGTGTATGTCAGTCTCCTGGACAGAGCTGTGTGTGTGTGTCCCCCAAGGGCATCCGTTCACAGATCTGTCTGCAGATCAGTACTACTCTGCATCAGACTGATGCCCATGGATGGCCAAGCCTAGAAAATAAATGCTATGGTCACCACAATGTAACTGATGCCTAGCAAGGGCTGGGTACACAGTGGACAGGTGCAAGCCATGTGCTGCTTGCTATCTGGTGCATTTCACATTGTTTTGGTCACCTGCCTTTCTGCTCAGTGCTTTGGACTATTCTTAGCAGAGGACTAGTCTCTCTCTCTCTCTCTCTCTCTCTCTCTCTCTCTCTCTCTCTCTCTCTCTCTGTGTGTGTGTGTGTGTGTGTGTGTGTGTGTGTGTGTGTGTGTGTAATAGCATCCATATTTCAGCATTGGCTTAGAATAAGCATGGAGAGCAGCCTTGACCAAGATGGAGGCACCAAAGGATGGTTAGAGAACAGGTCTATATAGAAGATGGGTTGGGAAGCCTGGTGAGAAAAGATCATGCACAGACTCTGTGTGTCCCATGATGGGCTGACTGCAGTACAATTTGCTTACAGCAGAATTCACACTCTCTGAATACACCATTCAGAGGCTGGCCCAATAGATGTATTACCCATAGCCAAGATGGGGAACATTGCATCACCCCAAAGTGCTACACACCTTTCCTACCCCTCTGGTTGTTCCTGGCAACCACCATGTTATTTGTCCTCCCCTTTTGTTTTGATATAGTTGCTTATTGGGACAGAGTTTCAATCTGTATCCCAGACTGTCCTGGAAATTGTTTTACAGTTTGGGCTGGCCTCACATTTACAGTCATCCTCCTGCTTCAGCCTCCTAGGTGCTAGAATTACAGGCATGAGCCAGCACACCTGGCTCCCTCTATCTCTCTAGAATTTGTGCACATGGAGTTGTACCATATGTAATGGGCTCCTTCCCTGGAAGAGATTCCCTTCTTTGAGAGTCCCATGTTGTAGCAGGTACCTGTAACCTATTATGTGTATCTAAGAGTTTGCATTCCTACAACATATATCTGATTGACATCTAAGTTGTTTCCCAAAGGAGGCTGTTATGAGTGAATCTGCTGTGAATGTTTGCATGTGGACATATGTCTTCCTTTCTCTTGAGTAAATACCTGGAAGTAGACCAGCTGGGCTGTATAATTAATATGTGGTTAGTTTGATAAAAAAAAAATTCCAAAGTGTTATTCAAAGCAGCTGTGCTATTTAGAGCACACACACACACATACACACACACACACACACACACACACACACACACACACACACACACACACCTTTCTTTCAATATGTAGCTCTTGCCCTGCGCCTGGTCACTGCACAGCTGGAGGATGCTACAGTGTGCTGGGAATGACTCTGTTCACCACTTGGAGCCTCTGGCTCTGCATGTATAGAGCTACATTCCCAACACATCAATGCAAGCCTACATCTTCCTTCTTGGTGGGCACCCAGGGATTCAGAATGACATTGTCTGACCTTGAGGAGCTGCTGGCTGTTTCCTTGTCTTCCCTTAAATGACCTCTGTGGGAACACTTTATAAGTGAGGAGGCCAAATAAGAAATGAGACTGGAGGTGAAGTGGAGTTGCCGTGGGGGCTGAGTGAATCTTGAGCATCATGAAGAGGCCTCAGGCTCTGTGTGCTGGGCGAATACGCCTGAATGTCAAGAAAACTTTCTTTTGCAAGAACCACCTTTCTCCAGTCCTCTCAGGAAAATTCAAGGGAAGAAAAGATCCCAGGCTGACCTGCTTGGTCCTGGGTTGACTAGGGCATGAAGTGTGGAGTCTGGAGTTTCCCCATGTGGATGGGTTGACGGCTGGGTGGCAGAAGTTCATCTTCAGGCGTGGGGTTCCCAGCTGGGAAACAGCTTCGCTTGAGAGAACACAGAGGGCCTTCTCAGCCTCGCTAAACATATACCATCCTGGGAAGAGCATCACAAGAAAGACAGGCAGGCAGCTGGGACTCCCCGGAGGCACAGAGGGTGCACAGTGCCCAGCCCAGGCTGCTGGGCTGCCCAATAGGTATTTCTGCAGCTGTCTTCATAGACAGGGCACATGGGGACACATCATGTTTCACCCACCCAGTTCCAAGAGTTTCAAGACAAGACCAGAGACCCAGTGGCACAGAATTGTGGAGATGGCATTCTCCTGGCACAGTCCTGGCACCCAGAGACTCTTGACTCTACAGCAGTGGGAAACTGGGATTTCAGACACTCAATAAGCACCATGGCCAGAGCACACAGTTTAGAAAGGGCTGCACAGAAGCAGTGCTTCTGAAGAGTCCAGATTAGAATTTCACCCCCACCCAGCCAGCGGCGTTTGTCCTTTCCACTGCCACAAAGTAAGGAGGCTCCAGCTCCACCAGGAGGGTGGCAGGACCTGAACTCTTCGGAATTAATCTTTCCCATAAGCAGAAATTTAGACAGCCAAGTTTGTAATAACAAATGAGAAGGTCAAGGTTTTATATCTCTCTGTGCATCCTAATTCTTATTCACCTCGCTTACGGCCCTAAGACAAATTCCTACAGACCTTTAGAAGTGCTGGGACACCAGCTCAGGGCATTGCTAGTGTGAACTCATGAATTTCTAGGTACCTGCACTATGCTGTGTACTCATACTGTACCCAATGCCAGTGCTATACTTAAGTACCAGTACTCCACTAAGCGTCAGTACTGCACTAAGTATTGTACTAAGTACTACTACTATACTAGTTATAAATAGTGCACTAAATATAAGTACTAGTAATTCACTGGCTACTAGTGCTGTACTAGGTACCACTACTGCACTAGGTATAAATAGTACAGTAAATACAAATACTAGTAATTCACCAGGTACTAGTGCTGTACTAGGTACCACTACTGCACTAGTACTGTCTAAAAGGGCTAGAGAAGGCTGCGGTTAAAGAATGAACTGAATGCCCTATCGTGTTGGACTCCGCCAGCCTTCCCTGTTACATCCTGCGATCTCACCGCTGTAACTCTAAATCGACTCTCTCTGCTCCCGTGGGGTTCTTCTCTCTTCTCTTCCTTTCCATTCCTTCCCCAGCACCCCTCCTCTGCCAGCTGAGCAGCATAGGCTGCTAATGACTACAGCCCCACCAGAAGCTGGGGCTCTGTGAGTCAGGGAAGGACACTTGCTGTGGGCCTCACCATGTCAGGCATCGCCCAGATTGGCCCTGCTGCGGCTCAGCTTCCGTCTGTGAGGATGGACTCTTCCCTCCAAAGTACTCCGGTGGCATTAATCATTCTCAGCCTGACTCTGCTCCTCAGCCATTTGTAGGTGGGTGGCCTCAAGAAGAGGGGTGCTGGGACTACAGCGGAACACAGAGGCTCCCTGGCAACGTGGCTTCTGCAGCTCTCTCTGGCTGCAGTCTGTGGTGTTACCATGACCTTGACAGCCCCTGGACTTTCTCCACATCCTGGAAGCCTTTCCCCAGGCACTCATATATATTCTCAATAACAGGACTGTCTCAGGCCCTTGTCTGATTACAAGCCTCTAATCCAGTGAGCTCAATCTCACTCTCTCAATCATCAGCTCTGCCTTTAGAAATCGAAAGGAATAGCCAGGCAGACTGAGGGGGAGTCTGTCCTCTCCTAACTGTCCTAAGAATTTGTGGTGGAGTCTTCCAGCACAAAGGAAGTGTCTCTGCCACAGACTTCAATCCCATTGGCTAGCAATTCCATCAAGTGCTCCTGGACAGGGGCAAGGGAGGGGAAGCAGTCACACGGGCCATTCTTCCAAGGCTGTGAGATCTCAGGAGCTTTGGCTCCTAGACGGCTCATCATTGATATGCTTCCTAACTCCTCGTGTTGACTTCCCTACTTGAAGCCCTGTAGGGTCTCACAGGGCTAGCTTCACTATGATCTCCTGTAGTCCAACCTACCATCACTCACTTTGTGCTTTAAACAGAAAAAAAAAGTATACACATTTTAGCTGGTTTGAAATAATTCCTCAAAAGGCTTCCTTTGTCCTCGCATAACAGAAGCACCTCCCACAGAACTCGAAGCACCACCTCCATAATTATGTAGACGTGCATGTAGATGTCTGTTGCATAGACATTTGTATAGATGTCTGGTGAGGCTTGGAGCCTCGGCCTGTGCCCTGTGTTCCTGCGTTCACCACAAGCACATGGCCAGTGCTCAGTCCCCTCTGTCAAAGTGAGCTGCTGAGCCCAAGCTGCCTCTTTGGCTAGGCCAGTTCTCAGGCACTAGTACATCTTTTATATGGCTTGTGTTAACTAAGACTATAACCATGGGTGGAGAAGGGCTTGGGAAATTTGCTCTCCCGACCAATAAAAGGTCCCCAAAGTTGGATCAGACACCTGTGAGTTGGTAGAGAACTGTAAGGGAAGGGATAAAGGGAAATGACCCAGGATGTAGAGACAGCAGAGCCCCTGTGGCATCCATCTTTGGATGGTGGACCACGTGAGCAGCATCCTAAAGGATGTTGTTGCCTCTCTTCCACAGGCTCCAGTCTGGTCTCGTGACCCACACTGGGAAGAACTCTCTACCTTCCTCCTGTGTCCAGTTCAGGGAAGGCTGTGTAATCATTTGTTCCAAAGTGGAATTGTGCAGAAGGATGCACACAAACGCCCTTAAAGGAAGGGAGACCTGTGTTTAATTATATAGATGTGAGACAAGCCATCTCTCTCATTCCATCTGAAGGAGACCCAGGCTCACAGAGGAGCTCTCCAGGTGCCTGAGTCACTTACTGTCCCTCAGTTTCCAAAAGGGCAAGCCTGACATGGCAACAGTATGTTGTAGCATGCTAAGTGAGCCTGGCCACACTATGTGGGAGGAACACGCAACCTGAGGATTATGTACACACAACCCAGCTGCCTCCACCAGCAGCAGGGCAGTCCCATCTGTCGGCTGACTCCCAAGAACCTTGTTCACTTCACAGTGACTGGTGAGGAGCCACCCCACCTCCAGCAGCAGGTAGTTTCTCAGAGAGGTGAAGCCATCAGCCCAGGGCTGCACAGCCTGTTGTGACTGGGGCCTCGCGAGCCTAACACCGCTTCATCCTCATGTGGCAGACTCCCACACCACCAGTTCTGATGGGATGATCTGTGGCTGGACACACTGACCAGATGGCTCCTCTAACAACAGGCCCAGGAGGAATAAGACCATGAGAGGGATCTGCCGTATAGGCAAAAGAGAATGCAGAGTTTGGGGTCTCACCTGCAGCAGGGAGTGGCTTTCAGGGTGGGGGTGCTGGAGGCCAGGCAGAGAGGAAGCCACCACTAGCCTGTGAATTTTGCCCAGCGCTACTAGCTCTGTGTGGACAGTTTGAGGAGAAAGCCTGGCTTAGCAGGCTTTGGCTGATCCCATAGTACAGGACAGACAAGGATGGGCTGCTTAGGCTGCCCACTATTCAAGCTTTCCAGCAGGGTGGGCACCAGATAGCTCAGGCAGGGCTTCCTCTGCACTGGAGGTCAACTCAAGCTCACTGGAGGACATATGAAATAGAAGGGTCTGGAACATGCCTTCCTTCCCTCCTGGTCTTTCTCACCCTTCTCCTCCTCTCTCTCCCTCCTTGCTTCCCCTGCCAAGCTCTTTTGATACATCCTTCTCATACCTCTAATTTACAGATCTAAATTACACAGCTCCACGGTTTGTGGGTATTTGAAGAGCTTTGCAATCGTTACCTCACTTTGCTTTAGAATGCTTACCTCTGCCAAAATATTTCACAGTTCAACCAACCCCCAGACCCACCCTGACCTGTCCCCGTCTTCCTTTAACAGGGCAGATTGAGGGTGGACTGACCTGGGGACATCAGGCAGACATGGGGCATAATAGGGCAGACTCTGTTTCCATGTGTCTTCACAATCAGTGTGTCCATGAGGCACATGGGGTCCCTCAGGAGCAGTTCAGCCCAGCTGTCCCATCACACTTTACTGATCAGAGTCCAGATCCTGCATGAGGTAGGGGTGAGGGTGGGGGCACTGATCTAACACGGGCAGGGCTTAGCTGCCAGCCATTGTGGAAGTACTGATGGCATGGGACTCCTGACCCACGAACTTAAGTGAATGCCTTGGAGTTTATGAAAAGGGCAGCAGGAGTGAGGAGGTTTTGACTCTTCCGAATACTATTCTTAGGAACTAAAGGTGGCTAATCTGCCCCTTGCTAACGCACTGTGCATGTGCAATCAGTGTGTACCTACTATGGATAGCGCTTACCTAGGCCTGAACATGTGTCTTTTTGTGTCTCCCACTCTGCTAAGCATATGAGAAGACTTGAGAAAACTCACAATACTTGACATTGAAAATGTTAGGGTTTTTTTTTTATGATTTAGTCATGAAAGTTTAGAGCCAGGAAAAAAAAACGCAAATTTTAGCTTTTCTTCCTCCCAAATGCCATTGCTGTTGGGGAAGCTTTTCAATCCCTCAAAATAGCTTTGGAAGATAAATGAGCAAACTTGGCTGGGCGCTAATTCACTCTTCAGAATCCAGTATGATTTATGCCCTGTTTTGTTTATTGCTCAAATAAGCAAAATCAGAATGGATCTTGTGATTATTTTGAGCTATGTGAGGTCCAGATCATTTTATTCTTCCTTAATCATTTTTTCACCAATCCATCTCTACCCAGAGATGATTCATCACAGAGCCCGATGCACATAGATGCACACTCTTAGAATAAATGAGTAAAGAAAGATAAAGGAGGAGGGATGGGGGAGGGCACTAGACAGCCCCCAAATTAATCAGCAAGTCCCTTTGTGTCCCTCCCTCTTACATACACACAATGAATTTCAGAATAACCTAGCACATGGTAGGGACCACAGGCCAGACTGTCAGGCATGTCCAATGTTTTAACACTGGGACACGATGTTGTCTTTGTCGCCTATAAAGTTCGTACTCAAGAAACACATAATCAAGTTACAAAATACAATATAAATAAATATTCATAGTCTTTTAAGTAAGCTTGTGAGTTCTGTGTTTGGCTGCACTGGTTGTTATCACTGCCTCCATGTGGCCTGTAGGCCACAGGTTGGATACACATGTGACAGCTGGGGTATGCATCAGAGGTTACTGCTGTAGTCTTCCACGTGAGAACGGGAACTAGGCCTTCTCATTTTTTGAGTCAGTCTCATACTGAACCTAGAGCCCACTGGCTAGCCAACAAACTCCAGAGAGCCGCTTGTTTCTTCCTCCCCGGTGATGGGGTGGGTCACAGGCATGTTCCTCCACACACAACCTTTACACAGAGGCTGGAGATGGGGACTCGGGTCCTCATGCTTCTGCAACGGGAGTTTTACCAACTGAGCTATCTCCCAGCCCTAGTTAACCATGCGGGGGGGGGGGGAGGAGAGGATTAAAAAGATATGTGGGTAAGAAAGGCCAGCAGGGCTTAGATGCTCAGGTGAGGTGCTTCCCTCCACTGTCTTGTCTAGTTTGTTCAGGGACCCTGGAGGGTTAGGAACATGAAAAAGAGAGAGAGGACTGTGACAGTGAGTGTAGTCCTGGAAACAGGCCAAATCTGAGAGCTTGAGCTCATCATCTTCAAAAAAAGAGGCCAGTCTGAAGAGACTGCAGATGTGGGACTTTCTAGAACAGGCAGAACCGGAAGCTGAGAAGACAGTGGTTGCCAGAGCAGGTAAGTGAGAGCGTGTGGAGCCAGCAGTGAAACTCCCTGTGATGCTGACACAGTAATGTGAGGCAGGACGCATTTGTCTAAACCCATAGGACACACACAGTAGCCGATGAGCCCCAGAGTCAACCATGGGGTTCCGTGAGAGGTAGCATAAATTGACGATGACAAATGTAAAAGCCTAGACAAGATATTAATAATGTGCATACATTATTGTCAGCTCTTGTGAGCACTTAGAGTGATTTAAAGCACGGTAGTAATAATAAAGTTTTCCCAGAAGCCAAGTGCAAGGGAAAATAGTCCTGGCTCCAGGCTGGAGTACAATGCATTCTTCCGACAAGAAGAGGATGCTGACCTGATGCTGAGGGACCAGTGTGTCTTGAGAAGGTGTGCTCTCCTGAAAAGTCAGTGGGATCTTAAATATGCTGAGGGTGAGAAGGCAGGGGGTTCAGGGATGTCACCTGTAGAGGAAAAGAACAGGACCAGCGAGCTGAGGAGGAAGAGTCTCCAGGCCACAGCATACGTGTCTCAGCCGCAAAAGGACAGATGCAAGAAGCAGGACTTGGCAATAGGAACATCAGATGCAGGTGGATCTGACCTTGTGGTTCTTCCCACCTGCTCAGCAGAGAAGCCCTGCTTGGGTGCAGCACCCAGCCCTCAAAACACAGAGGAGTGACAGGTTCTTCCTGGAGGTGAGCACAGGGCCATCCGCCTGCCCCACACAGAGGAAACAGAAACAGAGATGAAGGAGTGGAATGAAATTGAGAATCCAGGACTCGCCAGAATGCTATGGCAATGGTCAGTGGTCAACTGAGTCACACACACACACACACACACACACACACACGCACGCACGCACGCACGCACGCACGCACGCGCACACACACACACACACACACACACACACACACACACACACACGGTTTCCATGCAACTCTCCAGTGGTTCTCCATCACGTATGGATGCATGAGGCAGATTCAACAGAAACCTTGTGTTTGCAAGGCTGAGCAGGACTCTCTAAGGATGATCATCATGTAGGGGGCTGATAGATGATGAGAAACTGCAGAATATTCACTAAGCAAGGACACACAGTGGAGGGACACTAGCACTGTCACCCTGAAGCCTTCTTTTAACTAGAAAGCACAACAATCTGATGCCATGGGATCCCAGTGTGAAAATGGAGATTTACTTCATTATAGCAAGCATGGGTGAAGAGGAGGTGACCTCAAGCCCAGTTTCCTGCCACCTGTACCCTTAGGGAGTCACCAGTTTGCTTTCACTGCTGAGTCCCAGCGAGCAAATTTGTCTTTATGTCTGATAAATGATTGGCTGTTTTAAACAACTTTCATATAGATAGTCATTACAATAACACTTTATCGGTACTCAACCCACTGGCCCAACTAATTAAATGAAAAGCTGAGGACACACACATGCATTATAATGTGTGGCCAAATTAATTACCTGTCAGTTTATCAAGGATTAAGTTGGCATCTGAGGAACATGGCTGCGGGAGCCCTGGGCTGCCCATCTCTATGTGCAGTGCATTACTGGATGTTACCCACAAGGCGAGCGTTAATATTTCCAATTCACACATGGGGAAAAAGTACTTGGCCTGAGTTGCTCTATCAGCCCAAGCTCTGTGCTGTTAGTGATGGAATCCAACCACTTCCTGCCTTTCTCCCCTTGAGGACACCCTGGATGGCTTGCTGCCACCCCAGCAGGCAGCTCATTTGGGGGATCTTGGAATCATTGGGTTAAGTGTATGAGATGTTAAGTGACTTGCTAGGTAGGAAAGAGGAGAGACCTGTATCTTTGGAGTACTGTTGACTTAGTACCCATCATTCCTCTTGGCTTTCACAACATTTTTAGATAAAGAAGGCCATGCCCTCATTTCCTGAGAGGGTACCTGTGTGTCAGTTGATTTGATACAAAAGCATGGCCTCTGAGAAATGCCACCCTCCCTCACCCTACTTCTCTCCACCCATCTCACTCAATCTTGTAGCTAGCTGACCAACCTAACTGGCTTCAGATTATTTGCTTCTTTTTCATAAAGACCTTCATACCTGCATATGTTCTTAAATCCCTGTAAGACATTATAGCTAGAAGACTGCACGTGCCCTTCTGAGATTTTTTCAACTATCACAAATCACTCTATTGTAGTTTATGGAAAACTTTGTTCTTTTTAAAGGGGACAGAAGGGTTAAACTAACCAACAATAAATATGTATTTTAAGACATTCGGACAATTTTTTGATTTGTCAGCACACTACAGACTGATAGCTCATGCTCACTAGCATACCCATCACCTCACATGGCCTTTTTTATAATGATATAACTTTTAAAACCTACTCTCTGGGCTGGAGAGCCATCTTAGCAGTCAAAGCAGTTAAGAGCACAGGCTCCTCTTCAGAGGACCAGAGTATGGTTCTCAGCACCCATCTAGGGAAGCTCACAGCTTCTGGTAACTCCAACTCTAGGGGCTCCAACGCCCTCCTCTGACTTCTGCAGACATATGCATGTGCATGCTGGGCACACACACACACACACACACACACACACACACACACACACACACACACACACACGGAGAGGCAGGGGGTGAGTCTGGAGTTTATTAAAAACCTGCCTGTGATCTGCAATGTCCAGACATCCCATGTTTCCTAGCTTCTCTACTTCCCTGAAGGCTGTTGTCCCAGCTGCCTCCCCCATGTCTGCCCCCTCTCACCTGTCTTCATACTCCGCTGAGGCAATGGAAATCTCACCTCCCCAGCTTCTCCTCCTCTATGTCTTCCCGGTTTTGCTTGTCTGCCTTGATTTTGGCAGTATGGCTCAAATTACTCTAGAATTTTCTGTGTTTGAAACCCTGGTCACTGAAAGGCCTGGTTCACATTTTTTCCCTCTTGCTCCCTCCCCTTTGTGAGACCCTCAAATGCAGTGCCTTCCTTTCCCAAAGACAGGTGACGACTCTCCTATTCTCCCCTTATTCCTGAGCAAACACTTTCATGACTCTGTTTTTGTGCAGAAACTATGACATCAGGACAGGTGCTCCCCTGGCCATCCTGCTCCCTGAGAATGCAGATGCCATTCTGCAGGTGGGGTGGTACCCTCAAAACAATGTGAAGAGCGTCCTTTCTACCCGTGGAGTTTTCATGGTGTTTTACCACGGCTTTTATTTATTAGGACATTTGAATATACAGACAGTATTTCATGGTCAACGTATTTTCCATATCTGTAAATTAAGAATGAAAAATGTGGATCTTGGGAGATGGCTCAGTCAGTAAAATGCTGCTGTGATGGTATAAGGGGTTTGTGTACCCAGCACCCATGTGAAAACTAAGTGCACATACTTGCAATCCAGGTACTGGGAAGGCAGGTTCCTGAGGGGTTACGGGCCAGCCAGGCTAGCCAGATTGACAAGCTTCAGGCTTCGTGAGAGACCCTAACTCAAACATTAGGGTGTAGAGTGCTTGAGAAAGGCATCCAACATCAACCTTTGGCTCCCACATGTACACGCATGCACGCACACACACATGAGCATGTATACATGCATACGCAGTTCACACATGTGTAGATCTACAAGCTGGCTCCCATGTAGACACAATTGAAAATTATACAAAATAAAAGGGAATGAAAAAGGGAAGAAATGTTGAAAAGGAAAAACATCATTCTTCTTCCTCTCTCCCTCTCCCGAACCCTCTCCCTTTCTCATTCTCTGTGTCTGTGAGAGAATACAATTCATCCTGAGGCCACTGGCTTTCGAAGGTCAGGATGACCTGGCTTCATACTTAGAAAAGAATTATCTACCAGGACAGCCAATGATGAAGACATCGGGTGTGGGATTTATTGCTGCTTGGCTGTGGGTTTCGTTTCATTTTAACTGCCCTAGACATTTTAAAAATTGATCTATATAGTTCTCTGCATGTTTTCTCCTGATGAATATTTACCATTTGGATTAAGTAGCAGTGGACGCATTTCAGCTTCACATAAATTATGTACATCTGCAGAAATCCGGTGGAAGCTGAGTGAGACGTATTGTTCAGTAACTGAGAGACAGGAAAAGAGGAAGGCTCCATCAGAGGATAAGTGGAGGCACAGTATCTTCTCGGTTCCCAACATTGTGCTTTGTTTCTGTTTGTCTGTCTGTTTCCTCAGGGACCCTCAGAGTCTGGACCCACCAGAAGTCAGCAATGCAAAGCTTCAGTATGCGGGGTGGGGCCCGAAAGGCCAGCAGCTGGTAAGCAAGCCGGGTTCAGCAGCCGTATTTTGTTTTTTTACTAAGTTTATGTTTTCTAAACTGTTTATTACTGAACACATTTGACGTGTGTATATGTGTGTATGTGTGTGTGTGTGTGTGTGTGTGTTGGTTGAGTTTTAGATAAATGCACCAAAGTATCTGATTATATAAAATCATTGTTTCTTTTCAGATAGAGAATTCTCATTTGAAAAAAAAAATGGACCATGGTGGGCTGGGGAGATGGCTTAGAGTATAAGGTACTTGCTATCCAAACATGAGGAACTGAATTTGGATTGCCAAACCTTCAAAAAAAAAAAGCCAAGTGTAGTAATGTACATCTATAATCCCAGGACTGGGCATGGTAGCAGGCAGACCATGGGGACTCCTGGGCTAGCCAGTCTGGCTGAAATGGAGTGCTCTAGGTTCAGCATGAGACTCTGTCTCCAACAAAAAAAGAAAATTTAGAGAGTGGCAGAAGAAGACACCTAACCTCAAACTCTGACCTCCCCATGTGTGTGTACAGACAAGCACAGCCATCACACACATGCACACACACAAATGGAATGTTTTATTGCACTCAATAGGTTTCCTTTACTATGACAAAGCACCTTGAAAAACAACTTAACCAGGAATGAGTTCCTCTGGGCTCAGGGTTTCAAAAGTTTCAGTCCATGGTTGGCTGGCTGCTTCATTTCTGAGCTCATGAGGAAGCAGAATACCATGGTGTATGGTGGAGCAGAAGTGTTCACCTTATGGCAGCTGAAAAGTGTTCATGTGGGAGTTGGTGGTGTGGGGGTGGCACACTGGTGAAATACTCTTCAGTGGCATGCCTGTAGTGAACCAGTGCCTCCAACCAGCCTACTCCTACTATTTGATGCATCTGGCTATGAATTTGTTGATGGATTGTCCCATGAACAATATCAGCATCCTTGTGAGCCAATCATCCCTCAATGGTGCCACTGCCTGGGGACCAAGCTCTCAGCACATGCGTCTCAGGGACCAGAGTATACCCAAACCATAACACATTCTTAGTTCTCATATCCAGTGGGCCTAGAGTGGTGGCCCCTGTAACCATGTGCATGGATGAAGTTTCTCAGAGGACTGCACGGGCATCATCAGTGTGCTGCACATTGCTATACACTGTTCTGAAAACTCACACTCATCCCTGGAAGTTTATGGAGAAAGAGGACATGTTAATCATTATGAAACCATGCCCCAGTGAGCTGTGTCAGCATGGGGAAGCCTCCAGAGCTTGCATAGCCTTGACAGTTTGACATCAAAGGTCTTCATGAACCCAAAACCAAGATGTTTAAAGTCCTGTGAATGGCAAGGATAGTGTGTTGGTTACTTTCCTTATTGTTGTTACAAAATACCTGACAAAGCAACTCAAAGAAGGAGGACTTTATCTCAGTTCACAGTACGAAAGTCCTGTCCCTCATGATGGGGAAGGCATGGCTCCAGCAGCATGGGGCAACTGGTCACATTGCATCCTCTGCAAGGAAGCAGAGGGAAATGAACACTGAATTTCAGCTCACTTTCTCCTTTTCACTCAGTCTGGGACCCCAGCTCATGGAAAGGAGCCACTCACATTCAAGATGGGTCTCTCCATTTCAATTAACCTGATCTAGGAACGCCCTATAGACACACCAGGGGTGTGGTTTCCTGGTGGTTCTTGGTCCAGTCAAGTTGCCCATCAGTGGTAACTATCAGAGACAGTGTAGTGGAAAAGGCTTGGTGTGAATGTACCCATCCCTAGCTGACCATGGCCACTCGTGGCTGTGAGTCCGTGATGGGGATGAGCTGGACAACTAAGAGAAGAATGTGTATGTCATGGCCCCAGCATGACAGGTGTCACAGCCAGGTGAACAGGTAATCGCTATGAGTCCCGTTTAGCTTCGTTTCAAGAGGCAGGGTCTTCCTGCACAGCCCCTCTGGTGTTCAGATCTCACGGCTTGGTGGCTGTGTCTCAGTCACCACTCTGTCTCCCATCTGGTTGCAGCTACGTCCTTGGTTGCACCTCAGTCCCATTGTCTTGAGTTAATTCAGAAGAACAAAAGCATGGGGCCACAGAAGACTCTTATTCCCCAAGTGTCTAGCCAAAAGGGGATTTCAGTGGGCCTAACTGGCCAAAATCAATGTAGCATTGGAAAGAACCACTGAGGAACACCCAGGGTGGAGGGTGACAATCCCTCAGTGCTGTCACAGAAAGCACCTGCAGCTTTGTCCTGGAGCCTGAGAAGTGTCCTGGTACTGCAGCTTTAAAGCTGACTAATCCGTGCGGCTGAAGAGATGGCTCAGCAGTTACGAGCACTTGTTGCTCTTCCACGGGACCTGAGTCTGGTTCCTAGCACCCATGTCAGGCAGCTCACACCTGCTGGTCACTCCAGCTCCAGGGTACCTGACACCTTTTCTGGCTCCACAGGCACCTATGCATGTGGTGTGCGCCAGGCCCAGCCACAGCAGTGGGGGAGGGGGAGGGAACTGAGAAGCTGCATCCTCGCAGAGTGCTCTCTCTTCTGTTACTGGGAAAAGGACACCAGCACTTGGTTTCTTGCCGAGGTCTCTGTGTGCCTGACAGGCCACCTGCTCCTTATCAAGCCGTGGTTAGCAATAAGCCTCTGGACGTGCACCCTGCTAGGTTCACACCCACGCCCTCAGACAGCGGAGGAGACGATGCTCACACTCCATCCATCCAGTGGCATTTGGAGGAAGATGAGTCTGTAGATGATGCTTCCAGCTTCTCATTAAGTCAGTCCCTTTCCTGTCCAAAGCCAATGCACAGGAGCGAAGCCAGAGGATGACAAGCATGACCTTGCTTGACCTCTTAAAGAGTAACAACAAACAGAGCAGGTGTCACCCTGACTGCGACAGCTTCCCGGATGTGACTTCTCCAGTGCAGATGCTCCGTCAGGAACCCTCCGTAAGATCAGCCCCACATTTCACCGTGGGGAAAAAAAAAATGTTTTGTCATATGCAGTGCCATGCAGGGTGTAGCTAGGTCTCTCCTCGCCATCTGAGCATAAAAGTATAAAGCAAAGAGTGCCTGGTGCTCAGTAAGTATTTACTGGTGTTCGGAAAAACTGACTGCATAAACGATTGTCTAATTAGCTCATTCGTATCTGTGTGTGGTCCTAAGCATTAAGCACAGACTAAGCAGAGGGTAGTAACTAGCTGGGA
The DNA here is from genome assembly GCF_049852395.1 of Peromyscus maniculatus bairdii. NCBI lineage: Eukaryota > Metazoa > Chordata > Mammalia > Rodentia > Cricetidae > Peromyscus > Peromyscus maniculatus. Next base: position 69,057,798 of record NC_134854.1, read on the forward strand.
TCTAGGACTGTGTGTTCAGCACTCACGGTGAGGGAAGAGTACTCCCTTTCTGTTTCAAGGAACTCAGTGTCCAGTTTTCATCGCTGGCGCTTGGGCTTAGAGCTGTGAACAAACAAGCTCCTTGAATCCTTGAGTTTAAGCTTACATTAACTCAGAACCCCTTATGTAGGTCTGTGTACTGACTCTAAGAAGCACTACAACCCAGGGTGGGGAATGAGTCCTATATGTTGGAAATCAGCAAAGTCCTGTAATGGCAGCTGCTTGGGACTGTGCAGGCAGGCCTGTGGTTTCTGTTCCAACTGCTTCTTTCTTACTGGTTAACACAAACACAGTTGTGGACAATGTAGAAGTGAACACGTACGGTCATGTTATGGTAACATTTCCAAACCCAGGAGGATTATCCTGACCCACTGGGTGTCCTCACCTGAGAGAACCCTCACCCCGGGGACACCACCGTGAGCACAGTCAGTCCCTGAGCTGTGCGTCTGCAAGGAAAGCTGCAATCAGGAGCCTTGTGAACATTAATCTATTAAGTGACAGGCAACAAATCCCTCCTCGCCGTTTTATTTTTAAAGGTAAATATTGCTCCCTGCAGTAAATCTGCTCTAATGATCGCGAGTCATGCTGCAATGACTGAATCTCCTTGGGGAACAGAGAACACAGCTGCAGTCAGCTCCACCAAGGAGCTTTCAGAACCCCACAGCCCCGCCATTCGGGGTGCTGAGCTATGCCTATGGTATGGAGCCGCCTTGCAACTCGTAGGAATATGACCAGGCTTTCTGCTCATCTTCAACCTATCTCTGTGTGCCTCTGATAGACAGCTCTCACTTGGAGTCAGCTGTACTGGACTTCTAGATCCTGTGGTCCAGAATGAGTGCACCTGAATAGATGGTCGGGGTCTTGTGCCCCATCACAGCACAGGGAGACGCCAGGCAGGATAGCTCACACCTATAATCCTAGCATTCAGAAGTTCAGAAGGCTGGGGCTGAAGGATTGCAGAAGTCAGCCTGGCTGCAAATAAGCTCCAACCCAGCTTGGGCTACAGTGTAAGACCTGTCTTAGAGAGGGGAGAAGAAGAAAAGGAGGAGGGGAGGAGAGGGAGAGGGAAGCAGAGAAGAGCAGAGAAGAGAGGGGAGCAGAAGAGAGGAGAGGAGAGGAATAAATGGAAGCAAGGGAGACATTTCCCCTAGGGACCCCTCATTCTGCTACACCAACTCCCATTTGCTGCATAAGTGTTACAGTTTGCTCACAACAGGGAGCCACGTTCTTAAAAAAAAAAAAAAAAAAAACGTTGCCAAAACTGAAGATGTAGGGAAATAAATTTGGCCAAATTAATCAGGGCTCACAGGGACCCTACGGTACCCAGGCAGAGTTACAGCAAGTGTGGAATTTCACAAGGGTCCATCTTCCTTGTCTCCTCTTCAGATGAACCTCTGCCTGCCTGACGGAGGAGCCCAGGGTTTCTCTGGAGAGCTCTGATGCTCTGGAGGCTCCACCTCCCATTTGTGAGGTTGCATCCATGCTCCCTGCACTGATCAAATCAACTGGCATAGAAATAGCTTTTTGCTGCCCTGGATTTTGTTTTTGCTAGAGCCATTTAATCAAAGCAGATGGGCTAGAGGCAAGGCAGTGGCTTCCTTCTTCTACGAAAAGGCTGCTTTCTGTCTTGAGCTGGTCAGTGTAGGAGCTCTGGAAGTATGTATGAAGTAGCTGAGGGTTAGAGCGGGGTGTGGGGAGGGGGCTTTCTTCCTGTGGCCTCAAGAATTATGGGAAATATTTGCAGAGACAGTGCACAACATTAAACAGCATTGAGGATTCAGGACTGGACTCTGCTAGAACTCTCAAGATCAAAGACCAAGACGGCTCCTCTCAGGTTGGCTTGCTACCTCGACAGTGATAAATGAGCAGCTTTGAAAAGAGCATTTAATAAGGCCTCTGGGAAATCTTCAATAGCCCAAGATATGAAAAATGAAGAGCAATTGGTGAAGTTGGCCAGGAAGCCTGTGGGTGGTGGGAGTGGGCCTCTGAGACTGCACACCTCAAGAAGCAGGTGAACACAGCACATGGGGGTGGGGTGTTCAAGGAAGGAGTTCAAAGGTCTTACTTCCATCTGAGAAGAGGATGCTTGCTCTTAACCTCCCTACTCACGAGAGGCTGTGTTAGCAGCATCAGGTGACTGTTCTAAAACAGGAGAATACAGCTAAGAAGCCAGGGGATTTAAGCTAAACTTGATGATGAAGTACTCCACAGACTATATGGCTGTTTAGACCTTAGAATGGTTTTCCTGGAAAGGTCATGGGCCCAGGGAGTCAGGAATCATCGCTCGGATCAGTTTGTGTATTTGAAGGGTTAGGATGGCAATTCTCTTGGCAGGATGTCAAGGCAGAGTGTGTTGTGTTCCCAAGCATTCTCCCTTCCCCTAGAACTCTGGGGAATGGCCACTGTGGCTGATGAGTGCTGAGGCTGGCCAGTTAGCCACCAGTGGAGGCCAGTCCTTGCCGAATGCACACATCTGTCATTCTTTCATGAACTCATTTGCTCCCTTTCCAAACCCTTCTAGACACTGTTGGGTTCTGGGAACTTGGGAGAAAGATGATCTCTTTTTCCCCCTGGCCTCTACCTCTTACAGAAAGCATTTATCTCATGAGCACTCATGCGCTCTCAGCCTCTGTGTCTGTTCCCTCTCCCTTAGTCTCTCCTCCCTTGAAATGGTCCCCAACCTACTGTTATATCTATCCATTCCAGGAAAGCATCCATGATAGTGATGTGTCTTAGTTACGACTCTGTTACTATGAAGAGACACTACAACCAAGGCAACTTATAAAAGAAAACATTTAATTGGGGTCTTGCTTATAGCTTCCTGACCATCATGGTAGTAGGCAAGTGGGCATGGTGCTGGAGAAGTAGCTGAGAGCTCATATCTGATGCACAAGCACAAGGCAGAGAGAAAGAGAACTGATTGGGAATGGTATGTGCTTTTGAAACTCCGCTAACAAGGCCACACCTCCTAATCCTTCCCAAATAGTTCCACTAGCTGTGGACCAAGCATTCAAACATATGAGCCTATGGGAACCATTGTCATTCAAACCACCACACAGGAGCTTAGGAAGTGGACAGTTGCTCTGTATGTGTGACCTTTTCATTTCTAACCAAGACCCTTATATCCTGATGTCTTAATGAAACATTGCTACCCAGGGCACAACTGTGGGAACAAGCTGCCAATTCTGGGCCTCACAACTGCCTGCTTGATCCAGTGGTCATCAGGTCAGTTCAGCTCAGCAGCAAGTCCCAACTGCCCCTGAGGGCTGACCTCCTGCCCCAGCTGGGTCACTGGAATCCTGGCTGGCTCTGGCGCCTGCCCACATGTGCTCTGATGTCTCAGCCCTTTCCCTCCCTCCCCTTCTCCACCTACATTCTCCACTCTGCACAGGCCCAAGTTGAGGCCTCCCCTTCCTTAGTGACAGATGTCATCAGAGCCATGACCAGGTGGCAGTGGCTCTCCAGTCAAGTCCATCCTCAGGTTGTTTGCCTCTTATGCCAATCAACAGCTGAAGGGAATAGAGGAACTCACTACGTCCCTCTCATTAATGCATAGGCCCATCCCTCACCCTCCAGACAGTATGTTGACTCATTTTCAGGGAGTCAGTGAAGGGTTCAGAAAAATCTGACCTGAAAGTTTTTCACACCCACCCTGGATTCACCATGTGGCCTTTAGGCCTCTGCCTTAAAGAGTGTTACAATATTCCCTTACAGTTGTGAGATCCATGTTAGCACAGCGCCATCTCAACCACAGATGATGTACCCCCCAAACACCAGAATGGCCTGTGGAATGGAGTAATAGTGTGGGAGGTTATAGCCCTGAGGATGGAACATCTGTCCTGCAGACGTGGAGCAGAGCAGGGCCTATGGAAAGGGGACATCAGCTTCCTCTTATGTGGCCAAGAGCAGACAGAAGGGGTTGGCAGCTACTACATCTGCCCTGAACCATCACACATACCCAGCTCAAGGGCAGACAGGAGGCCTCTTCCAAGCTGGGAGGGAAACACCAAGAACCAAGAAGAAAGCGGCTTTTAAATCCAGAAGACCCATCAGAAATTCCAAGGTTTTACCACAGACCATCTGTCAGTCTGAACTATTGACGTGGCTAAATTTGAGCCTTAGAGGGAAAAGAAAACTATTGTTTTTGCAGTAATCATTACTAAGAAGAGCTTTAGAATAGAAAGGCCAGGTTCAGATCTTGATTCTTGTAGTTAGGTGAAAGCGTGACTTTAAGATACCAACTCCTCACCTGCCCAGAGCCTCAGGTTCCTCCCCTGGAAATGGGCCCCCCCATACTGTCATCTCTATCCACAGTGCAGGAGTTCTCCTGACAGTGGACAGAGTCGCTGCAGTTACTGAGTTCTTCATTTAAAGTCACTGTGTGCCTTGATGCTATAACATTCACATTAAGGAGGTATAGAGAGGGAAGGAACGTGTGTGTTATCAATGAGAAGTTCGGTGTCTGGAAGGGGAGGCAGCTTCCTTGAAGAACAGTTTAGCAGGCAGATGTTTCTGTGGGTGTCCAGTGGGCTCAATGACACAATAGTGGATTGTGGGTGACCCTCTCAGGCCGCACATCCTGCCCTTCTTCAGGTCAGGGGAGCAAGGTTGGGGTTCAGGAAGCATGATGTCAATTTGCCTTCTTCTGAGTCTTTAGCTCCCCATAAATTGGTACCTGTGCCTTTAAGAAGATGTTGTCAGGTGACAAATGATGCTCCTGTTCCTATAGCTAATGTCTCCCAGCACCCAATAGCCATGCCACCCAGCACCTAAAGAGCCATGTTACCAAACTCCCAGAAAACTGTGCCAACCAGCCCCCAAGAGCTACAGTATCCATATCGCCCAGCCACACCACCGATTTCACCCATCCCCTACAAGCCATGGCCCCAAGCCCCAGTGAGGTCCATAGTCATCTGGCCCCCAAGAGTCATATAAGCCCAGTCCCAGGTAACCACGCCACTGAGCCCCCAAGGGTCTCTTCAGATTGATGGCCTCACTGGACAGCAGCAAGGAACTGAGTGATGGAGGCACCCTGCCCAGGATGCAACTTTCCCAAGGGCATTGTCACTTATTGGGGCCTGCCTGTGCTAACAAGGGGCAGGGAGCATTGTACTGGAGTTGACAGATGCAGTGACAGGAGCAAGATTGATCTTTCCAGAGAGAAGAAAGTAGTTAATGAAACATTGTGTGTGCAGAGAAGACCAGACCAAAGTGACATCACATTAATAACTTATAAACGCTAATCAGTTTGGGTTAATTTGGTATTCATTGTAAAAACATTTATCATGGGCCCTGAATCCATGAAAGTAGCCAAGAAATTAATATTGCAGGGATGGAACTCGCCTTCTGTGTTCTCGAATAAGGGTGGAGGCAGTTTAGCAAGTGATTAATGAGCTTTACTAAGGGTCCCCTTCAAATGTAACATGTCTGTCATACTTTGCAGCTATGTGGGGCCAAATCACTTTAATATCCACTTGCACTCAAGTAAATAAGGCAGTTTCTTGGCAATTGGCCTGAATGGATGGAGGAGGCCACTGCCAGGATCATGGTTAAGGAAAGGGGAGAGTTACGATTCAATTATTGAAGATTCAGGGAACCCACTCATGCTACCAACCATCTTTCTGAAAGGATTAAAAACTATGAAAACAAATTTATAACTGTGATATTGTAGAGGAAGTAGAAAAATGTGCAGATTTTAACCTGTGCCATGCCATGACAACAGGAGAAGAACCTAAGAGAAAATTCATTCATTAAAAATTGTAAGATGCAGTAAGAGACATAGAGCATACCTGTGCTGATGGAACACTCATTTCTCAGGGGAAGCCAAGCTAAGTAAAGGCCTTCCACACAATTCATAAAAGCTAGAAAATCCAAAGTGTTTACCAAGGGCCATTTGAGGAAACCTGACCCAGACCATAATCTTAACCCCAACCATGACCCTAATACTAACCCTAATTGAACTCTAGCTCTAATCCTAACCTTAACCCTAGCCCTAACTTTAACCTTGACCTTTACCCTACTATTAATCCTGGCTCTAACCCTAATATTAACCCTGACCCTGGACTCAGACTCTGACACAGACCCTGACCCTGGCCCTGACCCTGACACAGACCCTGACCCTGACACAGACCTTGACCCTAACCCTGACTCTGACCCTGACCCTGACCCTGACCTTGACCCTAACCCTGACTCTGACCTTGACCCTGACCCTGACACAGACCTTGACCCTCACATTGACCCTGGCCCTGGCCCTGACCCTGACACAGACCTTGACACTTGATCCTGACCCTGACCCTGATGCTGACCCTAATCATAGTTTGGAAGAGCCATCACACAAGTGTTACAAAATTATGATTGGGCCGGGCGGTGGTGGCGCACGCCTTTAATCCCAGCACTCGGGAGGCAGAGCCAGGCGGATCTCTGTGAGTTCGAGGCCAGCCTGGACTACCAAGTGAGTCCCAGGAAAGGCACAAAGCTACACAGAGAAACCCTGTCTCGAAAAACCAAAAAAAAAAAAAAAATTATGATTGGAAGAGACAACCTCCAGCATGGGAGAAAACACTCGCAAACTATACATCTGAGAGGGAGTAAACATCCAGAGCAGATAAGGAACTCAATAATGAAAATATAAATAATCTGATTTAAAACAAGTAATGGGCCTAGATTGATCAGAATGGTCCACTGGTATATGAAAAAAAAAAATGTTTAGAGGCTGGAGAGATGCTTCCATGGTTAAGAGCACTGGCTTGTTCTTATGGAGGACCCAAGTTCAGTTCCCAGCACCAACATGGTGGCTTACAACTGTCTGTAACTCCAGTTCCAGGACATCAGATGCTTTCTTCCGGCCTCTGTGGGCACTAGGCACATACGTAGTACATATACATGCATGCAGACAAAACATTCATGCACATAAAATAAAACTGAATAAATCTTTTAAAAAAAACACTTAATATCAAAAACCACTAGAGAAACCAAGTGGAAGCCTTAGGGAGGTATCACCTGTCTGCATTGAAGTGGCTGTCATCAAAATGACAGCAAGAGCTGGTGAGGATGCAAATCCAGCCTCTTGGAAGACAGCACAGTGGCCCAGAAAACTGAGCAGAGAGCTGTCACATGATCCAGCACTCCCACTGCCAGGCATGTATCCATCAGTGTGTGGAAGAAGCCTCTGCACCTGAGCTCACGGTAGCACTTCATCCCAAAGTCAGCCTATACAGGATGAGTGGGGATGAAAGTGTGTCATGTATACACAATAGAAAACAAGAAAGCATCAAAGCCTGTCATTTGTGCCAACATGGTTAAGAGTGGAAGCATTACGTTAAGTGAAATAAGCAAGGCACAGAAAGACAAGAACCACAGGACCCCACTCACAGGTCACAACTGAAAAGGTTAACCTCAGTGCAGCATAGAAAAGGACTGCCATTACCAGAGGCTAGGAGAGCAGTGGGAAGGAGGGCTGGAGAAGTACAAAAGGAATAGGCCAGCGAGGCAATGGAACCCAGGCTTAATGAAATTAGGAATAAAGGCATGTGAGCATTGTAAACACCGCCTGACCTCATTGCATGTCCCCATCCTTGTTAAAGCTTCCTTGATGCAATTGTGACTGAAATGGTGTAGTATTTCTTATGAGAATTCAAATTTGGATCAGAGTCTCCACGGTATTAGGTTAGGGAGTTTCATGATCATCTATCCAGAGGTTAGGAGCAAGACCAAAGCTCTACATCCAGGAAGGCTACATTTAAGGATAGTGTAGAGATGATATAACAAGGCAGGAATTAAAACTGCCTTTGTAGACTTATTGAGGGAGTGGATGGCTGCAGTTGTGTCTGCAGTGGTGGGGGAATGCAGATGCTAAAGATCTGAAGATGTTTCCTGTGGCCTGGAGTGGGCAGCTATCTGCTCCCATGCTGCTGAGACTGCTCTGTACTGCACAAAAGACTCTAGGAGCTGTCCCATTTGGGCGGAGGCAACACCTCTCCCTTGAAATCTCCAAACCATTTCATAATTGGAAAAATGGCTCCATGCCCTCATCTACAGTGAATAATCATGACCTTTTCTCCATCCCAGCTGCTGAATATCGCCAGTCCCACATCCCACAGCAGTTAATCATACGCTTCTTTGTTTTATTATTCCACTTTTCTCTTTTGAATAACTTTATTTCCCAGATCAGATGTGAGCTATTCAAGGACGAAGGATGTTTTCCATCACATTTGTGGCTTCCACGGCCCGCTGCTCAGTGTGGTGCAGAATGTGGGGTTTCAACGGATACTTGCTAAATGAGTGATATCCTGTAGTGAAAGTAAAATTAAATGTCAAATTTATGGGTATAAGTTCCAGAATTCATGGAAATTGGAAAAGCTTGATGTTATTACCTAAAAGATTTTAGATTTAACAACTTGTCTGATGGTTAATTAACTCAGCAGCTCACACCGTGAGCAATCCCGAGGAAGGGCACTAGAATCTTCAGCCAGGTTTTTTTTTTTTTTTCTTGAAATGTTTACTCTGCTATGAAAGACCTTAAAATTAGGATGTAAGTTGTCATTGTTGAGACGTGTCAGGCTGAACTGAACAGACCAGAAGGTCAGAGCTGTTTCGATTCCCAAGGCAATTCAGCCCTACTTTGTCTCAAGGCATGAGAGAAGACCTTGATCATAATGTCATGGGAAATGAAAGAGTCAGACCTTAGGGATCCATGTCCTCCACTGCCCCATCCTAACCACCTTGGAGGTGATACTGGGGGTAATTTCTACATTGTTAAACATGGATAGGGTGAGGATGAGAAATATTTGCAGTACTCTTTAGGGCTCCAGGATTGACCTAATTTGAATGCTCAAGGGAATGAAGAACTGGTTGTAGGGGAGGATTCTCTGTGGGGGAGAGCAGTCTCTGTAGGGAAGCAGTCTCTGTGGGGGAGCACTCTCTGTAGGGGGGAGACTCTGGGAGAGCAGTCTCTGTGTGGGAGCAGTCTTTGTGGGAGAAGAGACTCTGTGGGGGAGCAGTCTCTGTGGGAGAGGAGTCCATGCAGAGGAGCCATCTCTGTGGAGGAAAGCAGTCTCTGTAGGGGGAGCAGGGTCTATGGGGGAGCAGTGTCTGTAGGGGAACAGTCTCTGTCTGGAAGCAATCCTCTTCAGTCAGGCCACAAGCTTTTCAAGGGAGAAAGCTATGGTGGACATTTTATGCACAGTGTCAACCTCTTCACTTGGACCTGAGGCAGGCTTTGCTGTCCCTCTAAGCCTCATCCAGGGAAGGATTTGCACTCTTCTAGATCTGAGGCACGGTTCTTGACATGGCTAAGCCTGTATCAATAATATACATTCATTCACCCAGGACTTCACTCCTACCTACAAGATTTGGTGCACTTACATGCCTCTGAGAACTTAGGGAGTCTTTCTAATATATCTAAGCCTTTTTGTCAAAATGGACTTCACAGGACTCTTCACCTGCACTGTTAGTCCTAGCTGGTCATTAAGTCCATCATGGAACCAGACAGATGTCTCTGTGGTTAAGAGCACATGCTGCTCTTTCAGAAGACCTGATTTTGGTTCCCAGCACCCCTGCTAGGTAGCCCACAGCTGCATGTAGATTTGACATCCTTTTCTGGCCTCTGAAGATACTGCACTTACATGCACAAACCTACAGATAGATACACACACACACACACACACACACACACACACACACACACACACACACTTGTGGAAGCTCTGCCTCAGCTCCTGGCACCTATATACCCAAAGAGTCTGGAATATTCTGGTGGAAGGTCCAACTCAATTCCCCTCCCCCATCTTTCTCCCCAAACCCACCCCCCTCAAAGCCCTCCAAACAGCAGCCCCTCCCCTAGAGCTGCCCTTCCATTACAGACCCCTGCCTCCTCAAAGCCCACCAAAAGCAAGCCCTTCCCTGGGGCTGTTCAAGACCATGCCTCCAGGGTACTTAAGGCCTGGTAGCCATATTTGCCATGTGACCCTTTGCCATGTGACTCTTCCCCCAAAGTCATCCAGGATTGCTTTGCTCATTAAACCTGGATGTATTAATTCAGTTTGATTGGCTTATTACATCAGCGGCAGCAGCAGGAACCCAGCAACTGGGGACTTAAAACTTATCAACACACACACACACACACACACACACACACACACACACATACAGAAAGAGAGAGAGAGAGAGAAAGAGAGAGAGAGATGAAAATAAATATTTTAAAAGAAGCCTTTATAAATACTGAAAAGTGGCCGTGTTTCATTCTTTTGAAGGGCCCCAATACCATGCTCCTTGACATGGCATTTCTTACAACCCACAAAGCTCTCAGAAGGCATGGGCATCTTATTTTTCTACAAGAGCAACAGGTCTAAGCACAGATAGCCAAGGAGACCATTTTGATGGCAGAACGAGTTTTATTTCTTTGAGAATATAGGGGTTTTCATACAGATTTCATTCAGCTATTTCCACTCCATAGAATGGTCAGCAAATGAAGGAATTGATGTTGTCTGTTTGTTCTTTGACTGGTAAACCTAATCACTTCTCCGGATGCTTTTGGTTTTTGCCATCATGGCTTCTCTGGCCAGGCACATTTGACATCTCATTTTAGTTGTCCACTTTGAGGTCGTATATTGTACTCCGTACTTCTCCATGCTTTAAAATGAAGGCTTGATCACAGTGATATTTCAGTGCATAATACTCTTGTTGTTAGACACCACCAGTAAGACACAGCCCAGACTCCTCAGCATGCTGTGCATGCCTCGTCCTTGCCTCCAGCTGCTTTCTGACCTCCTCAGCTGACCTTCCCTCCAGGCTGGGTACCAGCAGGAAGGAGCAACATGTAGTTCGCTAACACCCCACACCTTCTCACCTCAAGTGCTCTCATCTATTGTTCCTCCAGTTCAAAGTGCTGTTAGCAGCCTTCACTGATGACGTCAGCCTCCTGGAATTGGGCTCAGGCCTGCTGCTGCTTCTGCCTTTATCAGCAAGCCTACCCCACCATGCGTCTCTTCTGATTACTTACTTTTCTTCCTGATCAGACTCTGAGATCCGCTTCAAAGAACTACCTTCTCCATCTCACTGACACTTCTCAGCCCTCGCTGCAAAGATGGCTGGCAGCAAGTGTAGATGCTGAACAATGCCACAGCTAAGGCACGTTAATGACCCAAATGCAGCTACCTCTTCCTTTAAGCTTATTTTATCATTTTTTTTCAAATTATTGAGAAAGTTATCTGACCTTTCATCTTTTTTTTTTTTTTTTTTTTTTTTTTTTTTTTTTTTTTTTTGGTTTTTCGAGACAGGGTTTCTCTGTGTAGCTTTGCGCCTTTCTTGGAACTCACTTGGTAGCCCAGGCTGGCCTCGAACTCACAGAGATCCGCCTGTCTCTGCCTCCCGAGTGCTGGGATTAAAGGCGTGCGCCACCACCGTCCGGCCTGACCTTTCATCTTAAGCCACAAGTTATGTCAAAACTTTTTCTCCCTAAAAATCATCAAGTCATCATTACCCATACTGTCATGTTTAAAGTCAGACTCAGCTGGATTCCAGGAACTAAAAAAATGCATGTATAGGTAACTGTATTTATTTAATTAAGCTGACTTTTCTGTAGCCATCCAAACTCACACTTTTTGAAGTTAGCCACATGCATTGCCAACAGAAGTCCTGTCATATTAGAATGTCCCCGAAGTCACCTCCCTCTGCTCCATCTAACTACCAGAGAACCAAGTCCCCAACGGAGTTTGTTCAGTGAATTCTGTCTTCTAAATTCCCTGTGTGTCCCCACATTGCAGAATCGGTTCCCTCTGACATCTCCTTAACCAAAGGCTCCGGGTAACAAAAGAACAAATCAAGCAGCAGAAAAGTCGCTTGTCTCGTCTAAGCCGATGAAAGCAATAGAGACCCCTCATTGGTGCATTGTCCACGGCCCTAGCAGGGTCGTCTTTGAGTCTGTGATCACAGCACCAAGTTGGTCAGCATCCATTTGGCTACCTTTTATGTCCTGTGGTGGGAAGAAACGTGCTGAGTTGTTTGCAATTTCCTGGTAAAATGGTAGAGTCCATAAATCCTTCCTTCCAATAACCCTAAAATTTTCCTAACCAAGAGCTCAACAGCCTGTGCTCACTTCATAAAACAAGAGGCCCGGTGGCTGGTCACAGCTGAGACTGTCCTTCAAGGTCCCCATGACTTGCATAGGTTCTCTCACCATGGCCAAGTGCCCAGAGGTCTGCTTGACTGGGACCAGGAAGGAGTGTGCACCTCAGGATCCGTTCAAGTTTCCCAAATGCTTCTGGTCCAAGGTCACCTTGAGCATCCGTGTATGGAGGTCTGCACAGAACCAGACCTGAGTGACCTCATCAATAAGCCCCAACGCTTCTGAGTAATGAGCCCAGTGTTATGGAAAAGCATATGACACATAAGAATGTGTTTTGAGCCTCTAGGGCACTGATGAGAGAGAGTATGTGTTGTATCTGAAATGACCATTCCAAGCATCTCCAGGGAACCTGCTGTTTCCAAGAGGTGGCTATGTTCCTTACATCCATAGGCACTTAGGGCAGTCACCAGCCATGGGTCCTCCTCATACCACTTAGGCAGAGCCACCCTAAGATCAGGATGTTACAAATTTACTTTGTTCCTTTTTGCTTCCAAATCCAGATGATAAGTTAGGGTTATGCAATATTAATCATTTTAGTGTGATTTTTTTCCAATAGAACCTATAATGATGTACCAAACAAGAGTCTTTTCCAGTAGAAATAGAGAGTTTCAGACACTGAGTCAGCCCTGTGTGCTGGGTAGCTTAGGATCTAATACCTAATGTAGTGATCTTTTATTTCAGGTCTCTAGTGTCTTGGTCATTATATAAGGTGTTTTGTGTATATTTTCTGTCTTGCACACAAAACCTCTGCTTTGTAGCGGTAAAACATGTTCATCAAACAGATGAATGTCCCCACAGCCACAGGCTGGTGGCCCAAGAGCAGCAGCCCAGGTGAAGCCATCCCAGCCTCACTTAGCACCACCCTCTGGGGCCACCACTTCTCTCAAGGCCACGTAACTTAATGTCTAGAAATCTTGTCCTGCAGACATAAAGATTATTACTGCGGATGCTGAAATCTATGTTCAAGGCCACCCAGACCATCTATAATACACAGAAGCCGGGTGCCTCCCAGAATGGCCTCTGCTGACATTAATTTCCCCTACTCTGGGCATTCTAAAAGCAAATGACACATCAACCCAGCTGATGTCATTGCAGGTTGCAGAAATGAGCTGCCAGCCCCCAAACCAGAATGAACCCCAAATGAAATCAAGTCTTTCTCCTTGGAGAGGATGGTCATTAGGTCAGATGGCATGATCCACGGTCATCTTGCATGGCATGTGAGCCCTGTCAGAGTACATAAGGCTTTATGTGTCTCTTCCCAGAGGTGGCCTCCCATTTTTTGTTTGTTTGTTGTTTTTTTTTTTGTTTTGTTTTGTTTAAGTTTTCCACATGTCACTGATCTTATTTTCAAGTGTATTTCGTATAATTCTGAATTATCTTGTAAACGAAGGTGGGTAATGTGAGTGCTCATATTCCCACCACTCAGCACGGAATAAGAACATTACCAAGATGCTTCAGGACTTGCATCATCCTCGGTTCTGTGCCCTCCTCTGCCACATGCATTTACACTGTCCCAATATGTCCCAACTTTATGAAAATGCTTTACTACATGTTTCTGGATCCCTATATAATATATCACGTGTGTTTTTAACTTAATGAAACTGATGCCATGTGGCTTTGTGTTTGCATTCAGGCTTGCAAGTGGTATTCATGAATGTGGGTGCCTGTAGCTGTCATGACAGGGCTTCAATGCTGTGTGGTCGCCTGTTGCACTGTGCCATCACGCCTTTTTCCTGCTTGTGGATATGCAAGTTACCTCATTTTTCAAATACTTATTTATCTTTGTGAATGTTTTATATGCGTGTGTGTGTGTGTGTGTGTGTGTGTGTGTGTGTGTGTGTGTGTGTGTGTGTGTGTGTTCTGGTGCCCATGGAAGCCAGAGGAGGGCATAGATCCTCTGGAATTTGAGCTATGGACAGCTGTAAGCCATCATGTGGGTGCTGGGATGGAACCTGGGTCCTCTGCAACACTGCTGTTTACTGCTGAGCCAGCTCTCCAGCTCCTCTTTTATCCTTTTTTTACATCTTACGGTGGGCTGGGTACATTTCACTGGTGCTTCCTAGCTGAAGTGTGTCAGTTTCTGTAGACTTAGCCTTGCACATCTTTGACTGCTAGTGAGGTTGGATGTCTTCCCAATGGTGCATTTCCCATCTGTATTACATCTTCCGTGAACAGCGTTTGTGTCTTTTTGCATGTTTTTGTCTGGGGAGGCTGGTAACCTCTGTATGCATCTGTATGGCTTCTTTGTGTATGTGGGATTCTAATTCCTTTTCAGTTGCTGATTCATAAAATCTGACATAACTGTTTCCCTTCACTTGGATATGCTGTGATAGTGAACCATGTTCATCTCAATGAAATGCCTTCCTTTATGGTTTGCATTTTTCATGTCTTCTTAACAAAAGCCCTTCCTATCTTGAGAACTGAGATTCCCCTTTATTGAGTTCTAACACTTCTAAAATTTCACCTTTCACAGTTATGTCCTTAATTCATCTGAAATTGGCTTGGGGATCTGGTATGAACCACCTTCACTTTCCTACTCCTTAGGAGCAAGCACTTGATTGACAGAACCATTGGTTGACAGAGTCTCCTTCCCTGGTCTTCAGAGCTGCCTCTGGCCTCCAACAGCTGGAGGAGGCATGAGGACAGGCTGTTGTAGCCTACTATACTGTGGTGGTAACAAAACCACACATTCTTAATTATCATAGCTTTACCCTAACATGAAACTGTCTACTGCTAGTTCCCCAAACATGTTGTTTGGCAAGGATCATGGCTGTCTCTAGCACTCTGTATACATGTATTCATGTATTTATCATTCTACACACTTATGCCACAAACAAACAAATTAAATAACCTTATTCAGTTCCTTTAAAAACACTTGGAAAATCAGCATTGATTTCATCAAATTTATACATAAGTTGAAGGAGAATTTATAAGTTTTGGCTAATGAACTAGCCAGTGTGTGGTGTGGTTCCCAATTTACTTACTTTTTATAAAGATTGTATTCACTTTTATGTGTTTATGTGCCTCCCTGAGTTTATGTGCACTACATGTGTGCAGTGCCCTTGGAGACCAGAAGAGGGTGCTGGATACCCTGGAACTTGAGTTTTAGACAACTGTGAGCCCCAGGTGGGTGCTGGGAACTGAACCCTTGTTTTCTACAAGAGCAGTAAGTACTCTTAATCACCGCGCCATCTCTCCAGTCCCGTTTATGTTTTAATAAATGTCTTTTACTGGCATTCTATAAATTTTTCCATAAATTGACTGCAAATTTTTGGTTTAACTTTATTCTTTGGCATGTTCCTTGGGTAATTTTTAAATTAATTTAATGTAATTAAAAGTGTTTCTCATTTGGGTGTGCTAGTTACTAACGACACTTGACATTTCATGTTGATTTCCCATCCTGTAACCTCAATGACACTTATCATTCTACTCTCCTGTCCACATATTCCTTTAGATTAGGATTCAGCAGCCACATTCTCTCCCTTTCACTCACTTCTCTTTGCTTCTTTTGCTTACTCTACTGTTCCCTCCAACTGCCAGCCCTGGACTGAAGGGACAAAAATAATCATGGGGAAGCCTTATTTTATACATGATTGTAACCATCGATGTTAATTGTCAAATTGATGAAATCTGATATAACCTAGGAAACATGTCTCTGGTTGTGGAAAGTAGAGGCAGTTATCTTGGTTGCATTAGCTGAGATGGGAAGACCAGCCAACCACGGGTGGTATTATCCCCTGGCTGGGATCCTGGGTGGTATAAATAGAGAAAGGGAGCCGAGCAGCAGCATGCATCCATTGCTCTCTGCTTCCTGGCTGTGCATACAATGTCATCACCTTAATGAACTGTCCCCTTGAAATATGAGATGAAAGAAATCCTTTCTCCCTAAAGTTGCTTTTGTCAGAGCATTTTACCATAGCAACAGGCAAAGAAACTAAGGTAGGTCATTAAAGAGATGCCTTCAGGTTCCTGTTCAGTGTGAAATGGAGATTTGTTTGACATCTTCAGAGAAATATATACCTATCTCTCTGTCATTGCTACTCCTGTGATTTGTATTCTGTTCTTTACCTTGGGTTTGGAAATGTGTAAGGAGGGTTTTTTTGCACTTGGTGCAACTACAATGGTTTTGTAGTTGTTATCCTCTAGCTGTGGTGGAAGTCTGTCTGTCAGTCAGTGCAAAACCAGCCTTGCCTTGCCAGTGAAGATCCCTTGCCTTGGTGTCACTTTTTTTCTTACATGTATTTATAAAAATCTGGTATTTCCTTTGGGACTTTTTTCTGCATTCATAAGTGAAATTGGACCAACGCTATGTTAAATTATGTTATTGATTTGACTTTAATTGCTTTATTAAAATGATACTTAATACACAAAAATAGCTATAAACCTTTGTTACTAAAAATCCAAATATAATTTCCTAATTAACCTCTATAAATCTAGAAAATCAACCAGCATCAAAACAATGATGTTGAACCATCAAGCTGGCTCACTGGGTGAAGGTGCTTGCAGCCAAGCCTGATGACCTGAGTTCAATTCCAGGGCCCACATGATGGAAGGAAAGAACTGACTCCTGAAAGTTGTCCTCTGACCTCCACATGTGCCTTGGCACACACTCACCTACCTTCATGGCTGTATACACACAATAAACAAACAAGCAGATGTAAAAAGTGCTGTCAGTTTGCAGTCCCTATGTTTTACAGAAATTGCCAGTGTTGCTGGTTCTAACTGTCCTGTCCTGCCCTCATGTCCCTAACACCTTTGCTGCCATTGTCAAGACCCTGTTTCCCAGGACTATTCTTAACTGAATCACTAACGGAGCCTCCTTTGGAGCAATATCTCAGGATATCATCATTACTCTGCTCAGGAGAAGCCCATTTTTGATAGGAAGTTCCTGTCTAGTCTTCTTGCTAGTCCCCAACAATTATAGTCCTTGAGAACACAAACTCAGGAAATAAGAGTCAATGATAGGACTTGGCTGTCAGGTAAGCATCTGACATGTCAACTAGAGTTGACCCGAATATGTGATGTTTATTTTAAGTCTTTTAAGAGTCTTATCACAGTAAATGGAAGACTTCAAGGGATCTCTCTTTTTTAAAAATTTATTCTTTTCTCATGCAGTCCATCCTGATCCTCGCCCTCCACTCCTCCCAGTTCCCCCACCTCCCTTCTCCCCCAAATCCACTCCCCCTCCATTTACCTTTGGAAAAGAGTGGACCTCTCAGAGCCCAAACACAATAAAATAAGATATAGTAAGACTAGGTACAAACCCTCATATCAGAGTTGAGCAAGGCAACCCAGCAGGAGGAAAAGGGTCCCAAAAGCAGACTAAAGAGTTAGACACTCCCACTGCTACTGTGAGGATTCCCATAAAAACACCGAGCTAACAACCATAGTACATATGCAGAGGACCTAGCACAGATTCATACAGGCTCCATGATTGCTGCTTCAGTCTCTGTGAGTCCCTGAGACCTCAAGCTCTCTTAAAATATCGTAAGTCCTCAGATTTCTAGGTTATTGCAATTTGGTAAGTAAGCAACACCCAGGGTTATGCTTACTTATATATTTATTTCCAGAACCATTAATAAGAATTGCTAGCAGCCTTGAAATAAACACTAGCTTCCCATTGGTAGATGAATGGTGGCTATAGCTGACATGAAGAAGAAGAAATTGTAGAAAACCTTCTCAGGAACAGGCAACTTGATTTTCCACCCAGAGCAATCACTGCCTTTCAGGATGATGGAACCAGTACAGAAACCAACTCAGACCATCCACCATCAGAAGGTGACTGTGAGTGGATAGACCTTCCTTCCTATTGTCCCTTGTCTACACCACAGGAAATCCTTCATCATTTTCCCCTAGAAGGCTGTGTTTAGTCTTATTGTAATCTGATTGATAGCAGGAGTTGAGAATAAAACAAAAGCTGGGTCCCTTTGTTCTACCCTTTTCTGCCTCAGGGTGATGATGGGCTTGGTGCGCTCCTCCAACAATTTTATTCAGGGCCTCTGGGACCAGCTCCTTGCTGCCAAGGTCCAATTATTCTATTCTCCCATGTGTGTTAGCACAAATGGTTTAAGAAACGCTATTGTGACCTACAACACTGTTTGGGGTTTTTGTTTTTTCCCCAAAATGTACCTGTCCCCTTGGTCAGACAAAAAATATTTCCTTAGCTTCATCCATGACATGCAATGCTTTTCTCCGGGCTTACATAGCCAGGATCCCTCCATGTTGTAGAATAAAGGAAGGATCATTCACAGTGCCAGGGGTGTAGTTCCATATGTCACAGTGGAGAAAAGATGAAGCACAGAATAAGGAAATCATGTGACTTCCAACTCTCCCTCCAACTGGAGATTGTAGACGAGAGAGCCACGGGTGTGTCCTCAGAACTGCCGATCTGTCTTTCTTTAAATGTTTTTGTTTTTATTTTTTGTTCATATAAGCACAGCTAACAACTCCTAAAAGTTAACCCTGTAATCCTCAACAGTAAGGAGAAATTTTAATTCAACTGCTGGCACAGAAGAGAAGGGCCATTCTCTCACTCCCTTCCTCCAGCTGCCTGAGACCTGGAGCCCAGGTGGTGTACATTCATGAAGGACATGGAAATGAGTGTGTATGATAGTTTGACTATAATTGGCCCCCAGAAGCTCATAGGGAATGGCACTATTGGGAGGTGTGGCCTTGTTGAAGTAGGTATGGCCTTGTTGAAGGAAGTGTGTCACTGTGGGGGTGGGCTTTGAGATCTCTTTTACTGAAGCTTCGCTCAGTCTCACAGCTGACTTCCTGTTGCCTGCAAGATGTAGGACTCTCAGCTACTGCTCTAGCACCATGTCTGCCTGCGTGCTGCCATGCTCTCTGCCATGACTGATAGTGGATTGAATCTCTGAACTGTAAGCCACCACCTCAATTAATTGTTTTCCTTTATAAGAGTTGCTGTGGTAGCCGGGCGGTGGTGGCGCACGCCTTTAATCCCAGCACTCGGGAGGCAGAGGCAGGCGAATCTCTGTGAGTTCGAGGCCAGCCTGGGCTACCAAGTGAGTTCCAGGAAAGGCGCAAAGCTACACAGAGAAACCCTGTCTCGAAAAACCAAAAAAAAAAAAAAAAAAGAGTTGCTGTGGTTATGGTGTATTTTCAGTCATGGTGTCTCTTCACAGCAATGCAAACCCTAAGACAGAAATTGGAACCAGGGAGTGGGGTATTGCTGTGCTAGGCTTGACCATGGTTCTGTTTGAAGGAATTTGGACCTTGGGACTATGGAAAAGCAGTTGAACCGCTTAAGTGATGCTTAATGGGCCATACTAGTAGGAGCATGGAAGACAGCTGTGCTGAGTGTGATTTGATGAACTGTGAGGGGATACCTCCAGAGGTTTCAGAGGAGAAGAATTTCAATACATTACATGGAGATTGTTCTTGTGATATTTTGGTGAAGAATGTGCCTGCCTTTTGCCCTTGTCTAAAAAATCTGCCTGAGGCCACAGTTGAGGAGTTTAGGATTAATTCCATTGGCAGAGGGAATCTCAAAACAGCCTAGTATATACTTTGTCGTGTCATTATTAGGGTTAACTCTGATGAAGATTTATAATGAAAAGGAGCAAGCTAAGCAAATGAAAATCAAAATGTACAGATTGAGAAAAGGGTATAGAGCTAAATCCTGTGTTCAAGGAGACAAACAGATTAAGAAATTGAATAAAAGGAGTGGTGACCTCAGGGCATGATCTCACCCAGCTAAGTTTCCAACTTGTGAAAAGGAACTAAAGAAAAACTTAGAGCTGGATGTGGTGGTGTACGCCTTTAATCCCAGCACTCAGAAGACAGAGGCTGGCAGATCTCTGAGTTTGAAGCCAGCCTGGTCTACAGAGCAAATTTAAGGACAGTCAAGCTTAGGCAATGAAGGTAACAATCAAAAACAGAAAGCTGGTGCAGATGTGATTGAATGAGGGGGCCAGCCCCAGCAAGCAGGGGAATTTGGCAGCTTCAGGACACGTGGTTCTGGCTTAGAATTAAGAATAGAAGAAATTGGTTACAGAATTTGCCTCCATGCCTAAAGAAAGCTGCTGAGACCAGGTATGTGTCAGGGGTGTCCCCAATTAGAGACCTACATAGGCCATTGTGAAGCTATGAAGTTGAAGCCTAGATTGTCTTAGAGAACCCAAGATATTAGAAATGTCAGAGTCATGGGATACCTGCCAAGAAGAGGTACTAACAGAGAGTGGAATCAGCCCAAGAGAAAGAAGTGTGTTGCAGTCAACAAAGCTGAGAGGAGCTGGAGATCTGAGGAGCGCTTTGACATCAGACATGGAGATGCAGGGATTGGAGTTTGCCCTGCTGGTTTTCAGTCTTGGTTTTGGTCTAGTATTTTCTCATTGTGCTCCCTTCCCTACATTTTAGAATGGTAATGTATATCCTGTGCCATTATATGTTGGAAGTATGTGATCTAATTTTTTTATTTTGATTTTTCAGGGGGATTGCCGTTAAGAGATTGCCATGAGTCTCAGAAGAGACTTTGAACTTTTACACATTATTGAGACTGTGATAGACTATAGGGACTTTCGAGGTTGAGCTAAATGCATTTTTTCAGTATGATATTGTTATAAGCTTATGGGGGCCAGGAAATAGAAGGTGGTGGTTTGAAAGAAAATGGCTCCCAAAGGGAGTGGCACTGCTAGGAGGTGTGGCTTTGTTGAAGTAGCTATGGCCTTCTTGGAGGAAGTGTGCCGCTGTAGGAGTGAACTTTGAGTTCTATACTCAAGCTGCTCACAGTTGTTTCAGTCCACTTCCCATTGCCTTCTGATCAAGTTGTAGCCAGCACCATATGTACCTGCATGCTGCCATCCTCCCCACCATGATGATAATGGACTGAACCTCTGAAACTGTAAGCAAGCCACCCCAATTAAATGTTTTTTTTTTTTTTAAGAGTTGTGATCATGGTGTCTCTTCACAGCAATAGAAACCCTAACTAAGACACTACCTCTTTACTTCTACAACATCCCTTGACAGGTCTTTTCTACCCTGTTTACCAATGAGAAAACTGAGTCTCAGGGGGCTATTTAGTTAGTTATTTTAGGTAGGGCTAGCATTATTCAGCATGGCACATATTGCTTCACTTTCCTTGCCAGTGGTGTTGAAAAAGAAATCTAACATTTTGGATCTGTGCCAAAGACCTAATGATTTTTGTGCAAGCGATGAGAAAATTACAAAATGAAGAAATGTGAACTTGAAGCAAGACCATTAGCCTTTTTGACCTTGAACCTTCTGGTTCGATTTTCTCATCCATAAAGGGAGATGATTAAGATGCCTGTTCTGTGTGGTTATCAGGTGGATCTGAAGTGATGTGTAAGATAAGAGAGCATGGTGCCAATCACACGAAGTCAGAGCAGGCAACCTGTAAGTAATACCATTTACCACAGGGCATTTGGGCAACCACAGTGATTTCCCATTCCATGTGGCAGCACCCTCACATACTAAGCTACTTTTTGGTGTCTTGAGGGAAATAATTTAGCAAGCTCTTGCTGTCAAGAATCAAGATGTTGGGGGACATTTCTTTAGGGAAATTAGATTTTCCAGTTATCATGTATGCAACCCAGGCATGGCTGCAGATTTTAAAAAAACATGTCAATCCAAAGTTCAGGGCATCAAAAGCCCTATCCCTGTGTGTGTGTGTGTGTGTGTGTGTGTGTGTGTGTGTGTGTGTGTGTGTGTGTGTGTGTATTGTGTACTCTTGTGTTCCTATTCAAGTGTGTGTGCAATTGCATTTATGTGCTGGTACACAAGCATGTGTGTGGAGGCCAGATATCAACATCAAGTGTATTCTTTTATTACCCTCTACCTTAATTATTGAGACAGTCTTTCACTGATCCCTGGAGTTCATCTATTTGGCAAAACAAGCTAGCCAGTGAGATTCCTGCATCTGCTTTCTGTGGCTCCCCAAGGCTAGGATCACAGCTATGTGCTACTACGCCCAGCTTTTGACATATGTGCTGAGGATCAAACTTGGGTCCTCATGCTTGTGTGACAAGCTCTTTATCTACTGAGCCATACCCACACCCCCCCTAATACTTCTATTAAAAAAAAAAAACTCTTATTTATCTACTAACAATTATACTTGCCCTAACTAGAAGTCTTTTCAAGTATGAGCAGTTGGTAATTTGGATTCTCTAGAAGTGATTTCTCTAAGGCCATAATAGCCTCCAGTTCAATGGGAACTGCAGGGTAACTGGCTGGCTGTGAGCACACTTCTTCTCTAATAAGGAAAGCGGGTGGTCCAGAGACCGTGAAGGAAGGCCCTTGTCCCAGTGACCCCATCACCTCCCCCTCCCATCATGTTTTTCTGACGCTAAGTGTATGCAGCTTGGATAGCTCCTGATATTATAAGGATTTAGAGATTTTGCTTTATTAATTAACATTTTCATTTTGCTTAAATTCTGGAGTGCACTGATTTTCCAGAAGTGCTAATTATCAACCTCACAGCACAAAGTCAGCCGAATATTAAAATCTTCCATCACATGCTCCCCGCTGAGCTTGCAAATGTCCTCACTCAGCCCTGTAGGCAGGTGGGAGGCCCTGGCAGTTGCCACTCACAGGCTGGGTGGGGGCCCCTCATTCTATGGGAGTTATGGCCACGTCTGTCTTTAAACAGATCTGTTTATTGGTGTCAAGATTGATGTGTCACCATCTTTGTTAAATTCCTATTGCTGTGACAAAACACCATGACCAAAGGCAACTTGGGAAGGAAAGGGTTTATTTCACCTTAAAGATTACAGTCCTTCATGAAGGAAGTTGGAGCCAGAACTCAGCCAGGAACCCATGGGCAGGGACTGAAGCAGAAGTCATGGATAGACACTGCTTACTGGCTTGCTCCCCATGGCTTGCTCAGTCTGTTTTATTATACACTCCAATCCTCCTGCCCAGGAGTGGCATTGCCCACAATGGGCTGGGCCCTCCTACATCAATCACTAATTTTAAAAAGTGCTCCAAAGGCTTGCCTATGGGATAATCTTATAGAAGCATTTTTTTCAACTGAGGGTCTCTTATCTCAGATAACTCTAGCTTGTATTAAGACAAAAAGAAAGAAAGGGAGGAAGGAGGAAAGGAGGGAGGGAAAAGAAAAAAATAGAACAGTGACATCTCAGACTCAGGACTACTTCCAGCCATCCTTTCTACCCCACAAACCAACACGTAATTCTTGGCATGTGCCATGTCACAGCCATGAAACCCATTAAAAATCCACAAGGCTCTGAAAAGGCCTTCAGAGCCTTAGGACAAATGAAAGGGATGACCCCAAACAGCCCTGGGTATCTTAATGAGAGATATACACACGAAGGGGACTGTACATCTGTGTCTTATGCCATTTCTGTTGCTGCCACAGAATGCCACAGACCAGGTGACTTAGGAAGAGCAGAGGTTCATTTCTCACAGTTCTGCTGTCTAGACATCCAAGTCAAGGCTCTGGTAGAGTTGATTGACAGGGAATGGCCTGAAGGTCAGCTTCCAGCCTTTTTCTCAGTGTGCCCTCTCATGACGGGAGTCAAAGAGTTCTCAGGAGTGTCTTTCAGTTGGTCACATCCTACTCATGACGACTCCATCATGTGACTCTATGGCCTCCGGAAGTTCTGCTTCTCATCCCGTCCCCTGGGGAACCAGGCTCCTAAGGGTCTGAGGGGGAATAGCACACAAAGACATGGGAATTTGGAACTCAGATACACACTTCCCATGTTGACCAGGAGGGTTTTCCATCCAGGCTACAAGAAGAGAGATCTATCTCTTCTTGTCTCTCCCTGTTATTTATGGGAGCCACCTAAACCAGTCATCTCAGATAAACTGAGGCATTCCCAGGAGCCTCTTCTCATCCCAGGACGGTGCAGGCAGCCCATGCTAACAACTTGTCGGGCTCGGAGCCACCTCTGTGCTTGTACTTAGCCCATGGGAGATAACCCCTCCTCCTTCCTCTAGGATCAATATGTACCTGCATGTGTGAGGACACAAGATCTTTGCTATGTCTCATCTTGGATTAGCAAGTTCACCTGTTCCCAGTATGCCTAAAACATGAGCTCTGCCATCTTTAAGAACATTTTAAAGGCCATCCCCTCTGTTTCTTCATCAGGAAGTCATGTGTCTCTTGTCAATGAGCAATATTTGAGGAAGGATGTACGTAGAGGGTCTAAGTGGGAATTGGGGCAGATCAGGACACATCTCACTGATCTGGGGCCTCCCATGGGAGTCATGGTACCGTGGGGTTAAATGTGACTAAATGGAGAGCATATCTATCCACAGATCATGGTACCCTGCGGTGGGGACTTGCAGAGGGCTGATGAAGACTGTCAGTCAGGAACCAAGAACCTAAACGTATGCCATTCTGTGAGTCCCTTCATTTTCCAGAGCCCTACAAACAGGGCCTGAGGGACATAAAGACAAGACATCATCATGTCCCCAAACACTGGCATGACATATCAAGGACATAAGGGCTGAGTTTAGGAGCCAGAGCCTCATGGCCCCACTAAAAGGCAGGAGGACTCAGCTTGCCCTCGGCTCCAAGGAGTGAAGTAACACGTCATCCATAGTAAACAAGCATCTCCTGTGTATGGCAAATGCAGGCAGCGATGAGTCTGGAAGGTTTCTCAGGGGCCTGGGCAGATATAGGCTCAGCACAGGCAGTAAAGACAAGGTATGCAGCCCTAAAGCACGCTGGGCTGAGGCAGGACTAAGTAGATAGACACCAGAGGCAAGATGAAGATGTAGCCTGGCTCTGACTGATTGGCCCCAAGCTGTGATGTATAAGAAAATGAGTTCCTGTGAATACACAAGGGAGGTCTGAAACCTGAGCCTTCTGCAAAAGCCATGATCTGCCCCCAGGAAGTGGGGGTGGGGGCGGAGGGGATGGGACAGACCTACCCACAGGCATTAAATGCCCATGGGAGTCCCTAGGTCTAGCCCACAGGATCTTTCTAAAAGTAAGATTCTGAACTCTTTCTCAGATACTTCGTTCCTCTCCGGCCACAAGGGTATTGGTTTCCATCGCAGAAAAGTTACAAGGTTAGGAAGGGATTGTGGCTGGTTATTGTCTCATGTTCTTCGGTTTTTGTTGTACTTTGTCAAGAGGGAAAGTGTCTTTGCATTGTAAACTGGACAATGTGGACACTGAAGGGCCTCCCACAAGACCTTGGATCCAGTAACCTAAGGATCCCCTGGGCCTTTTGAGGGTTTGAACTGAATCAGGAAGAGAGATGGAAGATTAAACACACTCGTAAGCATATCCAGAGCATCCCCAGGGCTGGCTAGACTTTTATATTGTGGTCCTGGGAAAACCCCTGCTGGGACATAAATGATAAAGTTCCCAAGTTACCAAGACATCTGAGGTTTTGGGTGGAAACAGTCCTCCACCTCCATAGCTGAAGCAGATTGTTGAGGGTGGAAGAACAGCCCAGCCCTGAGGCCACAGGGCCCAGACCTGAAACTGGCACCTTGTCCAGACCCAGCTCTGCCACCTACTGACTCTGCCTCAGTGAGCCGACTACCCAGCTTCTCCTTTCTCTTAGATGAAACCACATGGGATGCACTGAGGATGTAGTTAATGCCCTTTTAGAGCACAGTAATGTGATCAATGCTGTGGTGTGGGTGGCCAGAGACTCACATCAGCTGCTTACCTGGAGCTTCCCTGGAGCTGGTGCACAGGTTGGCTACAAGGAGCCAGTCCCCAGCTGCACAGTCAGACTTGGATCTCAGAAGGGAGGAATCTAAGACAGGCCCCAAAACTCTTAGGGATCAGCAGGTCCCGCCCCCTGCCATTAGGAGAGTACAAGTTCCTGCAAAGTTCCAGGACCTTGCTTCTGCAATGGAAGCTTGACTTACTGATGCTACTGCAGAGCTATCATGCCGTTCTTACAGATACTAAGGAGGAAGGAAACACAGGGTGCAAACCCAGGAACTCCGTGAAGGTCACACAAGGTCACTTTATGAATAATGTCTTAGTTTCCTTTCTAATTATTGTGACAAGAATACCTTGACAAAAGCAACTTCAGGGGGAAGGGTTTGTTTTCGCTCACAGTTCCAGGTTGCAACAGTCAGAGCAGCAGGAGGCTGAGTGAACGGGAGGGTTCACAGTCAGAAGACAGCAAGAGGTTTGCTTGCAGTCAGCTCACTTTCTCAGAATATTTTATTTTTTTACACTACTCTATTTAGAATTTCATAGGTAAATATTGCTGCATGATCCTAGTTAGTCTTAACAATAAAAACCCAGAGTCAAATATCGGGGGTGAAAGCTGAAAGATCAGAGAAGCAGAGCAGCCTGCCACTTCTTCACTCTTTAAAATCTCAGACTGAATGTGTGGGATCCTTTCTCTACAAATCCTGAGACTGAATGGGTGGATCCTTTCACCTCAATTACCCCAATTAAAAGATCCCTCACAGACATGCCAGAGGCCAACACAACCCAGACAATTGCGCTTTGAGACTCTTCTACAGGATACCACATTGTGTTAAACAGACAATCAAAGCAGGCCATCACAGATAAGATCAGCCTGGGGGCGTGGATCATGCAAGGTTCCTTGTCAAGTTAGTGCTGGGGCTGACTTTGGGGCTGGTCCAAATCCACCTTGCTGGGAGATTTACTAAGATATGTATCTATGACCAGACTGTAGTAAGTTTTTTTGGCAGCCACCTGCTCACAAATAATGACACCGGGACTTATTAATAATTTTGAAAACTTGGCCTTAGCTTGGGCTTTTTCCCATCTAACTCTTATAACTTGAATTAACCTATTTCTATTAAGCTACATTCTGCTGTGCGGCTCAGTTACCTCTGCTCTGTACCATGTGTCCAACCTCTTCATGTCTCCCTGGCGCCTCCTCCTGGCTTAGACTCTTCTTCCCTCCCTCCCCATTCCTCTCTTTCCTTGGAAGTCCCGCCCATCTCTCCTGCCATTGGCCATTTAGCTCTTTATTAAACTAACCAGAAGCACCTTAGGCAGAGACACATCTTTACAGTGTAAACAAATATTCTGAACAGCAGCCCTTAGGAGTGTCTCCTCTCCCTACCTCCCCTGGGATGCCTTCCCTCAACCAGCTGCTTGTCCATACTTTCTGTTGAGAAGGAGTATAGTATAATCATCCCAGCCCCCAGGGCTCGAAGGTTTTCACTGAGTCTCTATAGTGCTCCGGAATACAACTGGGTATCAATTCCATTGGCCTGGATATTATTGGGCAACAGAGAAAGGGCAGCAGGTGTGAGGAGAAAGGGACCATCAGAAGTGGAAATGTCACCTGTTCCTAGAAGCTGTCTGCTGTGCCCAGGTTAGAGCCACCCTTCTAGAATGATATTCTGTGGCTCTGTCACCACCCGCAGAATGTGGAAAATGTGTCTGGAGGTCATTCCCATCACATAGACATGCCACAGGCTAGGGATGGCAGCATGTCCACTCATCCAGTTCCCATGGCTGAGGCCAGGGTCATCATGGTACTTGATAAAATTTTATCATGTGTCTCTTTTTTCTTTGTAAAAATACTATGGAGCAGAGAAAGTAAAATATATCTCATATGTATATATATAACATATAATGCATATAATAGAAAAAAGCCTTCATTTACTAACACTGACAGACCCACAATACATAATTACTATTAATACTTTTGTTCTGTTTTCTCTCCTGTTTCCAGGACTGCATGTACTTTCTGAAGTTATAATTAATTTGATAACCCAACCATTTTGCCCACTATGACAAGATCAGCTATTTAGACAATTAAAAGCCTGTTGTAAACAGGATTTTAATAGTTACATAACATTTCAGGGAATAGATTTATGAAAATTTAACCAGCTGTTTTCCTGTTGACAGCTAGGCTATTTATAGAATCCCATATTATCAGTCATGCTACAGAACACCTCTGCACCCAAAATGCTCCTGAAGTAGAATTATCTAGTCAAAAAATATCAACAATTTTTTAAATCTCTTGATTCATACTTGCAAATTGTGTTCTGAACGTCTCATCACCCATTCTGATTGCAGCCTCGTCAGATCAGGTGAGCATGCATTCGTAGAGAGATTATGCTAATTTTATGATTTTAAAAAGCCTTTGCCAATATAATTCAATTCCGCCTCTACTTAAATCAGCTATGTTTAGTTATAGTCCATGACTAATTAAATGTGCATGTATTTAATATTAAATTGGTTATTTTCTACAAATTAATCCTGTTGATATCTTTCTTATGAGTTGTCTGGTTTAGTCTCAGGTCCATTCTTCTTTCAGTGGCTAACAAAAAAAGGGGGCAGGGGCAGAGATCATGGATGGAGGAGGCTGTGGCAACACCTTTGGGTACCTCACACCCAGCCAAGTGATGGTTGGTTCTGTCAGTTTGACACAATGTAGAATCACCTAGGAAGGGAGTCTCTTCCCAGAAAATGCCTGTGAGGAGGTTTTCTTGATTGGGTTAACTGAGGTGACCTACCATGGATATAGGTGAAATACCCCCCATCCTGGACTGAATGAACAGGAAGGAGGAAGTGAGCATGGGCATATGTGCATTTAGTCATTGCCCTCTGCTCTTGACTGGGGATGTGATGTGACTAGATACTTCAAGTTCCTGCCTTGACTTCCCTACGGTGCTGGGCTGTAACCTGGAATTGTGTGTTTTAAGCCATCTCTCCCTAAGTTGCTTGCGTCAGGGCATTTTGTCACAGCAGCAGAAAACAACACTAAGTCAGCCGCTTCCCAGCATGTAGCTCCAAACTCTTCTGAGAATTTGTATTCAAGATGGGGACATCTGGGATGGACAGTCATCCCTGGGGTCCTCCCTGGGGAGGCGGTGATGGGCAGGGCCATGCTCAGGAGAGGCAGAGCCAGAGGAAACAGGTAGTACAAGGATGTCTGACTGTCTGCAGCCCGAGAGGAGTCCCTGCAGGTAGACCAGAGTATTGGTGCTCATCTCTTCACACTGGATAGAGTGCGTGTCAGGCACTGGGGAATTTGGAGGGGGAGGAATGCAACAGATGATGAGTTTTCCTGGGATAGATAGGGGAGATAGGGGAGGCCACAGCATATGCTCAAACCAATAACCACCCCTTTCATATGTCGGGTGTCATCAGTCCACATGCTAAGTGTCAGCATTCAGATTCACTTGTCTAATGTCACCATTCCACCCCACGTGCTCAGTGTCACCACTCAATCACCCACTGTCACTCCACACACCCACTGTCACTCCACACACCCACTGTCACCCCACACACCCACTGTCACCCCACACACCCACTGTCAGTCACCCCACACACCCACTGTCACCCCACACACCCACTGTCGTCACCCCACACACCCACTGTCACCCCACACACCCACTGTCAGTCACCCCACACACCTACTGTCACCCCACACACCCACTGTCACCCCACACACCCACTGTCAGTCACCCCACACACCCACTGTCACCCCACACATCCACTGTCACCCCACACACCCACTGTCACCCCACACACCCATGGTCAGTCACCCCACACACCCACTGTCAGTCACCCCACACACCCACTGTCGTCACCCCACACACCCACTGTCGTCACCCCACACACCCACTGTCATCCCACACACCCACTGTCACCCCACACACCCACTGTCAGTCACCCCACACACCCACTGTTACCCCACACACCCACTGTCACCCCACACACCCACTGTCACCCCACACACCCACTGTCACCCCACACACCCACTGTCACCCCACACACCCATCACCATTCCACCCTATAAGCCTAGTATCACCATTCCATCTTCCATCTCTAGTGACCATTTCACCCCACACAGCCAATGTTACTATTCCATGTCACATGTCTGATATCACCAGTGTGCATGACATGCCAGTACAATCCAGCCTATTCAACCAGGGACACTTGAGTGACATATCCCCGGTAGCATTTCCATTTTGCTGAAATTCAGTGAGTATTCATATTTGGACAGTATGCCAAAATATCCCAGACATGCTCCATGAAAAAATTGATTTTTCTATTATTTCAGGATGATACTGGAAATTCATTCACTTCTGTGGAGTCAGAGGATGGCTCATGGCAGCCGATGAGGCTTGAATTTAGTTGCAGTACAGAGAGACTTGTGTGGTGTGAGTTATGTCTCGGGTTTTTTTCCAGCAGTGGATAAATCCATCAGTTCTCTCCAAACTCATGGAATTCTGGGGTCATGGTGCCATGTCTGTGTGCAGGCCCATTCCCTCTGAGAGTCAGCACTGGTCTGTGCCGAGAGCAGGTGTTGTCTGTAATCACTGTTTATTATAGACTTCTGGCTGAAAGAACTGGTCTGGAGGTCTCATGGTCACCATGCACTGTATCAAGAGGGCTCACATCCCCCAGTTGGCTGGGTTCCTGCCAGTGTTTGACCCAGTGGATGAGGACAGGTCCTAAGAATGATCATTCCTCTCTCATGCCAGGCCCTTCAAGAACCACCGATCCTGAGTGGCACAGGATGCTTTTCTGATTGGTCTGTTTGCTCTCAGTGTCACAGTGGGCCACATTTGTCTTCTTCAAAGTGAGGATGACACTGGCCCTTCTGCAGTGTTGGGACAAGGGCAGCACAGAGTTTGAGTTGTTGACTCAGCTCAGGTGCAAATCCTAGCTCCTCACCTTCTCAGGTGTGCCCCTGCTGAGCTATCCTGTGGGCCCTACAGTGGGAGGGGTGACTCATGGTGATATGACATCATAGGATTGTGTACATGAAAGTACTAAAATGCTCAGAGCCTTGTCTGGACAACAGTAAATGCCTGATGAGTGTAAAATACATTTGTCTCAGAATCCCTCCGTGCACAGCAAATGTGTACAGAAATGGTAGTTGTTTTTGGGGGCTCATTGGTGTGTGCTTCCATGATACAGCAAAGAGCAGCAGGACTGCATATGCTCTGTTGCAGTAGTGTTCAGATGCACAGGCAGGTCTCCGCTGTCCCAGGGACCTCCATCTTCATGGGGGGGAAGGCAGACAAGGGCCCAAGGTCTGGCCATTTGGATGGAGAATACAGACAGGTCTCCTCAGAGCAGGCAACTACCTGGCAGTCAGATGGCAAGACATGACTCCAGATCTAGAGCTCTTGAGCAGAAAGACCTCAAAAAGACATGCTTCAGGGGGCTGCTGTCCCCTGAGACTTGTCTGAGTTTACCAAGGCTCCTCAAATACCATGTATGGAATGTGTTCAGCTTCTCTGGGTGAACTATCAGTGAGATAATTTGCACAGACATCCA
Organism: Peromyscus maniculatus bairdii; assembly: GCF_049852395.1. Classification (NCBI taxonomy): domain Eukaryota; kingdom Metazoa; phylum Chordata; class Mammalia; order Rodentia; family Cricetidae; genus Peromyscus; species Peromyscus maniculatus. The sequence goes on from NC_134854.1 coordinate 69,089,165, forward strand.
AGTATTTCAGCCCCATGAAGGAAAAGTGCATGGTTTCCCCAGGGCAGCCAGATGCTGTCCCCCAGCATATGCATGAGCAAGGTGCCCAGGGACTTCAAGCGAGAGCTCCTTCAAGGCTCAGCTACGATGTGCCTCCATTCCCTCACTGTCCCATCAACACCTTGCTGTTTGCTCTGTCTCACCACACATGCAGAGTGGGCTCTGTCACCTGTGTGCTAGTGTTTCCCTTATGAGGCCATCCTCTTTGAGCCCCTTGAGACCGTACACCAGCATCCAAGAGGCAGACATAGCTTGGCCTTCTCCCCTACTCTGGCTTTGAGTGCTGCCCATAGCCTGGGTTTCCCCATCCTTCGTGTTGGGTCCTTGTGATCAGTATATAGGCTAAAGTACCATCTAGTGTCATTGAGATGTCAGGATGTGTGGGAGCTGCTGGTGTGGCCCATAATTTAACACACTCCATGGCTTTACCTGCTAGACATTTACTTTTCTATTGCTGCCTAGGTAGATTTGTCTTCATCTCTGCAGCTGCCCACTGTGAAAGGCTTATGGATCACCACGTAGCAACAGAGTCTCCCTTCAGTAGCCAAAATAATAAAACCTCAAGTTCTCCTGTGGCAAACACTGGAGTGCCATCTTCATAAATCACAGTATCAATAGCTGAACATAGCCTGTGAGCCAGCATGCACTGTCTGCCATAACCACACAGATCTGTGCCTGAAGCAGATGAGGTCCTCCTCCAGGATGCAGATCTATGTCATCTGTGGTCCCCAGCATGAGGACAGCCAGGGAGCAGGAAGGAAGACAGGTAGAAACAGACACCTAGCAGTTCATCAGGATGCACATGTTTGTTAGATGTTTCAGCTATAAAAGACAGGAGCCTGCCTGGAACTGGAACCAAACAAGAAGAGCACATCCCCATAGATGTGGTGGGCAATGGTGTTTAGCACCTAGCATAGCTGAATCCAGGAACTCATGGTATTCTGGAGCAAGTCTCTTCATTCCCTTCTGATCATCCTGGGGACTGTCTCCTCCTCACCCCCTCTATCCATCCTACCATCTCCCTCTTTCAATCTCTGGCTAGATTCCTGTGTACACATATCACTACAAACAATCCTCTCTGTGTAGTCAGAAAAGATATGTTCAGCCCCATCCCCCAGAGCTGTATCATTCCAGCCTTGGACCCAGGGACAACAAGCAGGCAACCCGGACTCTCTCGGAGGCTGAAAGAGTCAGGAGTCCAGCACTAAGTGCCCATCCCTGCTGTTGCAGGAACAGAAGCCTTGGAACACACATCCCTGGACTACATAACATTCCAGTGTCCAGGGGAGATGATGGCAGTATGCCAACAGCCTCCCACTCCAAGCCACAGAGCAGAGGGGAGAGACAATGTAGTTTAAAGGAAATGGCTAGCCCTACCTACCAGTGAGGCTGAGCACATACTCCAGAGCCATGCCCCGGGTACATGCTGCAGTCATTTTGCTGGTGAATAAACTCACTGGCCCAGCAACTGTGACTGTGCTGAGGATTCCAGCAACATAGCTACTCTCAATGCAGGCCAAGTGGGCGTCTTCTTGCATGAGGACTGCAGGAGGGGGCAGGTTTCCTGTGAACACTCTCTATGTAAGTTGGCCATGCCTCCTAGTACCCTAAGCGGTGCACAGTACAGCTCTAGACACCTTGGCCCTGAATCATACAAAGGAAGAGGTCTGCCCACAGGAGAATGCTGATCCTTCCAGAGGATTTATTTGATGCCACTGCTTTCCTGGTGGCACATGAGACCAGGTGCTGAAACAGTGACAAGCTCCAGGGTAAAGAACTAGACATACTGTGTGAAGAACATGGGGCTGAGCCTGGGATGCTGGCCCTGAGTGGGATGGATGGCTGACAAAACAGAGTCTCAGGTGTGGATGACAGTGCTGGCTAAAGACAAAGAGGGACTGGTGAATAACTATAGATACCAAAGCCACTTTCACAAATAGCCCAACCTTGTTTGAGGCTGAAGAGCTACAATGCACAGGAATAACTCCAGCTCCTCGTGACCACAACCAGAGATGGAAACCGTTTTCTATGCCCACCCAGAGGGCCACATTTGGTGTGTCTGGAGTGACCTTATGATATCCACACCTGACCTGCCTCTAGTGATTTATGGTAGACAGACCACTATGCTCTTCTAGACTCCTGAGTAACTACCATCCCCTTACCCATGTCTAGAGTAGCATCAAGTTGTAGGGATTCTATATGCTGAACTACCTGCCTCGCTGCATTCTCATGGCCACAGTCGTCCCTCCTCTGAGCTCTCCGCCCGTTTCCCTTATCCATTCTGCTCTTCCATACAATGTGTATGGTGGGGTGCTGTGGAATGTCTTTCTGTACGCTTATGTATTGCTATGATTGGTTAGTAAAGAAGCTGCTCTGGCCTATGGTGAGTCAGGTTATAGCCAGGCAAGAAACCCAAAAGAGAGACAGGAAGGAGAAAGGCAGAGAAAAGAGGCAGAGAAGAGGGAAGGCAGCTGCCCAAGGAGCAACATGTAACGGGATGCAGGTAAAGCCACAGAACACATGGCAATACATAGATTAATAATTATGGGCTAAGTTATAAGAGCTAGCTAGTAAGAAGCCTGCCGTGGGCCATACAGTTTGTAAATAATATTAAGCCTCTGAATGATTATGTTATAAGTGGCGATGGGTCTGCGGGTGAGAGAGATTGGTCCCGACCGCGGGCCGGGTGGGACACAGGAAATCTGACTACAGTGAGGTAAGCAGCTCTCGTTCTCTCCTTCAGGTCAATCAGCCACTGTGAGAGCACAGCCAGCCCTTCAGGGATCCCCCTGTTCTCAGACAAAGGAACACAATTATTTGGGTGTCTCTAGGAATCTCATTAGCCACCCTTGCATCTTCCTTAGCCCCCTGCCCACATCCTCTGCCTTGATCCAGCCAGCCCAGCCCTCTTTGTTCCTCTGATGAGTGTGACCTGACTGGCCCAGGACCTCAGCACGTGTAGCCCTCTCTCCTGGGATGCTCTTATCCCAGCCACACCCTGTTCACCTTCTGATCTCAGCTCAGGTGTGACTGTCTACACGGACCTGCCAACCCTGCAGATGAAGTGGATAGCATGCCCTCTTAACTGTCCTTAAGACACTTGGAGGCTCCTCCCAGCAGTTGCAAATAGTTGCTAAACTTCAGAAAGCCTCTCCAGACTATCCTATGGTCAGCACCTGTGTCCCACAGACCCACTGTGAGGAAGGGAGTTTATGAACCACATAGGTCTGTGAAGTGGTGGTGCACATTGCTCCCTTGGCTGAGACCACCTGTCTGCCCCGGAAGCATTAGGAATGTTACATCTATATACTTAGTTATGAAGTTCCCTCACTCCTGTGTCAGTATTTCTACCATCAACACTGAGTATACTGTTTGGAGGGTTTTTTCCCCCTTAGAATTTGAAAAGTTAATAAATTACAATTCTCTGCACAAAATGCAAGTTGAGCAGGTATGGAACGTCCTGAGATTTGTTTCTCAGTGCACATCTTGGGAAAGACTTTGTCTTCTCTGTTGAGAACCATACTGGTGGGTAAATCTCCTCCATGGCTCCTGGACTCTCTGTCTTGGTTCCGGGAAACACTGAGGAAGGGCAGTGACCAGTACTCTCTGGAAAGATGTGTGGTCAATCTATCTTAAACCCTCCACTTTCTCCTCTGGGTTCTGCCTTTCGGGGCTAACTCCTGTCTTAACTCATGGAATAGACATTTAAAGGGATACATTACTCTGAATTATAGGAAGGGGCAGAGGACGTGTTAGAGCAGGGAAAAGACAAGGGTCCTGTGATGAGATAGCATCATCAGTGGGGAGGCTGGGCCTGGCCTGTGATACTGATGATGCTAATAACATGTTCATACGGCTTTGTCCTGCTGATTATCACCTTTTATCCTTAGAGGCTCAGCAGGTGTGATCATCCATGTTTTATGGAAGGGGGGGTCAAATGGGAGAGCAGTTAAGTGGGGTTTGCCACATCCTGCAGCTGCCTGCCCAGGACCTAAAAGAAGGAACCAAGTCTGCTGATCTCAGGCTGACAGAGTAATGGGAGATTGTGAAATAAACTGGCTATTATTAAAATATGAAGCAATAAAATACCAAAGAACAGCATGTGCATTATGATCTAATAACATTATTATTGATTCTGAGACTAGACTAGGACTTTGAGTCATTGCAAAAATCATCTAGCTCCTCAACCATAGCACTAAGAGGTGTTCTTGGGGCTGACACTATTAATATGGAATTGGTTAAGACGTACCAAGTCTTCAAAGCTGTCATAACCAAGATTACTGGCTGTCCCCACCAAAATGACAGATTGAGGATAGAAGGCCACTTTGCCTCCTCGGACAGTGAAATGGTTGAAGTACAGGGAAAAGAGATAATGTTTATATTGTCTGTATATCGACAGTCAGTTCATGAAATTGAGCTCTATACAAAGGGAATGATTTCCAACCATTTGGGGCAGCTTCCATGAGGGGCATGTGTGAAAGTGTGCATGTAAATCCGTATGTCATCATCCTCTTAGTTCTCAGGCCGCTGAGCCTGCTGCTCTCCTGAGTTCCTGAGAAAGCAGGCAGGCACATATATGTGAATCTATGGGTCATCTCCCTCCATGCTCAGGCTACTGAGCTCTCAAGTTTTGGGAGAAGTGGCTGTCAAGGAGCAATTACACTTTACTTGCAGAAATCTTTTCTTCCTGATTTTCTCTATGGTAATGTTATTTTACTTTTATATTTACGTGTGTGTGCATGCACACTCACGTGCATGTGCCATGGCAGGCATGCGAAGGTCAGAGGACAATTTGTGGGAGTTAGTTCTCTCCTTCCAACATGTGGATTCCAGGAATTGAATTCAGGTTGTTAGGCTTGGCAGCAAGTGTCTTTGCCCACTGGGCCATTTCTTTGGTCTTATCCATGATAATTTTAATTGATATGTAATAACTGTACATATATGGGATACAATGTGATATTTCCATACACATATATATATAGTACATGGTAATCTATGCAGGGTAATTATCATTTCTGTCTTTGTGTTGAGCCTATTCCAATTCATCTCTTTGGGTGTTCTGAGATAGACTGTAAATCACTCCCAGTCAACGCTGCCGTGTGGCACACAACAGAACACCAGCCCCAACCCCTCTGCCTCAAAGTGAGTTTGTATGTAGCTGAACATGTCCAGCCCTCCCTGAGTGCTTTCTTCATTTACATAATGTGAGAGAAATCTCCTTGCAGGACGTGCGGGCTGCTTCCCCATGTGCTCTGCCCGTCTGAACACTGGGAGAGAATGTTGCATTCGTAGTGGTATTGAGCATTGTTTTTGCTCTGGCTTTGATAAGTTGATAATCAGAATAGTCACCGTGTAGAGCCATTTCTTCCCATCATCACAAACACGCTGGTGCTTTTAGCCCTCTGTGCAATTCTTTGATCTGCTTGTTCATGTCCTTTGGCCAAACATCCGTAGCACAATGAGCATGACTTGTGATTTCCATTTATAGAAATTGGTCTCAGGAAGATAAGTCACTGACAGTGCTTCTCATATAAAAATGCACACAGCATCCCTATTGCAGTAAGAAACGGAATGGATATCAAACAACCAAGGGACAATTAATGTGCTTCACGGGCTGGAGAGATCGCTCAGCCGTTAAGAGCATGTCCTGCAGGAGACCCAAGTTTGGATCTGTGCTGCCTGGTTTGATGTCAACTTGACACAAGCTAGAATCACTGGAGAGGAGGGAGCCTAAATTGAGACAATGCCTCAATAAAATCAGGCAGCAGGCAAGCCCCTAGGGTATTTTCTTAATTAGTGATTGATGCGGGAGGGCCCAGCCCATTGTAGATGGGGCTACCCCTGGGCAGGTGACCCTGGGTTCTATAAAAAAAAAAAAATCAGGCTGAACAAGACATGAAGAGCAAGCCAGTAAGTACCATTCCTCTGTGGCCTCTGCACTAGTTCCTGCCTTGAGTTCCTGCTCTGAATTACTCTGATAATGGTCTGTGGCCAGTGAAAGTGTAAGCAAAATAACCCTTTCTTTCCCAAGTTGGTTTTTGGTCACTGTGTTTCATGACAGCAATAAAAAACCTCATTGTGAAGGGTTCCCAGCTCCCCTGTCAATCAGCTCATAACCACCTGTAACTCCAGCTCCCGGAGGTCTGTCCACATATTCCTCTTGCAAGACAAGAGAACCATTGTAAGTGAATGTAAACATGGCCCTGCCTTACTCCTTGGAAACTAATGGTCTGGATTCTACAGAGACCTCCCAGGCTCATGCTGAATGAGGAAAGTCCCTGCAATCAGAGTTGGTGCATTCACAGCTACCTCCAATGTCTCCAGCTGCCATCAGCACCCACCATTCCTCTCCTCCAGATGTACCTTTCACATACCAGGCTGTCTGCCAGGAGACTTGACAGTCTCCCTTTGCCAGGTTTCCAGACAACAGGAACAGCAAGTTAGCAGGAGGTGAAGTTGCACACAGGAGAACAGAGAGTTTTTCAATCTCTGGCCCATCATTGGTGATTCTAACTTGCCCTCCAATGGCCTGTTACTGAAACTGTTCCTGGGACTAGAAGGGCCTTTGTAATTTGTACAGAGACCATGGCCATCACGAGTCCAGCTGACCAGCACTCCTCGGTTGTGGCTGAAGGGATCTTTGCTCAGCTGTTTTCTGCCACCTACAGAGGACATACCACCTTCACTAGTTTATTTGTGTGTGATGTTCCAACAGCGTGAGTTGGCCACGGAGTGTTTCCTGCAGTGTTCCCAGCCTCAATGCAGACTTTTTTCAGCAATCTTGAGAAAAAACATAACCTGATTATGATCATCACCTAACCAAGGTTGATGATTTTTCCACAATTATCCAAACAATCTGTTTCACACTAACAGATGTATCAAAGCCAAGGCCCATCTGCCACATGCATCCAAGGACAGCTATGAATGCAGCCTAACAGAAAATCATAAACTTAATTAAAATGAGGTTTGTTTTTCACTCTATTTTTTGGTGGTTTTGTTACTTGATGACACACATAATTCTCCATCATAAGCTTTTAGATGCCAATGGATTGCAGTGTCAACCGATCAGAAAAAAACGGTGCGAACAGTTTCATATGACATTTCATGACATCAGCTGAGGGAATGTCAGTAAAGTCATGTTTGATGGAGTAACTCAAAAGAAAGAGCAGAATGGACCATGAGAGGCAGCTGGAACCTTCACCACCACTGGAGATAATCTTGAGCCCTGGAAAGCTGTGTAAAATAGTGCTGGGGGAAGCTTAGGAAGCGTGCTCACTGGGGCTTTTAATCACCACAGGGGGAGACTCTACTTTCATCTTTGGTGAGAGGTGTTGGATTCACCATAACTATTCCATTTCCCATCGGGGGTAAATGGCTCTCACTTCAGTCAAACTGGCCATAGAATAAGTAATCAATTTTCTACAGGAATTTTCTAGTTGTAAATGTTCTCGGGAATTTTAGATTCACCATAGTCACAGATGGAAGAACTCTCTTACAGATAACCCTTCCCAGTCCTCTTCTGCGATGAAGGAGAGCAGATGAAGTAAGACAAGGGGTATGCCAGAGTTGGGCAGCCAGCAGCTGGAGAGCACCATCCAGGCTCTGCTTCAAGTCCAGTGTCCTTCCTGTCCTCATCCCACGCATTGCTGTGCCACCGTCTTTTTGTCAAACGCTAAGCTATTCAACATGGTTCCCTTTGGCCTTGATTTTCCAGGACTAAAAGCTAATTGCACCCAATTATAGTAATTATCGCATCCCTGGTTTCTCATGTAATTAAGCCACCTCTTTAGCTGCGTGTCTCTTTCAGCTGTATGGAAACCAGCCTCAGAGCATGTGGCTGCACTTTCCCTTTAGTGTTCTTGAGTTGGTTTTATAAATATTAAAGGTGTCTATTTTCACACACATATACAGAGTGGAAGTCCCCATTAGTTATAACTCAGATGATTCAGATTATTATTATTCAGATTTATACTGGTAGAGCTTTCTTCCATGGAAAGAGGAATAATAGTGTCTTAGTCAGTGTTCTAATGCTGTGAAGAGATGTCATATAAAGTATTTAATAGGGGCTTGCTTACATTCAGAGGTTTAGTCCATCATCATCCAGGTGGGAAACATGCAGGCATGCAGGCAGACATGGTGCTGGAGAGGTAGCTGAGAGTTCTACATCCAGATAGGCAGGCAGCAGGCAAAGAGAGAGCCACTGGGCCTGGCTTGGGTTTATGAAACCCCACAGCCCCCTGCCAGTGACACACTTTTTTCAACAAGGCCACACCACCTACCTAATCCCCATCAAGTAATGCCACTCCCTAATGACCAAGCATTCAAATCTAAGAAACTGTGGGGGCCATTCTTATTCAAATAACCACACACAGGAAAGACACCTTTGGGAGCCCTGTCCCTTTCTGACTTTTACTGGGAGTCTCTGATTGTTTTCCAGTTCCTGGTACCTTCTTCAAGAAATTGAGAAAGATACACACACAAAAGTAAAGCAGCAATTATTTTTATTAAGAATAAAACACAAGTAAAATCTTTAGATAGTTTGCCAAGAGAGGCAGTGGCCCACCTGAGTGTGAAGTGCTCAGGAGCCTCCATCATTATTTGAGGCTTACTTGTATTGGGTCCTAGAGAAAGAGGAGCTGGTTGCTAAGGGTGTAGCTTGGGTTATTCTTTGTTTTGAATGACAGGATGGGTTATGTAAGCTTTTCTCTACTCAAATGCCCTTTCCCATAATGCATCTGATTTCAATCATATATATACCCACTTATGCACAGGCATGAGATGGTAATAGGGTATTCTCCCTAAAAGTTTACTCAGAGGACACAGTTTGCCATACTGCACATGCACCCAAAATGAGTCTAGGCTATATCAGACCCCTAATCTTCAATCCCACTGTGGTGGTTTGAATGAGAATGGCTGCCATAGGCTCATATGTCTGCATAGTTAGTCTGCTTTTGGTGGAACTGTTTGGGAAGGATTAGAAGGTGTGGCCTTGTTGAAGGAGGTGTGCCACTGGGGGTGGGCTCTGAGGGTTCAAAAGGCTGGAGCCTTTCATGGTGTGCTTTCCGCTTCTTGTTTGTAAATGAGGATGTGAGCTCTCAGCTGCTGCTCTAACTCCATGTCTGCCTGTCTGCTGCCACGCTCCCCACCATAATGGTGATGGACTCCTAACCCTCTAGAAACATTAACTCCCTTCCTCCTATGAGCTGCCTTGGCCATGCTGTTTGTTCACAGCAACAGAAACCATAATTAAGACAGAAGTTGGTGCTAGGGGTGAGTACTAGTAGTTACTTTTCTTTTGCTGCAAAAAAAAAAAAAAAAAAAAAAAATCACGGACCAAGGCAAATTACAAAAGAAAGCATTTAATTGGGCTTACACTTGTAGAGGGTTAGTGTCCATGATGGCAGAACAAAAGCATGGTGGCAGGTTGCGGATTTAGCTCAGTGGTAGAGCGCTTGCCTAGCAAGTGCAAGGCCATGAGTTCGATCCTCAACTCCCAAAAAAAAAAAAAAAAAAAAAAAAGCATGGTGGCAGTACCATCTGAGAGCTCACATCTTAACCTGCCATCAGGAGACAGTGAGGGAACACTGGGAACAGCTCCATTCTTTTGAAACTTCAAAGTCCTCCCCCAGCAACACGCCTCCTCCAATAAGATTATACCTTCTATTCCTTCCCAAATAGTTGTACCAATGGGGGAACAAGTTTCAAATATATGCGCCAATGGGGACCATTATCATTCAAACTACCACACTCATATATATCTAGGAACATGTTTGAAGAAAAGTGAGGTGGAGATTCAACCATAGCAAACCTAACTAAGAGAGAAGAGGATATTCTGCCCTTCTCTGTACACAGCAGGGCTAAGAAGAAGGTGAATAACGCACTAAGGCAGCTTGCTCAAGAATAAGTGAGTGGGGGTACTTGGGCAGGGAGAGATAAACCTGTCCAGGAGGGATGTGAGGTGGAAATAACTGAGGTAAGTGATGACAGGGAATCCCAAGCAAAGTTCTGCAGACTTTTTAATCCCGTGGTCCCAGGAGGCGGAATAAGAGGAAATCATTTTATAAATGGCTGTTTGCTCAGGTGCTATACCTCAATGTCTGGAGTAATTTCAATATGATTTTCAGAAGAACTGAGTACTCATCCATTTTCTTTAACCTTATCACTGGAGCACTTGCTAAACGTGGTGTGGATGAAGAGGAATTATGACAGGCTATCTAAAGCACTTATGAGACAATTTGGGGCTGCAATGTCCCCCTCAAACAGCAGCCTGTCAGGTAGAAAGAATTGCAACATGGGTCCTCAGAGGATCTGCTTTTCTACCCACTGGACAAGGCTTAGTGTCATCCTCAGCCCTTCTCTCTGCCTATGAAGCTCTTGGTTCCTCAGGGGTCTACATACTCTCAGCTTTCTTCAGTGGAGGACCACTCCGACCCCTGTATCTCCCAATGGGTCTCTGCCTGCCTGTGGAGTGTTAGAGGCATCTTGCTTGCAGCCTAGCAAAGTCCAAATCTGAGGACCTTCTCCAAGCCCTCCCTGTTTCAGCTCTCTCCTCCCTCTTAGTCATATCACCTGTGCAGTCACCCAGGCATGAACCTCCTTCCAGGCTGCACTCTCGACATTTCGTTTCTAATCGGTCTTACGTTCTCATGTTCTGTGTGCTTTCTTTGTCTCTTACAGCCCTACCCTCCCCCGGCACTATGTCTTCCATCACCCCCAGCCACTGTGATGCTGTTTCTAAAGTATTAATTAACTTCTGGTGTTCCCCTGTGCCTCTGCTTCCCATTCCAAAAAGAAACTGACCCAAACCTCTGTGGGACACAAGGCACCCTGATGTGCCCTGGCTCCCTCCCGTGATGTCTCTCCACCTAACAACTCCTCCAGGCTACTAGGGGTGACCAAAGGGCATCCATTCCTGATCTTCAAGCCTTCCTCCTATTCATGTCATTATCTGACAATTTCTTCCTCCAATCTGTAGTCACTTGGCCCCAAGTGCTTGAGATCACAGAGATAAGAGTGTGACGCAGAAGTTTCTTCGGGTCATGATGGATAGGAAGCAGAGAGGAAGAGGAAGGGAACAATGAGAATGAGACCAGCATCCTGCCTTCCAGGCACTCACCACATGCTGGAGTTTCCAGAACCTCCCTGGATTCATTCTTTTTCTTGTGGCTATGACAGCTCTCCTTAAGGAAGGATGAGTCCATTTTGTCTCCCAGTTTGAGGGTACTATCCATCATGGTTGGGAAGGCATGTCAGCAAGAACATGAGGTCATTGCATCCAGAGAGAGACAAGTGTTGGTGCTCAGCTGACTTTCTCTTTTGTTACAGTTGAGAACTCCACCTAGAAAATGGTACCACCACAGTCAGGCTGGGTCTTCTCGCTTCAGTTAACCTAATCCAGAAGCTCCCTCACAGACATGCTCAGAGGTTTGTCCCCACAGTGAATCTAGACACTGACAAGTTGACAATTAGCATTAGCCATCACACTCCCACAAGAGCTCCCCCTGCTGGGGACCAAGTGTTTTTAACATGGGTCCCTGTGGAGGACACTTTATACCCAATCCACAAGGGAATGAAGAAGAGAAAAGGTAAATGAGACCTGATAGAAAATCCATCTTTTGTGTTCCCACTCACATGGTGCCTTCCCATGGAGCCTCTACTAACAGCCCAGACAGACAGAGTGAGTGTGTGAGACAATGAACAGGAGCAGGAGGCGTGCTCCTGAGACTTGCTGTGTGAGATATGTGGTGTACTGTTCTCAACACTGCACATTCATCTGTTTACTCATCTTCACACCCATGCTAAGATCACCTTCTAGGACCTGCCCTTAACAATCTATTTCCTCCAGCCAAGAAGTTCCCAGAAACTCCCAAAGTAGTGTCACAAGGTGGGGACATCGACTAAAGACAAACATTTCCCACAGAAGCCAGCAACTGACTTGAGGGTGCATCTGACCCATCATGCTCCTGGTACTTGGTGTCCACTACCATAGCCCAGAGCACCCTGAGCCATGTGGAACTGGGTTCTCGCTTTGAGTTGGAGCTGCCACAGGCCACTGACAGCCCTGGCTCCCCTGTCGTCAGCCCGGCCTGCAGGGAAGAAGGAGACAGCCACACAGACTTTAGTCATGGAGGTCCTTCACTACCAGATGGTAAACTGTATTCTGAAGTGACAGGAAATGGAACCCAAAGGCATGAATGGTCCTTTGGTAAAGACTACTGGGGCTGGAATCTGAGGTGAGCTAGGGTATAGAAGGCCACGTTCTGTGTTAGATCAGGGAATATGAGTGATGTAGCAGGCCAAGGCTGAGAGGCTAATGTGGGCTAGGTAGAGGGATTGAGACACGTATGCCCAGGTCTTCGGGAACATTGTCAGCCCCTGCCATATGCACTTGGAAGAGTAAAAGCCTGAACCCTCTGCATGCTGTGTACCAAATGGGTAAAGAATAAGAAGCCAGTATCGCAACGCTGATGGGCCAGGAGCTACACCCCAGCACTTCACTGTCCTATGCCCAGCACCACAGACCCACAGACAGCACAGGCAATGTCTTACCTCCCCTACCTGACATCATCACCGGAATGCAGAGCAGCAAATGTGAAGAATGCTCAGCTGAGCACCCCCCTCTGCAGCCTACTCCTGAAAGCCAAGGCAGAAAAGGCCTTAATACCCATCACTGCACATTTTATTTATGCAAAATACTAATTGGCTACAGCCTGACTTGATTCAAAAAGCCACTGCCAGCTGAGTGCGTAAAAGGAGCTCAAATTTAGGGGTTCATCGTAGGCAATCCCGTAAGAACAGGTGCTTAAATTAAATTAGGCTGTGTCCTTGCTTCTGGAAGGTTTCCAGCTTGCTTCAGGTTGAAGTGAGCAGCACGTTAGAAAGCGGGAAGCCTACACTGAAAACCAGAGCCTAAAGAAGCTTCCAGAGCCACCATGCTGTATTTCCACATAAAACATTCACAGGCCTGGAGGTGCAAGCCTGTCATCCCAGCCACTCAGGGAGCTGAAGCAAGAGGATCCCAAGTTCAAGGTCATCCTGGAGAGTAATAAATAAAAATAAAATAAAGTAAAATAAAAAAGTTAAAAGGAAAGCTGGAGGGTAGAACTCAGGCAAGACACTGTGTTCAATTTCCAATACTATAAACAAAGAAAGTACAAAATAGTCCATGTTTTTGCTTTTCTGTATTAAGCAAAATACCTACTCTCAATATTTTTTTTCTAGAATTTCTTTAAACAAAAACAAACAGCAAACAAAACTGGCTTTATTTCCTGATCCGTTCTCTAGCTGGTGTGGTCTGCATACTGTGAAGTTCAGATCCAGCTGCTTGAGGCTTGGGTGGAGCTGCCTGGGGCTCTGTAGATGGGCTAACTCAGTGTGGCAGCTTGGGAGCTGGGCTAGTCCCTAGGCCACTGAACCTTGAATTTGACTGCACATCAAAGTCACCAGGATGTACTTCAAAATACTACTGCCTGGGTCCCGCTCCAGAGCCTCTGGCTGGACTGATGATCTGAGCAGTAGGGATTTTTTTTTCAAGCTCCCCAGTGCCATCTATTATGTGTTGCCTTCTGAGAACCACCTCATGGACCAACTCTGTCCCCTCCCCTAGGAAGCCAGTGATGCACCCGGGGCCAGACTCTATTTTGTGCCACAATACAGTTCTATTAGTACGTTGCCATCAGTCTGCGGCCAAAGAAAACCTTGCCGCTCCCCATCATCCCAGACCTCAGCTCACTTGTGCCAGGGCTACTGTTTGCTACCTGCTGCTCCATCTCCTCCCCCTGTGTGGTCACATCTGTGGTGACTACAGTCATCCTGTCAGACTCTTGTCCCTCTTCTCTGAACATACAGACACTGGACTCACCCTCAGCAGGCCTGCATCTGAATGTGTGGCCCCCTACCCAGACATCAGTCAGCAGCTCTCAGTGACTGCCAGTCTCCTCCTGCAGATCCTCAGAAACTGGCTCCCTTCTTTATCAGTCCTCTGCTCCCAAGAATCTTGCCCCCATTTCTCCACCTGCTTTGCCGACTCCAGATCTGGTCTCTCTCTGCACTGTCATCCCACCCCACCCCACCCCCAGCTTGTCGGTCCCTCCTGATCCCATGTGTTCAGGTCTCAGCTGAAAACCTCTTGTTCAGCATTTCAGCATGTGCTGTAACGTAGATGACCCTTGAAGACATTGTGCTCCGTGAAGTACACCAGCCACGGAAAGACAGACACTGCCTGGTACATGAGCAGTCTCAAGTGAACAGTTCACAGACTGTCGGAGCACAGTGCTAGGTGCCAGGGTCTGCGGAGAGGTGACAGGGGCTGTCCTTCATGGGTCAGACTGTCAGCTGGAGATGGAAACATTCCATGGGTGGACAGTATGATGGTGTGAAAGTACTTGGTGACAATGAACTGTGAATTTTGAAGTAACCAGTACAACTGCCCTTCCTCTTTTAAGGAAGCCTGTCCTGCCCTGACCTGGGCCGGATAATCCATGACTTCCCAGATTCCCCACATCTCCACCCCAGGTTAGCCCTTGCCAAGATCTGAACTCCTCAAAACATTGTGAGTACTATTGTCACATAATGGTACCGACCTACCACCATCTGGACACATGACAAGTTCAGACAGGTACTAGCCATCCCAACTCCCTGTGAAAGCAGAAAGATGTAGAGCTAGATCTCCAGCCCCCATGGCCTACAATTTAACCACCAGGAAAAACCACGGTGCTGAACTATCAATTCCAAGTACCACTGTTCCAGTACTCAGGAGTATCAAGCCACAAACGATCCAATCATGACGACACAGATGTTAAATTGACAAACGATAGTGACACTGGTCAAGCTCTGCAGAGTTTGAGTGTCTGATCAATCCCTAAATGTGGGTTATGTTGCAGGGAAATCAACCACAAACGATTCCATGGCCACCTTTATTCAATCAGATACACACAGCAGGTGAACAAACGCCGGGCAGTTTCAAACTTAAGAACACCTAAGCCCACTCCCTGCTTACTTCTGCTATTGTCTCTTCTTTCCAAATCAGATATTTATCTTTGAGAACAACATCTACTACTGCGCACATGTTGGGAAGCAGGCAATCCGCGTGGTCTCTACAGGGAAGGAGGGTGTGGTCTACAACGGCCTCAGTGACTGGCTGTATGAAGGTAAGACCTGAGGGGTAAAGATGCAGAGTATTTCCCCACAGAGCAGCTGCTGCAGTGCTGGATGCCACCTCTGAACTAGCCTCCTTTTCTCTTCGACTTAGTTATAAATTAAACTTCAGTTTCCTGAAGGCCATTGAGCTCCAGGGAACACCAAGTCAGCATTCATGGGTGGCAGGTGCGGGGACTCACGCGTGGTCAGGAATGGGGGATTCACAGGTGAGGAAGGATTCACAGGGAGCAGATATAAGGGCCTTCGCTGAACCCACTGGTGCTTCTATAAAAGCAGAGTTGCTTCATGGGGAAATTGTCTGAGTGCTCCCAGGACCAATGTGTGTGTCCCTCTACCCGCTCCAAGGGTTAAGAAGCCTGTCTGCATCTGGGAGAGGTCAGATGTTTTAGTTGTCTTGGTGTGACACAGTACCCTCAGTTGGGTTGGGAAGGATCAGGGATGCTCTTGCTTCATGAGGGCTGGTACCAGTTCCTCCTGGAGCTGTGCATTTCTTAGGCCTGGACTTATGCCGAAGGGAGCATATGGTGTGGAGGGGCAATATACTTCCCATCACAGCTCACTGAAACCTCAAGTTTCAGCAGATTGCAAGCACGGCCAGATGCGCCATGTACCCCAATCAGAATATGGTATTTTTCTATCATCCCAGAGTCCCCTGGGCCCCTTTATGGTCAATGCCCCCCCTCTCCACAGCACTCTCTTCTGGAGATCCCAGTAGCTCTTGCTTCTGTCTGACAGACAAGCTGAAACTGCCACACGCAGGCAAGGAGGCTCTCCAGCCAGTCTCCTTAGAGCCCAGTGCTAGTTGGAGTTCAGATCACTCTTAAGAACCCAGTTCCCAGGTTGCCCTCTGAGATCCAGGGCAGTCAACTCTGAGCCTTAGTTTCACATGACACCCTAGGCCATTCCTGAGGGAGCTGATGGAGTGAAACAGATGTGGGCTGGCTAGTGTCCAGGCTTGCTCTGTCCAGAAATGGCCCTGGGAACAGCAACCCAAGCTCTCCCCAGCTCCATCCAGATTACTCTAGAGGGGCTGTATTTCTGCACTGGGTGCAGGCCCATGTGTGCCCAGCAATCGACAAGAGAGATCATCTCACATACCAGATAAAATCACCAAGAGAGAGGACCCTGTAGTCCTGTGCCCCAAGAGACAACCAAAAAGCCTTTGAGAAATCACCAGAAAACCAAGCCCTGTTAGTGCCTGCTCTGTGAGAGGCTTTACTAGGCATGTCCAGGCTATGATGACAGTCAGGAAAGCATCCCCAAATCATAAACTTACTTAAAAGATCATGACATATTTTTAAGATTTCTTTGGTTATTTTACTGTGCAGATATTGAGTGAGAATTTTCTGCATGGTAAATGGGTACACATGCCCACCTCTTGCCTATACGTGATGCCTTCCAAATCTTGATTGGGCCTGCTATCTATCTTGCTGGAGAGTGGTTAGTAGCAAGGTTAGTAGCAAATGGGGTTACAGGGTCACATGTGAGGTCCATCATGACCTTGTAGAGCTATTTCACCTTTAAGAACTCAACATGCTCAGATAACACATTGGAGGGATCCAATGTGAGTTGTGACCAGAACATTGCAAATGGCAGGCACTAGAGGATCTTTACACACACACACACACACACACACACACACACACACACACACACACACATCCTGTTACACTAACAGTGGCTGTATTAATTATTGTTTAACTTAGTCACTAGTATTTTAATGCAAAGGAAAGAACATATTATCTGTTCTAGTTTCATTCTGACCCAAAGCAACTTAGGGAAGTGAAGGTTTATTGCTCGCAGGTCACAGCCCATTGCTGAGGAAAGTCAGGGCAAGAACTCAAGCAGGAATCTGAAGTAGAATCCATGGAGGAACACTGCTTGCTGGCTTGCTTGCTGCCTGTGGTAGCTTTCTTATATGCCCCAGGGAAAGGTACCTACCTAGGGAATGGTACCTCCCACAGTGGGCTGGGCACTCCTACATGAATCAAGATAATCCCCCACAGACATGCCCACAGCCCAGTCTGATGTGGGCGAGTCCTTAGCTGAGGCTCCCCTCTCAGATGACTCTAAGTTGTGTCAAGATGACAATTAGGGTGAACTAGGGCAATATATTTTTTTTAAGGAGGGAGAGAAAGAGAGAGATGGAAGCATCCAGGCAGGATTTGCCACAGTTTAGAAACTGTCTGTCTTGAATTTCATGGGAGGCTGGTGCAAGCTAAGCTCCTTGAGAGCCCCGTAGAGAAGGGCCTTGGGTCTTGCTGCAAGAGCCTCGGCTCACTCTGTAACTAATCTCCTTAATAACATCCATAGCCAGGAGGTTTAAAACATCTTTCTCGGTATCTCAAAAAAATAAAAAATTCATTGCTTTGCCATTCAAGTTAAGCTTAACCTTAGCAAATCCATTGAAAAGATTCTTTATTTTCTTCAAGGCATTTACAAGAAATCATGTAGCTATGTTAACAGAAGCTCAAATATTTCAAATCAATCTCTCAGTGATGGGGCAGCTTAATCTGCTTACCCTTGTTCCCTGGATGGTTCTATATGCTGATGCTCAGACTTCTGAAACTGGGAACCTGGGAGCCCTGGGGGACACTGTGTCCTTTTTTTTAATAACAGGAGAATAAACTTAGAAGATTGCCTTGGCCTAATCAGTGACTTAACTGTTTTATTTCCAGGCTCTTGCTTCAGAGCGGGCAGGGAGTAGATGGGAGAAATCATACTCAGAACATTTGCCGAGGGCCCTGCTTGCCTGGAAGGGTTAGTTCTGAGAAGCAGCTAAGACACAGTAAGCGAGAAGCATACTGTAGTCTGCAGTTATTGGCAGCAAGACACCACATTGATTTTTGTTTCCCAAAAAGAGCCTCAGACATATTGAACACTTCAGAGTGCTGGAGACAGAGAGAGAGATAAGTAGGAAGCCTGGAGGCTGCTGGGAATCTCCATCCCTTGAGCAGAAAGATCTCCTGCCAGTAGCTACCAGGCAAAACCCCGGCTCAGGGCTGGTTGTGTACCCCACACCATCTTCTGGGTAACTTTCCAGGGCTTGTATGGACCAGAGACTAGTTTTTATGAACAAAATAGGCATCTTCTGTCCTGCGAGGAAATGTCATGTAGCATTGTGGAATTACAGTTTAATAGAAAGAAAAAGACAACTTGATAGTATTGGCAGCTTTAAGTTTTACTGAACTTGGTTCTCCATAACTGAATTTAAGGTGTTACTAGAATGTTCTGACGACTGTGAAGGAATGTTCCATGAAGAATCCATGCTTTGAGCAAGGCTTAGTAATTCAACATGCTCCCAATGTGGGAGCATTTGAGCAGAGTTGTAATTATCCAAATTTTTACAAAGGTTTTTTGTTGCCATGGTTACAGAGCTGGTTGCTACCCTTTATTTATAAAGTACTGTCAGCTCATTTTCATCCCTATCAAGTACATGAGCTAGTGAGGACCAACATAGAATTGTTGCTGGTAGTTTTCTAATAACAAGAATTTAAGTCCCTAAATGTTCCTATTAAGTGATGAACCAACTGTCTATTCCTCTCCTGCTAAGCAGCAGTGTATAGGACCCAAACCTAGCATGGGTGCTCAAAGGCATGCTGCTCTCATACAATGGTCATTTCTGATGAGAGTCAGATGCCCTGGAGTCACCTGAGAATGGCCCCTCTCTCCTTGTGTAGAGGACTAGGAACTCTCATCCCAATTCATATGAAAGGATGGAGAGAGACCAAGGGACTATGAACTTGAGAAACTGTTCACAGAACACAGCCTGAAGCCATAAGAAGGCTGACATCGCTAGGACCTGAGAAAGTGGCCTGGAGGATATTTACCTAGATTTTTTTTTTCAGTCAGGTTTGGTATGGATGACATTCCAGGGCTGACCTTTAACCTTACTATTCCACAGGGATAAGGTGCTTAGAACATGGGATCAGATCAAGAGAAACTATTTGGCAGGGCAATGTTGCCCGTGTGGGTGTGGCAGGGCCAGGCTCACTATGGCTCTTGAGTAGCTGTGCCTGCTGCCACCGCCCCCCAACATGTCCTGAAGACCATGGTGGTTCCTGACCAGCAGTGACCAGATGGAAGGGATGCTGGGACAGTGTGTGCTCTGCTGTGTCTTCTGCAGTTCTCTGGGAAGCAGTGTAGAGGGAGGGAGCCTGTCTGGCCATAGGCGCCCTCTCCCCACTGACAGCAGCTACAGAGAGGCTGAGGCTGATTTGGAACTCTCTCCCTGGTTTGGACCTGTCCTGCTAGACTGCTTCTTAGTCACTGACAGCTGCTATCTTTGGGAGCCCAAAGTTCCTTGTGATCAGTTGTAGAAATTCAATATTTTGAACACCATATTGGCTCTACCTGTGGTGTCTAGAGGAGGTTGTGGAAGGAAAATTAATGATGGAAATATCTAAATGTAATCAGCACTCACCAAATTTTCTGCCCTCTGAGGTGCCGTACAGCAGAGCAAAGGAAAAATGGATTAGCCACGATTTAAGCAAGAGGCTTACTGCAGCTAGGATGTAATGTGACCGGAAGACTATTTTCACTGCCTGGCTCTCGTCTCCAATTCCATACAGCGTCCCTGGCAGCTGACAGCATGGGGACTGTCTCTTGTGGAGGTGCAGAGGAAAAGATGAGAGCCATGCGGTAGAGACGCGTTCTGCCGTGACAGGGTATGGAGTGAGATGGTGCTTCTCTGCTCCTCTGCTTCCTCTGATACAGTGCCAGCCAGAGTCACATGTCTGGTTTTACACAAGTCAGCCTAAGAGCAATGGACGAAGACAGGGAATCAGAATCAGGACACAGCATAAAATGCGGCAGCCATGTCCAGAGCCAGGACAACCAGGGTCCTCCTCGTCACTGTTCAGCTGTCCTGTGCTGATGCCTCCTCTCTGGCCCCACGTCCTGTCAACCCCTCCCCCACATCACCTCTCTTCTTGCCTTTCTATCCTGTCACTTCCACGGCTCCAAAACTGAAATGTGGGTGTGTCTTCAGTGACACTGACTTATTTTCTTGCATGTCACTCTTTCCTCTGGATCACAGCAACATTGCTCCCTTCCTCTGTGATGACAGAGTGCTCTCATCTCATTCAAGTTGTCTTTAAAGATTGCCTCATGGCTATTGATTTCTTTAGTCAAAGAATGACAGTGCAAGGGAGCTAGTGTGGAGCTGAGAACATCTGTCCCAAGTGAGCCAGCTGTTTCTGCAAGCGGACAGATAATAAATTGCTTGAGTTTGGCAGGTGATGACTTGTCCGTGCTCAATTCTGTCTTTACAGTGAACAAGCTGCCATAGACCCCAAGAAAACAAATGATGTGGCTGAGTGCCAAAAAAAATCTTTATTTATGGACAATGACATTTGCTTCCATGTAATTCTCCTACATTATTAAATCATCATCCTGTTTTTCATCTATTAAAAAACAAAAAACCAACACTAGGGAGTTAATTCACTTGGGAGATGGCTCAGAGGACCCGTGTAAATGTCAGCCATGCATAGAGGCTGTCTGTGATCCCAGCACTTGGGAAGCAGAGATGGGGTGGAGGTGGGAGGTCCTGTGAGCAAGCTAGCTGGCCAGACTAGCTGAGTTAGAGGGCTGCAATTCACAGAAAGACCATGTCTCAATATGTAATGTAGAGAACAGTCAAGAAAGACAACAGATGTTAATCTCAAGCCTCCACATACACACATGTGCCTGTAGACACACACCTGAACATGTGTACCTACACATATATGAACATACACATATGCACACACCATTCATTCATTCACACACACACACACACACACACACACACACACACACACACACACACCAATTCTTAGCTCATGGATCATACAAAAAGAGGCAATAAGGAGAGTTTGGCCTAAAAGCTATGGAGGGAGCTGGTGATCTAATTGGGAGTTTCCTATGAATCTTAGAGCTGAAAGACCATGATAACTTGTAACTGAGCATTCTCTCCCCTGACTTCTAGAACAGGTACGAACAGAGCCAAGCTAGAGGAGGGGCGTGTCCAGCAGAACTGACCTAAGCAAGAACAGATCACACACATCTTTGAAGTTTGAACTAACAAAGTTTAGGTGCCGGAGAGGTGGTTCAGGCTCAGAGTGCAGCAACTGCAGGAATCCAGGAATGTTCTGGGGGTAGGGAATATGGGGGGGTGTGGTAAGAGGGCTGCATTGCCCTCCCAGTTCACTGGTGGTGTAGTGCCCTGATGTTGGAGATGACTCATCCTCTATTGGCCCACCCAGAACAATTGCAGAAAGGCATGGGGTGAGGGGTTAGGGTTTCTGGTATCTTGTTGCAAAATCACTTTCTGCTTCATGATTCAGGGATAATAGCCTGGGGGCAAGCCAGATCTTTAGCTTTCAGTAACTTGGGTGAACAGCTATATAAATGCCTCACACACCTTGTGTGAGCTTCTTCCTTGGCAACTATAATATAGTGGGTGTGACCCAGCAAGCATCCTTCCAACTGCCAGAAAGAAACATAGGCATCATGCCCAATGACAAGCAGGACCTCGCCTCAGCACCTGCTGTGTGGCACAGAAATGTGATAACTGTAAACCTCTGGCTCTAGAAATCAGGGCTGCTTCTACATTTGATACAAGTCGATACAGGCTTTGAGCATTTTAGAAAGATTGTTGATCATTTTTAACTCAACATAAATAGATGGCTTGTTTGACTTCATGAAAGAAGAGAAATCTGAGGGCACACAGGACAAAGTCCCCTTAAGGCTTGAAAAACCTTGCTGACAATTAATTACTCAATCTCAAGAGCATTGGGTAAATGACGTGTTTTCAATGTTCATAGTTTTAAGGCTTTTAAATTATGCATTGGTTGCGGGAATAAGACAGATACATCTGCACCTTGGGGTAGCATGGTGAAATTTAAAATCTACAGTAGATACATCTGATAGTTGGAGGCTCATAAGCTGGACACTAGCCTTAATTATTCTGTTCACTGTTTGCTTCTTGAGGCTTTCTTTTTTCTCATATAGAAGTTTCACTGTAGTGAACTCTATAACTCTAAACTTCCATTTCTAATGTTTTCCTTGTCTAATAGTGCCAGGGACACACAGTGTGATGATGGAGTCTATGCTCATCTTGCCTCTTGGTTTTAGAAGGAAATGTTCAGCTGTCTCTAGTTCCACTGAGCATCTCTGGAGGCTCTGGTGGCAGGAGTGTCCTCTGACATGATAGACCTGGGCCATGCACAAAGTACATGGCTCTCCTAAGAGTTGCTGGGCAGCCAGGTGCAGAATTCTGCCTCCCTGAGTCACCTGCTGACTCACACGGTCACCTGCTGGACTGCCCCCACAGGAAGGACCTACCCTCTCTTTCTGAAGACATAAATACATCTGGCAGTCAGTTCATTAAAAAGAAGAGCCAATAGCTCTGTGGGTACCAAGCCTGAAAGATGTTGGAATTTTAAGTAGATGTTGCCGGAAGACATTTCTAGGAGGTGTTGCTCCATGAAGGGCTGGGACTCTGTGCCACCCTGAATGGAGTTCTAGCACCATGCCTCTACTCACCGGGACTCAGTCTCTATGGGTCTACTCAGAACCACACTTTGAACCCCTTCTCTGGAACACAGAGCATCCATTAAAAGTGACACCCTATCCGTCACTATGTGGCTCCCCTGCAGATTTCCTGTATCTCAGCCCAGTAAGGGTGAGAAATTCAGGTAACAAGATGCATCCCTGGCAATGCTACAGGTGCTTACTGTGGCCCTCATCCTGAATTGTGTTTCAAGTCTCTGTCAGGCCCCCAGCCTCTGGTTGGCCACTGGAGCTCAACAACATGATACTTGGTGAATGGGGAGGAGCAAGGGGGAAGAAGAGAATCCAAGAACCCTTCCCGCAATGACAATGGGCCATCAGCCCAATTAGGAAGCAAAGACAAACCACAGGTATCAACTTCTGTCTGTTGCTCAGGTGTAGTTCAGGCCTTTGTCATCTCCAGAGCCACAGCTCTTGGCTGCAATTCCTACCATGGGAAACAGCGGTGCTACAGCACCTGCACCTGTAGTTATGAAGTTCATGTAGCAAGATGGCATTTTGCCACACCCTAACTGCACAGCATGCATCCGCAATTACATAGACACTTTGGGGAAAAATGATGTATTCTGACTTGAGACTGTAGAAGGAAAATTAGAAAGCCAGGCAACCATCAATCCATCAATGCACAAAGTAGTCTGCCAAAAGATTTGTAAATCGCTCCATAGTTCCTTCTGTTGAGGGATGATCAGGACATGTTTTCCCAACTCTTCCTCTGTCTTTTATTCAGATCTAGGACCCTGGGATGTGTGGCCCAACACAAGCTTCTCCTAATACAGAGACTTCAAAAAAAAAAGGGGGGGTGGGAGTTGGCTTAAAAAGTGGTTGTCCCCATGTCACCCCATCTTGGGGACCTCACAGCTGTGTTAAGCAAGGTTTGCTTCCTCCAACAAGGCCACTGGGTGCCCCAGCTCTGTTCACATGGTCAGAGATTCTCACCAGTTTTCTCCAGGCCTGGGCATTTGGGTGCTCTGGAGAAGGTACTGGGAGCTTAGGGACACAAGGCAACCCTAGGGTTTGATCTCTGCTCCAGCAAAGTACTTGACACATCAGAGCCCCTCACTCTGCAGCCAAGCTGAGCTTTCCTTTGGCGGTACACAGAGGGCAGAACCTGCCATTGTGAATGGCTGTGCACATTTGGAAAGAATAAAGCAGAAATGAATGGGATGGGGGGCAGTCGTCAGCTGCAGCTAGCAGTACCCCCAAAGCAGCCCACAGCACCCCTCAGCGGTCAGGTGGAAACGGATCCTACTGAGGGCTCCAGTTCCGTGACTTCTCTTGAATCTTGCCGACTTGACTTCAGGGTACCGGAGATATGAATTTACTGTCTCCCTTCCAGAGATTCCCACACCTACTCTTTTCATGGGAAGGTGAAACTGAGTCGGGAAAACACACCATGAGGGACAATGAGAACCAAGAGGGGAATTGGAGAGCGTGTAATAGGACCTTTCAGTCTGCTGGACCCAGACGTCCGGCCACAGGCTTCCATGTTGCCTCTGCTTCCCACAGTAAACAACAGCTGTCTGTATGCACCGAGACCCCAGCAGTGTGGAATTCAGTGGATCTGGTACCTGCTTTAAAGACACCTTTGACAGGCCTGATGGGAGGCTGTCAGTGTCACTCCTGCTTTTGGCATCACTAGAAATTCAAGGCACTTCCCCATGTAGGAGGATGACAGACCCTATTTCATGAGGCAGTGTATGTAGCCAGGCTGCCATATTTAGTGGGTGGGTGGCTCTTCAGTGAGCTTTTCACAGGTCTCTGATTCTCCCCGGTGATACATAGACCCCTGAGAATATGGAACTGGGGATGTCGCTCAGTTTGAAAGCCCTGGTAGACTTGCTTCACAGCACTGCACATAACCAGGTATGGAGCTGTAATCCAGCCCTTGGGAGGTGGAGGCAAGAGGATCAGGAGCTCAAAGTCACTCTCTGCTCCATAGTAAGTTGGAGGCCATCCTGGGCTACATGAGGCCCTATCTCAAACAAGCAAGAAGATAGAGGCCAAGCCATGGGCTTCAGCCCTGTAGATACTGCTCCAGGAAAAGTCTCACTAAAGATGTCTCCAATCGTAGAGTATGTCTCCAGTCTGTCTCCACTTCCCCACACCTGCCAGTGCCTTAAGAGAAAAAAAGAGGCTGCAAATTAAGGGACTCATAAGTGTCCTTGGATTTGCTGCACAGCATGGCTGGCCTGGAAGGTGAAAATTCTGTAAGAAAACCCAAACAACTTCAGCGCAGGAGTGAAAGATAAAGATGCCGCCGCCTGGTGGTTGCCTTAGGCATGCGCAGAACAGACTCCCGCTCTCAGGGAGTTGATTTGTGAGAATTTGCGGCTCTCTGATGATAATGAGCCTCGCTAGCACTGTGTAATATGCAAATAACACAGTGCTGATTAGCATGAGAGGCTTCAAGCCTTGTGAGGTAAAAGCTGCATTTGCCTTCTGGCTTGATGTTCTCTGATTTCTTTTTTAACCCCCCATTAAATTCTGCTCCCGGCACCTTGGATAACGTACTTAGTGGCAGGAGAAGGCAGCAGATGCAAGCAAGAATAAATAAGATTTTCCATATTTAGAATGAGGCCATTTATTTCCGAGTACAGATCTATCAGGCGTGTTATTTATGTACTTTGCAATTTTTCTTGGACCCAGATTCCAAAGGGTGCTTTGGTGGAAGCAGGGCCATCATGGCGACAGTTGAGTTCTTGGCACAGTTCCTGTAGGATGAGCCTAATTCCACCTCACTGGCTCCACTCTATTTGGATCTGTTCTTGCCTCATTAAAAGATGACAATCTGCAGTGCTGAAACTGGCCAGGCAGATGGGTTCTCCTGCGTTGAGCCGCACAACAGAGTGGAATACCACGGGTTAGCAGGGGAACAGCATTCTTATTTGCACAAAGGCAGAAAGCAAGTAACTAACCAAGCTCGGCCCATCCCTGCCCTGTGATTGGGGGTGATGGGCTCAGGCTCCTCCATCATCACTGTGCCGTGGTCGAATGGGTTCCACGTGGGACTCTGGGTCAGGACTTCACATATCCCAGATATTAAGTAAGCGCCCATCGTCCCTGAGCCCATCCCTCGGTCTCTCGAAGGGTTCTAATAGTATTGCCACATGCCTGCATCTTACAAATACTCGCTAACTACTATAGTAGGAAAACACATGCACTTGGCTCGGTGACACCTGCCCTTCCCATCTCATTAGATTGCAGTGAGGTTCAAAGGACACAGCCACACATTGTTTGATTGGACGTTGGAGAGAGATGAGTTATGAATATTTGGTTAATGCAGCATTTAAGCAGAGAAAGAAGGATGCTCAGGCAAAAAAAAAAAAAAAAAAAAAAAAAAAAAAAAAAAAACCTAGCCTATGTGAGAGTTTGCAGAGGTAGCTAGAGAACATTCTAGAGTTTTAGCATTTGAGGTGGGAGAGAGAGAGCATGACTAAGTGGAATCATTCTGCCTTGGACCTGAGTTCCAAAAGCATTAATAAGATTTGGAACTCTCCACAAAGTCCCCAGTGTCCCCTCTGGTCTGTTGATGAGAATATTAAAGCCCCCCCTTGTGAGAAGGGCAACTTCAGGTTGGGCGTGGGACCCAGCCCTGATGTAGCACCTCCCTACTCTGACTTTCTTGGTAGACTAGTGACAAAGTCCCTCCACTGTGCGATCCCCTCCCCTCCCTGTCCCACCCCGAGCTTGACTGTTCCATTCTGCCTCAATCATCCCTGATAGAGGTAGCATGCTGTAAGCTCTTCTCAAGCTTCTGGAAGTTTCTCCGGGGGTGATTTGTTCATACAGTAATTCTGGCAGCCAGAGTTACTTCTGTCTCTTCGGCTGGATTACAATAAGCCAACAAAACAAAACAAAACAAAATGCCAGGGGCAAACACTTCACAGCATGGTTCGGGGCTTAGGATCCTCTGTGCTATTTAGATTTAAGCAAAGGAGAATTCACTCTGTCTGTTGCTTCTACTAGAAAAATAAGTTGACATTTTCTGCCAACCATCACAAAACAAACAGAAGATTTATTCAAAGAGCCAGATAAACACCTGATCCTCTGAAATCTGTCTTTACCTTGGAAATGACTCCACAGGAAGGAGGCAAAATCAGACCTGGGCAGCCTTCTCTAACTCAGGCTAAGTCCCATGAAGCCAGAGAGATGTCACTTACTGTTGCTCCCTCAGTCTTGCAGGACCTCGTGGTTCTGCGTCACTTACCACTGATGGCTCCAGTCATCATTTTGCAAGTGTTCTTGGAATAGACATTCTGGAAGAGGGATCAGAGACCACAATGGCAATCTTGCCTTGCAGAAAGCAGCAGAGATACTTCAAGCCCCTTCACAGAAACTGCCTATCTGCACAGTCACACTCTTGCCCTGTCTGCCCTGTCTAGGGGAAAAGTCCATCTCCCCACTGTGCTTTGTTAGAAGCCAGAGAAGGTTCTAGAACTTCAGCATTTGTGGGAGGAACAGAGAGCACATGGTTGAGCTGGGAACTTCTATACAGGTACAGGCCAGCTGCTGCTTCTACTTTTTTGTTTTTGTTTTTCGAGATAGGATTTCTCTGTGTAGCCCTGGCTGTCCTTGAACTCACTCTGTAGCCCAGGCTGGCCTCAAACTCAGAGATCCACCTGCCTCTGCCTCTTGAGTGCTGGGATTAAAGGCGTGGGCCACCATGCTCAGTGTCAGCTTCCTAGCCAGGATACATTCCCCACCCTCTGATGGAAGCAGGCGGCAATGCAATTCAACAGAGTGCTAGAAACCCTTCTCCAGGCCTCCAGCTGAGCACTGAGGTGGGGCACTGCCCCTGCTTCTGCTTGTTTTGAAGTCAGTTGTTGAGCACTTTCTGTTTGCAAAGCACTTTCAAAGGCTGTGTTTGGAACAGGTACTTCTCAGTTCTGGCCTGTTCAGAACACAGACGGTGCAGACTGGGTTGAGAAAGCTAGAAGGTTCTGGGGGTGAGATGCTGTTGAGGACATGGAGACAAATCAGTTGTGCCCCATGCTGTACTGGAAACAAGGGAAAGACCAGAAGTAGATGTAGCACTCAGGAATGGGCATTCACCTCAGATGATGCATCTCAGTTTAGCTCAACTGGAAGTCATTCACAGAGCACCTCCTAGCCTAGCCTCTGCATGGTGTGGCCATTTGCCCTCTAGCTGGGGATGAATTCCTCCAGGACATCACTCTAACACAGAGGGACAGTTAGCAAAGGAACTGAGGGGTGTCCAGCAGAGCATGCCTACTACAAATGGCTGGATTCCCCTTCTCAGCAAAAGCACTCACATCCCCACTTCTGGTCCTGTCCAGACTCTAAATCACACACACTGTCACTGTGTCCTAAACAGCTTGTGTGGAGCTCAGGTCAGGATGCTGGAGTTATAAGGTGATGATGAATGGGTATGGTATGGAACTGTGCAGTTTGAGAATGTAACATCATGTAATAAATGAAGATATGCCTAGGACCCTGATCCACTGTTCACCCTTAGAGAGGACCCTGAATGTACCTGTGACCCTGATCTACTGTCCATCTCACCCTGAGAGGGGACACTGGGTATACCTGTGACCCTGATCCATTGTCCCTTCATTGTTAGAGAGGACACTGGCTATGCCTGTGACACTGATCCACTGTCCACCTCACTCTTAGGGAGGTCACTGGGTGTGCCTGTGACCCTGATCTACTGTCACCTCATGCTTAGAGAGGTCACTGATTTCCCACCAGCATTATCCTAGCATTAGGCCCATGCAGTTGCCTTTCTCAAATGGTAAAGACAGCTACTGTTATCACTGTCAAAGGAATACTAGAGTTGGTAAGGACTTGGTCACCTCCTGGTCAGTGTCCCCATCATGAGTACATCTTGGACTTGAGAATAGATTAGCTAGCCTAGGGACACAGTCTTGGCTTAGAGTAGAATAATTCTAATGTGCCCATTTGGAACCAGAACTTCATCCTCTTGAGTATAACATGCTGTCCACTGTGTGACCCCAGGAAACAGAGAGACAGGCAGAGGATGGGGACTGAACAGTTGAGAAGAGCTGAGCTGAGCCCAGGGTGTGCTTTGCTGGATTCCATTCAGATTCTACAGCGAGGGGACATCCTGTGTCTGTGGCTGACACCCATTCTACTGCTACTGCGTATGTGACAGAAATAGGTTCCCATTCACTTAGAATCCTCACACCAGCCTGAGGACTAAGGGTAGACTCTTGTTCTTTCACCATTGGAACCAGAAGTAAGTCATGAGCCAATTCTACAGGGCCCGGGAACCACCCAAGAGCCATTCATAACTTTTAGCTAATTAACCTTTTCTTTAATAAACCTTGCAACCTAATTTCCTGTCTGGTACGTATTGTGTTTTCACTGATATTAGGAAATAATTATACAGAACATCTCAGTCTGATTAGGGCAAGTGCTCGTGAATTAGGGTTTTCTTTGAAAATATGTGCTAGATGGTCCTCCCTTCAGTTCTTCCTAAAAGCAAATCTTATTCTTCTGTTAATTCTTTGAGAGTTTTATACAATGTATTCTGACCATATTCACCACCCCCCAACTCTACTCAGATCCACCCACCCAACCACACACACACACACTTCAAGCCCATTGAGTACAGTTGGTGTTGGCCAGCTACTTTTGGGTATGGGCCTGCCCTGGTGTGTGGTTGACCTACCAGGGGTCACACCATTAAAGAAAACTGACTCTCCCAAGCAGCTATCAAATACCAATGGCTCCTTGACTAGGGGCAGGACTTCATCCCCCCAGCTCCCTCCATCCTAGGATTTTGTCTGGCTTGAGCTTGCACAAGTTTTGTGCATGTGGTCGCACCGTTGTGAGATCACATGTGCTGCTGCTCCACTATGTCCGGAAAGCACCGTATCCTTGCAGTTGTCCATGGCTTCTGGCTCTTACAATCTTTCTAACCACTCTTCTTTGAAGATCCCTGAGCCTTGAGGGGAAGGGTGTGATATAGACATCATGTTTATGCCTGAGCCAAACCATAAGGAAATATTACCTATAATTTAAGGCAATCATTTTGTTTTGTATCAAGTATGTCTTTCATAAGAGGATGAAAATTAAAGCCTGCCCTTTGTAAGAACCCTTGGTAAACACAAACCATGGCTGGTAGCTGGGTCCCTGGGTTTAAAGTTCTCATCTGAGAGTCCCTGTTTCTTTTCGCTTTCTGGTGCATATTAAGAGAATGATCAGCTTTGGAAAAACAGCAGGAAGAAAATTATAACTGTAGGGAAAGGAAAACTCATTACAGAGTTGATAATCCATTTTACCTGAGACACTAAACCAATCACTGGGTAGATTACTATGGTCACATCAAAGCTACAGTGTTATGTGCAATGTTCTGCTTGAAAGTGGACATATTTCAGGAACAGTTTATACAAGCTTTGGTCCATCCTGGGCACAGGTGCCAGCCATCTCCAAGCTGCCTGGCTGCCTGGCACCCTGGCCTGACCTCAAAGGGGGCTCATAGGTAGGAGAGTTAAGGCTCTGTGAAGTTCCCAAAAGCCAAACAGCCTTGAGCTCTAATTGCACGGATGGGCACTGGTGTGGCAGGAGAGAGGGGAGAAAAGGAGATGGACGAACAGCACTGACCCCATAACTTTCCACCCTGGAGCCCCATGAGCCATGGGCTATTTTTCTCCTTCAGTGGTCTGGAGGGTGGGGACTCACAGTGCCCACTGCCATGACTGCTCTTTTGGGGAGGGATCTCTCATCCAGCAGTTAAGCCAGTCTGGGTTTACCAGGAACTCAGTGCTGCTGGATCTTAGAGGAATTCAGTGAAAGACACACACACACACACACACACACACACACACACACACACACACACACACACACACACAGTGTTTAGCCTATATTTTTGACAAGAAAGGAAAACAGAAGGGCCCAGAATTAGGCTTCTACCTGAGGTTAAGAGAAGGGTATGCTGAGGCTTGGAGGTTGGAGATGTTGGAAGGAAGCAGTCTGTACTTCCTTCGGTCTCTACCTTCTGTCAGTCCTTCCTCCCTGGGCGCACTGGCCCCTTGGGGAGGAGCTGCTGCTGCTGCTGCTGCTGCTGCTGCTGCTGCTGCTGCTGCTGCTGCTGCTGCTGCTGCAGGGAGGGAGTATGGTGAGCACAGTTGAGCTGCAGTGGCTTGCTTAGATTGTGCTATTGCAGAGGAGATACATCTTTATACATGACATAAAAATGGGACGATAGGACCAAGTGGCTCAGCAGGTAAAGGCACTTGCCACCAAGTCTGGTGACCTGAGTTCAGTCCCCGTGATTGGAGAGAGAGGACCAACTCCTAGTTGTCATCTGACTTCCACACACTTTCTGGGACATGTCCCCACGCACAAAATAATGTAACAATGTAACGATGTAATAATGCTTGTTTTTAGAAAATAAGCAGTGGAAGGCAGCTGTGGTGAGATCCATGAAAATCTGCCCATTTCCTCCTCAGCGGTGTGAGCCTTTGGCAGTTTCCTTTTTCCGATTTCATGGGCAGGATGGGCTGCTTCCCTCTCCACCAGAGCACGCAGCCCCCTCGTGGCAGGCTCCGATCCTCTCTCAGCTAACCTCTTCACATGTTTGATTATCACTTGATTATCTCCCCCAATGAGGACCCTCTTGTGCCCTGATGGCTCCTTCACATCCGCTCTCAACATGCAGTGTGGCGGGAAGAAGGAGATGCTGCTCTCTGTCACGAGCCTCAAGCAGGCACAGAACCTCTTCAGGAAGCATCTCGTCCCTCTCACCCAGTACAGAGTGGTGACAAAAGACCCTGGGGTCACCCACAGGCCTGCAGCCAGCAACTGCCACCAGAGGCCAAAGGCTGCCTTGCCCCCTCTCCTCCCTTCCTGCCCTGAGTCTTTCAGTTCCAACTCCAAGCAGGCCCCAGCTCCCCTCTTCTGAGTTCCAGCTGGGAATTCCATGTTACATATGACCTTGAACTAAAACCTACACCCCTGTTTCTCAGGGAAAAGCCAGAACCAATCAGCAAACACTGTACTCATACCCAGACTGTAGGGCTTCAAAATGATGCCTCTGCTCTCCAACTCACTATGTCTCTAAGAATGCCCCTGAACTCCTGATCCTCCTGCCTCCACCTCCCTCCTAGTTCTTAAATTATTCTCAGTGTGTCTGTCCATAGTGTGTTCTCAGTCTGTTGTGTTAGGTTGTCACCAAGTGAATGCATGGCTGGATGCCAAGCAAATGAGTGAATGAGAGCTTTGAATATATATATATATATATATATATATATATATATATATGTCAACAGTGGACTAAAAATAAGAAAAGGGGTATATGCATGACACTCTGGTATTAATTTGGGTAAGAGGTCCATGAATGGAAGGCTTTGGGGCCATGACTTCAGGTCCCTCAAGTGCCCATTAAATAAAGATGGAGAAAGACGGTCAAGGAAAGCCATAGCAACAAGGGTAACCCAAGAACAGGAGCCTGGCTTCCTGGCTCAGGTGTTCCCTTTGCTTCATTTTGCCTACACAAAACATTAGTCATTTAAGTTGCTCTGAGTGAACCTGAGAATGATGACCTCAGACAGTGACATCTTTGAATTGGGCTGAGCCTGGCAGGGCTAGCCTTTCCTCTTTTCTGTACTTACAAGGTATACAAAAGGCCAGGGCAGGTGTGCCCTGTCTGTGATGCTGGCTGGCTGGCTTCCAACTACTCAGAAACAGCTCTGCTGCAGAGGAAGGGACCATAAATGTGCAGACCTACCTTTTATGCCTCCAGCCCACTGAGTCAGAAAGAATGCACATGCAAGAGGGTTTAGGAGAAAATAGATTTCTTCTGCTCCTAGTGAAACAGGAACAGACTCTGGCCTCTTGGCCACACT
Organism: Peromyscus maniculatus bairdii; assembly: GCF_049852395.1. Classification (NCBI taxonomy): domain Eukaryota; kingdom Metazoa; phylum Chordata; class Mammalia; order Rodentia; family Cricetidae; genus Peromyscus; species Peromyscus maniculatus. The sequence continues at coordinate 69,121,750 of NC_134854.1, forward strand.
TTGCCTTGCCTCAGAAAATGAGACCTATGGGCCTGGAGAGACCATCTGTGGGACACATTAAGGGTCCCTGTGGGATACTAGCTAGGACTCTTTCCAGAAAAGTCCCCAAGTTTCCCTATTTCCCTTCCCATGTCACATCTGTGGCACTCGGAACCACCTTCAAACTTCCTTCCAGCTGAACCTGAACGGTGGGTCTGTAGGTCAGGGACCCCTGCACCCAGCCACCAAGAGGACAGCACACCCAACCACTGTGAGGGACCTTTCCTCCAGCCCCTAGGTTTGGGTCCTGGTATCAGTCCCTCCCATCTGAGCTGGGTGTTGTCCCCAAACAGCTGTCCACCAGGTCTGTACAATTGCCCTTCTGTGTCCCTTAGCAGTGAGCTCCCTTTTCACAGAGCTGGCCAGATGGAAAAGAGCACACACTCTACCTGGATCAGGTCCCTTGTGGATTTTGATGGAATGCTAGCAGGCAACCTTGCCTTCCACTTGGAAATAGCAGTAACTGCCCAGTTCTGGATGGTACTGGCTAGAGGGGCAAGCTGTCCAGTGAAAAGACTGATCCTCAGGTGTTTCCCATCTTGGGGTGTCTGAGGCCCAAACCACAGTGCCACACCCTTATCTTCACTCCAACCAGCAGGAAGCAGGAAAGAGGCAATGATTATCACACCCTGTCCCCTGTGCAGAATCTAGACTCAGAACATGCCACACCTGCCCTTTGGAGGCTAGTAGGTGGTTTTTCTCTCCATATGGCAATAACTTATTGACTCTCTGTCCAGAAGCAGAGGTGGCAGGGGGGGTGGGAATAAGTTCCAGGCTCCACCACTTTGCCTTCCTGATTTCCTTCGGATGTCTGTTTTCCCCCAGGTCCACTATGGTCTGCTCTGATCGCTCCCATATCACTTGGAATTGGCAGCTCCCATGTTGTTTGTTATGAACTTCTAAACTGTCTCTACCACATGGCGCAGGCCTTTGTGCAGGTGGGAGGCTCAGGCTTTGACCAATAATGTTAACACAGGCTTTCAGACACATCTTCCAACATCTGTTGTCACTGCATGTTCTCCCTATGTCTGTCACCTCTCCACTCCTCAGGACACTGGCCAGATTGGACTAAGGTCAGCAAAACCTCGACCTAGTTTACATGTAATGACCACTATGCATCAGCCTGTTTCCAAGTGAGGTCACACTCAGGTAGGGTGAGAATATCAACATTTCTTTTAGGGACACAGTTCTGCCTGTGATGCTGCTCTGAGGGAACCTATCATTTCTCCATTTAAGAAAGATGTTTCCCCAAAACTGGGAAGCAGACTTGATGTGTGATGCCATGGCTGTATGCACTCTGACCACTCGATCAGATAACATGCTTGCCTCCATACAGCCATGTTTTGTCTTGTGTTGCATTATGATGTACAGGGGAAAACTGTACATGTATATGTCCATCCTGTATAACTACTAAAACAGTCTAGTTAGCAAATACATGACATCCTGCGGGTCCTGTGGGGAGAACACCTCAGATCTCCTTTCAGTAGTTTTCATGTGAATGATGCATTAGTGACCCCTGTCATCCTGGTAGGGATTGTCTTCTTGACCTCCAGACTCAGGCCCTTTGACCCACACGCCCCTACTCCTCACCCTACCCACTTCACCTAGTTAGTTTCTATTGCTATTATTTAAAAAAAAGCACCAGGATCAAAAGCAACTTGGCAGAAAAAGGGTTTTAGCTCACCTCACAGCTTACAGTCCTTCATGAAGGGAAGTCAGGACAGGAAACTGGAGGCAGGAACTGAAGCAGAGACCATGGAACTCTGATTACAGGCTTGTTCCCCATAAATTGCTCAGCCTGCTCTTTGTATAACCCAAATCACCTGCCTAAAGATGACACCATCTACAATGAGCTAGACCTTCCACATAATTCATTAATCAGGAAAATGAACTACAGGTGTACCTACCATCTGATTGGAAGCATTTCCTCAATTGACATTCCTCTTTCCAGATTACTCTTGCTAATATCAAATAGACACACACACACACACACAAAGCAACCAGGACACTGCTGCTGGTCACTGCCTTCTCTCTGTTTCTATTACTCTATCTTTTATAGATCCCACATACAATTGAGATTGTATGCAGTTTCTAGTTTGTCTTCCTGTGTCCAGCTTATAACACTCAGCCTGGTGTGCCCTAGGTTCACACTTATTACAGTGTCAAGATTTCTTTCTCTGCCAGTCATTAAGGCCCAGACTATGCACCAAAGCTGCCTGTGGAGCTTCTGTAGGAAAGAGGACACAGTACTCCCCATCCCCAAGTCACCATGAGTCAAAGTCCTCATCTAGGTAGACACACTCACACACACACACAGCATCTCACCAGTTTGCACTCCGCTTCACACTTGTCAAATGTGGTAGCATGAGAATGGAGGCTTCCAAGCAACCTGTATGACATTGACCTGTATTCCTTGAGTCAATTGGAGGTTTGTCCCACTAGACACACCCTTAAGGCAGTCTGCACAAATGAACAACACCACAAATGATTTCATCAGCAACAGAAAAACCAGCCCATGTTCCTGTGAGCTTAGCTGTACATATCCTCCCCCTGTGTCTTACAGAGAAAACCATCGATGAGCTGGTGTCCTCAAATGTGAGTGTGTGTGTGTGTGTGTGTGTGTGTGTGTGTGTGTATCTGTGTATACTGAAATTGTGCCCCCAACAGAGCGAGGTAAGTGAGAGGAAAACAGGTCTTCCTGCTTCCTGAGTTATTGTACTTGCTTAGAAAGGTGAGCTGTTCATTTTGTTCCAAGCAAAGGGTTCTCGGAATAAATCCTCTTGATGAAATGGGGATTCTTTCCCTATCTGCAGATCTCCGTTTTCGAAGTACATCTGGCTCATCCAAGTTACACAGACGCCTCATTAGGTGAGGGATGTTGGAGAAAGTGTTTGCAGAAGATTCAGAAGAGGATCTGTTGTCAGGGTTCCATCTGCCCCATAGTTCCCTCTTGGTGTCTTACACTTAATTCTTTCCTTCATGAGCAGCCAGCACACAGAAGCATGAAAAGCAAACAAAAACAAAACCCACCAAAGAACAGTGTGCGGAAGGACGGGAGGGTAGAGGGAGTGGGAAAGTCTGTAATCCTAGTGTTGTGGGCTCTGCGTTTTGGAGTGGCAGGATAGCCCCACCTCCGTGTGTGTGTGTGTGTGTGTGTGTGTGTGTGTGTGTGTGTGTGTGTTCCTTGTGTGCAGGTGCACATGTGTGTGTTTGTGTGCAGGTGGAGGACAGAGAGAAACTCCTAGTGTTGATCTTTTAAGTCTCACCCCTTTTTTTCTGAGATGAGACCCCTCATCAGTAATTAGGCTACACTGGTCAGCTGGCCAGTGGACCCCAGTGATCTGCCTGTTTCCACAGCCCCAGCCCAGGGATTCCAAGCATGTGCCACCATTCCAAACTTATTTTACTTACTTGTCCTGGAGACAGGACCCAGGTCTCCTACCTCACACTTTATCAATTGAATGATCTCTCCATCGCTAGAATAACTTTCTAGATGCCCCAATCTTACCATGGGGTGCAGTTTACAGTAACTAGCATATGCCCCCTCCCATCCCTGACCTGTGTCACTCCTACCCATGCACTCCAGGTTCTGGCCCAGCTGTTACAACTCCAAAGGTACTCTTTTCTTTTTCCAGGAACAATGCATTTACTCTTACACAGGCATTCCCACATTCAGTAGTCTGAATGAGTTAAAGGGTGAATTGTCAATTTTTTAAAATAATTTTTATTAATTAAATGTGTTCTTTGGCAATTTCATATATTTATAAAATGCATTCCATTTGTTTCCACCACCACCCTTTTTTCATCCCACTGCTGTTATCACCCCCTCCTCTCTACAGGTCCCTTTCCTACTTTGGTTTGGTTTGGTTTGGTTTGGTTTGGTTTGGTTTGGTTTGGTTTGGTTTGGTTTGTGACTATGATTCTAACTAAGACTCTCTGTGTGGCCACTGGCTTTAAACTATATTGGAGCCCATTTGGTACACAACGGACGAAAGAAATGACTGACCCTTCTCCAGAGTACTTCATTGCCTGTAGTTCAGCAGAGTGCGGGGATTAACCCTCCCCACAACACTAGGATTGTTTCACAGCATTAACGTTCTCTGAGCTTGAACTCACTGCTCCCTGGCGCTTGGTGATGGAACTGATAGAGACTCCATTCTCTTTGTCTGGTTGTGACCCTCCTTGGCTGTGCTGCTCAGGCTAAAGTCCCATCTCCTACCGGGCTGAGGACCAGTCTTGAAGTGAGATGTGCACTGTGAGATGTGGGAGGAGGAAGGGGTGGAAGGTAGTCTGGTTTGCACGAGACTGGCATCCTGTCATCCCAAAGGTCTAGGGGAGCTACTCTGAGTTCAGTCGGGAGGAGCAGAGGTATCATCTCTCCAGGGCTTTGCTGTGACTGTGCTTGTCTCTTCATTGGCTGTCTCTGCATGGCCAGCCACCTTTCTACTGGGCTTGCCTGGGCTGGCTCTTAATGGATGTCTGAAACAGAAGCCAGCCGTGAGGCACCTCTGCCGCCTCCCCAGACCCTGGTCCTCCTCCTTCTGCCCCAGCTCTGCCCTGCTAGGCCACAGTGACTGCCAATCGGTCCCTTCCCTTCTGGCCCTGCAGTGCATTGTGTTTAGAAGGTGGCTGTGTTTTCCAGAGACCACCTACGGGGGCTCATCGCTCACTGTGCCTTGTGAGCATGCCTGCAGATCAGGTGATGCTGCATAAAGTCATTTTTGAGTCACCTCATTCCAATCTTGCATGTCAAAGTCAGCACTCCCTCTGCTGCTGAAGACCCAGAAAATTACAAGCCCTGAAGCCTAGCCTGTGCTTTCCTCCTCCTGCTCTTCCTCCTCCTCTTCCTCCTCCTCTTCTCCCTCCTCCTCCTCACTCCTCACTCACTCACCTCTGTGTCCTCACGAGCACTAGAAATGCCCTATGGAGCCGAATGGACACCATGAGATGCCAACACACCTGGAGCAGGTGTTAGGGGGCTGCACTGAGCCCTTTCATTTCACAGATGGGGACTCAAAAATAGACGGACAGGTTATGACATGAACCCTTAATCCCCTTCTGACTGGCTCTGTGCTCTAGCCTAGGCTGCCCTGGATGGGAAAAGTCACCTTAACACAGGTATGCATGTCTGTGACCCCAGAGTAGGCTAGAATACTACTCAGGGGACAAGCTATGCCACATGTGGTAAGGAATCGGCCCGGGCTGCATAAGCCTGTGGGAAGGTGCTCTGGGGGACATGGAGTGTGGGACAGGATAGTGATCCTTGGTGAGGTTCATAAATTCCTTCAGTATGACCCTAAGGCCACAATCATCAGAACAGGGAGGAGAAGATAGAGAAAACTTCACCCTCAAAAGGCCCCTCTGGGATGCAGCCAGCTCGCAGAGAGACTCATGAGTCCTCTGCCTGGGCTGTGAAGTGTGTCATGAGTGGCAGTCGGGCTAGCACTGATGAGCTCTGAGACCTCCCAGTGAGCTTCACCCTCACAACCTGCTCTCCATCCGCAGGCCCTGAGACTGGCGCAGCCCCAGTCCTCCCAATGTATCTTCCCCTCGGTGCCTCTGCCTGTAACTCCCAGCTGTTTCAGCTTTCTCTGTTCTCAGCTAGGTATACACGGGAATTTCCTCTTCTGTGTGTCTCCAGCCTCCTACCTCTCCAGGAACAGAGAGCAGGTTGGGGTGACAATGGCCTTCTGAGTGGACCCCACCTGTGTAATAGGGGGTCATCACTATAAAGACAATCTAGAGGGACTTCTTAATACTTTGAGTCTGTTTCTGTACCAGGATATTGGGGGTTGCTGATTCCCAGCTTCTGGCTTGTAATGCTTGGGCAGTATCTTCTCTAGATGTGTTAAAAAATGCAGTAGAGGCCGGGTGAGGTGGGATGCACCTGTCACCCCAGCACTTGAGAGATGGAGGCAGGAGGGTCACTAGTTTAAGACCAATCTGAACTCTGTAGGCAAGGCCCTGTCCCAGAAATAAAACAACTGGAAGAAAAAGGATTTTCTCCCTAAACCTACCAAGTTCATCTCTCTCTGACTCTGGTGAGTGGAAATGCCTGTGTGTTAGAAGAGATATTGGACACTTCTGACTGGACTCCCATCTCCGTCTCTGTCCTTTCTAGGACGGGTCCATTTTGCTTTATAGTCACACAGTGAAACTGAGATGTTTAAGGCTGAGGCACCTCTGTAGTCTGAGGACACAGCATCCTCCTCCTTCCTCTGTGGTAGAGGAGTGCACACGGCTACATAGGTCCCCACGTGCCATGTGGAGTCACCTGTTGTCTTCGGCTGAGCCTCCCCATAGCTTCTTCTGCCCCAGGGCCTGTCTTCGTGAACATGCCACAATGTGAACTGGTTTCCTCTGGTGTCCTTTGTAAAGTCATATTGATATGACAGTCTGCCTGGCTAGGGGGATGGGGCAGTCAGTAAAAGGGACCTGAATTCAAACCTCAGAATCCATATAGAAAAAAATCTGGGTGTGGTGGTGCACACCTTTAAACCCAGCATTCAGGGAAGAGGCAGATGAGTCTTTGTGAGCTGGAGGCCAGCCTGGTCTACATAGTGAGTTCAGGCCAGCCAGGGTTAGATAATGAGACCTGTCTCAAAAAAAAAAAAAAAAAAAAGTAAAACAAAAAGCCAATCATAATAACATGTGCCTAGTCTAGCCTACTTGGTGACCTCCAGGCCAATGAGAGACCCTGTCTCAAAAACAAGGTGAACATCATCTAAAGAACAGACCACACAGCATATGCGCACATGCACCTGAACACACACACACACACACACACACACACACACACACACACACACACACCCCTACCGCTGTATAACAGTCCAACTCAGAAGCACTCATTAGCAGAAAAAGGAGTTTGTCATATGTATCAGATATTATGAAGAAAAGGTAGAAAATTGAATGAGATAATTAAAATCCAATGATTATCCCGTTGGGGGGGGGGGAGTACTCCTTAGGCCCAGGAATCAAATTTACACAAAAGCCAATTTCACGAAATCAGCCGGTGTTTAGCTGAGCTCTAGTTTACCGTGTCAGGCCTCACGGTGGGTATCAGACACTTCTGAGCCCGGTGAGGGGAGCGGAGCCAAACGAAAGCATAGAGGTGAAAGCAGACACACAAGGTGTCGCTTGTCCCTAGCCAGCTTTCAGGGGCATGCAGCCCCCTGAAGCCCCCAGCAGCCCCCAAAGCTCCCAAAGCCCCCTGCAGCCCCCTGCAGCCCCCTGAAGCCCCCTGAAGTCCCCTACAGCCCCCTGTGCCCCCTGCAGCTCCGTGAAGCTCCTTGAAACACCCCGCAGCCCCCCCAAAGCCCTCAAAGCCCCCTGCGGCCCCCTGCAGCCCCACCTCCCCAGCGTCATCTTCTGCTCACCATTCTCTGCTTTGTTTTCCCACAGAGGAGATTTTGAAGAGCCACATCGCGCATTGGTGGTCACCGGACGGCACGAGGCTCGCCTATGCCACCATCAACGACTCTCGGGTTCCTCTCATGGAGCTGCCAACCTACACAGGCTCTGTCTACCCCACTGTGAAGCCCTACCACTATCCTAAGGTAAGCAAAGAGCAGGCCCAGTCAAGCCCGAGTCTTTCACGCGCTCGTTCGACCACTTGTTCCAAATGTGGAGGTCCTATAATCAGCGTCTTTGCCAGCAGCACAGGAAACACTAACGTGGCATTCAAGTCCCGTCGTTGTGGAGTTGAATTTGTTGGCAGGTTTACTTTATTTTAAATAATTGAATGACCATTGATTATTTGTCTGAGTTCCTTAGAAGCAAAATAAATATGCCACCTCCACTCAGTGACTCCAGAGGACAAAAAGCCTGCACTTCTGCCTCCTTATAGATGCAGATTCTGGCAGGTTAGAAGGACTTCTCTCTATCCAGGTTCCCAGGCTATAGAGAGGCGTGTTGTCCAAAGCACTGCAGGGTTTGAGAGCTTGTGTTCCCCAATATCCATATGTTGAGACCCCAAGATGGTGGGATTCTTGAGCAGTGATCAGACCATGGGTGAGGAGCCCCTGTGATTGAGGTTAGTGTCATATGAAGGAGATCCCAGAGAACTCTCTCTTCTATCCCAGCCAATGTGAGGAGGCAGTGAACAAGCTCCATCTCTGAGGCCCTGGCCCTCACCAGACAGGAAATCAACAAGAACCTTGACCTTGGACTCCCAGCTCCAGAGCTGTGAGGCTTACATCCCTGTTCTTTATAAGTCCCCTGGTCTTGGAAATTTTGTTATAGAGACCAAAGTAGGCAAAGACAGACCTGAGCCAGTGGAACAGCCAGGGAGGGTGCAGTGACGTGGGAGGAGCCTCCACACCTCAACTCTGCATCACATCACAGCATCCATGCACAGCATCCATGCACAGCATCCATGCACAGCATCCATGCACAGGGCAGGTCCTGATGCAGAAATTTCCATGACCCCCTCACCTGGAGGCTGACATCCAGGAACATGGATACAGCTCCAGCTCCTGAGGTGCACACAGCTGTCTAACCTACTTCTCAACAGCATCACCAGACTGCTTTAAGGCCAGTGGAAAAGTAGGATGGCTCTTGTTGCTGGGCCCCACTCCAACCTCTGAGGCACCATCCTGAGGCTGCCTCACCCACCTGGTCGAGCAGTTCATGCTCCCATACTGTGAGAAGTCCCTGGGCCTATGAAGGACCCATGATAAGAATGAAGTATATGGGCTCCACATGGTTCCCAAAAACATGGGCCAGAGGAAGCAATCACCAAGTGAGCTTGTCTGTTCCAGCTGCCAAACAGAATATCACCAACTTAGGCAGCTTTGACCACAGTAGTGTCCTCACAGAGGCTGGACATCTGAAATTGGGGTGCTGGTGATCCAGGTCCTGGTGAGGATTCTCTTCCTTGTTGGCAGACTAATGTCTTCTCTTGAGTACCATTTTTTAAAACAGAGTCTCAAATGTCCCAGGCTCATCTGGAACTCTCTGTGTAGCTGAGGATGACCTTGAACTTTTGATCCTCTACCTCTCGAGTGCTGGGATTACAGGCATGCATCACCATGCCTAGTTTACACAGTGCTGGAGGTTGAGCACAGTGCTCTGTGTGTGCTGGGCAAACACTCTACCAATTGAATCACACCCCTGTTATTTCTTCACAAGGCAGATGATGAGAGCTCTGGTATCTTAATGACCTAATGCCATCATAGGGCCCCACCCACATGACCTCATCCAACCCTAATCACCACTCTAAGAGCACAGTTCCAAATACCACCCACTTAGGGCAAGAATGCCAGCATAGGAATTTGGGGTGACTCATTCAGTCCATCTGGTGGTACAGACTTCCACCAGTAGCCTTTGGGGAGTGTGATCAGTGCCTGTTGGGGTCCCAAAGTGGAGGAACATGAGTCACTGAGGACGCAGCCTTGTCTCCTTTCCTCTCCTAGGACAGCCTAGCATAGATTTGCCATTGACTGGGTATCTCTGCTCTTTTCCCTACCAGTCTCCATTATAATGCAAAGTGCAGGTTAGCTGGACTCAGTTAAAGATAGTGTATGAGACTAAGTCCAAATCTCCCTAGTCCCTCTACATCCCCTAATATACACATACACGCACACACACACACACACACACACACACACACACACACACACACACCAGCCATACATATACACACCACTCATACATACATGTGCACACATACATATATCCTTACAGGTTGTCGTTATAAGTGACAACATAAAATCTAATAGGTTCCTTGATTTGGCAGTGTGCTGTGGGACATGTGCTCTCAACCACGAGTTAGAAAGTGAAATGTTGCTCAGGACTTGGGGTCCCATGTTTTAATAGAAATTCCACAGACTGACAGAGTTCTGGGGTTACTGACCTGTTCTTTCCTACTCCCAGTCAGAGCCCTGAGGTGTACAGCTGCCAGCTTGTTCCTTGCTGTGGGACAGATTCCCTCTAGCCTAAATGTACAGAGAGGGTGAGGACATCAGGCCAGAGCAGCCCTGATGAGCCACGTCTCTCCCAGCCCCTTTCAGTCCAGAATTTGTTCTCCAGAGAGAGAGGATGCCTGAAACTGATCAGGACTGTGGCTCCTTGTTGAAGAAGACACTCCTGTGAGCTGTGACCCTCAGATCAGTATTCCATACCACCTATGCATGTCCTGCTCTCGTGTCCATGACCCTGCCCCTCTCTCTGCCCTCCTGCATAGTTTTCTTTCCTCTCATGGCTGACCAAGCACCCACTGACATTGGCAGACTGAGTGAACTGGGCGGAATGGGGAGATGACAAGCTCTGGGAAGGTAGCGCTGACCCAGATATCTTTTTGTCTCTTAAAAATTCTGTATATTAGGCCTAAGAGAGAGCTCAGTTGGTAAAATACTTGTCATGTAAGCATTAGGCCTAGAATTTGATCCCCACATAAAAAAATCTGGGTGTGGTGGGATATAGTTGTAACCCTAGCATTGAGGAGGCAAAGACAAAATCCCCAAGGCTTGCCGATAAGCCAGCTTTGGTGGGCTCCAGACCCGTGAGAGATGCTGTCATAAGAAAAGAAAGTGGATGGCGACTAAGGATGCATAACACCCGGTGTTGTCCTCTGACCTCCAAACATTGCAAACATACACATATATGGACAGACAGACAGACAGACAGACAGACAGACACACACACACACACACACACACACACACACACACACACACACACACTGATCTGTGCTCAACCTAAGTTATGGTCTTTAGTATCAAGCTCCACAGTGCCCAGATAGGAGTCTTCCAGATGAGATATTGCAAAGCCAAGGGGGGCTCCAGGCCTTATGGCCACTCACTCACACTGCTCCCTCACAGCTCTGCCCCTTCACTCTGCAGGCTGGCAGTGAGAACCCCAGCATCTCCCTCCACGTCATCGGCTTGAGCGGACCAACCCACGACCTGGAGATGATACCACCTGATGACCCTCGCATGAGGTTGGTTTCTTGCACCACTGGGTTAGGAACAAATCAAGGGGGAGCGATTAATGTAGCATCTTCAGAATGGGCTCTCTTGTAGCACAGGCTAGCTTCCAAGACTTTGTTCTTCTGGCCTTCCTTGCTGATGTGTGGTTTGCTTTCCTAGGGAAAATAAAGGGGGAGCGCCGGGCAGCATATGCTTTTATTCCTTACCTTATATCAGGGAAGATAACCTGCCCCATGGGAGGGAGGGTCCTCTGGAAAAGCATGTCAGGTCAGCCCCTGTCTCAGCAGACAGATGACATCCTCTAGATGACCAAGTACAAGAAAATCCTGGAACCAGATTTCAGTGAGCAACACCCCATTTTCAGGATTTTAGAGGATCTCTAGCTGACCAGCTCCTATAACTGCCTGATGAGTCCTTCTCTAAGAAGGCCAGACCTCCCAGTGGGTAGCAGCCATGTGCTTCAAAGGGCCTATGGAAAATCATGTTAGACGATCTCTACCAACATCTACAGACTTTCTAGTTAAATCAGAAAAATGGGATCCATCTAAGTGACATGATATGAATATCAACTTTGCCCTTAGAGTCAAGCAGTCTGGGGACTGAAACCATCGAGAGTCCAGCTCCATAGTCATTGTACCTCTCTGGTGAGAACGGGGAGAGAGAGAGAGAGAGAGAGAGAGAGAGAGAGAGAGAGAGAGAGAGAGAGAGAGAGAGAGAGAGAGAGAGAACAGTATCCTAGGCCCCGCACATCTAAGGCTCCACATGTCTATAAATGGAGCTGTTTGAGCTGAGAACACCCAGTCTGGAGACCCAAGCCAAAGTCTGCCGTATAGTTAGCCTGGGCCTTCATGTTTCAGTCACTTGCAAATCTCCACATTATTAGAAGTCTCTGCCAGTTTCTGGAAGGGCGAGTGCTTGGCTCTCACTCCCCTGGGGAGGGTTCTCCACCACATGCTCATGCAGGAGCATGACATCTGTAGACAGGGCCAGAAGGGAAGATGGCAGAACCCAGAGGAATTGTGCAGGGGCCTTGGGCACTTGGGATCTGAGCCCTTGCCAGACAGCATTGGGTACCCCTGGCTGAGTTCTCATAAACCTGAGCCCACACAGCTTCCTAGGGCAGGCAGGTCTCTGGTGGCCCATCACTGGCAGTCCCCGCTCCGTGTGCACTGGTTGAGGAAGACCGGTCAGTTTGGCTGATGATGGGTTTTTTTGGGCTGAGATAAAAACAGCTCAGGTTGTTGTCCCCTCATCTCTCCTGAAGAAGATCCCCCTATGTCATCATTTCCTTCTCAGCCAATCCCTGCCAAGCCTCCAGGGGCCTGGTCCAGCCAACATGCTGAATGAATATGGAAAGTCACCTGGAAAATTTCAGCCATCTGTTTGAGTTAATTGGGAGTCTCGTTTAGTCAATTTGGTGGTGCTGTTTCCACAGGCTTGATTAGCTTCAAGGACAATGAAAAATTAGCTGCAGTCAGGACTTGAAGTTTGAAGGCTGGCTTTCAGGTCTTCTGCTTGCTCTAATTTCTTAAGCTAAATGCAATAACACGCTTCATGAGTAACACAAATTTGTAACACAGATGCCACTCCACCTACTGATTCTCTGTCACACTTCATTGAGATTTTTTTAATTTATTTGTTTTTATTTCATGCACGTGAGTGTTTTTGCCTGCATAGACATATGTGCACCACATGCATGCAGTACCTGCAGAAGCCAGAAGAGGGGGCCAGAGACCCTGGGATGGGAGTCACAGATGGTTGTGAGCCACCATGTGGGTGCTGGGAACCAAACTGAGGTCTTCTCCAAGATCAGCAAGCACTCTTGGCCTCTGAGCCATCTGTCTAGCCCTGCTAGAGGCACACAGATGTATCAGAATGCAAAGCCTTATAAGCATGTAAACAACTGTGGACCTGAGAAGAATCGTGAAGTTGTATGGAAGAGGCCATTTGCCTGGAGATAACCATGTCACAGGCTAGACCAGAATTTCTCAGCCTTGACACAAACAAAATCTTGGGCCTGATGAGTCTTGTTGTGGGGCTGCCCTAAGCATCCCGGAGTCCTGGGTCCACCCCGATCTCTCTCCCCACCCCTAACCGTGAATGGAGGAGGGCTCCTGGCATCAGCAAAGCTCCAACCAGAGAAGCCCTGGTATGAAATGAGGTTCCCTGCCAACTGACTGGATTCAGTCCCCCAGCCTCAGCCATTTCCAGCCTCTCTTGCTTGTTCTCTCCTGTCAAAGGGAGGGAGGTGCCCATCACAGATGTGTGCAGTCTTCTGGGTAGCTCTGGAAACTCCAGGAAGTGATACAGGGAGCACAGCCCTGACCCATGCAGTCATCAATCCCCTGGCTGTAGGTATTCCCTGCAGGCCACATCTCTCCCCTCAAAAGTCCCCTGCTTGTCACAGATGTTCATGTTCACGTAGCTAACTGGCTGCCTAGCATCACCTCTGGGCATTGTCAATTAAGTAGTCAAATTATGGCTCCCAGGTGAGACGGGGGCTCAAGCTGAATATTTAATTTACCTCCAGAGTTAACAAAGGATGCAAGAAAGTGTTCGAATGGGTCCAGGTGCCATTTGAGAAGCTAAATATCTACAGAACACTGGGCAGACATACAGCATTGAACTTGCTGGGTCCCTGCTGATCCAGCAGGCAGAGTCCAGAAGATTCCCCTACACCAGCAGGGTTGAAAGTTGCCCAGTCAGTCAAAAACAGTCAGCACAGGAAGGGGCGCTCCTCATGATTTTGCACGATCTCATTGGCTTCTGCAGGAGGGCTGGTTGAGGTTGTCACCATTTCTAAATGGCATCTTAAAACTGGACAGTCTTTTGTAAGCTGGAATGCCTGGTTCCCTTCCTACACCCAGGCCCTGCATCTTTCCCATCCTGGTCTAGGCTACTCCATCTTCACCTTGAACAGCGGCCTGACTGCCCTTGACTGCAGCAGGAATCTGCTCCTCCTTCACATCCCTCCCTCTGCCTAGCAGCATCGCCCCCATGGCCTGTCACTCTCCTGCTTCCCTACCTACTGCTTCTGCAAACAGTAGCTAGAGTGACATTTGAGTCACCTCGGGTCATGAGGCCCCTGCTCAGAGCATCTGCAGCTTCCCTCCTCATGGAGGAAAAGGACAGCTTCTATGACAACCTAAACACTCAGTCACTCTAACCTTCTACTGGACGGGTCACTCTAGGGAACCCCCCAAAGTCCATCACTAGGATCTTCTATGCCCTGAAAGCCCTTTTTGAGAGCTCAAGGTTACGTGCTCTCCCCTTCAGAGCCAAGGCATCTGGAGAGCCGGCTTTTCTTTATCGACGTGTTCCAGTTTCTACCCCCCCCCCACTGCAATGTGGAATGGTTGAGGCACATGCGCACACGCATGCGCACGCGCGCGCACACACATAAATCTATACTACCATTCTGCAACAGGCAGTGGTGTATTGTTTCAGTTCAGGACACATTTGCTGAATAAGCAAGTTAATTTAAATATTAGACCAAAGTTCCTATTTCCATGGAATTTTGAGGTAGATTTCTTCATGTGTGCTGATTCTTTTCTGAGGATGGAGGCTAATGTTTTAGCATTAGACATTGGTGACATCCTCCATCAAGAAATAGTGAAATGGGGGGGAGGGCGGCTGGAGAGATGGCTAGTGAGTAAAAGTGTTTGCTGCTCTTCCAGAGGACCAGGAGTTTGGTTCCAAGCACACCGGTCAGGTGGCTCACAACTACCTGGTCGGGTGGCTCACAACTACCTGTGACTCCAGTTCCAAGGGACTCTGTCACTCTCTTCTGGCCTCCATAGGCATCCCCACCCACGTGGCATACACATACAGAGACAAAATAAATAAATAAAAAGTAAAGAATAATACTTTAAAATTACAAAGTAAAATAAGACACTTGCATTGTGCAGGGTGTAAAGGGGACTTTTTAAATGCCTTGAGGTGGGGCCGTGAGGTGAGCTCTATGGGTAAAGATGCTTGCTACGAAGCCTAAAGACCTGGGTTTGATCCAGAACCAACTCAGAAAAGTTGTCTTCTGACCTCCACATGTACAGTGTGGTATTCATGCACACACACATACAATATTAAGAAATCTTAATGCCCTTGAAAATAGAGAAAGAAGTAACCAGGAGTCCTGGGAATGCAGGCCTGCAGTCAGCAGGCAGACACAGGGCAGAGAAGACACCAGGCACTGCCTCAGTTTCCCCAACGTTCTTTACCTCTGCCCATCCTGGCTTCTCTGTGTTATGCTGGCCCTGTGAGTCTTTCCAAGTGGCTCCCATGCCCTCATTTTCCTAGGTGCCGTGTACTGCATTAACCACTTAAGCAATGAGGAGTCCCCATGGGAATGCACAGTCCCCAAAGCTGTAACAGCACCCTTCTGTGGGCTGTGAAGAGGCAGGGCAGGAGCCACATGTGGGAGCCAGAGAGGATAGTGTGGAGGTGTTGAGAGCACCTCCCAGACACCCCAGGAACCTGCCAGCAGCAGGGTCATCTTGAGAAACTTGTGTCAAGGGAAACTGAGACTGGCCCTGGGGCACACATAATTCATACACGCACTCCATACACATAAAATTAAATAAATCTTTTTGAAGTTATGGAATATTTAAAAAAACATGGATAGACATGTGGTTCTGGATATAGATGGAAATAAGGAAGAAGAGACAGGGATGTATTGTAGATACAAGCGTAGATACAGATCCCTGTTTTTCCCGGGAGCGGTGCAGAGATTGTGAGCGTGTATGCGTGTGTATCCAGCATGGAGCCTGTACTGTACTCTCAGACTGTGCACAGGGACTTGCTGTGCAACTGTGTTTCCTGGGCAGCTGACACTGGCAAGCCTTCTCTGCGGCCAGCTCCTCCTCCACACGCAGTACCCATAGTACAGCCTGTGCTGACCCACGTGTGAAACCCAGCCTTCCTCCTTTCCAGTTTAGACACAGCGCCACACTGTGGTGGGTCCTGTCTACGCAAGGTGAGAAGCTCTTATTGGTGAAGGGAACGGTGTAGTCATTCCAGGCTGGGCAGTGAGAAACCTTTGTCAATTCACTGCCAATGATTTCCCAGAGACACTGCCAACAGTGGGATTAGGCGTCTTCGTTGTTTAAAAGGACTAGCTCATAGAAATTGGAAATTGGAGTCTCAGAAGTCTCCTCAGATGCATCTTCAGAGAGAAATGGGAAAAGTCTGGCACTCGTTGCTGTGACTCGGGTGTCACGGGCATTCTGAGGATGTTGTCGGGAGACAGTAGTGAATGATGAGCTCTTTGGCAGGCCTGTGAATAAAGTAGACATCATCACAAAGAGGCATTGACATCTGAGCGTGTCGGCAGCGTTCTGGAGGACGGTTTTTTCCAGGCTGTGTCACAGGGCTGGTGAGTTGGCTGATGGTGAACACAAAGGGGCTGGAGTGACAGCTAGTCTTCTCCCCTAAGCCACAGCTAGCAAACCAGTACACCGGTTTGAGGGTATCTGCAAGAGAACAGGACTTGACAGAACCTGGCCTGCAGTGTGTCTTTAAACATGTCTGCATGCACTGAGGCATGGGAGACTGGATGAACACCCGCTGTCTTCCAACAGCAGGTCAGTGTTTTGCTTCCATCCTCCTACCGCCTTCCTGTCTCAAGGGTCCTGATGCTTCTAGAGCTTCTAAAGGCTCCTCATTTCCCTTACATTACACACACACACACACACACACACACACACACACACACACACCATAACTTACAGAGACCAAAAGCAAGGCAAGTGACTGATAAAGACACTTCTAATCCATTACAGGGCCAGTCCCAGGGGATCTGATGCTCCATTCTGGCCTCTGTGGGCACTGTATACTCATGGCGCACACACTCATGCAGGTAAAATACCCATACACCTAAAGCATTTTTTAAGCAGAAGAAAGCATCTTGTATAGAGAGAATACTCCAAACTTGGGAGTCAGTGAGCAAGTGACATCAGAAACAAGAAAGGTTTCCATAATAAATAAATAAATCTTTAAAAGAAAGGTTCCTCTGAGGGCAAGGGCCTGCAGAGGACCACAACATCATAAAGAAGTCGGGTGAGCAAGGGAAATGAATGGCCCATGGGCTCTGAGGAGTCACTGGGTGGGCAGGTCCTGCTTTTCCAAGCATACTCAGGTTGTGATAAGCAAGACTGTAGGCCCTGTATTGAACAGAGGGTCTTGACAGAGATTGACACAGCAGAGGTATTGAGCAAGCACAGTGAGCACTGTGAACACTGTGAGCACTGTGAGCACTGTGAGCACCGAGGCAGCCACAGCGGAACACTAACTTAAGATCAAGCATGGAAGGTATGTGTCGTGGTCTGAAAGAAAATGGCCCCCAAAGGGAGTGACACTATTAGGAGGTGTGGCCTTGTTGGAAGAAGTGTGTCACTGTGGGGGTGAGCTTTGAGGTCTCCTATGCTCAAGCTACACCCAGTGTCCCAGTTCACATCCTATTCCCCATGGATCAAGATGTAGAACTCTTAGCTCCTTCTCCAGCACCACGTCTGCCTGATGCCGCCATAAATCTCTGAAACTGTAAGCCGGCCCCAATTAAATGTTTTCCTTTATCAGAGTTGCCATGGTCATGGTGTCTCTTCACAGCAATAGAAACCCAGACTAAGACAGTATGTATTCAGTGGACCCCAGCAGATCAGAGTGAGCAACTTCCCAGTGGCCAGGGTGGATACGGACAGGGTGGCATCAGGATGGAGCTGAGCACATGATCTAGAGTCACGGCCAGAGTGGAGGACTTTGAAAGAGGAGACAAAAGCCGGACACCAGACCTCCTCCTCCCACCCTCACAGAGGGAAGATGTGAAGAGTTACTCAAGTAGCCTTGACAGCAAGCAGGTGTCTACAGGCTATTCACAGCCCAGCATGACTAAGAGAGTGCAGATGTTTCCTTGGCAACAAGACGGTGTCATGAAGCTGGTGTCAGGCTGAGCATCAGCAATGCCCTCTCTGGGAGCTGCAGGGATCTTGCTGTGCCTCGGAAGCCACTCTCTGTGTTCTTCATCTGTGAAAAAAGGGACCTGAGTCCTTGAGGCTCAGAGTCCATGGGGCTCAGAAATTCACCTGATATGTTAAAGACTTCAGCATTTACCCTCAAGGGCTAGCATTTTCTTTGGTGAGGCATTTGTCAAAAGGGACAGCTGTGACCAGACATATCTTAATCCCTCTGTATATCAGCCTGTGCTCCAGAAGAGAAAAGACAGCCCTCAAATGGGCTTAACTCCACAATATTACAAAGCTGCTTCTTAAAAATAAGTGAGCTGGACCAGGAGACCCCAGGAAGCTATAGTGCCCATGACCTATAACAATGGGGGCTCTGTTGTCATCTCAGTGCTGGGGAAAGGGGTAGAGGTATTCTAACTGGATCACAAGGGCAGAGAGAGCCAAATGGAGCAAGCTACCAATAGGGACCTTTGGTTGATGGAGGACTGTGAGGAGGGAGCCACAGAAATAAATACCACCATCTTTCTCCCTCCCCTTTAACCTCTTGACAGTCCCCTATAGGGCAGTCAGAACCCTGATGCCATCTGTCTTAGTTACATTGGCATTTAATCGAGGCTTGCTTATAGATTCAGAGTCAGTCCAGGATTGCCATGGTGGAAATGTGGCAGCAGACAAGCCAGCATGGCTCTGGAGCAGTAATCACATCTGATGCACAAGTTACAAGCAGAGAGAGAGAGAACGAGACTATTCCTGGCATAGGTTTTTGAAATCTCAAAGTCCACCCCCAGTGACGCACTTCTTCCAACAAGGCCACACCTCCAAGTTCTTCCTAAATAGTCCACCAACTAGAACCAAACATTCAAATATATTAGGGTATGAGGGAGCATTCTCATTCAGACCATCACACCATCCATACAGGTGAGCCCTGACACAAACACAGAGCAGAATGGAGGAAGCAAAGGGCACCTGTAGAACACATAGGAAACACTCAGCATGCCCTCATATGACACTGGTAATTTGCCCAGGAAATGCCTAATACATATTGATGGACAGTGGATAAGTTGATATATGAGCCTGTGTGGATAGATGTGTGATGGATGGGTAGATAGATGGATAGTAGATAGATTGTAGGTTGGAAGGATGTGAGGATGTGTGGAATTAATTAGATCGGTGGACAGTAGAAGATAGATGAATGGGATGGATTGGATTGGATGAGTTAATAAATGGATTGGATGACTGAATAGGTGGATTGGATTGGAAGAATTGGAACAGATGGGTAGATGGATGGATGGATGGATGGATGGATGGATGGATGGATGGATGGATGGCAGGATGGATCGATTAATACATAAGTGAAAGATGGATTGGAATGAGAGAAGATGGATAGATACAAGATAGATAGATTAATTGAGCAAGTGTATTGGATGAGTTAGCAAATGGATGGATGAATGGGTGGATAGATGGATGGATGGATGGATGGATGGATGGATGGATGGATGGATGGATGGAAAGTAGATGACAATAAATGAATAACAGATGATGGACACATAAGAGTATTATGAGTGGATGGATGGATGGATGGATGGATGGGTGGATGGATGGACAGTATGATAAACAAACCAATAGACTTTGACTACATTAAACTAGAATACAGAGATGGCTTCCATAAAAATGACTCTGGGGGCTGGAGAGATGGCTCAGAGGTTAAGAGCACTACCTGTTCTTCCAGAGGTCCTGAGTTCAATTCCCAGCAACCATATGGTGGCTCACAACCATCTGTAATGAGATCTGGTGCCCTCTTCTGGCCTGCAGGCATGCATGCAGACAGAATACTGCATACATAATAAATAAATAAATAAATAAATATTTTTTTAAAAAAATGACTCTGCCACTCCTCTACAATGGACACTTTCACTGCAGCATCATTAACTGTTAAATAAAGAACCCATAAGTGCCAAGGTATGTTCTCTGTAAACCTGCTTCTCACACACCCTGACAGCCAGCCCTGCTGTGTCTCCAACCCCTCTGATAGAAAAAAGAGAGAACCATCTCAGTGATAAAGTATGGAGAGGTATTGAATAGCCATCTGTTTGAATGTATTACGTCTCTGTTTTCTGCAGTGCCCTCAGCCTGCATACATCTTAATAGTTGCACGATGACTCTGAGGAAAACCCAGACAGGACTGTGAACTTCATTGCAGGCAGCATTGTGCTCAGTGTTATGGCAGCTTGCTCAAAGCTGCCCTCTACTAAAGCGCATCCCTTTACAAACAAATTGCCCTCTCACAGTGCATTCTCTTCCAGCTTGGTCCATGAAATAAACATTGCTTTAAGATGCCAGAGTTAATTGCAAGCTCTTTGTGTCACAAGACTTTGTTCCCTTTGCCCTTTATTGCCACAGGCTGTCAGAGCCTGTGCCAGAATCAGCAATACCAAAAAGTGACTTGGCACATTAATCCCTGTGAGAGAAACAATACCCATTCATATTTTATGGTAAACAAGTGGGCTAATCAAAAATTCATCCACTGCTCACCAGCAAGCTCCTCTGTGCTCTGAGCTGAAGGCACCTCCTTAGCCAGACTGCAATTTCCCTTCCCATAGGCTCCCAGGCAGAGCCTGCTTCCCTCCATAATATCAGTGCCTGAGCTGGAGTTAAAGGCCTGCTCATCCAGCCTCCACCCAACCTGTGAGCCAGTGCCTGCCCATCAATTTGCTTAAGTAGAACCCTGCCGTCCACAACATCTGCCCTGAGTGCTCTTAGAATAACCGAGTGAAGAGCATCCTTTAGCATGGAGAGATCATCAGAAACCTTTCCAACTTGGGTGCAGCAGAATGATCTCTGCAAGGGAAGGGGGTGAAAAGAAGCACTCTTCTGCCATCAGTGAGGTGGTGACATGAGAATACACTCTCAGCACTCACAAGTGCATTTATGAAGCAGGCTTCAGGAGGCACCCAGGGCTGGAGAGATGGCTCTACAGTTAAGAGCACTTGCTGCTCTTCCAGAGGACCCGGGTTCCATTCCCAGCACCCATATGGTAGCTCACAACCATCTGTAACTCCAGTTCCAGGGGAACTAATGCCCTCTTCTAGTCTCTGCAGGCACTGGGTGAAACTCACATAAAATAAAATACAAGTGTGCTCCTTGAGCACTCAAAGAAATCTGGAAATTTGCCTGAAGGAGATGGAAACTCCAGATGTGAACGTTGACAACAAGTTCAACAAAGCTGGCTGAGCCACAGGAATAAGAAGCATCCCATACTGTACCCATGGACATTTGTCCAGAAAATTTACTGAGAGAAGATGAGGATTCAGCAAACAAGCTACATCCCTTCTGTGCCAAGTCCAGGCCCAACTTCCTCAGAAGGGTTACACTTCCCATCTTGCTTTGTCCTCTCCCTTAAATGCTTCCTGCTTTCTTTTCATTCCGTAGCACTGCATCTGTCTACCAAAGCATGTACACACATTCAAAGGACATTGATGAGGGGCAGGGCTGGAAACAGAGGCCTAGAGTTTGATGAAAATTCCATATATTTATACAATGTATTTTGTTCATCTCTATCCACCACTGTCTCCCTCCAACGCCCACTAGTGCCCCGCACCGTCACCCTCCTGAGTCCACGTCCTTTCATGTTGCTTCCAATAACCCCGAGTCTGATTTCTGTTGCCCACAGGTGCAAGCATACGTGGGCGTGGGCTCCCTATTAACAGTCACATCCCCAGAGTGACTCCCTCCCAGCCCTCAATGGCTAATAGTTTATCTGCCAAGGATGGACGTGGGGGCCTCTCCCCTAGCTGGGACGCTGGCTGGCTTGATCTTGTCAGGCAAGCACAGCTGCTGTGAGCTGATGTTTACAGCATCATCGCTCCCAGAAGTCAGCATTCCACAACTCGCCTCACCGATCAGCTCTTATGTCCTTCCCCCTCTTCTGCCGTATTCCCTGAGCCCTGAATCAAGGGGTGGTGATACTTCTTGATGACTTGTTCCAGAAGTGCCCAGCCCAGCCCAGGCCCACCCATAGCATACGACTTGAGGACACCTTTTGGTGACTGTTCCACAAATCCCACTGATAAGCTGCTTTCCAGAAGGAAGGTTGTGTTCATCCACCTATTTCCGGTACTTCATATATAAATCAGGAATAGGGAGTTTGGAAGAAGGGCCACTGCCTTTGGCTACTAGTGCAGGGAATTCTTATGTAGCCAAAGAGGTGCAGAGTGAATGTGCCAACATTTGAAACAGGCACAGGTCCCTCATGGGTGCGAAGGCCGTGAGAGAGGCAAACCTCCCAGAGCCCTCGATCTCTCTCCTTCCTCCTCCACAGGAGTAGTGTGCTGGCACTAAGAGATGGTTACATGTGGCTTCCCACCCACTCCCTGACTGCCTCTGCACAGCAATGCCCAGGAGGTCATTAGCACACATTCATCCCCAGGGCTCTTCAAGCTGCTGACCTCCATCTGTGTGTGTATATATGTATACATGTAGCAGTGAGCACATGTGTGTACATGTGTGTGCACAAGTATGTGAGGGTAAATGGGTATGTATGAAGGTGAATTCATGTGTGTGCACACATGCATGTATACAAATGTGTGCACATGTGTGTGGAGGCCAGTCAGCATCAGGGTTTTTTTTTTTTTTTCAATTACTTGCTATCTTAATTTTTTGAGACAGAGTCTCTACTAAACCTGGAGCTTGCTAGTTCATACTGGCTGACCACATGTCCCAGGGAGCCCCCCACCCCCAGTACTGGGACTTTGGGCACACATTCCTGGGCCTGACCCTTTTATATGATGTCTTGGCTTTGGTTTCTGCTGGTGTGATAAAACACCATGAGCAAAGCAACTTGGGAAGGAAAGGGTTTATTTCACCTTACAGCTCTTAATCTACCATCCAGGGAAGTCAGGACAGGAATTCAGGCAGGAGTATGGAGGCGGGAACTGAAGCAGGGGCCATGGAGGAGTGCTCCGTACTGGCCTGCTCCTTGTGGCTTGCTCAGTCTGCTCTCTTACAGCACCCAGAACCACCAACCTGTAGGTGATACCTTTCACAGTGATCTGGGCCCTCTCACAGCAATTATCAATCAATAAAATGTTCTACAAGCTTGCCTGAAGGCCGGTCTGGTAGGGGCATTTTCTCAATTTTCTCATGCCCCATCGAGAGGCTGTGAGACACAGGAGCACACCTCTGGGGTGTGTAGCTGGAAGGACATGCTGCCTCTCACAGTGGGTGTCAGGACAGGGACACGAGAGGGTACAGACCCTGTAGACACTGTGCCCAGATCCACTGGGCCTGCAGGCTGGGGAGCAGATGGCAGGAACAGAAGTGGCCTTGTTTTAGCAATCTCAGAACACAGAAGGTTAAAATCATGAGAGTTGCTTGTGTCTAGAAATGCCTCCTGTTTGGATGTAGATGTGACATATTCCTTACCCACAAGGCCTTCAGAGGTTCCCAGGACTGTGGGGGGCAGTTCCAGGGCCCCTCTCACCCCTACCCAGTGAGTCAGACCTTCTGTTTGGAGGCTGTGTGCTTGACCTGTGTATCAGTTCAGTGGCTGAAAACTGATCAGCAGGTCGACTTGGGGAATGAGCAGCAGTCAGCCGTTGGGTTTCCTGGTTAAGGGAGGTCTGGCTCCAAGTGCCCATTTATTCAGGCCTTTCTGCCACCTCCAGTTCACCAGGGGTGCCTGGTGAGTGTACCACTGTTGCCTGTGATAAAAGATCTAGTAAGAACACAGAGTGCTCATCCTCAACAGCAGATCTTATTATAGAGGACCGGCAGGTGGCTGAACATGTTAGTGGCTTCTAGAACATTCTAGGAAGTCACCTGAGGATACCTATTTGGGGCACTTACTTTCTTGACATTTTCTTCTTCTTTTTGATGAAAAGTGGGGCACCCCAGCTTCGGGGAGTCCTGAGCTATAGAATCTGTCAGCACAAGCCTCCCACCCCACCCCACCCCAAATATTAACATCAGGCCACTCTGAGCATGGTGCTCATTTTCAGGTTTGGGTAAAATCCAGCTTGTGACACCAAACTGAGTTCACCGAAGCCCAGGTCCAGAGCCCTTGTCCCTAATCCTGGCTACCTTGTCCTTAAAGAGTGAAGAAAAGGAACCGAACCCTCAGAGCCTCTGAAGCTTAACCCTCGGAGGCTCCTCTGCACTGCCCCTCACTCAAGGCCCCTGCTCCCTCACTCTCAATACTCACCCCTGCCTCTCTGCCAGGTCCTTCTTCACCCCACCTACCCAATGCATCAGCTTGTGTGGAGTTGTGACTTTGGTGGGCCTGTGATGTGAAACTGAAGTCAGTAGAGCCCCATCAAGAGCATGGGACACCACCACCACCCCCAAAACTAGTGGGGCGCTCCAGTGTCCCCATCTCCAGTTTCAGGGCCCCGCTGGTGAGGGCAGGGGCTGAGGGTTAACTGGCCACCCTGACACTCAGCTTTCCATGAGGAGCTTGGACCCACGTGTGTTCTTGGATGGCCCCGTTCCAGAACCCCACACCTACGCTCACTGGCTGCTGAATCCAGAAGCGGTGTGTGACCCAGACCCTGGTGTCCATTGCCCCTGCTCACACCCTTGTTTGTGTCTTCAGGGAGTATTACATCACCATGGTGAAGTGGGCGACCAGCACCAAGGTCGCGGTGACCTGGCTGAACCGGGCCCAGAACGTGTCCATCCTGACCCTCTGTGATGCCACCACAGGTGTCTGCACTAAGGTACGGGGACAGCGGAGGGGTGGCCATAGCATGGAAGGTAGTATCCAATCACTTGGAGCCCCTTAGGCTGGAGAAATGAGAAACCCTGCTGGACCCTGTCATTGATGCTGTGGCCAGCCTCTGGTTTGGTGCCACCTGGTGGACAAGTCAGATATTGCTACAAAATCCCTGGGCGTATCAAAGCAGCAGCCTTGGGGGTCCTCACAGGCAAGGGTCTGTTTCCCTTCACACTGGCCACTGCTGTGCTAGGAACACTACTCTCCTCGCTCTCTGTTTCTCAAAGGAGGAGGGGACTGGCCCAAGACTTGACCCAGCTACAAGTACTCAGCCCAAGCATACCCTCCCCTGTCCAACACCCCAGAGTCAAGTGCCCTAGCTCAGGTAAGGCAGGTCCAGGCAGACCAGCAGTATGTCTAGGAGCAAAAGGAAGCCCAGGCTGCCTTTATCTCCTGGTCAGGGCAGCAGACTCTCCTCTCTGTTGCTGAACCACAGCCCTAAGAAAGTCACCTCACATTGAATTTAAAAGACCAAGTGAGACTCCAGGCAGATCTCCCAGAAACAGCTTTGACCCTACATTTCTATTTTTCTAGCAAGAAACACCAGTCTCTTGTAGGTTCACTTAGACCTATGGGCTTATCTACCAGGCAGCTCTCAGCACACTGCCGAGGGGCGGGGGCGTCTCTAGAAGGTCACAGTGAGCTGTCCCTGCCTCTGACACCTCATTGGGGATATGTTTCCACTGGGTGGTTCTGATGGGCTTGCTGGAGGAGAAGGTGAATGAGGCAGGGCTCAGGGCTGGACATCTGTGCTGAATGTCCACATCTTCTGTGCCTGTCCTGATACGCCCACTGCGAATAAGGAGTGGCCACTCCCAGTGCCACAGGTGGTGTAGACCAAGCACCACGCTGGTGGCCCCTCAGGTGACAGCAACTGAGAAGAGCAGTCATCCGGTGCTTGGGCATGATGTGTTTGTATGTCTTTGCACACAGCTCTGGAGAGCAACTTTCATACAATGCTATGACCCCTTTTACCTGGCTTTGTTTCCCATGATTGTTTCTTGGAACTGTAAACTGGAATTTTACAGTTTACAGTATCCCCTCTCATGCACAATACACACACACACACACACACACACACACACACACACACACACCAGTTCCAAACAGTGCAGCACCTGAGTCTTGCCCCTAAAGGGATAGTCTGACCAGTGGTTAATCCCAGGTAGAAACATGCCCAGCTAGTGTGGCTGCCAAATGGGCACAGGCTGGCCCATAGTGACCAGTGACCACCAAGTGTTAGAAACGCCATCAGCTTCTGCAGGGCTGCTCACTGCTGTGGGTTGCCCTGATTGTTAAGGACAGTAGCATTCTTCTTGCCCAAGGACACGTGCTAGCTAGCATGCGAGCCACAGCATGGGACAAAGAGAAGAACAGGGATTACCTCTCCACTGAGAGGCCCCAGTGGCCACTCTGTGCGAGTGAGTGCAGTTGCTATGTAGATGAAATTAAATCTTTCTCTGTACAGTGCATGCAAACAAACAGAAGTCCTTTTCTAATGCTCCAATTCCGTTTCAGAAACACGAGGATGAAAGCGAAGCTTGGCTCCACAGACAGGTAACTCACACACCAGTCCCCATGTACCCATCACCCCGACCCCCTAGCGCAGCGGTTCTCAACCTTCCTAATGCTGTGACCCTTTAATACAGTTCCTCAGGTTATGGTGATTCCCAACCACGTAATTATTTTCATTGCTATTCTATAACTGTAATTTTACTGTTATAAATCATAATGTAACTATCTGTGTTTTCCCATGCTCTTAGAGTACATCTATGAAAGGGTCATTCGACCCCCTAAAGGGGTTGTGACCCACAGGTTGAGAACCACTGCCCTAACCCTTCACAGGGGTGGGTACCATGGTTTTCATGTATGGGAGTCGCTTGGGAATCCCCACCTGGGATCATCCAAGTATGTATGCTGTTGCAATCAGGGCAGTGTGTGTACAGCCGCCTCTTCGTCCTCCCGGGATACTTGGCAGACAGTGCTGTAGAAGCCAAGTTCCCTAGGTGGTAGTTTGGAAGTCATTGCCCATCAGGACAGTGATGGGAAGGATCTCAGCTCCCATTCAGATGATGTGGTTGGCGAGCTCAAAATAGTGAGCCCAGAAAATTGCCCAGATGTGGTCTGTAATGGAAGGCAGGTGAAAATGTGGTTGGTACTCCCATTTATTCATAGGCGTGGTTTTATAGATCTCTCAGTGAGAAGTCTCCTTAGAAACTTGACCCCAGAATCATCCCTGGGATTTTTTTCCCCATCCATAACTCAGAAAGGCACCTCAGAGCAGGCTATGGAGGCTGGAGACTAAAAGAAGTTGGGGGTTTGAGGTGTGGCTTGCTGGTGCCACACTTACACAATGTGCCTGAGACTCTTGGTCTAGTCCCCAGCACTGAAAAACAGAAATCAGTCAAAGGGGTCAGCAGGGGCTGGAGAGGCATCTCAGTGGGTAAAATGTATACTGCCCTTGGCGAGGACGGAGTTCACACCACAGCCCCAAAGCCGAGTGGCTCAAAACTGCCTGCAACTCAGCTCAGTGGTCAGACGCCCTCTTCCGACCTCCAAGAGCCCTCACACTCTTATGCACATACACACAAATACACATAATTTTTAATTAAAATAAATCCTTAAAAATAAGAGATACCAGAGAAGCCTAGGCAAACCACCCTGTGATACTTTTTTTTAAATAACATACCCAGAGAATGACCCCTAGTGCCAGTAATTTCTCTTGATTCTTTTGTCTCATGCCTCACTCTTGCATTAGAAAGAATGGACAACATTCAGAGAACTTCTTATTTAGTCCACCAGAGGCAATAAAGTGATCTTCAAGTCCTGTTAGAAAAATCAAAACAGATTTGAATCCAAAGAATCATTGCAGAGAAGGCTAGGGATGTAGCTCAGTGGTAGAGCCCTTGCTTACCATGTACAAAGCCCCAGGCTCCATTCACAACAAAGACTATAAAGGAATTATGACTAAGGAACACAGGTGTGTGTTTTTATTGACATGGAGAGTCCATTTGTTGAAAATCCAATTGTCAGCAATGGCTCCTGTGTTGATTCCCTTCCTGTGGCTGTGATAAAACACAAGGCCCAAAAACAACTTATGAGTAAAAGAGTTTATTTTGGCTTATGATTACAGAGGGCTGAGGGCCCGTCATGGCGGGAGGCAGAACAGCAAGGGGGAGACATGTGGCAGGGACAGGAAACTGAGAGCTCACAACTTCAAGCACAGACACAAAACAGAGGAAGCAAACCGGAAGTGGGAGGAGGCTATGAACTTTCAAAGCCCGCCCCCAGTGACGTACTTCCCCCAGCTGCACCACCTCCCCAAACACCACCTCCAACTGAGGACCACCTGCTGGGGCACTTGTCATCCAAACCTCTGCAGCACCCAGGCATACTCTGGCACTCTGGTGACCACACATCTTTTGTTACTTATCAGAGTAAGAGCCTCACAAATGCACAGCTACTTCTGGACATGCCTTTTCTCAGCTCAAGGCCAATCTTATACAAAAGAGGAAAGGCTCAGTGGAGTCACTTTATTCCCCTCTTTCCAAGTTTGGATACCAAGTCCAAGCCAAGAGGTTATCAAAAGAGAAGACTCAAGCACCCAGAGATACAAGCATGCCCAGAGTTCTTCATCCCACCCAGACCATCAGTATCTAAAGTGTTATTGGTATGCTCATCTTATACCAGGTAAAATGCCAGATAGGAAAAATATAATCATTCTTAAATCTCTCATCTATATTACTGTCTACGTTAAACTGCTACTTAAAAAATTGTATCCAGTACCATGCTAGACTCTATAAGTTTTGAAAATTATTACAGTCAAGGGCATATATAAGTCCACAACTAACATGAAACTCATCTGTGACAGATGAGAAAGCCTTCCTGTTGTGTGACACTATTCCTGGGGAGATATAAGCATCTACTCACCCCAGATAGGGAACCAATGCCAGACAAAAGTAACGATGCCACCCAAGTCCAACTTGGTAAACCAAGGAGCTTCAATGGTCTTACTCACAAGTCAGTGGGTGAGGGGATGCTCACAAGAGCAAAACTGATTCAAAGACAGCTGCTTCAACAAAAGCCCACCCCAGCATGGATGACAGATCACAAAAGCTGGAAACCTGGAGCTCACTGTGCAACCTACAAACATCTCAGCAGCTTGGAGATTGCCTTTTCCAGGTAACTCAGTTGGCCTGAGTCACTCCCAAGTGGCTTGGCCATCGTTATAGCTGCTATATTCTTGAGAAGGGCAGGACTGAGTAACCCTGGTAAGCTTCAGGGACTTCCTGAGACTATTGAGTTCTTTATTTCCTGAGTGTCCCTGAGGGATGAAATGGTTCACCTCCCCCTTAGATTCACCTCTCTTTTAACATCTGTATATTAATGAGCTCCTTCCATGACAAAAGGTTTTACTCATGGAGGAAACTGCTACAGAAAATGTCCCTTTAAATGAGGTGCAAAGCAAGGTTTACTCACTCTCATGGCCTCTATTCATCACAGAGCTGAGTGTCCCAGGCAGAATAACTAGACAAGAAAGAGCAATGAAAGGTGCCCACAATGAAAGGAATTAAATTATCCCTGTTTTCAAAAAGGAGAATATTAAATATATGTGTGTGTGTGTGTGTGTGTGTGTGTGTGATATACATTAATAAAGACAGTAAATGTACAGGGTACATAATCAATGTATAAAAATCAGTAACGTTTCTTCAGCAGGATTTCCTGAACTCAGCCTAATATTTGGCTGTGGGTCTCTGCATCTGTTTCTACTAGTTGCTGGATGAAACCTCTCTGATAACTATTAGGCTAGGCACCAATCTATGAGCGTAGCAAAATACCATTAGGCATCATTACATTAACTTTTTGTTCTCCAGTAGTGTTTGATTCTATCCTAGATCACTGGGCCATCCAGCATCTGGGTCCTGGCACTGCAGACATTGTCAGGTGCGGGCTCACTTCTCTGGCATGGGTCTCAGGCTGGACCAGTCATTGGTTGGCCACTCCCACAATCTGTGCCACTCTTAACCCATGACATCCCATAAGCAGAACAGACCGTGGGTCCAATGTTCTGTGGCTGGATTGGTGTCCTAATCCCTCCACTGGAAGTCTTGCCTGATCACAGGAGATGACCAGTTCTGTGAATCCTGCTGAAGAAAGGAAGGATGGTAGGAACCAGTGGGGTGAAGGAAACCACAAGAAAATTCACAAAATTAACTAACTTGGGCTCACAGAGACTAAACCAACAACCAGGGAGCATGCATGGGACTGACCTAGGCCCTCTGCACATATGTGACAATTGTGTAGCTTGGTCTTCTTGAAGGACTCCTAACAGTGGGAGCAGGGACTGTCTCTGACTCTTTTACTGGCTTTTGGGACCCTCTTTGGGTCATTTGAGACATAAATGACCAACAGATACACGAAAAATGCTTGACATCACTAAGAGAAACACAGGTTGAAATCACAAAGTGAAATAACCTTACAGCTGATAGAATATTATCAAAAAAGACAAAAGATGTGTATTAGAGAGAATATGAAAACACAGGGAACCTTGACACCCTATTGGCAAGAATGCAATTCAGGAAAGTCTCTGTGGAAGACATCATGGAGACATCATACATCCCATTACTGGGTGTATATCCAAAGGAAACAAAATAAGAATACTGTAATTACTCCTGTGTCACTGCATCACAGTTACAACAGCCAAGACAACCTGATCGTCCAGCAAGAGACAGAAGGCAAAGAAGATATAAGATGTAAGAAGGAAACATGGATGAAGCTAAGGATACTGCGATAAGTGGCAGAAGCCAGGCACAGAAGGATGAACACTACATGCATCAGTTATTCATCTCACTGCTGCATAAAATACCTGACCGATAAACTCAAGGAAGGAAGAGTTTATTTGGGCTCAGGGTTTGAAGTGATACAATCCACCATGACAGGGAGTCATGGCAGCAGGAGTGTAGGGCAGCTGGTCACATGACTGTATCCACAGTCAGGAAGCAGAGAGATGAATGCCGGTACTCAGTGGGCTTCCTCCTTTCTCTCTCTCTCTATTCAGTCTGAGAACCCAGGCCACAGATGGTATCACTCATAGAGAGTCTTCCAGCAGTTAATCCTATTGGGAAACACCTCACACAGACAGACCCCAAGTTGCACCTCACCAATGTTCTAGGTGGTTCTTAATCCAGTAAAGTTGGCAATCAAATTAACCACCATTAACTGCATGTTCTCATTCAAAGGACAGAATAGGTGGTTATTGGCAATAGATGATGCTGGGGGAATGTTGGCTGGTGTCAGTTTGTTTTCAGGACAAATCGGCTCAGGCAATTCTAATGCACAGCCTGGTTCAATTGTTAAAGTGCTGTATTCTTTACATTTACACAGGGCTAGAGAGATGGCTCAGTGGTTAAGAGCGCTGGTTGCTCTAGCAGAGGACCCAGGTTTGATTCCCAGCACCCACATGGCAGCTCACCAGCCATCTGTAACTCCAGTTCCAGGGCATCTGATGCCCTCTTCTGGCCTCCAAGGGCTTCTGCATAGATTCATACAATCTCATGAACACATACACATAAATTTAAAGAAAATAAGATTCATTAGTAGATTCTAAGTTGTACTTGAAATTTAAAAGTTGTATGTATTCATTAACTCCATTTGGTCATTCTTCAATGCATATATATTTCAAAATAATATTTTTATTTGGTAAATATAAATGTTGTCAATTAAAAATTTTTAGCTATAAAGACACGAATCAGCTACTCTCCTTCAGCATATGTTGTATGTGGAATGTATCAGGATATTGATCCTTTTATCAAGGTTGAGTAATACTCCGTTGCATGGATATACCACAGGTGCCTATTGAAGGAGTCCCAACTTTGGCAGCTGTGGCTGGTACTACTGAGGCCATAATGCTGAGTGAGAAGAGCAGACACAAAAGGCCCCCTGTGATATACTTCTGCTCATAAAACATCCAGAATAAGTACATCCACAGAGACAGAAAGGTGGCCAGTGGTTGTCAGCATGGTGGAGGAGGGTGTTTTGGCTGGGAGGGAAGGGGGACAGATTCAGAACTAGAGGAGGCAGCCATATGATGTCATGAATGGGCTAAATGCTAGGATTGCTCAGTTTTGTTAAATGCTGGACTCATGAATTTCACCTCAATAGAATTTTTTGGAAATGAACCAGTGAGAGCATAGCATTGTTCCCATCTAGATGAGAGTGCTCATAAATCCCAGGCATGGGAGTGAACTGGGCTCAGAAGCTGTGTTTTGGTGTTCTGCCCCTGACTGGGGGGGCGTGGAGGGGACAGGAAAATCGGGGGTGGGAGGCATGGAGCAAGCACAGGGAATTACACGGGCCGGGTTTGAAAGGAAGTAAGAACAGGCTCCCAAAAAGCCCTGCTAGAAGTGTGTTGGGGACAGGGGACAGTTCAGTGTCCTTGCACTCTACCCCAAGGGACTTCCCCTGAGCAGCTACTTCCTATCTGGTCTCACTCTGGTCCCTGGACGGACACACTGCCTTGTCCTGCGGGTCTGGGGACCAATCCTCCAGCTGTCCTCCACTGTCTTCCTCTTCAACATCACAGAGTGGCCACAGAGCCAACACCAGCTGCGTTTTCCTTTATTTTCTGACTGAACATCTCACCACATGGGAGAAAGCCACCAGCTCAGACAAGGAGTGTGAAAATTGAACTCTCAAACAGCGCTCAGGAGTCCAGGCCCTTTCCCAGCAGCCTGAATACAGAGGAATAGTGGCATTAAATTAATTATTTTTACTGTTTCAAAATGCAAATCTCTAATTAACCAAGCAAGTAGCTGATGTTTGAGGAAGCAATCACTTTAAATGTGTGAGAAATTAGAACTAGAGAAGGTGCCTGCACAGAGCCATGAATGCACTAAAGGCCCATCTTATTAAATGTTGTATTAAAGCACCGTGTTCTCTACAGGAACACTTGTCTCTGAGACACTGCGTGGATCTTTCAGGCAGCCCATCCATTCACACAAGGTAGTTGGGTTCCACCCTAGGCTGCCATGACAAGCCACAGTGAGGCTGGCCATCGACACATCGTGATCTGGAACCCTATGGGTTGGCCAGGGATGCTGTGACAAGCCGTGGTGAGGCTGACTCCCTACATACCATGGTCTGAGACTCTATAAGGGGGTCCTACTACGTAAGCTCCAGAGAAATTCAATTTCAAATAGCTTCCCAGTGCATTGTTTTTCCCTAAAAGGATTCATGGACACTATTTTTGAAATTGATCTTCATCCTTCTGCATCCTTTGTGGTGCTATGGTGTTGCAGGACACCATAGGAGCCTATGTAAGACTGGGCTGCCATCAGCTGCCAGGAAGCCACTGGCCACCCCTTCAGAATCATAAGCATTTCTCATCAGAGGCCACAGGCATGACTTAGGGAGATACACTGAGGCCACACTCCACGGCCCATCCACCTTCCGCGTGTTACAACAGCTTGCTGCACACATCCCAGAAGGCCCTGTAGACCCGGAGGGGTCCTGTCTGCTCCAGTGGACAGCTTCCCCACTGTGGTACTAGCAGGATGGCTGGCCTGCAGCAGTGCTACCAGCCCCGAGTTATAGCCATCTGCATGCCCAGACCTCATCGTCTGCTCCTCTCCATCTCCTTCCTGAAGCCTCACAAGGGACCCTACAGAGAACCCCAGAAGCCAAAAAGAATGGGTCATAGGCATGCATACGACTAGCAAGGGCCCTCCCCTCTAAGAATATGCTAGAGAAATAGTACATTTCTCCTGGCCACATGCATGCCCATTACTGCTGCCAGTCTGGCAAGTTGGCCCTGATGCAGATCCATGAGGGCCCTCCAGCCACAGCACACTTGGGTGTTGAACTCAGAACTGCGGCCTGGCTGAAGCTAGTCTTGTGGGTGAGTTTCTGGCTATCTTACATATTTAGCCAGATACTTGGTTTTATGATTTCAAACTTTGGGCTAGAAAGTCAGAGGACAGGAGCAATGGAAGAGACTGGCAGAAGCCACACAGAGACTGCACTCCTGGAAGGCTGGCTGTGGAGTTGGGCCAGTTGGGCAGCTGAGCAAGGAAACCAGAATCCCCTAACATCAAACAAGAGGCAGAACTGGTGTTAAAATCCCGGGGCTCACATCAAAAAAGCCGTGAGCTTTGCCACTGAAAGTTTGTTTACTGGACTGGGGAGGTGGCTCAGCCAGTAAAGGGCTTCCCATGTAAGCGTGGAGAACTGCGTTCAACCCCCAGAATCCATACAAACAAACACAAGGCATTGTGGGACAAGCTTGTGCTATGATATCTTTCTGTATGCTGTGAACATGTGTTGCTCCCATTGGCTAATAAATAAAGCTGCATTGGCCTATGACAGGGCAGGATGGAGCCTGGCAGGAAAATCCAAGAGAGATAGTAGGGGAGAAAGGAGAATTGGGGGAGACACCAGCCCGCCATTCAAGGAGCAACATGTAATGTAATGGGACATAGATAAAACCATGGAACAAGTGGCAATACATAGATTAATAGTAATGGGTTGAGTTAAGTTGTACAAGCTAGCTAGCAAAAAGCCATGGGCCATACAGTTTGTGATTAATATTAAGCCTCTGAGTAATTATTTCATAAGTGGCTGTGGGACTGCAGGGGCCAGGTGGGACCGAAGAAACTTCTGGCTACAAGCTTGCAATCCCGACACCGGGAAGGTGAAGACGGGAGGATCCTTAGGATTCCCTGGCCATTCAGCCTAGGCAAATCAGCACATCCCAGGCCAGTGAGAGACCCTATCACAGAACACAGGGTGGACAGTGTCCTGAGGGAAAACAGCCAAGATTGGCATCTGGTCTCCAATGTACACACACACACACACACACACACACACACACACACACACACACATACACACACACACACACACACACACACACACACACACACACACACACACACATGTTTACTACATGAACCATTTTCCAAAGACTGGCAGATGCCTTCCTCGGCACATCCTGGAAGGTCCTGGAAAGCAGTGGACCAATGACCTCAGAAGCTGAGGCCTCTTCAATATGGGTACAATGCTTCTGTCCAGAATTAATCATATTACTTTTAATCTTTGTCCAAAGTGCAAACATTTCCCCCAGAAAACTAGGGGACTATTGCCTCGTCCATCCCATGGTTGGCAAACAGAAGTCCATCTAAAAAGCCAAATTAACTGCTGATCTTTTCCACTCCCTCTCCTGTTAAATACCACACTCCCAACTCTAAATAGAAAAATCAATATTTGCAGATTAAAGGTTTCATTTTATTGCAAATATTCATGAAGATTAAATGTCATTTTAATCACATGTTAGTTCATTTCTCCGAGCACATCATGTTTGCATGTGTTCCTTCACTGTGGGGAAATGAGTTTTTCCTGGGCCAGCTGCGATTTGTTTACTGTTTGCTCTCATCCCTGCATTATCAGGCGGCCTCTTGAATCACAATATAGATACACCTTAGCCATAATTGGAGGAGCCAGCTAGTTGGTGTTTACTGATGGGAACCTCCAACCTGATTTCAGAGTGTGGCAGAGATGCTCCTGTACCAAAATCACTCTCTGCCCATCAGTGGCCACTTCCCGCTAGAGCAGGTTAAGAGCTGTAAGTACCTGCCTGCTCAGCTGTTGGGGTGCCAGGAATAGAGCATGGTAACAGGATACCCCTCAAGTCTTATCCAGTTGGTAGCCCTGACTCCAGGGTTGATTTCAGAGGGAAGTGACTGTTGTTCAGATGGATGCACCATCTAGCACCTGCCTCTTCGGGATGTCCCTAGTGAGAGCTGGGTCCATAAGGGCTCTTTCTGCTGTCTGCATTTTAAAATAGATACAATTGGTCCATTTGACTGCCTCCTCAATGGGTGAATCAGTGTGAGAGATTTTATTAAGGAAAAGAATAGAAGACAGGATTAGAAGAGGGAAAAGTGCGGTCTGTGACTATTCTCCCCAGTTGCCTTTGGGCTGGTGTATGATGAAAGTCAGTACAGCAGCTTTGCATGCTCACGGCTTTCACAGCAGCTCTTGAAGTCCAGTGTGTCCCCGGGCCTGGTTCCCACTCGTGAGGTGTGTTTGATGTGTGCACAAGCCCATTTCTTCACTGATCTTTACATACTGGACATAACAGTGTTATCTGCCTCTGCCCTTGGGATGTGTATTTGCAACTGTGTGTGTGTGTAAGGTACATGTACATGTTTGTGTAGTGTACACAAACATATATGTGTATGTGCATGTGGAGGCCAGAGGTTGACATCAGGTGTCTTCCTCAGATGCTCTCAACCTTGTTTTTTAAGATAGGATCCCTTCTCCAAACCTGGAGCTGACCAAGTACATTAGGCTGACTGGCCAATAAACTCAGGGGATCCACCTGTCTGCTCCACAGCATTAGGGTCACAGACCCTTGCTGCCACTCCCTGCTTTTCACATGGTTCTGGGGATCTGAACCCAGGTCCTCATGCTTGCACGGCTGAGCCGTCTCCAGCCCTAGTCTGCGAATTTAGGTGCCCCTTTCTCCCTCTGCATTTAGAAAACCAAAGGTCTGACTCACTAGTCCCAAAGAGAGTGAAGGCCCCACACAGACCCACAGACCCCCACGGCTCCCTCTGTCATTAGAAATCACACGTGGAATACCTGAGGGCACCCCTCTCCCCACTCACTCTTCATGCTCCCACACAGTTGTGTGTTGATGGGCTTATCACCTTTGTCCACAGAACGAAGAGCCTGTGTTCTCCAAGGATGGCCGGAAGTTTTTCTTTGTCAGAGCGATCCCGCAAGGGGGACGGGGGAAATTCTACCACATCACCGTGTCGTCATCCCAGGTAAGACCTCCTGCTTTCTGCGCTGCTGTACTATTGGGGTCCTGCCCTCAGGGGGAGCACACTCGCCCTTCCCAGGACCTCAAGGAGCCTCGGGAGGTTGATGTTCACGGATGGATTCCAAGGGTGAGGGAGGCATGGCGTTTGTCTAACTGCAGAGGCTCTGAGCAGGGCAGTGACTGGAGTCTAAATTTTCTACTGATACTCAAGAACATGAACATGGAATATGACACAACTAGCAACAGTAGACGGATACAGGAACTCACTAGTGGGTAGCAATGAGGATTCAAGATGACCGCGGAGTACCTGTCTGTCCGTCCTGACACTTTCCCTTCCCTCAAGACCACCTTCAGCTCCAAGTCTTTTATGAGTCTCCCTCTAACCCCAATACTGCCTCTTCCCTGAGCCAGAAGCATATCTGACCTTAATGATAGCGTAGCTGCCACTCGGATTCACCTGTTCTTGTCAGGCAGCTTAGGATAGGTGGTGCTGAGCAGGAAAGTGGATATCTGGTGAATGCCTGTCTCCAAGCACTGTCACCGCGGGAAGAGCTGCCTGGACACTGAGTTTTGAGACCTCTATCCCGAGAGAGATGATGGGAGGGACCGGCATGTGCTTGGCACTCTGTGTCACCAACCCCATCCTCTGTGTGCTGGTTTTATTTTAAAGCTGACTGAGGTGACCAAGAATGAGGGCAAGTGTATAGAATGTAATTGGGAAGAAGGCTGTTCAGAAACACTGTGGGCAGGAAGTGGGAGGCACATGTATGTGGTGTGGACCCAGAAGAAAGGCCACAGGACCATCCCCTCAAGGAATATCTGGAAGGGAGGAGAGAAGGGCCCAGAAATGCCCTGGGTGGGAATGATGGCTACTCCCAGCTTAGGCAGGCATTTCTGTTTTCTAGCCTCTCAATCACATGACTTACAGGATATCCAAAACCTCATTTGATTTGTTTACGTTCTCGCTGGGGCTGTTTTAAGCAAGATTTAATTTTTTTTTTTTTGATGCTTGCATTCAGCCCCAGTTTCTAAATTGTTGCAGATGATCAGAAATTGCTGAGAACCCCTTCGCATCCATCAGAAAGTAGTTCCCACCTTGCTCCAGACACCCACACTCTTGCCCTGGCCTCTGCTTCCAAGCTGAGGACTGCCTGAGGCTGCACTGCCTTCCTGAATCCACATCTACACTCAGGTACACACACACACACACACACACACACACACACACACGCACGCACGCACGCACGCACGCACGCACGCACGCACGCACGCACAGCCTGCTCCTAGGTTGGCAGTCCCAAGTATTGGCCTCCATCACCTGAGTTAGGCTCCATCCCCTCCACACTGGCTCCCCAGAGCATATACCATTCAGAACAGCCCACCCACAGCTGCACCTCAGCATCTCGGCTGAAAATTCAAATGCTGCTTGCACCTGGAGCTATGATGGCAGGTCCTGTGTGACTACAGTGCACAGCTCTGGGAGACACTTGAGAAGTATGCTAGCTGAGCAGAAGTCACAGTCCGTCCCTGTGGCACCTGGACCCCGGGAAGAAATACAGAGACAGCTAGAAGAACTACACTGAGTTCCTTCCTCCCAACTCCTTCCTGATTTTGCCTGATTTTATCCTTTCCCCTACACACTCTCTTTGCTCCATCCTGGGTCCTAACACAAACATTAAATTCACAAGTGCATTGGCCCTAGGTGTGTATCTGTAGAATGTGGGATGAGGTACCAGGAACAAGCCCTACAGAGGGGCCATGTGATACTGCCATCAGTGACGTTCAGGTCAGGGAGTGAGCATCACAGAGATTGCTGAATTCAAGCCAGGCCACACCGAAGAGAAGCAGGAAGGGGTGGATATGGACCCATTTTGACAGGCTCCAGAATGAGGCACCAAAGCTGGAGCCCAGTGTCTCCTTCCTGACATCTTGTCTGTATTTCAGCCCAACAGCAGCAATGACAATATCCAGTCCATCACCTCCGGGGACTGGGATGTGACCAAGATCCTGTCCTATGATGAGAAGCGGAATAAGATGTAAGTGAGAACCGGGGGCTGGGCCCCAGGAGCTGTCTCTTACTGCTAGCAGATCCACTTGTTTTTAGTCAAATATACTGGAAGAGGGAGAACCCAGCTCAGGAGGCCTCCTCTGCCCTTGTAGATCATAGCACTCACCCCTGGCTTCATGGTGAGTCCAGATACTGACTCAGCCAACTTCCAAAGCCACAAGGCATCATGACAGAGGGAAGCTTCCACAGACCAGTGAGGCGACACGGATCGCAGAGATTGTTGCTCTGAAACTGCTGTTTTACTGAGTCTCCGTAGACCGGGGCACAGGCTGAGGGCGTCCCCAGCACGATCTCACTAATACTATGGTTATATGTTAGGATAGGTATGCTTGCCCATTTAAAGACAAGCTAAAACATGTGCTGGGAAGACGGTTCCATTGTTAAAGTACTCACTGTGCAAGCATAAGGACCTGAGTTCAGTCCCCGGGACCCCCATCAAATGCCGGGCATGGTGGCATGTGCTTGTAACCCCAGTGCTGGGGAAGTGGGGCCCTGGAGCTTGTTGGTCAACAAGTCTCATCTAATCAGTGAGCCAATGAGAGATCCTGTCTCAGAAGAAACCAGATGGACAGCTCCTGAAGAATGATCCCCAAGGTTAGCCTATGGTGTCTACAGGCAAGTGCACACGTGTGTGCCTGTGTACACATACACCTGCATACACACAAGCAGGCACCTATGTGCACATACACACATGAAATAAAAATAAATACCAAGATGCAAAAAAGTTAAGTTGCTTTCTCTGGATTGTTCAGTGGGTAACAGGGGGTAGCTAGATTTCACTGTGTAGGAGTCCAGGCCCAGCCCTGCACCTGATGCTGCTCGGCCTCTCGGCTCACCCAGGGGGTACTCTCACGCTTAGGAGAAAACCAGGAGACCAGGTTTTATGGGATCATATAAAGTCTCCTCTAGTCCTTGTCCATCAGGAGGTTACTAATCTGTAGGCAGACCCCCATGTTCACATCTAGGTGTATACTGCCACTGCCCTCACTGCTGCATCAGGACCAAGAGCTCTGGGGCCAGGATGGGCGCAGGAGATACCTGATGCTGACAATGTGTCCCTCTGCCTATAGCACCTGGCCTTCCCCTGCTGTGGTCATGAGTGTGGCCAAACCTCACATGAGCATTGCTCGTTCTATAGGTCACGGTCCCTGAGAGGCACTGTGAAGATGCTAGGGTGGGGCTGGTGGCCTGCAAATGTGCCCTGGGGCGAGCTAACCATGTATGCCTTCCCCATCTCCACAGCTACTTCCTGAGCACGGAGGACCTGCCACGGAGACGACAACTTTACAGGTAACTGAGTCCCAGGCCAGCGGGGGCCTCCTGGCCTCACAGGATCACAGCTCCGCGGCAGATGGGAGGCAGCAAGGGCAGCTGAGTACCTAGAAAGCCGTGGAGAGTAAAAAGTGCAGAAGCCACCAGACCCAAGGCCTCAAGTCTTGTTCCTACTTTGGCCAAATTGGTACACACACACACACACACACACACACACACACACACACACACACACACACTTCTTTTCTCCTCTTGAAGAACTCCGCCTGTCTTGCTCCTATATTCAAGTGTTACCTTGGCAGACCGCCCTCATCTGTGTGTTTTGGGGACAGCTGCGTCTGGTTTGGGAGTGGACCAGTGACTGAGTGGAGAGGAGGCTGGCTTTGCCAGGTCCCTTCAAGCTGCATGCTGGCTGGCTGTGTGAGGTCATGGCCCAAGTTCCATGACCTCAAATAATGTATGAAATGAGTGGACATGCTAGGAACCCAGAAAGGGATCAGATCTAAGACCACCCTCTCAGCAGTTCATCCTGTTAACTCCCCTTACTGGTGTCACGTGAGAGGGCTTTGTTCTGAGGTAAACTTGGCTCCTACAAATTCAGAGGAAAGGAGGAACGGAAATGTGTTTCCAGACACTTCTAACTAGCTGCAGCTGGCTGCTCCCTGAGTATACAGTGGCCACCGGAAGGGGGCTTGGGCAGTGTGGACCAGAGAAGCTGGAGAAGCCCCCAGCACACAGAGGTCTCCCCTCCAGCCAGTGGACTCCATGCTGAGTATAGGGCTGCCATGAGTGGGAAGGGCCCTGCTATCACGGACCTGCTTCTCTCTGCAGACTGTTTACCACTACAGGCCTCCATCATGAACACCAGGCTACCCAGTGTATAAAAAGCAGGAAGGCAGCGGGTGCCCCTCCCCTGTAACCCGTAGCCTCTCGCTCCCATGACATCTTCATTCTCAGGAAGAAAAGCTCCACGCTGGGAGCTATGCTCAGAGAGGCACTTTCCCAGTGCCATGTGCAGACAGCAACTTCCTGATCTAGATTAAACCTGACCAAGGTGGTCCCAGGTGGCGTCTTCAGTCGGTGTCTCTCACTCCCCTCATCCTCAAGCAAGAAGCAGCATCACCAGCCTTCTGCTGTCAGGAGAACTGGGCTCTGGAAGCAGTCGATACGAGTTCCTTGACATTCCCAGAGCTCCTTCCTATTGCACTTGGCACTCAAGGAATGTAGAGCTCTCCACTGTTCCCAGATGGCCAATCACCTGTTCAGAGAGTCACTCACATGGGTAGAAAGTTCCCTGTGATCATGCCCATGACCACTGTAGACACCCATGATTATTCAAAGTGATGGCACCCGAGTCTTCATTAGGTATTAGTGCCCACAATACCACCAGGTGAGGGTACCCATGACAGCACCAGCTGACAGTAACTGTGACCCCCACCAGATGATGAATGGTAACCATGACCATGTGATAGTAGTACCCATGACCAGGCTGGGCAATGGCATCCCTAAATGCAGTCTCCACACCTTGGTCACACCTAGCCTGCAGTTTTACTGATGGTCAGACAGCTGCCATCCAGGACCGGAAGAACTGAGAGGTCTCCAGAGTCTGGAGGAAGTATGGGTTAGGAAGGCTTCTAGGGAGTGGAGTTAAGTACCAAGGGAGTGTTGATGGGAGTGGAGCTTAAGGGGTTGGCCGCAGGAGTGACGGGGTAGTCTCAGAGGAGAGGTCCCTGCTGGGGAGTCCAGGGCTGGATGTCTGTGACCACTCCTTCCCTGGCGCTGTTCTCACCGGCTCTTTGCTCCGCCAGTGCCAACACAGTGGATGACTTCAACAGGCAGTGCCTGTCCTGCGACCTCGTAGAGAACTGCACCTACTTCAGTGCCTCCTTCAGCCACAGCATGGACTACTTCCTGCTCAAGTGTGAAGGTGAGTGGCTGCCACCCCACACCTGTCTCGGGTGGATGCTGAGATCTGCGGGCAGGGGCACAGACAGGACAAAATGGATGTGATGGGAACATGGCGGACTGCAGGATCGGGGACGCTACTCAGGACTGCATTCACCGCATCTTCTTGCAAAGACTAAAGCTCATGGGGGCGGGGAGGTCTCTGTGTTGACCTACATCTCACCTCCCATTGTCCATAAAAGAACAATAAGCTGTGAGCTACTTGGGGTACCTAGCACATAACTATGCCTGTGCTGTCTTTAAAAACGACAAAGCAATCCCAAGATTCAATTTTCCAGTGTCGAGGATTGGGGTTATAACAGCCACAGAAATACAAAATACAAGTTCTTAGGGCCCAACTCGTTGATCCCAAGCACACAAGTGGTCTTTACATGTGAGTGTGCATGTGTGTGTGTGTGTGTGTGTGTGTGTGTGTGTGTGTGTACCCATGTGCACATGTGTGTTGTGGTGCACAGGTTGCAGTCAGAGGATAACTTTTAGGAGCTGATTCTCTCCGTCCACCACGTGAGTTCTAGCACTAGAACTCGGGTTGTCAGGCTAATGGCAAGCACCTTTTTCCGCTGAGCATTCTCACTGGCCCGTGTGCAAGAGTTTTTATCACACCAACCAGAACACTGAACCAGTGGATGCAGAAAATGTCTTTGCATGTTGTTCTTGTCTGTTGAAAAGATTGAACCCATTAGAAGATAAGCAATCAATATGGTCCTATGCAAAGAAGTCTCAGAAAACTAGACCTACTGAGATCCCCTCAAGAGAGGGTACCTGTGCTAAAGGAGGGGGCTGAAATGAAGAGCAGGCCCCTCTCTGGCTAAAATGATAGTCCTGGCAGTCATAGGTAGAGGGGGTGATTTTGTATGATGGTGTCTTAGGAGCCTACTGGCTCCTGCAGAGCTCAGAAACATGCTCTCTTGACTGATGTCACCTAAAACCCGAAAAAGCTGAGGCCCCCTACATTCTTCCAAGATGAAGGTGATCCTGGTACAGGCTTTCTAAAACACATTAGTGCCCTGAAGCTTCCTGTGCCAAGCCCCCGACTCCTGTGCTTCTCAGACAGGTGCCTACAATAGGAACTCAGTTTCCCATCTCTGTTGGTGACTAAGGGTATCCAGACCCTGGCACTACAATATGTGATATCACTTTCTAGACCTGAACAAGTTCAGGTCCATTTTGGGGGGATCAATGCCCACCTCATGAGTTTGTCCCCTATGGGATTCCATAACCTGTTACCACAGGCAAATGAGTGGAACTAGAAAAAAAATCATCTCAAGTGAGGTAACCCAGAAAGAGAAATATGATATTAATTCACTTATGTGTGGACATTAGCTGTTAAGTCAATGATAACCAGGCTACAATCTGGCCCATAGGCAAATGGCAGTTTATAAACATAAAAGGGGAAACCACATGTTAGGATGAAGTGTTTCATTTTAATTGGGCATGTTAATTAGGTGAGCCAAAGGGGGTTTGGGTTGCTGGATTTCAATACTTTGATAGCTGGACCTTGGTGGTCAGCCTCAGGAGGAAGTGGCCAAATAAGGGAATAGATCTTGGTGTTAGATATAGAGTAAGGGACCAAAGGGTACAAATAGATTACATTAAGAAAAAGAAATAGGCTGGGTGGTGGTGGTGATGCATGCCCTTAATCCCAGTGTTCCGGAGGCAGAGGCAGGAGGATCTCTGAGTTCGGGGCCAGCCTGGTCTACAGAGCAAGTTTCAAAAATAAGGTGGAAAGTGATTGAGAATGGCCACCCGTATCAACCTCTGGCTTCCAATTATGCAATATGCCCATACATATGAGCACAACACACATTCTTCTAATAATAATAATAGTTAGTAAGCAAAAATAATAAAACAGAGATCAGGAGACCAGCCCCTGAGAGAAGCTGCTGACTGT
Source organism: Peromyscus maniculatus bairdii (assembly GCF_049852395.1). NCBI lineage: Eukaryota > Metazoa > Chordata > Mammalia > Rodentia > Cricetidae > Peromyscus > Peromyscus maniculatus. Next base: position 69,165,465 of record NC_134854.1, read on the forward strand.
AGGGCTGGAAAAATGAGTGGGATTCTAGGCCAAGTATAGGCTCAGTGAAAACAAATCTCATGAGGGATTGATTTGTGATGTCTGCCACATACCATAATGAGGGAGGAGATGGCAGCCACATGGCATGTGTCTATCACATTTGAGGTGATCATCCCTTGAGAACAAATGGATACTTCCTTTAAAACATAAGCTTCGCATTCCAGTTCATCTGGGATAGCAGCGGAGAGCTGTGCCCTCACCCACTCACTCCCACTGCAGAGTGAAGCGAGGCAGGCCATGCTTACAGACTGAAACCCTTAAGGCATCGTGGTCCCCTGAGATAAGAAAGCAGCATGCCATGAAGAGGCAGACAGGACTAGGCATGATGAGCCTAAGCATCCCCTGAGGGTTTCTGACTGTGGTCGTTTCTGTCTGTCACTCAGCTTTTGGATCAGGCAGCAGACATCACTAGCTTCCTCCAGAGTGGCTGCACTTTGGATATCGAATGGTCCCAAAGGTCCTATACTAAAGGCTTGCTTAGCGCCCTGTAGAGCTGTGGGGAGGTGGACCTTTAGGGGTGTGGACTAAAGGAAGAAGTTAGGCCATTGGGGGAAATGCCCTTGAAAAGGGACACTAGAGCCCTGGTACCTCCCTTTCACTTCCTCCACTGCTGTGAGGAGGCAACAAGCTGTGATCTGCCACATTTCTACCCTGAGGCTCGGGCTCCCTGTAGGCTGTAACACAAGGGAGCTGAGCAGCTGTGAACTGAAATCTGGAACCATGACCCAAAATCAACCTTTCTTCTTTATAGGTGGGTTTTCTCAGGCGTTTTGCCACGGCAGCCAGCATCCTGCTCTGTGCTAAATCAGCAATGTAAGCAGGAATACCCGAGCATTTGCTAATAACTCACGAGTAGCCCCGGAGCTGGGAAAATAATAGGGAACCTGCATCTTCACTGATAAAGGTGTACCATTATCTTCAGACATGTAGAAGGCGATCAGCTCCCAGAAGCAGGATTAAAAACAAATGGTTGGGATGGCAAAAATGGCTCCCTAGGCAAAGGCCCTTGCCATCAAGCCTGAGAACTGAGTTCTGTCCCTGGAATGCAGATATATGATTGGTAGAAAGAGAGAACCAACTCCAGCCTTCCTCCAACTTCCACATACATGCTGTGACATGCATGTACCCACACACATACACACACACTGAAGCTTTGTTAAGAAATCACTTGATCGCCGGGCGTTGGTGGCGCACGCCTTTAATCCCAGCACTCGGGAGGCAGAGCCAGGCGGATCTCTGTGAGTTCGAGGCCAGCCTGGGCTACCAAGTGAGCTCCAGGAAAGGCACAAAGCTACACAGAGAAACCCTGTCTCGAAAAACCAAAAAAAAAAAAAAAAAGAAAGAAATCACTTGATCAACATGAATGATTTGGTTCTGTAAGCTACTTCGTCCTCTGGATGGCTCCCACACTGAGTTTCTGAGGCATTAACCTTGGCTGCCCTTTTTAATTTCGAATTTGTCCAAGTGGATGTGTAAAACCAGGCTTGAGGCTCCTTGGAGCATTGATAGTGGGTTTGTGAGAACATCTGCTCACTCTCTCAAACATTTGGAACAATTCCCTTTGAGCCTGCGTATACCAAGAGTAGGGAGGGGAATCCTGAGGCAGGCTGTGTCCTCAGTGGAAGTTCTGTGAATAGTTCAGATTATCTCCCTCATCCATAATGGAAGCCCAGCCCCCAGTGACACACCCAACAAGACCATTATACTCCTCCGTGACCATAAAGCAGATGTTTCCCGTGGTAAAGAAACCTATTCAGCATCCCGCTGGCACCCTCCCCGTTACTGGACCAGTGTGATGGACTGGCCCTTGGTGACTGTATACCTACCTCCTCCCTGCAAGATGAGAGGGTGTGTTCTGAATGTGTCACCTGAAACGTCCATTTAAAGCAGTGGCATTCTGTCTGGCAGGAGCACCTTTAACATATGTCCATTCCTCTCCTTTCTGGAATGCTTGGTGTGGTAAGAAAGGCTTTCTTACTGCCAATCACTTTGCCTGTGGGATCTCTGCCAACTTTGCTTCTGGTTGGAATGACTACCGTGTGCTTCACATTATGTATTTCTATGCAAGATGGCTTCCCCAGAGCAATGTTTCCACTTTCTGGATATTTACAGAAGGAATATAGAAATGGAAGGTAAACAGTATCACTGAACCACTGGGGAGGGGGGACACAAATCACGAGTGGATTTTGATGGTGAATATGAGTGAGTAACACAAAACGAGAAAGCCACTGCCAGGTATACCTGGCACCCTTGGTGAGAAGGGTGGCTGTGAGGGAACAGCGTAGTTGACTTTCAGAATTTGAATTCTGAAACACCAGACAGGGTAGAGGTGGCCAAGGCCAGGAGCTAGAGCTGACCGTGAGCCGTGGGGCTAGGAGTGTTTCCAAGCCCCCACCTCCCACAGTGCTCACTCACATCAGGAGACCTGGCCGTGGAGCCTTTAGAGTGGACAGTGAGCCCAAGCAGAAGGGAGCTGTGTCCAGGCTACCTCACCTCTGAGTGACAGGCCACCTCATCACCTCCACCCCAGGGCGCTGACGCCAGCATCTGCAGGAACCAGCGTGAGGACACAAACACCCGGACATGAGAGTGCCAAGGACCAGCAATGCTTATGAGAAGTGGGGTGCAAGGCCTCATTAGCATGAGGGAAGGGTGCCCTGGGGAGAGGAGTTGAAGTCCTTCCCCACCACCTGCAGGAAGGCTGACTGCAGCCACCCCCAGATCCAGAAGGTGCCACCTTGCAGACCAGAAAGCAAGCATTGGAAAGGAAGTAACCAGCTGCTGGGGCCTAACAGCTTTACTGAAGTGACTGTTTGAAGTTCAAAAGCAGCAGTGAACAGACTGACTAGACAGTGATTGCTTACCAGTTTCCTGGGGAAACCCTGAGTATTGCTGGATGTTGCTAAATGCACATCAGTAAAGGCCTGCACTGTAGCCCAGGGCAATCTCAAACTCATGATCCTCCTGCCTCAGCCTCCCGAGTGCTAAGAATCACAGATTTCACTACACTGGAAGATGTCTGTATGAGACCTTCCTTCGCCCCATAAAGTCTTCTCCTTTGGGAAGAATAAGAACCAGAGCATCACCAAAGGGGACCATAGAGAAGGCAACTTATGGGTTTCCAAAGGCTCAACAAAGTTGAAAATTCCAAGAAAAGGAGAGCTGAGGCACAAGACTCGAGAAATGTAAAGTGTTTGTAGAGACTAGAAGACAAGGCAGAGAATGAGCCAAGAGTTGATAGGGAAATGCCCAGGCACAGAAAGAGAGAGAGAGAGAGAGAGAGAGAGAGAGAGAGAGAGAGAGAGAGAGAGAGAGAGAGAGAGAGAAGGCCTACTGGGCATGGCTAGGAGAACAGTGGAGCTGGGCATGGTGGTGCTGCCTGGGATCCCAGCACTTAGATCAGGAGCTCCAGGGCAACTTCAGGTGTGTGAAGAATCTGAGGCCAACCTAGACCCATCTCACTGATCTTGGAAGATAAGCAGGCCTGGGCTCTGCTTGGTACTTGGAGGGGACAACCCTGTATCACAAAAACAGAGAGAGAGAGAGAGAGAGAGAGAGAGAGAGAGAGAGAGAGAGAGAGAGAGAGAGAGATCATTCAGAAGTTTAAAAAGTCGCTTGTTGTGGTCCTCAACAAGGACCTGGATTTGGTCACTAGCACCCACATCAAGGCTCACAATCATCCATAACTCCAGTTCCAGGGCATCTGATGACCTCTTCTAAACTCCACAGGCATGAGGCTTGCACATGGTGCGCATACATATGTACAGGCAAAACACTCATAAATACATAATAAATTTTTGGTGGATAGAAAATGTCTGACTTATCAATTAGGGCTTGGTGGTAAAAACCATAGCCTTTTATTAACCAGCTTCAGCATTCATGAAATTCAAGCCAAACTACAACAGTGCTTCTGTCCCCAGTCATTGCCGGACGAAGTGCCTGGAGACATGGTAATGCCTGTAACCCTTTGTCACCCTCACTGTCACATAAAACCTCTGAGACATAACTCTTGAATCTTCTCAACCACGGTGTCTATCTCCTTCCTTGGGGCTCTGGAAGCATTTTCTGCCCCCAGAGGCAGGACCTGTCTCACAGGCCTCTACCCAGCAGCCTTTCAGTAGACTGTATATATTCAGGTTGCCATAACAAAATACTGTAAACCAGGCGGCTTCTGACCACTGAAAGTGTTCTCAAGCTGTGGAGGCCGAATGTCCAATATCAAAGCAGAATGAGTATTTGGTGAGAGTTGACTCACGACCTGATCACTTCCCCAAAGACTCTTCCCCTAATGCCATCACCTCTGGGGGAGAGGGAAGAGTCTAATGCTTCTCTTTTTTGAGCGTACATCAATGTTCAATCAGTGCCTCATCATGGAATGGTGAAATAAAAGTGGAATATTTGTTGACTTGATTCCAGAACATGACAGGATTCCATTGGTGTACCCAACACCGTGTCAGTCCCTTGTAGACACAGGAGACATGCACGTCTTCATCTCTGCTGATAGACACCCACTTGGCACCCCTTGAGGCACACCTCGCTCTCTCTACCCTTCATCCTGATTCACTTTCCTCCCAGCATGTCCCTCCCGACCTAGATACTTCTGTTAGTGTTTTTGAACACCCATCTTCTCCATTCATGAATAGCCTTGGCGTGTGTAAGGTCTCATTGCATCTATGGCTTTAATCCAGCATTTAGAGCCACACCCTGTGCACTAGAACACTCTGTCAGTGGATTTCTGGGTGACAGGAAACAGTATAGTCCTAGTTCAATGTCATAGTTGTAGGGGGCTGGGACGATGGCCTACTGGATAAGAGCATGTACTACTCTTGCCAGAAGACCCAAATTCAGTTCCCAGCACTCATGTTGAGTGGCTCGCAATCACCTGTAACTGCAGATCCTTGGGATCTGACGCCTTCTTCTGGCTTCCAAGGGAATTGCACTCAAGTACACATACACACCTACACATAGACACACATAATTAAAAATAAATATAAAATCTTCAAAATCACAATTGTACCCTAGAACTTCCTAGAAACAAAGCCAATTCATTGCCACTGAGAAGGGGGGAGTACTATAAAATCTGCCCCTCATGATGTAAGATGATAAAATGATCATCTTAAAGATGATAAAACATTAATTATTATTATTATTCATGAAAGCACACTTACAAGATGTATAATCATTGACCTTGTTCTGAGTGAGGCATCCAAGTGTCTGTAGGCCTCTGGGCATGCTTGGACACTGTTGCTGATCCTGGCTTGTGGATCCAGTTTTGTTGAATTACTTTCCACTCAACATGATGAGGCACTGAGAACTGTGCCATCACTATGTGTTGCTATATAGTAAGTGACATGCATGTGGTGAGTGCCGATCTGCTAGGCTCCTGTTACCTGATGTACCAGGGCTCATCACCAGAAGCCAGAAGCAGATGCCAGTGACAGGAATTCTTTGGAGGGTCCTTTCTGGACTTCTTTGGATGGCCCAGAATCCTTGCCATGCAGGAACCTGTGATGACCTCTTCAACAGCTGCCTGTCTAGGGCACTGGAGGGGCCATCTCAAGATCCACACAGGTTCTTCCTCCAGGCATCAATGCCTCTGGTCTCAAGCTCCAATGTTTGTTTTAATCATGAAAAGCTAAATGCACCCAGAGATCCTAAAAATAGATCCTGAGTATTGTCCAAAACCTGTCCATCTATGAGTTCAAATTTATCAGGTAAATTTCACTGAACTGTGTGTTTTGCAGACTTGACCACTGCCAGGCACCCAAGACAATGCCAAGTTCATCTTCCCCTGTGGTTGTGCTGGTTACTCTTAGTGGCTGACCTGACAAAATCTAGGGTCACCTGGGATATGGGCCTTCAGGCATGTCTGAGAGACTGTTCATGGGGGACTATCTTGGTTACATTAATTGATATGGGAAAAACCCAACCACTGTGGGTGCCACCATCCCCTGGCTGGGATTCTGGACTGTGCAAATGGAGAGAGGGAGCTGAGCAGCAGCTCAGGCATCCATTGCTCTCTCTTCCTGACTGTGGATGTGATGGGACACCAGCTCCTTCAAGCTCCCGCCACTGTTAACATCCCACTTGAGACAGAATAAGCCCTTTTCCCTTAAGTTGCAGTCGTCTGGATGTTGTGTCTTAGCAAAAGGAAAAGACACTGAGGCAGTGATGACTTAGAAAGTCCACCTTTGTGATGTGGACGAGGAGGCAATGCTCCCAGACCAAAGAGCTTTCGTCCCAGCAAACATCTCTTCACAGCAATAGAAACCCTAACTAAGACAGCATGGGATGATGAAATTACAGTTCTGCTCTTCCTTCTTTTTATCTTCCCCTCCCTTGCCTTCATCTCCTCTTCTTCCCTTTTCTCTCCATCCCTCCCCTTCCTCCCCTCTTTTTTCTTCCCCTCATTTCCCCTGGATTCTCCTAGCTGAGTCCTAAAGCCTTTGCTGGGCAGGGACAGAGTCGGCACACTCACAGAACAGCCCAGCATGGAATGGCTGGTCCATCCCGGTGATAAGGATATCCATCCACCTCTGGGTGCCACTAGGGTGGGAGTCAGGCCTGGGTGTGAGGAGATGATATCCCACAGGGAGGACTGTGGAGTGGAGCCAGCATGATGGGGAGATGGGGGTATGGAAACTATTGTACCTATGTCACCCCACCCCTTCTAATCCCTTTTTGAAATAAAGTCCCACTACGTAGCCCTGGCAGCCCTGGAACTCACTATGTAGCCCAGGCTGGCCTCAAACTCATATAGTTTGAGATCCACCTGCCTCTGCCTCCCAAATGCTGTGATTAAAGGCATGTGCCACCACACACAGCTGAAAGTGTTTTCATTCAAGGGGTGGATTCAGTGAGTTAGAATGTTAGCAATAATGAGAGCAAAGTTTCTTGCTGTTGGCCATAAAGGTTGAAAAAAATGAGGTCATAGAACGCTACAATGAGATCCTAGTTAGTGCTGAGCTGGGATACTGAGTGGCCATGTGAGACCTGGCTTCTTCAGTGAGCCGTGGCTGTGAAAGTGTTACAGGGACAGTCAACCAAACCCAAATAGAAAGTGATTGCTCTGGGGTGCCCTGTTAACTTTGGTAATTATGTGGTGATATTGTGAGCATGTAGAGGGAAAGCCTTGCCTGTAGGAAGCACATAGCCTACCACATTTGGGGATGGCCCCATATGCCATATGGAGATAGCCACATGCGCTGGTAACCCAGGGCCCCTGAGAACTGGACAGGAGTTTTAAAAAGACTGGGCATGATAGCTCATGCTTGTGATCCCAGCACTGGGGTAAAAAGGAGTCTGAGAAGTTAAAGGTCATTCTCTATTACATAGTAAGTTATAGGCTAATCTGGGCTACATGAGACTGTATATAAAAAAAAAGTAAAAGGCTTCTGTGGTACTGGGGATTGAACCTAGAACCTTGTGCATGATAGCTCAGCATATGGCCACTGAGATAAATCCCCAAAAAGAGATTCTGAAAGGACGCTGATCCACTGAAGAAAAGCCCTAAAGTCTGTCTTTTTCTTTCTTTCTTTCTTTCTTTCTTTCTTTCTTTCTTTCTTTCTTTCTTTCTTTCTTTCTTTCTTTCTTCTTTCTTTCTTCCTTCCTTCCTTCCTTCCTTCCTTCCTTCCTTCCTTTCTTTCTTTCTTTCTTTCTTTCTTTCTTTCTTTCTTTCTTTCTTTCAAGTCTCTTAAGATGAAACTTAGGGCAAAGCCAGTGGATTCTTCCCTATTTAGAATGAGCAGAACATTGTGTTGCCTTTTAATCAGGTTTTCCTCTTAATGACAAGAAAGCCTCAGAGGACGTAGGAATCACTGAGTGACCACTGCGTTTCCCTGCTGTGCTTCCCCAAAATCAGAACCTCACAATCCTCTGGTTGCATTGGTTGTTAGCTGACCCCTTGTCCCCCAGTTAAACAGGAACATGGCTATTTGGCCAGCTGGCTCAAGATGCTGGCATTTCTTCTCAGTGACCTGCTGCATCTCTCTCTTCATTAACACAAATTAAATTCACTTGAAGTAATTGATCATGTGACCTTGCAAAGGCAAGTGCAATCCAGCTTCCTGAAAAAGTGAGGACCTGCTTGGTGGACCTCTTAGTGGGGTGAGGGATGGGGCACCTCTGCAGCTGCCATACTTCCCCTAAGCAGGTCATGACCTTCCCCTCCCTCGGACATCCAGCTTGTTGTGAGAAGCTTCTGTGTGTGGACAGTGAACACAGAGCTGGCATGAGAGGTGACAGGACACCACTGCCTCTGCAGGGCTCGAGGGGATGAGAGAGGACACTTCAAAAAAAGCTGGCATTCTGTCCTGTGGGTGCTGTGATGCCCCTATGGGGACCGACAGTAGGGCGCTCTCCTACTGCATCCCACAAACTCTACCAGAGCCAAGATGCTACATGTGCCTCAAGGCTGCTGATACACTTAGGGCTGAATCAACATGTGTGGAATGGCTTGGAAAAGCATCTCTACAAAGCCAGTGCTCACCTTCTTCCTCCCCAGCAGCCAAAACACACACACTCCATTTCACAGATGAGTCAGTCCCATGGCACCAGCGAGTGGGATGAGAGCCAGGTCTTCCCATCCCTGAACATGTCAGGCCCACGAGTGCAGGGAGCCCAAGCAAGAGTCGTCTCTTGTGCACAGTGGAAACTAATCTTTGCAGAAATCTCTTCCAGACCTCCTTGTGGAAGCCCTGGGTACAGCCTGGACACAAGAGGGCACTGCAGCCCTGCACATCTGTCTTCACAGAAACCTCTCCTGGGGTTTGCATAGTTCCCTCTTTGCAAGGGTTTCCCTGTGTAAAGCATCACCACCTGTACTGAATCTGACTCCCTGGGGGCCACGGAGAATGGAACCCTGGCTTAGACGAGGCCTTCTGGGGTACCCTCTGTCTGGCAGACATCGGATTTAATGTTAGACACTCGAAGATGAAACACAGAGGGAGACCCTGCCTTCAGGGAGCCCAGAGTCTAGGATAGGAAAAATTGGGGGACCCTTAAAGAAGGATGGCTGGCTGCAGGTTACCAATGTGTCCCTAGAGACTCAGCTCAGGTCAGGTTCTCTCTCCCTCGTGGTGGGGCTTTGAGGACCTGTGAACAGTTCAGAAGAAGAAGGGAGAAGGTACAGTGTGGCACAGTCTGAGGAAAATCTGCAAGCCCTGGTTTTAACTGTCAACTTTACGTAAAGTAGAATCATGTTGAAGAAGAGTCTCCGTGGGGGATTGTCTAGACCAGGTTTAACTGTGAGCACATCTGTGAGGGGTTTTCTTAACTGGGTTAATTGTGGTAGGAAGACCACCCTGAATGTGGGCAGTGCCATTTCATGGGCTAGACCCTGGACTGAATAAAAAGGAGAACACATGAGCTAGGTACAAGCATGCATGCAATTTTTCTCTCTACTCTCAACCATGCATGTGACCAGGTGCCTTACGATCCTGCTGCCTTGACTTCCCTGTAATGAGGGACAGGACTCTGGAACTGTCACTCAAATAATCCCTTTCTTCTTTAAGGTGCTCTTGCCAGGGTATTATTATTATTAAGAGATTTTCTCTTCATTTTACATACCAACCCCAGATTCCCCTCTCCTCCCTCCCCCCCCCAGCCTTCCCTCCCAACCCATCCCCATTCCCACCTCCTCCAAGGCAAGGTCTCCCATGGGGAGTCAGCAGAGCCTGAAACATTCAGTTAAGGCAGGTCCAAGCCCCTCCTCCCCGCACCCAGGCTGTGCAAAGTGTCCCACCATAGGCTCTAGGCTCCAAAAAGCTGGCTCATGCACCAGGGATGAGCCACTGCCTGGGGGCCCCCCTAAATAGTTCAAGCTAAATAACTGTCTCGCCTATCCAGAGGGCCTAGTCCAGTACCATGGGGGCTCCTCAGCTATTGGTCCACAGTTCATGCATTTCCACTAGTTTGGCTAGTTGTCTCTGTACGTTTTCCCATCATGACCTCAATGTCCCTTTCTCATAGAATCCCTCCTCTCTCTCTCATCGATTGGACTCCTGGAGCTCGGCCTGGTGCCTGCTTGCCAGGGTATTTTTATCACAGCACCAAGAAACAAAGCTGAGACGATGCTGTGAGCATCTGAGAAGGGACTGGTCAGTGGCAGGCAAGACAGGAGGGAGAGAGGCAGCAGGAGGAAGGTGGCGTGGGCAGGGATGCCATGTGACAGCGAAGGGATGAGAGGGAGGCGTATGCAAGCCAGGAAGTGCTGGCCAGCCGGAGACCCGCAGTTTCATGCCACCGACTTTGTAGGGTTGCAGCCAAGTTTAGCTTTTAATTTTTAAATTCCATTTTGACATGTTTATTTTGTGTTGGAGGTGTGGGGTGTGGCAGGATGCAGGATAACTTGCAGGAATGGTCCTTTGCTTCTACCGTTTGACTTCTGGGGAATGGACTTGTCTTAAGATTGGCAGCGGGTACCTTCGCCTGCTAAGCCATCTTGTTGGTCCTGTGGTCAAATTGTTTATGATCTGAGAGTCAGAGCAGAGTCTGTTGTTGGTACTGCCGGTGGTGGCGGTTGTGATGGCAGTGACCGTGACATGGCCGCTGCCATCGTGTCCCTGATGGTTTTGATGGTGTGTTCATGAGAAGGATGCTGGTGTTGCTGATGCTGCTGTACTAATGATGCTGTTGTCTCTGTCGCCACACCTGACTCAGTATCCCAGAGGCAGCCCTTTGGTCACTCACACATGTTGCCCACAGTGAGGGAAGCCATTTATAGCCATCGTGTGGGTGCAGGGAGTTGAACCCAGGTGCTCTGGATGAACAGCAAGTGCTCTTAACCACTGAACCATCTCTTCAGCCCTCAGACCAAAGTTTCTGACAAACAAAGATTTGTGTGGACACAGAATTCTTATTTTCTGTGTGGATGGGCAGTCTCCATGGTCAGTGGAACTGGATGTGGAAAACCTGGTCTAAGATGGACTCTACTAGGCAGGGCAGGATGCATGACACGCCTTCATGCCAAGGACCATGGGGATATTCAGATGCGCAGGTCTCTGTTAGATCACCAGCATGGTTTCAAAACAGAAAAAATAAGATGGGGAAATGTTAGCCTGGCCAGGCAGACCCTTGCCTGCCCTCTGTCTCTGTCTGTCTCTGTCTCTGTCTCTGTCTTTGTCTCTCTGTCTCTCTGTCTCTGTCTCTGTCTCTGTCTCTCTCTCTCTTTCTCTCTCTCTCTCAGACATGCCATGCCATGAGCAGAGATGTGCTATGACAGCAAAGGGTTAGGAGGGAACTGTATGCAAGGCAGAGTGTTGGCCACCACCACCAGGATTCCCACGGGCCACTTGGAGTACAGTCCTGCAGATGCTGTGACCTTGGACTCCAGACTTCCAGGCCGTGTGCACACTCCCTCTAGGCTCTCCCTAGCCATCTGAAATTCCACTCTGACTTGAAGTTTGCTGAAAGGACTTCCTTTAAGGCAGCAACATCTCTAAAAACACGTCCCTGGCTCTGCTGAAGAGGCTGACCCTGAGACCTGTCTCCAGCCCTCAGAATCAGCACCCACCTCTCTGCCTCACCAATCCCTGAAAGTTAAGTGCTGCCAGGGAACTTATGACTATGGCCTGTGGGGAAGGAACCAAGAGCTGTCTTCTTGCTTAGACACTGGCTGTCCGGTTTAACAATTCTGATACCAGAACTGCTCTTATGATCTCTCTGAAGTCAGTGGTCCATCTTACAGCTGGAAATGCCTTTGTACCCGCCATCCCATGTGCCTATCAGTGCAGCTGGAGGTGGGCACGGTTTCCACAACTGTGAAGGTGTTGGCATCCCAACAGAGGGCAATGTAATGATAACCTCAGGCACACAGTGACCTCCTAGAAGGCTTCTCTTGAGGCTCCTGAACCTTTAGCCCTTTGCTGACCCACAAAATGTGCCAATTTCTTGGTGCCACTCCCAGAGCCACCTCTGGCCTGGTGCCTCTTCTTTGGTTTTCCTTGCATAGAGAGGAGCCCCTGGTGGGGACGATGCTGCCTTTGGCTGACTCCTGATCCACACAGGCCTGTCCCACCCACCCTCAGCCCTCACGGGGAGCTGAACCTCCAGACAACTGTAGTGTGCTGTGGAGGAGCTGGTGTTTCCAAGAGAACATCTGTTCTGTCACACTTTAGCAACATGGTTATTAAAGCAAGAGGAAACTAATCACAGTTGTCACTGTGTGTTCAGACCACTCTGCCGCTTCCTCTCTATGGAGCACTCACGTGTGTGCTGTAAAATACTCTACTTGTGTTACACACTGTTGGTTTTGTTTAAATCATTCCTAATCTCTCACTGATGCGATCAAAATGGGGAGGAAGTTGGGAGGGGGAGATTTTAATTGTACAAAAAAAAACTGAAGGATAAACTTAAGGAGCAAGGGGTATACCAACACCAGTGTACAATGTGCACACATGTGCAGTCACACACATCCAGACACACAAGTGCAAACCTGCACACTCACACTGTTGCATATATATACACTTGCATAACCTTACTCTACCTACATTTATAAAAACAGTGATAACTCATTTCTTCCTCTTTTCTCCCCAGTCTTGGTGAGGTTTCCATTTCTTTGTTTGTTTGTTTGTTTCATGTGCACATGTGGTTTGCATGGATGGATGGATGTTTGCATGCATGTAAGCTTACTGAGCTAGGAAGTGCAGCTGAGGGTGAATACTGAGGTCTCCTGTTTCTCTGCAATGAAGTACGGAATCGAAGAGCTGTACTGGCAGCAGGCAGTGTCCGAGCTGCTTGGGCGTAAAAGCCGCCATGGCCCCTACAATTCTGCACCTCCATTTATTCACAGAATATGAATATGAAATAAATGTAATTCTGCTTTGAGGGATCCCTTTAAAGAGTAAATGAGCTGCTACATGCAAAAGATCAGAACAGTGAGTGGCACACAGAACACACACGAGCACATGGCATAACAGGGTCAGTACATGTCATTATTATCGTTATTTCTATGGCCACAAGAAAAGGATGCACAGTCAGAATCTTACAGAGGAGTTTGGAGCAAATATTGAGGACACTGTGGAGGAGAAGGAAGAAGGGACTTCTGGGTGGGAAAAGAGGGTGCAAAGATGTAAAACATACAACCCTGACTGGAAGAGAGAGCCATGTGGCTGGGGCCATGGCCCCAGATCAGGGGTGAGAAGGTCTCATGTCTCACACTTAGGTGTAGACACTATCTGTGAGCTATGGAAACAACCGGAGTCCTAATCAGGAGGGAGCCATGGTTGCAACTATGGAAGTCCTGGGGCATGAGAGAGACAGCAGGTGAGAGGCTGTGACCATGGAGATGGGAGACTTTCAGCAGGCAAAAGAGAGAAGATGTATGGAACGCAGCACGAGGGAGAAAGAGAGCGAGCGTTAGTCACTGCCTTTGTTCCAAGCGTGGTCCACCTGCAGCCATGGGCTGCATGCAACCAAGGGAAGGCAGCTCCACCCAAAATCAGAAACTCACTCAAAACATTACGAACTTGGTGTTCAATGACTTTTTGCACCTAGTGTGTGGTTTGTGGACGTGGACGTCGTGGTTGTCAGTGTCATGTCAGAATGTTGAAAGGGACATGCCTGGGTCATGTGACTTACTCTTTGGGATTTAGTTTTTCAGAGACTGCATATTGTGTATCTCAGGCTGGCCTTGGGGATGGCCTTAAGGTCCTGACTCTGCTGCCTCCATCTCCAGAGTGTGGGGATCACAGCCATATATCACCAGGTTCCATTTACGTGGCGCTGGGAATGGAACCCGTGAGTGCTGGGAAAACACTCTGCCAGCTACACCCCCAGCCCCATTGTCTGCTTGTCCTATTCCCTTTGAGGCAGGGAGAAAAAGCGTATGGTTTAGGATCTTAAGTCACTCCTGTCAAATGCAAGGGATTCGGGGGCCAGGATATCACCTTCCCTGCAACCAAATGTGTTCCTGCCACCGCCGTTGAGACACTCAGCAGGTAGCCCAGACAGGGTCCCAGTGACACACTGTGGGGTGAGGACCTGGGTTTATCCAGCAGAAAAGCACAGCGAACATGAGGAGGAAGGTGGACAGAAAACTTAGAAATGATGCCCATGGGGGTCATTGAGAGGCGTAAGACATGACCAGCCTCCAGGGGCCTGCATTCTCCCACTTGCTGAAGCCATCTGTCCTGAGTCAAGGACCGATCAGATGTGAGAGTAAAGAACTCAGGGGTCACCCACACTGGATGTGTGGTCTGAGTGTCTCACCTGTCATAACTGGTTCATCCAAATGAGCACTGTCCTCTCAGGAAGATGAACTCACATTCCCACTAGGAGGTTTTAGAATTCCACTGAACCCGTCATCCTGCCCCAGGCTCAGGGGAATGCACAGCCCCTCCCCTTGAGCATGCTTAATGATTGACAAGGTTCCCTGTGCAGCCTGCCACAGCACTGTCGTTACCAAAGGCAGACAGGATCTTGCATGGCATCTAGGCATGTGACAAAAAGTTGTGAAGAGTCTCACCATAGTCACTAAGGTGACTTGGCCATGAGCATCATTTCCTGAGGAATACACACCACCAGTGCATCAGCTGTTCATTCATTTAACCAGACACTGTCAATTGGTGATGTACTATGGAGTTCCTGCACAGTTTTCCATGTGGAGTACCAAGTTGATAAGTTGAAGTAGGCTTTGTGGGCTCTCACTTGTAATCCTATTACTTGGGAGGCTATAAATTTAAGACCAGTCTGGGCTACAGGGAGATTCTATCTTGATGAAGATGATGGTGATGATGTGGATAATGATGATGAAGAGGAGAAGGTGGAGGATGATAATGATGATATACTAGATTGCTAAGTTCCGATATTAACTGATGACACAAGACATAAATATACCATTGGGAATCAAATTTAGATGAAATTGTTTTGATTGAAAACCACCACTGAACTAGAACCACAACATGGCAGGCCAGATACAAGCTATTACTGTCCAACAGTCAGGATGGTACCAGGACCTTTGAGAAGAGAGTCAGGAAAAGCCTACTGAAGAGGCCAGAGGCCCTGGTCTCGATTCCAGACCCAGCTCTTTAGAGAACAAATCAGTGTGTGTGCATTAAACCATTTTCTTGTAGGTTTGCCTCTTTTCACAAAACTAAAACCTAAGTTCCTGCCATCACACTCAGAACTCTGTATAACCCCTAAACATGTCCCTGGGGGCTGACAGATGGTGTGCACCTGAAATCCTAGCATGTGGGAGGTAGAGGCAGGAAGGTCAACATTCCAAAGTCATCCTCAGCTACATAGTGAGTTCAAGGCCAGCCTGGGCTACATAAGACCCTTTCTCAGTAAACAATGAATTAAATTTAAGTTTTCAAATGTCCACCAGGGTAACATGATGATGCTGTGGTGACTCATAGGTCTGGAAGCTTTTGTAAATCAGACACCTGGAGGAAGGGGTTGAAATCCAGAAGTCTGCCAAGGCACCTTTTAAAAAAAAAAAAGATTATTATTGTTTCAATTATTGGGAAGCTTTCTCTTCCTCAAATGCCTGTCATGTGCCCAAGACTCACACACAATTTCTGCCACAAGTGACTACATGCCCCGAGAACAAGTCAGCTCGGTGTAGCTTCTTCGTCACCCATGAGTGTGTAAACCAGTCTACCCACCTCCACGGCCCTCATTGAGCAGTGCCGTTCAGTCTCTGCCTGCAAAACAGAATCGCTTTCAAGTTCCCTGGACAGAAAATTGGATTGAAGCAAAACTAAACGCCGTGGGGCCCAGGCAGAAGGGGTTGGGTAGGGGGTGGGGATGGGACTAAATCCTGGGTTTGATGTCACCGATAACAAGGCTTCAAAATCAGACAGCAACAAAACCCTTCTGTAGTGTTGACTGGGAAATACTGACTTAGGAACAAATATTTTAATTATCTGCTGTCGTTCGGGTAGCCCGCTCGCTGCCTGTTTGTTAGGATGATCATATCACCTGGGTGTGTATACACTTTCTGCACCAGCCATACATGATTCATGAGCTGGTAAATAAAGAGATCTGGAGTCTGTGCGCAGCAGGGCCCTTGCCAATTATCTCCGCCAGCCAGAACCTGCCTCCCTCGCCTGTGTGCAGCTGATCTTTGAAAGCATTCATCAGCGCAGGCAGCGTGCGTGGGGTCGCCTGGGACGTAAGAGTCTCTATTGTTTACACACTGGGAGGCTGGCAGCGGTGGGCGTTCGGTGTCAGAGCATCTTCCCGGGATGCAGACGGGAGTGAGCGAGGAAGATGAATGCCGTCTCCATGGATGTAGTTATTCCGATGGCTTTTCCCTTACAGTCCTGTGTCCTTCTTAGTCACATCATTTTCCACCTGTGACTGTCACCTCTCCATCCTGCCAGACAGGTGCAGACTCGTGCTCCAGACCAAATGGGGCTGCAAGGCGGTAACGCAACTGAATTTCTCTTTAGATGGAATCCAAATGTGTGACCCTGTGTCCACCGGCCACTTTAATCCACCATAGTGTGGTGGCCATAAACCCATCTGCATATTTCCCCTTTCGGGAGCAGTATTAATTTGGAAGTCAGATATTTAACTTTCATTAAAATAGACTGTCACTAACTAAAGATTTTAAAAGGTCAATTTTTTTATTCTCTTCATAAACAATGCTTAGCAAATACAATTCATCTCCTGATATTGGTGACAAGCGCTTCTTGTGTTTGTTTGAGCATTTATGTTCCCTGATTTTTGAAGATTTATTTTTATTTCATGTGTGTAAATAAAAATTAATTTGCCAGGCCGTGGTGGCACATGCCTTTAATTCCAGCACTCGGGAGGCAGAGCCAGGCAGATCTCTGTGAGTTCAAGGCCAGCCTGGTCTACAAATAGAGTTCCAGGAAAGGCGCAAAGCTACACAGAGAAACCCTGACTCAAAAAATCAACAAACATTTGGTTATTTGTCCCGGTGCTTTATCCAACCTTGGCTTCAACAATTCTCGCTCATATAAATCCTCTTCTTACTCACTAATTAGACTCCCAGTGCTCCACCAGGGGACCAGCCGTGGATGTCTGCCTTCAGATTCCTCAGTCCTTGGATGGGGTTTATGGCACCACTATTTGGGTGTCTGGCCATCCCATCACCAGAGTAGGTCAGTTCCTGCCGTCTCGCGACCATTGCCAGCAGTCTTTTGAGGGGGTATCTTTGTGGATCTTCGTGGGCCTCCCTAGCTCTCTGCTTCCTCCCCTTCTCACCTTCTCATGTGGTCTTCATTTACCATGACAAATAACCAAATGAATGGAAGCACAGGATCTATGAACCAAAGGCTGAAGGGCCCCCAACTGGATCAGGCCACCTGAACGGGTGAGACAGTCATTTGGCTTGATCTGTTTGGGAGGCAGCTGTGCATTGGTGCCAGGTCCTGGGCTCGTTGCATGAGTTGACTGTTTGAATCCTGGGACTTATGCAGGGACACTTGGCTCGGTCTGGGAGGGGGGAATGGACCTACCTGGACTGAGTCTACCAGGTCAACCCCGGTCCTCGGGGGAGACCTTGATCTGGAGGAGGTGGGAATGGGGGGTGGGCCGGGGGGAGGGGTGGGCGAGAGGGGGAGAACAGGGGATTCTGTGGCTATTATGTTGAACTGAATGGTGTTATAAAATAATAATAATAATAATAATTAAAAAAAAATCAACAAACAAACAAACAAAAAAAAAAAAAGATTTTTTTTTTAATTTTACATGTTCTGCCCACACAAATGTGAATGTGCATGCAGTGCCCTCAGAGACTAGAAGAGGGAGTCAGATCCCCTGAAACTGAAGTTACAGATGGTCGTGAGCCACCATGTGGGTGCTGGGACTTGAACCAGGATCCTCTGGAAGAGCAGCCAGTGCTCTTAACCCTGAGCCATCTCTCCTGTCCCACCTGTGTATTGCTCCAAGGTGCACCCGCCATAGGGCAGGCTGTTGTTAAAGACGTCTGAAAGAACCTTAGATGCATGCTCACATGAGTTTAGGAAGGTAGGCATGAGAGTGTGTACACATAGAACCAAATAGTAAAGAGCTGGCCTCATTGACAGAGGAACTTGTAATGAAATACAGCTGTATGTTTTCACACATCCTCAGACTGGGTGAATATATATATATATATATATATATATATATATATATATATATATATATATATATATTATATGTACACACACACACACACACACACACACACACACACGTGCGCGCACACACACGGTAGCAGAAGGGTGGGCTAAGGGAGAGCAGAGTGTAGTCCTGCTTTCCCCATCTGCTTCCATCCTCCACTGTCCTCTCCATTCAGCTGAGTGTGGAGCCTCCTTTTTCTTCTTTATCTTGTCTATGTGTGTATGTGGGAATGGTGTGTATGTATGTATATATGTATATGGGGGGGGTAAATGGTGTGTGTGTGTGTGTGTGTGTGTGTGTGTGAATGGTGTGCATGTATGTATATATGTATATGGGGGGGTAAATGGTGTGTGTGTGTGTGTGTGTGTGTGTGTGTGTGTGTGTGGTATGTGTGTATGTGAATGGTGTGTATGTATGTGGGGGGGTCTGAATGGTGTGTGTGTGTGTGTGTGTGTGTGTATGGTATGTATGTATGTGAATGGTGTGTATGTATGTGGGGGGGTCTGAATGGTGTGTGTGTGTGTGTATGTGTGTGTGTGTGTGTGTGTGTGTGTGTGTGTGTGTGTGTATACATGCACTGTGTGTCCTATAGAGAGAGGCCCATTTTTGACATCAAATACCCTCCTCTGTTCACTTATATATTGAGGCAGGGTCTCTCACTTGAACCAGAAACTGCTAATTCAGCTCATTTAGCTAGCCAGCCTCCTCCAAGGACCGCCTGTCTCTGCCTTCTGAGTGCTGGGATTACAGGTGGGCTGCCACACCTGCCCTGGCATTGACATGGATGCCAGGGAGCACTTCCACTGCTGAGCCGTCTCCCCAGACTCTGAGGCTTCTTCTCTCCCCACAGCATGCTCCCCATTGCTGTTGCCAGCTTGTATTTCAGAGAGAGATTCCCACCATGGATCTGTTAGCGGTCAGCCAGATAGGCCTGCTACCCAGAGGTCTGTGATGCTGAGCAGATACCCATAGAGCACACAACATGGAACCTGCTGCAGAGCACACCATTGGCTGCTGTAACTTCATCCAAAGCCGTCACTGCTCCTGCGGTAGAAACCCAGATGGGAGCTGTCTGGGAATCAAAACATCTAGCACGGAGCCAAAGCTCGCCCTGGGTCTCCTGACCACTCTCTGCTCACAGGTGCCGATGTTTGGCTCTCTGCACCATGAACTTCTGGTGACCACGCTCACTGGTCAGAATTCTGGCTGCCTTTAAATGTAAAGAAAGATGGTTCGGGTTTTAGGCTCAGGAATCTGCACAAGCAACAGCCAGCCCTTGAGCAGGCAGGGTGACAAAATGTCAAAAGCCTTCTCCTCTGTAAAGCTCGTCTTAGTGACGGCTAAGGGAGCCTGGGGCAAGGTGCGCCGCTCAGAAAAAGAGGGGAGAATACAGAGCGATTTTAAACTTCAGCCTGTGTTCACCGCTTCTGCCCTACTGTCACCAAAATGCCTGGCCAGAGCAACTTAAGGGAAGAGAGATTTGTCTTAGCTCACAGTTACAGAGGGATTCAGCCCAGCACAGCCAAGAAGGTAGTGTGTGGCAGAGGGAGCATGTTCACATGGTGACCAACCAGGAAATAGAGAGTGTGGCTAGAAGCCAGGGTAGACTAAGCCATCAAAGACCACCCTCTGATGACCACTTCCGTCAGAAAGGCTCCATCGCTTGCCTATATAGAGCCAGCAGCTGGGCACAAGCCTGTGGGGAGCATTCACATCCAAAACGGAACACACCCTGTGTGCCTCATCAGTAATAACACTCTAATTGTGGGAGGTGGGCTTAGCGTGTGATAGAGACTCCCCCCAAAATCTTATGCGTGTCCCCCATGTTTTTAACATGTTCCTTCATCTCTTAGGGAGAAATCTTGGGGAGACAACAACACAGATCTGGTCAAAAGGCCAATTTATGACTCTTCTACTTGGTCTTTGCTTCTTAGGAGGAACTCATTTTGATTTGGGCGTTTTCCTAAATTACCCATCAACTTTCAGAAACCTACCATGGTGATTTGAATGAGAAATGCCCCGGATTATCTCCGGCGTTTGAACACATGGTGCCCAGTAGGTGGGGCTGTCTAGGGAGGTTTAGAAGGTACAGCTTTGCTGGAGGAAGTCGTCATGTTACTGTAGCAGGATTTGGGAGTTTACCGCACCACTGGACTAGCAGTGTGCACGCCCTGCTTCCTGCTCGTGGCTTCTGATGTGAGCGCTCAGCTTCCTGCTCCCGCCGCCATGCCTGATGCTTGTGGCTGTGCTTTTCCAGCAGGATGGACTCTCCTCCCTCTGGAACCATACACCCAAATAAACCCTTTCTTCTGTAAGTGACCTTGGTCATGGTGCTTTTACCACAGCAAAAGAAATATGACTAATGTACCTACTCACCACAGAGATCTGGAAGCCAGCGGGTATTGCCATAATTTGTGGACAGCAGAAAGTGAAACCCACTGATCTTTCTGTGGGGAAATATGATGGCACTGGGGTCACAGGTGGCCCACAGGGTTAGGGCACCGCCTACTCTTGGAGGAGCTGACCTCAGGTCATGTCATAACTTAGATAAGCAGTGCCCTCAAAAAGGCTCGTGTGTTAAAAGCTTAGCTGCCTGCTGGTGAGCTTCTGAGAGGCGATTGGCCTGCGAGGGCTCTGACCTCAACAGTGGTTACCTACTAATGGGTTCACAGCTGAATGAACTCTGTGGAGGGAGCATCTGCTTGGAAGAAGAAGGTCACTTGGAGGGGGTCCCTTGAAGACCCTGTCCCTGGCCTCACTATCACGCCCCTTCTCCTGCTTCCTCGCCTCCTTTTTGCCTCTTTGTCCCTCTCTCTTCCCTTCCCTCCCTCTCTTCCCTTCCCTTCCTCTCTTCCCTTCCCTCCCTCTCTTCCCTTCCCTCCCTCTCCCTCTTTTCTCCTCCCTCCCTCTCCCTCTCTTCCCCTCCCTCCCTCTCCCTCTCTTCTCCTCCCTCCCTCTCCCTCTCCCTTATCTACCAGGAGGTAGCCAATCTGTTCCACCACACACTCCCCACTGAGGCCTTAGCATGACCCAGAAACAATGAAACCAAGAAGCCCTGGACTGAAACCACCACCCAGCATAAGCCCTTCCTCCCCTGAGCTGTCCCCTCCCCTCCGTGTTGTTACAGCGATAAAACATGATAAGCATGGGTCAGGACTCTGCATGGGTCAGGACACTGCATGGGTCAGGACTCTGCATGGGTCAGGACTCTGCATGGGTCAGGACTCCTCTGCATGGGTTGGGGGGACAACATTGTATTCTGTGGAGACAGGAGGGTCCTTTGCGTCTTCTTTAGTATAGTTTCACTTGTAGCAGACGTGACCAGTCTAAGAAGTTTGCTCTGGGAAAGTCGTAATGATGATGGCCCAGCTGAAACATGGCTCTCAGACCTGTGAAGGAAGACGTGACTGGTGGCACTTAGTGAGAACCAGAGTAACCTGAATTATTAAAAGCAGGGCACAGAGAATGGTCTCAAGAGACCTTTTATCAGCCTAACTTAAAGTTTCTGCCTTGATATGTCATGGCCAAGTCAGCACTTGGCAGGCCGTTCCTTAGCCCTTAATTTGTTCAGCAGGCATTACACATGCATTGCCCACTGCCCTTCTGGGGTGGGGAGTGGAAGGAGGCATAGAATTGTGCCGGGTGGGCGCGGGGGAGACGCCGTACGTGTCTTTCTGGCTGGGTGGGGTAGAAGTAGCCTGACTTTTGAAAGTTGCAGCTCAGCCAGGGTATTTACTATCCCCTGCCGGCAGCACCTGTGAGCACAAGAGAAATACCTGCAACCACAGGACAAAGACCTGACTCCCAGGGGGCCTTAAATTAGCAATTGTGCAATTAAAACAGGACTGAGAGCAGACATGAAGACTGTGCAAGGCACGTGGCCTTGAGGTGTGCTGTGTGATGCTACAGAAGGCACATTTTTCCTGTTGGTTTTCAGAGATACAGCCTATTTCTATTAAGCACAGTCACGGCGGTATGACAGACCACTTGAATTTATTTCTCTTGTCTGTCTAGGGGAAATTTTGTATCCTTTGACCAGCATTTTCTCCCTGGCCACCAACATTCTACTCCCTCTAAGCATCTCCGGTGGCTTCAGTGTCTTGACTAGCGTGGACAAGCTTTGGTGATACAGGAGTAAAAGTATCTTTTCAGCTTTCTGACTTCATTTCCTTGGGGTAAACACCCAGTAGTAGGAGACCTGAGCCAGCTGACAGTTCAGTTTTCTTTGTAAGTTTTGACACACTTTCATGCTGTTTTCCACAATCACTGTACTATCTCACCAACAATGTACAAGAACTCCTTCTCCACATCCTCACCAGCATGCTATCACTTGTCTCTTGGATAGCACCCTTCTAAAAGGTGTAGGATGGTGTCTCATTGTGGTTTTAATTAGATATCCACAATCAATGATTTTTTAATAGTTTTTCATATACTTGTTGGCTATCTTCTCGTCTTTTTTTCAAGAAATGTTTATGTAGGGACTCAAGAGATAGCTCAGCAGTTAAGAGCACCCACTGTGCTTCCATAGGACCTGAGGTCAGTTCCCAACACCTATTGTCTGGCTGCTCACACCCTGCTGTAACTCCAGCTCCAGGGAATTCAGTATCTTCTTCTGACTCTGCTAGCACCCACACCCACATACACATAAGGATAAAACTAAACCTTAAGAAAGAAAGACCTATTCAGATGCTTGGAGAGTTGTTTTTTTAATGTTTTTAACATATCTGTGTGATGTGTGCTTATGTGTGCATGCACATGTGAAGGTCAGAGGTCAATGTTGGGTAACTGTCTTGATCGATTTTCACCTTAATTTGTTTAAACAAGGTATCTCATAGAACCTGGAGCTCACCAATTAGCTAGACTGCAAGCCTCCAGGATGCTCCTGCATCCAGTTCCACATGCTGGGATTACAGGCTCTGCCACCACACCCAGCTTTTACATGAGTCTTGGGGATCCAACTCAGGTCCACAGGCTTGCCCAACCAACACTTTGCCTGACGAGCATCTCCTCAGCCCCACCCTGGGTTTTTCCACTGTAAGTTTTATGGCAATCAGAAAAGGATATGCAGAAAAGTTCAAACCCATCCACTGTCATACTTTCTAAGCAGGCAGGACAAGTCTGGTTTGCTATTAAGATTCAGTGACATTTATGGGCATACATATGAGCATTTTTGTGTCTATATGTTTAAAATATTGGGGCTGCAGAGATGACTCAGTGGTGAAGAGCACTTGCTGCCCTTCCAGAAGACACAGGTTTGATTCCCAGCACCCACGTGGAGGCTCACAATTGTCTGTAACTCCAGTTCCAGAGGACCCAACGCCCTCTTCTGGTCCCTGAGAGCATTGCAGGCACTTGGTGCAAAGGTATACATGCAACCAAAACACCATACATACACAGGAAAATAAAATTAACTTTAAAATATACATAAAATAAGACAGGTGTGGTGGTGCATACCCCGGCACTCAGGAGGCAGAGGCAGGCGGACTTTTGTAATTCCAGGACCAGCCTGGTCTACAAAGTTAGTTCCAGGACAACCAGGACTACATAGTGAGACCTAGTCTCAAAATACATATGTAATAATAAAGCTTTTAAAGTGTGTTAGTATTTCCTAACATAGTTATGAAAGAAGATATAAAGCTCTTCTAGGTCTAGGTCTTTCATGGAATTTTCATGTTTGGGGGTGGATAATTGCATATAATATATTCAACAGTGAAAGTGTAAAACCCAGTGTGAAGCTCCACAGACTCGTGTGGAACTGCTGCACTAAGGTACAGAAGTCCGTTGAGTTGTACAGATTTCGGGTCTGGTTCATTTTGCGTGTGATTTTTTTTTCATTTGCGATGTTTTTATAATAAAAGTTTTTCAAAAATGCTTCTATGTAAATGTGGCTACATATATACAGACACACACTAGGACATTCTAGAAGGGTTTAGGGCTCTTTCTGGGAGGAGGGGATGAAGTGGGTCCCTTAGCTGTCACTTAGTCCCTTTCTTTACTATTTGAATTTTTGTTTCAAGACATACATTACGTCGCTGTATTAGAAAATGAAAATTCATCCAAGCTCTGTGCCTTCCTCGCTGCGTGAATGAGACAAAAGACTTAAAGCTGGCTCTGCCACTGTTTTCTTGTCTGTAAACTGTTTGAAGCGTCTCCGCAGAAGGGCTGTGAAGATTGAACTTGAAATGATTCATAGGAGAGAGTTACCAGGATGCCTTTTACATGGTAGCCACTGAATAAGTAATAATTGTTTACATTATTAATAAGAGTGTGGGGCATGCTCTGTTTGCAAATTTATTCACCTCAAAATGTGCATGGCAAACAGCTGTAGGCTCTTTATCTCTCGATGACTGCTCGGCTCTCTGCACAGGCTCCCGGGGAAGGGCTGACAGAAGAGGCACTCTCAGTATAAGCCTCCATACTTTAACCCCGCAGCCAGTGCTTACCTGCCCATCCGGGTGCACAGACAGATGTTCCGTGGTGTCTCCCCTCTAGGTAGGGAGTGCCGGAGTCATCGAATAAAAGGACTGGCTCCCTAGCACATGTGAGTTTCAGGCAAACAATAAATCATTTTTGTCAGTATACCCTAAGTACCACAGGGATGTGAAAAAGTTTTCATTGCTTCTGGGAAATTCACTGTAACCAGCTGCCTGATTTTTTTTTTTTCCTGACCGGCCTGTCTCTGGATGGATAAGCAAGGGTCATAGCATGGGGAAAGGGACAAGAGTTGCAGAACAGTCACTATAGAAATCAGTATGGAGGTTCCAGGACTGTATGATCAGCTGTACCACTCCTTGAAGAAGGAATCGAAGTCAGGAAACTCCACATGTACCTTGTCACGGCTTTGTTCACAGTGGCTGAGCCGGCCAAGGTGCCCCCCCCCCCACTGGTGACCGATAAGAAGAATGCAGCACATACATGGGAGGGAAGTATTACTCAGCCATTAAGAAGAATGAGAATCCATCATTTTTACAAAAGTGGGTGGCCCTGAGAGCATCATGTTAAGCTCCATAAGCCAGAATCAGAAAGGCAAATAATGTACATTTTCTCTCATATCCAAAATCTAGGTTTTATTTATTTATCTTTTATTTATTATTTGACAATTTTAAATTTGTATGCAACATGTCTTATATGCATATCCATCCCCAACTCCCCTCCCATTTCTCCAAGATGTCCCCAACACACACCCCTCCCACCTGCTAGATTGTTTCCATCTTTAATTATGTGCATGTGTGTATCTATGTGGGGGTTTGCACACGTGAGTACAGGTTCCTCAGAGGCCAGAGGCATCGGATCGCCCTGGAGCTAGAGTGGCAAGCCATTGTGAACTGCCCATCGTGGGTACCAGAAACCAAGCTCAGGCCCTCGGCAAGAGCAGTATACACTCTTAACTACCAAGCCATCTCTCCAGCCATATCTCTAGATATTTTTTAAGACAAAAAAAGTAGAGAAGACTATAATGGAAGAGAAAAGGAACCTGAGGGGAAAACAGTAAGAGAGGACAAGTGAGGTAAACATGATGATATACCTAAGTGTAGGGTTGTCACGGTGAAAGCCACTAGTTTGTGTAATGAATATGTGCTTTAAAAGGGAGGTATTGAGCTTCCTGGACCTTTGCTGTGTGCACTGAGTGGTGTCTGGGTCAGTCCCAGGGAAGTCAGTCTCTACTCTGCTGTGACCTCAGTCTGTGACTCTAGCCCAGCAGCACACTCCAGCACACTCTGGCTGAGCCTGCCTCACTCTGCCTATCAACACAGAGCATCCTTCTTGGGCCGGAATGGGCAGTCCACTCTCCAGATCTTGCATGAGGTCTGTAAGCCATGCTGGGACCCATGGCAGATCCTTGGCCCTCATCTTAGCCATTTATCACATGGACCCTGGAAGTAGGCAGGAAGTTCTGACACTGACCCTATGGATGCAAAGCCTCAGCATTGTTGTTCCTAAATATGCATTCTGTAACATTGATATCTCACACACACAGTTCCACGCACCCCAGAGTCACCAGCCAAGTGCAGATGGCCACCCTGGCCGTGCTGCCCTCCATATCTCACTCACCTCGAGCTTGTTTTTTCTCCTTTTGTCCCTACCCCAGCCCCAAGGGCGGTGTCTCCTTAGTGCTCCATCTCACTCTTTCCGCATTACTCCGAGAATGTATTTAGAGATTGAAAATGGCAGCCCTGGATGGAAGAAACACTTGTCCATCATGGATCTGTGTCCTAATGCTGCAGATAAGGGATGAGAACCACTGTGTCCATAATGTGCAAGGCCTGACATCACGGCCTGTACCATAGTACCCTGTAAGAGAAGACGAGTGAGGGACCAGCCCTGTGGTCATGGGAGGGTGCTCTTTCACTAAGCAGTGAAAGGCTTTCCAGCAGAGAAGGGAAAGAGGAGCCATGCTGAGATCTGGGGCCTGGAAGAGCAAGTGGCCCCTGGGGGCACCTCAGCCTCCCTCAGACCCTGCAGCAGGCACATCTGGCAGACCCAAGCATGCAGAGAGCTACAGAGGCAAGAGGGTGTTGGGAGAGGTCCCCAGCCTAGCAGCTAAACATACATCCACCCAACAAACAGTCTTTTCTTCCTGGACCTGCTATTGCTGAAGGCCGCAGTGGACCTATGGGTGGCCGGGCAGGGGCTGTTGTCCCGGGAGCTTCCTCCTAACTCCTGAGACCCAAACATCCCTGAAGCTGGGAAGGCTCCCATTGAAGAGGTTCAGTGAACAGATTCACATATTCAAAAACCACTCCCCACATACTGAGGAGTTTGCAAAAGCGTCACAGGAGGTCAGAGGCTAGAGACTATGGTGGCTTCTTTCCAGGGTTCTGGTGACCCTCTTTTTTTTCAAGCTTGAAACTTGAGTAATGTATACTGAGTCCAGAAAAGTGTTGTGGGGCTGCTGCTCAAGAGTGAAAATGGGGTTATGGGGCTTTAATCCAAGCACAGTACTTTGTAAAATGGCAGTTCGTGCCATGTGGTGATCTGGAAAGCTGTACAGGAGTGACTGGTGCTGTCTGTCAGAATCGGAGACCTGTCTGTCTTGTTCAAAGAATTGGAGAAGCACACAGAAAAAGAAGTAGCCAGGGGCTTTCTTCAGAAGCCAATAAGCAAAGTATAGATTGAATACCCTTCAAGAGGACACCATCAAAAAATCTATTTGTTTTTCATTTTCTTTTTTTTTTTTTTCTTTTTTTTTCGAGACAGGGTTTCTCTGTGTAGCTTTGCGCCTTTCCTGGGACTCACTTGGTAGCTCAGGCTGGCCTCGAACTCACAGAGATCCGCCTGCCTCTGCCTCCCAAGTGCTGGGATTAAAGGTGTGCGCCACCACCGCCCGGCCTGTTTTTCATTTTCAATTCTCATGTGTGTTTGCATACTAGCATACATGTGTTTGTATATGAGTGTGGGTACACATGCATTTGTGTGTGCACATGCATGTAGGGGCCTGAGGTTGATGTCAAGAATCATCCTCAGTGGCTTTTCCTCCATATTCACTGAGGCAGACACTCTCAATCAAACCCAGAGCATGCCAGTCTTGCTCATCTCACTAGTCAGCCTGTTCTGGGGATCCTCTATACCTGCCTTCTGAGCCTGGAATTGGCAGGTGGGATGCCAAGCCCACCAGCCCTTCATGTGGGCTCAGGTCCTCATTTTTGTGTGGTGAAAGCATCTCCCTCGCTTGTCAAATGCCCAGCTGTAGCCATCATCTGTACCATCAACAGGGATCCTGGTAATTAACCTGGATGCGATATTAGAGAGCCACGTCTCTTCTGGCTCCATTATCCTCTAGACGCAGACAGTCCACATGTCATAAAGAAAGCGTATTTTCTCCTTTTGTTCTACACTAATGACCTCGTTTGTTTGTTTTTCCTCTTGTGGTCTCTCTGCTCTCCGGACCCAGGCCCTGGTGTACCCACTGTGACTGTGCACAATACCACGGATAAGCGAAGTAAGTGCCGCTCCTCTGAAATCTTTCTGAACTCAGGAGAGTCGAAGCCAAGGTTCATGAGATAATCCAACCCCACCCCACCCCCAGCTCCAGGACCTGAAGACGAATCAGGCCCTGTAGGTCCAATGGGGCCCTCTAGCAGCCACTGCTGGTGGTAAATAAAGTGGTCATGAGGACCAAAGTGACCCAGCTGAGGGTCCATGGTGTCCCTGAAAATGTCTAGGATCCACCACAGCCTATGAGTGCTGAGGTTGGGTGGCCATTCCCCAGATAACCCAGGTCGTGGATGAAATCTTCTGGTTGTAGCCCAAGACTGGCTGGATTTGAACAGCAGTCCATAGAGGGTTTCATTCTTGCCTCCTCTAAGGCTCCATGGATACTCAGAGGTTCATCTGCCTGCAGGTCAGATGGCCATGTCCATGACATGGAGACGCTACACAGCAGTGTGATTAAGACCCCTGGGCTAGAGAGATGGCTCAGCCATCAAAGGTTAAGGCTCACAACCCAAGGGATAAGAGTTGCCTGAGGATTGTTAAGATCTTGGGGAGACCCGGCTGAGGACCATTACAGTGGATATGATACAGGAGAGAGATGCAGCTCAACTCCAAATGCAGCGAGGGCAGCTGGGGGTGGAGGGGAGGAGTAGAGTGGATGGGAGGTCACTGAGAGACGTCAGCAGCAGGGATTCTTGCTGATAGACCTTGTTCTTGCTGTGGTCAAGGGGAGGAGGGGAGAGGCAGAGGTAAGGATAAGGACTTGGTCAGACAGCCAGGGTAATCAGAAGATTCTTGCTAAACTGACCCAGCCGGGGGAATCACTGAGACATGATATGAGCCAAAGACTGGCCAGGGGCCAAGGTCAAGGCCCAGGGAAAAGGACATGGAGGACTCTGACTCAAATGTGGCCAAGGACTAGGTCTGCCAAAGCACAGGACGTTCAGGAACCCCTAAAGGAACTCTAGTTTTCCCTAGACAAAGCCCCGTGCAGACTACCACATGCACTGTATGTTTGGGAAACTGGAATGCTGGATGTGGTGGATGATAAAGCTGGGAAGGAAAGGGACTGTGCTCTTGGCCCCTCCCTTCTACTGTCTCCAAGAAGGCCCATCCCTCTCCTCTGCCACCAACCCTTCCCTCAGATATCACAGTACTGTGCCCTGCCCTAGGAGAACATCAGACTGACAACCAGCTTCTGGTGGAAGCATTTGAACCTGGGCGAAGTAGATTCGGTTAAAGAGACAACCTTTAGAAGCTACCTCAAGTTGTGGTAGGAGCCTGCCTAGTTACTGAGATGTGTGTAGAGATTCAGAATTCCAGCATGAGGAAGAAAATCAGAAATTAACAGGTGACAAGATTCTTTAAAGGCAGAAGTTGGGGCTGGGATGGGGCTCAGTTGATCCAGTGCTCCCCCAGCATGCATGAAGCCCTGGGTTCGCTTCCCAGAACCATGTGGACTGAGTATGGTGACACATACTTGTCACCCCCACACTAGGGAATAGACAGGAGGAGCAGTAATTCAAGGTCATCCTCCACTATAGAGCAAGTTTGAGGCCAAGGGGGTGAGGCCTGCTGAACTCCATGAGACCCTGTCTCAAAGAAAGAGCGAGAAGGAAGAAAGGAAGAAGGGAGGGAGGGAGGGAGGGAGGGAGGGAGGGAGGGAGGGAGGGAAGGAGGGAGGGAAGGAGGTGAGGAAGGGGAGGGAGGGAGGAGAGGAAGGGAAGGGAGGGAGGGGAGGAAGGGAAGGGAGGGAAGGGAGGAAGGGAAGGGAGGGAGGGAAGGAAGGGTGGCCATCAGAGCAAATGGGAACAAATGCTAAGAAGGTGCTTGCCACTTGGACAGTCTGTGCTCCAGCCCTTCAGGAGAGATGGGTTTTTAGAGTAAAGAGGCCTCACTCCCAGGCCTCATCTCCAGCCCGCCTGGGGACTGTTCCTAGAGCCTGGGAGGTCTGAGGCTCTGGGGTCTCAGTCCGTGTCCCCTGAGGAGTCTGGCACAAACTGCTTGAGTATCACCATTCACCACAAACATGCTGCACACTCCAGTGGACACACAGCGGGAAGAAGCATGGCTGTGGACTGCACTACAGCAGCTTCCCACCCAAGTGGCCTCTGTGGTCTTCAGCAGCTTGACCATGCTCTTTAAGAACCTGTTCCTGCTCAAGCCCTACCTGATATCTTCACTTAAAAATCAGGCTGCCACGGCATCTCAACATTGCCTTTCTTAAGAAAGTGTGTGCTGGAGCTGGGCATGGTGGTGCACACCTTTAATCTCAGCACAGGCAGAGGCAGGTGGATCTCTGTGAGTTCAAGGCCAGCTTGGTCTACAGAGTGAGTTCCAGAACAGCCAGACCTACATAATAAAGGTACCTTGTCTCAAAAAAAAAAAATGTAGCCAAATTTGGTTGTGTGCATCTTTAATCCCAGCACTCTGGAGGCAGAGGCAGGCAGATCTGAGTTTGAGGCCAGCCTGGTCCACAGAGTGAGTTCTACAACAGTCAGGGATATGCAGAGAAACCCTGTCTGGAAAAAACGAAGAGGAGGAGGAGGTGGAAGACAGCATATGCTGTTTGTATTTGCTGACACATAAGAGCTCATGGACAGCTTCCTGGTACTCTCTGCAGATTCTCCCTTCTTCCAACCTGGTGTTCTGTTGAGAACAGAGTGAAATGAGTGGCATGGTTTAACATCATGGCTGCAGGCCTACTTCCTGGATGAATCATTGAGCTACTTACCCAAGATGTCCACTTCTACCTGTGTGTGGCATCCTCGGTGTCCATATCCCCTTAGTGTGAGGACACGGTTGTATTGGATTAGAGCCCACCCTAGTGATTTCACCTAAGCATTGATCCTCTTTGCAAGTAAAGCCACCTTCACCGGTACCAGGAGTTACAGCTTCAACATCTGCGGAAATAGGAGGTTGTATGTAGTTCAACCCACACATGACAACTCAGGGTCTTCTCTATGAGGCCCACATTCCTGGATGTTCCTGGATATGAAACCCCCATAATCTTCACCCTACAGGACTCCAGGAAAGAGAGAGTGTGGACAGAGCACGTGGAGTGTCTTTGTGTGGAGGCCCAGAGCCAGCCTATGTCAGTTATGTTGGCTGCAACCCTGTCAGGAGGTGCTCCTGGCACACAGTAGCTCACAGCCATCTGCAACTCCATTTTCAGGGCATTCAGCTCCCTCTTCTGGCCTTCATGGGCACTGCACACATGTGGTGCACAGACATACATACAGATAAAACACTCCTACACATAAATAAATCTTTCTTTTAAAAAAAGAGTTTAAACCAACCTGGGCTATATTAAAAGACCCAGTCAAATAATTGAAATGCAAAGTAGTGGACTATAAGCACCTTCATAGTATTCTTCACGGTATTCTCTTCCCTTCGCCAGGAGGGTCTGCTCCATTTTACTGAGGAATGGGTTGAGGTCTAGTTTGCAAAAAATCCTGCCAGCTAAGACACCATTTCTCCCAGAATCTGACTGTTCAGGAGCAAACAGCTTCAATGGGAAGAAAAGGGAAGGGAGTGTTTAAAGAGAGAGCAGGAGGTCAGGGAGAAGGGAGGGGAGGCTGAGAGAGACCAGCCAGCCAGCCTCAGAAAATGCTCTAGTGAGCTCACACAGCTCTGAGGTGAAAAGTTTATGTCTGAATTTAGTGTGTGGATGTGTCTCTCTCGGGCACACAAAATGCAAATGACTTACAAATAACTGTCAGAGCAGGAGCCCAAAGCCCCGGCCCCCGAGTGCCAGTCAGCTGCCTTCTGCAGCTCCTGGGAGTGTCCACTCTGACAGGGGCAGGCCGGGTCTGCCTGGCAGGAAAAGCTGGGCTATGGGCCCTGGTCAAGTGTCAGAGCCAGCACTGTGTCTACCCTCCAGGTGTCTGTGGGAGTGCGTGAGTCTCTCCCAGTGTGTGGAACTTGTAATCTGACTGCTAGCCTATAACACACCACAGCCCAGCCTACCACCACTTGAAATGACAGCCTTGCATGTAATGCCCTATGCTTGTCTCTTGTCTTTCAAACTAGTAACCTGTGGGTGAGGCCACACATACCTTCCACCCTAGGCACCTGGTAACAGTATCTTGTCCATGCCATGGTCAAAGCCTCTTGGCAATCTCTGCATCAGGTACCAATCTGCAGCACACCATGGATATATGCCTCAGGCAGGCGGCAAAGCCGATGTGTCATGGACCATCCTTAGGGCCCCAGTAGGGTTCAGATTAGTCACTTTCTTCCAGAATTAAAAATCCCCAGAGTGCCAGGTGGTGGTGGCACACGCCTTTAATCCCAGCACTCAGGAGGCAGTGGCAGGTGGATCTCTGTGAGTTCAAGGCCAGCCTGGTCTACAGAGTGAGATCCATGACAGCCAGGGTTACACACAGAGAAGCCTTGTCTCGAAAAACCAGGGGGGGGAAAATCCCTGGTGAGAGAACAAAAGAGACAGTCTCAAACAAAGTGGAAGGTGAGGACCCATACCAAAGGATGTCCTCTGACCTCCATGCATGCACAATGATATGCACATGTCCATACTTACAGATGAGCATACAGAGAGGGGGAGATTTAAAAGCAATAATAAGCCCCTGAAAAAGTTCCAGGAGCAAGGTAAATACACAATGAGGCAACCTAACCCGCAGGTGACAACCTCACTAGCCTGCAGTGGGGTGCCTGCGGAAGCCCACAGAGTGTCACTTAGCAACCAGATGCTCTGTTCTCATCCTCTTGCCTATCCAGACTGGTGTCTTCCAGTCAGACTCCATGAATCCAGCAGCTTTTCAGCATGTGTGATGGGTCATGTAGAGCAGGGCCACCTGGAATACTGTATGCATTTGTGGACTTCTCAGCACAGGTTAGGAGAATGGAGGCATGAACCTTGGATGAATTTAACAAAGTACCCAAGTGGTCGGCTGCATTTCCAGTCAAAAAAGGTGGATCCTCAGAGTGCTTTTTTCCTTTACAGGCTGAGGGAGTATCACCAACCCAAAAATCTAAAACCCAAACACTCCAAAATCTGGAACTTCTTGAATATAAACATGTCAGTATGTGATAGGCTGCAGTCACAGTACAGATCCACTGATAATACCATCTGAAGTTGCCTTCAGGCCAAGGGGTTACCATGTCCATGAAACAGAAAGGAATCTAGTATTCGGACTTGAGTCTCATGCCCAGATAAACCATGGAACATGCGGAGACTCTAACGTCTGAAAGAACAAGAAATCTGAAGTTCCCCCTTGTGCCTGTCCAGCACTCCAGTGAGCAGTTCTCAGGCCACAGCTGCTGACTGCTCAGCCGCCTGGACCCAGGACCCCGGACCCAGGGCCTCCAGCCTTGGTCACCAAGGAAACAGTAGCCTCTGGGAGCCCTGTTCCAATCTCCCTGCTTGCAATCTGCTGAGGGAACACTGAATCAGAGGCTCTTGCACCTTTCACTGCTCGGGCAGGGTGTGCAAAGCCCCTGGGCTCCTTCCCTCTTGGGAGCACACCTCTGAGTGGCCCTTGGGCTTCTGTGAGGAAATTGTAGCTCAGTGCATTCAGAGGGGCAGTGTGCAAGCCACTGGGCTCAGGAACAGATGGTCCTAAGGAAACGGTAGGATGCCTTGCCTCGAGCGCCTGTGTTGGTTACAAGTACAGTAAGGGGGTTGGGCCATCGGGAGGGCTCGGGCTGGATGACAGTGGGGCTTGTCATTCCATTGTAGCTCAGCCCTGTTAGGAAAGTTGGAATTACTGTTACAGGGAGCTTGGTCCTCCCTCTTGTCATCACCCCCCCCCCCCCCCCCGCCTCCCTGCCTCTAGGGATACTTGACTTTCCCCACTTTAGGGAATCCTATCTCCAAACAGAGCCCGTGGGGCGTTGGCAGACATGACTCTGAATTATTTAAAAGCTATTTCCTTAAGAACGTCATTGTCATGGGCACCAAAGGCTCCTCGTGTGGCTGGGGCTTCTAACCACCCGGAGATGGAGAGGACACCAGAGGAGCCACATCTGTCCGCTGGGAACGCAAGGCAGATGCTGGCTCCAGGTCCCTCATGGGCAGGGAGCTGGGATCGCAGGCTGTTCACAGGCAGCTGTGCATCCTCTGGGAGAAAATGGGTGCACTGGTGACATCTCATGAGCTGGGTCCGTAGACTCCCCTTCCTGCCCACCTGTGGTACCCTAAAATCCAGTTCAGGAGCTCTGGAGTCCACTTTCCTGGGTTTCCTGGGTTCCACACCTCAGTCACGTAGAAGACAGGTTTCTCTCCTCCCCCACACTCTCTGCAGGCTGTTTGGAGGAGGTTGGTTGGTTTGGGGGGGTACTCATTGTTGTACTTGTTCAATGCACGTGCTGAGAAAGTGCTCTCCCACTGAACCACACTCCCAACCCTGTCAGCTATTTTTTGTAAAGATAGAGTCATCCCAGTTGGCATCTGGCAGTTGTGTGAAACACACCAGACACTCTCTGGTCTCTCTGTCCTTCTAAGTATACTGTGGGCCATCCCCACCCTTCCAGCCCACTACGGAGTGTCACCCACCAGGCATAAAACACTCAAGAAGGTGGAATGCCAAGAAGCACACAGTTACGAAGGGCCTGTGTACAGTACTGCAGAGCTAGACTGATGCCCTGAAGGACCTGAGACAGCCCGTCAGACCCTCCTCCTAGGAGACATCTGGTATCAATGGGCTATAGGGGAAGGAAGGCCTGAGAGGGCCCAAGGTCACTGCAGATGTCGAATAGAAGGGTAGAAAAACCACAGGGCACAGCTAGCGAGGGGCTCTTTTCTCCCAACTCCTGGAAGAGGAGGGGAGGGAAGAGGAGGGAAGAGGAGGGGAAAGGAGGAGGGAGAAAAGGAGGGAAGGGGAGGGGAGGGGAGGGAAGGGAAGAAGGGAGCTCAAGAGCCCTCTTGTGAGCTGGGAATGTAGCTCACTTGTACTTGCCTATCATGCACAAAGTCCTGGCTTTGATCCACAGCACCAGATAGACTGGGCAAGGGATTGCACTTGAATTCCCAGCACTCAGCAGGGTAGAGGCAGGAAGATCAGAAATTCAAGGTCATTTTCAGGTACATAGCAAGTTGAGGCCAGCCTGGGGTACATGGGACCCTGTGTCTAAACAATTAAACAGAGCCACCTTGTCCCTAACGTTCAGGGACAGGAGGCACATGCTAACCAAGGTCTTGCAGAGTTTCTAGAGCCCTTGGCCCTCAGAAACCTGGCTCTTCTCTGGCCCCAGCAGAGCAGGACAATAGCCTGCAGCCAGCCCCTTTGGCACAGACGTGACCAGC
This sequence comes from Peromyscus maniculatus bairdii, assembly GCF_049852395.1. Taxonomy (NCBI): domain Eukaryota; kingdom Metazoa; phylum Chordata; class Mammalia; order Rodentia; family Cricetidae; genus Peromyscus; species Peromyscus maniculatus. The sequence continues at coordinate 69,200,779 of NC_134854.1, forward strand.
GAAATGGACTCTCATCTGTTGTGGCATCTGTCCCAAGACAGTGCCAGAGAGCTCCAGGCTGTGGCTGCAGGGCAGAATTCTGCTCTCAGGAAGTATAGCCAGGCCTCAGTGGACAACCTGCCCAGCCACAGCCGTGGAGAACATCTCTGGTGGCAGGATGTGGGTACAGTGCACAAAGAGAAGCAGGCACCGGTTCTGTGTCCTGGTGCCCAGTTTATCCCCAGCTCTTACAGCACACAAAGCAAGTTCATATCTAATAGCTACAGTTTTCAAATATTTAAGGAGCAATCAGGTGAGCAGGAAAAAATGGTCAGCCAGATGTGATGGTGCACACCTTTAATCCCAGCCCTGGAGGCAGGGACAGAGGCAGGTGGATCTCTGTGAGTTTAGGGCCAGCCTGCTCTACATAGTGAGTTCCAGGCCAGCCAAGACACACCCGCATTTAAATGTAAACTGAGTCAACAGTCCACAAATAATGCATTAGAGACTCTCCTCCTGTACATTTGAGTTGTTATCTGAGAGCTTTTCCTGGGGAAAGAACTGCATGGGGCTGGGGTGTGCCTCAGTGGGAGAGCGCTTACCCAGCGAGCATGCACATAGCCCTGGCTTTCAACCTCAGCCCCAAACAGAAAAGAACAAGAAAGCCTGCACCAAAGATGTTTTCATTTGGGCGAAGAGTCATGACATGATCCTGTGAAATCTGAATTCACTCCTACCCTCATCCCTTCCAACAGTTTTTAAGCCATTTCTTCTTCGACAGTCAAATTTTTGCATCCTTCTTTTCACTCTTTAAACTGATGCTGACATTCCCCTGCCTCCCCTAGAATTCTGTGCCAGTGCCGTACAGGCATGAAATCATTTAAATGGTTTTACAGTTGCTGTGTTCATAAAGCCACAATGAACTATCACATGTTCACACAAAGCGGCTAGGACACATTACACACCGATACCGCCATTAGGTATAACAGGGGTGAGATCCTCTACTGATACAGCTGTGGTGTGTGAATGGACACTTCCTCCTATCCCAGAATACCTCTGTAAGAAACAGTGTGTGCAGGCCGGGAGGTGGTGGTGGTGGTGGTGGTGGTGGTGGTGGTGACGCACACCTTTAATCCCAGCACTCTGGAGGCAGAGCCAGGCAGATCTCTTTGAGTTCGAGGCCAGCCTGGGCTACAGAGCGAGATCCAGGACAGGCACCAAAACTACACAGAGAAACCCTGTCTCAAAAAAAAAAAAAAAAAAAGAGGAGGAGGAGAAGGAAAAGAAAAGAAACTGTGTGCATTCTCCTACTTCGAAAGTGTTCCAAAAGCACTGGAGTAGGTGGAGGAGAAGAGTCCTAGGAACTTCACTGCTTGTTTTAATGTTTTCTCTGTGTGGGTGTTCTTCCTGCATATATATCTGTGACTCACTTGGATGTCGTCTGCCTCCAGAGGCCAGAATTGGGCATTAGATCCTCTGAAATTGGAGTTACACTTGTGAGTCACTTGTGGGTGCTGAGAATCTAGTTGAGTCCTCTGGGAGAGCCAGTGCTCTTAACCTCTGAGCCATCTCTCCAGTTCCCTCTACCTTTTAAAATTCCTTCTATGTTGTATACCAAAAAATGACAACCTACCTACCTTCAAGGATAACAATTAGAGGTATATTTATTTCGAGCCTAATCATATCCCTTGGCAGTCAGTTTTGCTGTGTCAAAGGGCCACAAGCCTTCTGGGCTGCCAGAGAGTCCTTGCCCATCACCAGGAGTTGTCTAGGTCAACCCAGACCTAGTGGTCCCAAGTCCTCAATGTGGAGTCCACCTGCTGGTACCCCAGGAACAGATAAAACTCAAAGGTCTGTTTCACTTGTGTGTGAAGCCTTGATGGAAAAGACAAGGGAACAAACACATGAGGCAGAGATCTAGGAGTCAACTCCACAAAACTTTCTGTTGATTGTGAAAAGTCTTCTGGACCCCAGAGGTGCACACAGCAACCTTCTGGGAAGGGTCAATGGCACATAACAAACACCAAGTGGAACATAAGCCAGATGCATGGTGTCCACACCCTCAGGTGTCTACAGGGAGAACTATGGGAGACCCAGAGACCTCACTTCCTGCAAGCACCTCTCAGGGGGCCCTGAAGCACCAGCAGCTGACCAGTGTGCCAACCACAGCACCACCCTCCATGATCATAGTGCCCCTGGATGTTGGACATACACAGCATCCCTCATCATGATATCCAGCACAATGCTGGGAAGACTAGAGATAAGACCAGTTATCTGAACCCTGCCTTCAAGATGCTCAGCATCTATCTAGGGAATCAACGAGAGACATGGGCCAAAGAACAATCACTCTGTGTCACAAGCTGTCAAGCTGACTGAGACATAGAGGGCTCAGAGTAAAACGAGGTCCAGTTGAGGTGAGCAAGTTGGAAAGTCTTTATACCTCTGGATCTGCTCTTTGAGTTAGCTAAGGGATATTTCCCGGGGTTGATGGATGGCCTCTGCCACGAAAAGCAAGCACAGAAAAGAATGACGCTTGGGGAAGCAATGATAAAAGCCAGTGAGGACTGGGGGTCAGGGGATGGGACTGCCTAACTGGCAGAAGCCCACACGGCACAGAGCTGCTAGGGAAGCAGCGTGTACATCATCCGCCTCTACACAGCCTGGAGAGTTGTAGCCTACAGGAAAGAAGCCCCAAGCCAAGGGCCAGGGCAGCCCTTTTCCCCTCTAAATCAGTGGCTTGTGGTTTCCATCGCAATCTGGTCACCAGTTTTCCAATGACTAGGCACAGTGGTGATTGCTCCAAGCCCCAGGGCCATGTGGGAACAGCCCGCAGGCCACACGGCCCGGGGAGTGGCTTCCTGAGCAGACGTTTGTCTCTGTGGGCTCACTGTGTCCAGATCTGATAATAGCTAATTCCACCAAATATTAGAGGGGCTCACATTTAATTAAGGAGTGGCCATGTGTGTGCTGCAGCCTGGAGGTCCCTGCTGCCCCGAAGTCAAAGGCAGAGTCCTCCGGGAATGCGCCGATCTTTTCTTAGTTCTCCTCTGAGCTCCTGCCCCCTTTGAATGCAATTAGGGAAACAAATAAACTAGCTTAACTCAACTCCCCCGTGAGACCGCCAGTTCTCTGCTGATAAACCCGGCTGTGTGGGCAATCATTAAATGAGAAATCTAATATTTAACTAAATTTAATAGTCTGTTGCTTTGGTGCTCTCCTGCAGAAGGTAGGATTTCAATAGAGAGGAGGGAGCTATTCAAAGGCAGCCTGAATAGTCCGTGAGCGATTAGAACTTGCTACGCCCCTGACAAGGCCAGGACTGCCAGGGCCCGGTGTGGGTGATGGGTCTTTGGCTGTGTCTGCATCCACTCTGGGAAAGCTGAGCTGGGTAGGCAGCTGCGCACGCTTGTGATCTGCGTTTGAAGCTCTCCATCCAGAACGGCATGTAAGATCGTAGAGTTACATTAGAGCCTAGAGCCGGTTCATACAAATTATACATAAGGAGGGTTGGGCCAATTGGGGAGGCTCCGCATAGGTCCTGGCACTTACCTGCTTCCACAGAAGAAGTTCCCACAGGGCCCTGGTGGCGGAAGCTGAGTAAGATCAGGATACCCATCTTTACTGGGCCTGTACCAGTCTCCATGAGCTCCGGTGTTTACAGCCAACCCCTGTTCACAACGTCCCTTCCCCGTGCCACACCTAGGTCAATCCCTCATTCAGGCAGAGCGGTAACAGTGGAAGCTTCTTCCCAGGTTGTCTTAGTTAAAGCTGTGATGAAAGAACACGACCAAAAGCAACTTGGAGAGGAAAGGGTTTATCTCATCATATAGCTCACCTGGCGAACTCAGGGCAGGAACTGAAGCAGAGGCCATGGAGAAGGGCTGCATACTGGCTTGCTCCTCGTGGAGCGCTCAGCCTATCCTCTATAGAACCCAGGACTACCGGTCCAGGGGTGGCACCACCCATAATGAGCTGGACCCTCCCACATCAATGATCAATCAAGAAAATGCACTACTGACTTGTCTACAGACCAACTCTCAACTACAGGGATTCTCAACTGAGGTTTCCTATTCCCAGATGACTCTAGCTTCTTTCAAGTTGCCATAAAACCAGCCCACACAGGGGTTATAAGGGACCTCCACGTGCTAAAGCTTTGAGATAGCATCTGACAGTCTACCCTGATTCTTACACTAAGCTTTGGTCTGGGACTATCAGTGAATGGGGTCAGAATCATGGCATTCATTGAATATTAACTTCCAATATGTAGCTAGTCTTTCAAGGACCCAAGATTCTACAGCCAGTTTACTGAATGCTTGCTTTTCATGGTGGTGTTGGCATCACACATGGAGCAGGGAATGGTTAGCAGTCAGCCCTGTTTCCTCAGGCAGCCTGAACTCTGGGACCTCACCGAGCCTTAGGCTTCCTGAGACCCCTGGAGGATCTCTCAGTACTATTTATTTGTGACCATCTTGGAGGGGAAGCAAAAGGCCACACAGGGAACAGGCTGAAAGCCTCAGGCAGAAACCAAGGGGTGGCCATTGTCTAAGGTGAAAGTTGGAGCTGAATGGCCACATGTGGCTGGTGGCCTGCCAGTCATTTTCAGCAGCTTATCAGCGCATCGCAGGCACAGGAAATCTCTGGGAGGTCACAGTCCCTGCTTCTGTGGATGGTGACAAACCTGGAGTCACACAATGCTGTGTGTTACCCAAAAATAAAACCACTGATCACAACATCCATGAGTTAACCTCTGATGCCTTTAAGACACATGCCTGTGGGGCAGTGTTGGTGTAAAGGGGTCATGAGAGACCCCAACGTCTTCACAGAACCATGGCCTTCAGACACTTCCCAATCCCAGCCTTCTGGGGAATTGGACAATTTAAAGACAGAGTCCTTTGAAGACATTTACACTGAGCCACAGCCAACCCTACATGTAACCTTAGAGAAGAATAGAAAAGGAAGTCTTGTGGGTTTATTATATATGAGATGGCAAAATAAGGTGGCATGGCCATTTCAGCAGATGAGCAAAATGTCCTTCCTCCTTTCCAGCTGAAGAAACTTCTGACAGGGTATTTGTGTGTTGCAACCTGAGAAGGAAGAGCCCTGCAGAATAAGCCACAGTACAGAGTCAACCGAAGCAGACTTAGCCTGCATGAAGGAGGCCAGGCCCTCAAGTTGCAAAACCTTGTTCATGGGACTTTGCTATCTGTGACTATGGTCACCAACTCCAAATCTCAAAAGACCAGATAACTTACAGGTTAAAATAAGAAATCTAGGGGGTGGAGTGGCTGATAAAGGTTACAATCCAGTGACTTCTCTGCTGTCATCGCCTGGTTATGGTGGCCATTTTTCCCCACAGATAACTAGTATTGCTTTTGCTGAACCCAACAGACTTAGAATGGGTCATACCAACGACAAATGTCCAGGAGAACAGAAGTGTGTGGGGAAGGGGGTGGGAGGACCGAGTGCAGAGATCTCTGATCTGCCTGTGTTCCTGAGTTGAGGCTAGGACCGTGGGTCTTTTTTTTTTTTTTTTTTTTTTTTTTAAGATTTATTTATTTATTATGTATACAGCATGTATGACTGCCGGCCAGAAGAGGGCACCAGATCTCATTATAGATGGTTGTGAGCCACCATGTGGTTGCTGGGAATTGAACTCAGGACCTCTGGAAGAGCAGTCAGTGCTTTTAACCTTTTAGCCATCTCTCCAGCCCCCGGACCATGGGTCTTGAATGAGCTCTCGGATAGCTCTGTCTTCTCTCCCTATACAGTTGGCAAGCGACCTACAGGGATGTTCCTGTGAAGCCGTATGAGAGGCATGTGAGAACCCCCAGCCCACATAGGTCCCAGAATCCAATGTGTCTTTTTGTTTTGACCTTTCCAGAAATTTTTGACTTGGAAGCAAATGAGCATGTGCAGAAGGCCATCAACGATCGGCAGATGCCTAAGATTGAGTACCGGAAAATCGAGGTAGAAGATTACAGTAAGTACCACTTTTCTGCCCTTTGAAGGGTCAACAGAATGCCTTGGGGGCTCCAGCCCCACCCAGGTGTCTTCCCTGCTTGGCCACCATTCTATCCCCAGCTCACTATGCGAACCCTCAAGATGATCTGGTGGCAGAAAAAAAAAAAAAAAAAACAGAGGCAGAGCTCGTGATTTCTCTCAAGAGATCAGGACAGAACCTCTCCTCTGGTCACATCTGGGAGAACACCATCTGTTTGTCTGTCCTCTGTATTGTGCCATCTTCCTTGCTTAGTGTCCTGCCTCCAGATGCTGGCTGTGAGCTGGTGAGAGGCATCCTTGATACTGGAGCAATGCATCCCAAGGGTGTCATTGTCACCCCCTGGGGCATTCTCGACACTGCTCTCCTGCCTCTTTTCTGTCACACTCCAGCCACTGGCTTTGTTTCTTGAGTGCTGCCTTGATGGTAGGCTGTGAGAACGACCCTGTTTGCCGCAATCAGCTAGTGGCAGCGGGCGGTTATCAAAACCTCATCTCTCAACCTGTGTGGCTCCCAGCTCAACCTGGCTGGCCCTGAAATCGTAGCAGCCCACTGTCCTTAACCTAGAAAGCCCCCAGTGCCCAGTGTCCACGAGCCTCATCTCCTTTCTGGGTTCTTTTGCAGCTGGGCAAAGGACTGTTTAGTTAGTAACAACTTAGAACCCCCAAAGCTCAAAGGTACCCTGAATCCTTCATTCAGATCCCTCTTGCCAGCTTCTCTGCCGTCATGGCCAGGTCTCAATTCCTGGGAGGATTCTGGCTGATCCACAGTCACTGGCAGAACTTTGGCTGGAGAAGAGAGGGTGGCCAGGCTTAGGGCAAGCAGACAAGACTCACTGGAGAGGCCGGTGGAGCCATATGCCTTGCAGACATCTAGTAGAGCCACCTCTAAGACACCTGCATCTGCTCTGACTTGTCAGTGGAGCCAGTGGTACTAGACTGTTAGTATATGCCCTTGTACTCCACAGCCTAGAGAAGATGCAGCCACCCTCAGGATATACGCTCCCAGGAGTAGGAAGCAAAGACCCCAAGTGGCACAGTAGGACCACACAATGAACACAGTGGGGCAACTCATTTACAACAGAAAGCAAATGACGTGGGTGCTCAGAGAAGAACAGAGGTTGAGCCAAGTTGTGTAGCAAGGTTACCTGCACTGGAATATGGGTGGTAAGCCATCCCTTCAGTGGGCTCTGGCTGGACATAGACATCAGAGCATCATCCAGAGCACAGCTTAGGCGAGAATAAGCATGCTTTAGGGAAGCCCCTGTGGACTGCCCTCCCACGGAACCCCAAGTATGACATGATGCGACCCTTGTAGCCCACCCCAGACCACTCACCAAAACACCCCAGGTCCCTCATCAAGTCGTGTGAGGTCACACTACTTCCAGAAATGCTTTTGTTGTCTCTGATGTTCTGTGGGGAGCTCCATCCACCTCTGGAGTCAAGAACATGTGGAAACAGGCTGGGCTGTGAGGCCGGTTCCCTCCAACCCACCAATCCAGAGGCTTCCTTCCTCTTGTAGCAGCTCTGAGGAGGGGGTGAGAAAAGAGATGGAGTGGGTGTCTCAGGAGGGAGAAGAATTTAAAAACCTGTGCCTGAGACCGAGATGGTCTACCCTGGCCAAGAACTGCAGTTAAGCTCTGGATATTGTCTCCAACATGCCACTTGACCTGCGCGGCAGCATGTCCTTGCTCCAGGCTTTTGTGGCTGGGTTCCAATGTGACGTGCCTCCCTGGAGGGCTCCTCTCCTTCGCAGCTCCAAAAGCCTCTTCCTCCTCATTGCTCTGCCTGCTGCTGTCATCCCATCTCCAAATTCTGGAAACTGACATCACCTTCCCTTAGGAAAGCCTCAAAGGGCCTGTAGGAACATCGAAAAGCGCTCAGCCCTGCTCCCAGGCCTCCCCAGCACTGTGGCAGGAAAAGGTACCAGGGACTACCAAGGCCTGACGACGTGGGGAAGCCACCCTTTGGAGCAAAAAGTCTGAACAATGTTGACTCCCCTTCCCAAGACTTGTTTACAGTTTTGTTTTTTTATTTCTGCTGCCTGATAAGGCTTCTGGGAAAGTAAGTGGTGCTCTGAAAGGTTCCCTCGGTGTGTCCCTCAGACAGGCAGCTACTTCCAAAGGTCCACCCCAGGGTAACCACACCATATTTTGTGGATCTCTCTGTGATACCCCGCGATGCCTGCCTCTCTGCCAGCCCCTGGGCCACGGATCCAATTTGCAAGCCATTAACAGTCAGGCTGAGTCAGTAATGAAAGGCTGCCTGCTGCAGAGCAGGCTGCCAGGGCTGGGGTGCGTCTGCAGTCACTGCACTAGAAAGCCACTAATTCCCATTTAATTGCTGGGCCTTGGTAATCGGGCGGTAGTTACCCTCAATAAACAAATTCCTGCTGGGGCAGTGAGGCTTGTTCTGGAGGTGGGCTGAACAAAGAAACTGGTGTGGGATCATTTCCTGAGGCTTCATTATTACTGCCCCCACCTCCCACCCACCCCACCCCACCCCCGCCATCTCATGCTGCAGATGACCAAACCCAGTGACCTTGGTGGCCACAAGAACAGCACAGCTATACCAACTCCTTCCCTAGGGTCCTGTCCTTGAGGATCTAGCAGCTAGTCAGACCTGCCTGGTATGAACCTGCCAAGCCACTTGTCATGGTAGAGAGGTGCCCCTCACCTCTCACCTGAGCACAGCTCTCACCTCAGCATACCCTTCCACCTCAGTCTCTTCCTCTCCCAGAACCACCTGCTCACAAATATCCACCCCTTTGGGTTGAAGAGCTGGCTCAACAGTTAAAAGCACTGGTTGCTCTCCCAGAGAACCCAGGTCCAATTCCCAGCACCCACCTGGCTGCTCACAAGTGTCTGTAGCTCTAGCTCCAGGGGATCCAACATCATTTTCTGGCCTCTGCAGGCACCAGGCATGTGTGTGTGTGTGTGTGTGTGTGTGTGTGTGTGTGTGTGTGTGTGTGTGTGTGTGTGTGTGTGTGTAAAACACCCATACACATAAAATAAAAATAAACCTATCCATCCCTAGTACATGGCTAACCCAGCCCTCAAGTGCTCTCCCTGTGTGGAATTCTGCCACCAGCAGGTACCTGTGGGCCCTGGGGAAGTTAACACACTTCTTGTGTGAAAGGTGACATTTGAGCTACCCAAGGAGCGGCTCCTGCTGTGGATTTCCCTTCCCTCCCCTAGAGCATCCACAGAAAGGCACACACAGAACCAGGGTCCACGCTGGTTCACCCCTCCTGCCCCAGCTGCCCTGACCTGGCTGTGTTCCGCCTTTCCCCAGACTTGCCAATGCAGATCCTGAAGCCGGCCACCTTCACTGACACGACCCACTACCCCTTATTGCTGGTGGTGTAAGTATGAATGCCTCTCTCTTTCTCCAGGCGCCTTGTTGTGACTCAGCAGTGGAGGGGAGGGGAAGGGTGAACCCGGAAGGGAAAAAGTAGGGTAAATGGTGCTGTTTGTTTTGTTCTTAAGATAGGGAGGTTTGTCAGCCAAGGACGGGCTTTTTCTGTAACTCCTGAATCCACCCCACAGAGGTAGTGGGGGTACCCAGGTACCAGTGGTGTGTCTTTTTTAACACTGTACTGAGGTTAGAACATTTCCATCCTTGACAAGTATATGGGCCCATGGTCCTAGAAGATCGTATCATCTAGTGACGTCTTCAAATAGCTCAGTTTGATGTTTATACCGCAGCACAGCCATATAGCACAATTCTCACAACACATCCCCACGCTAACAACATAATAATGATGCAAGAGCCCCTCCCCCTCATCTGTCCTCACGGAGTCCAGCCCCGCCTCTAGCCCTGGCCATTTCCCATGATGTAAATTTCCACTGGGAATGCTTTGGAAGCCACAGCATGGAGGAGGAAAGAGCCAGGTGCAATGCCCTACCCTCCTCACTGTGGGAGCTTCAAGTGCCTGCCTCCAGGAGAGAGTGCTATCTCACCCTTCAAACTGGGAAAAGCCCTGGGCCAGCCTGTATGTTGTTTCTCCCAACCTAACCATAAAGGAGGTTTCTAAGCCAAGGAGCCGCTAGAGGAGTCTCTATCCTGGGTACTCAAGTGACAGGCATGGAGCTGGGAGCAGACCAACGTGAGTCAACCCCCCAGCAGACAGGAAGAGCACCATGGTGTTGGAAATGCTCACCAGAAGAAGAGTTCAGGGGGCGTAACTGAAGTGTTTGCCACGCCAATACAAGGACCTGAGTTCCGTCTCCAGAAATTATGTTTTTAAAAAGCCAGGCATGGGGACGTACCCTGTAATCCCAGCACTGGGGAAACAAACAGGAGTGTCCCTGGGCCTCCCTGACTTGGCCAGCCTAGCCCACTTGGTTGAGTTCCAGGCCAGGGAGAGACTCCAACAACACAAGTCACATGGTGCCTGAGGAGTAACACCAGAGAGTTACACACACACACACACACACACACACACACACACACACACACACACATTGGTGCACACTCATCCTTGAGATGACTGGGGTGCCTTAGGATTCTCTGAGGGGTATGTGAATGACACCTGGCTCACCCATCCTAGACAGCAGAACCCAAGGCAATGGAGTGGGCATAGAGGACCAGGAAAAGACACACAGCCGCCCAGGAGAAACCTTCTCAGCTGTGGTATTTGCCAGCCACAACATAGCATGCTGAAGACCTCTCTCTTCTAGGGACGGTACCCCAGGGAGTCAGAGCGTGTCAGAGAGGTTTGAGGTGACCTGGGAAACAGTGTTGGTGAGCAGCCATGGAGCAGTGGTGGTCAAGTGTGATGGCCGAGGCAGCGGCTTCCAGGGAACCAAGCTCCTGCATGAAGTACGGAGGCGGCTGGGCTTCCTGGAGGAGAAGGACCAGATGGAAGCTGTGAGGTGAGCAGCCGTGCTGATTGGGTGGGGGTGGGGCAGGGAAGGTGGAGAGGATGCTCTCTGTCAATTGCTGCTGCTGCTGCCTGCACACACATCCTGTGTTTGCACTCATAAAGCTCTGTGGACAATTGCATGTACGTCTCCAGGGAGACTGCCATGCAATTGTCCTGTAGGCTTCCAAACTGACCTACCTCTACACAGCTTGGTGGCTTCTGTGTTGAACTGATCTAAGCATGGGGCCAGAGGCTGAGACTGAGCTGGGTCTGTGTATTGATCACTTTTATAATCTCTGTGGCCAAGTCCCTCCGAAGCCACAGCTTCTGGGAGGAGAGGTCTATCTAAGCTCACAGTTCGAGAAGGTGCTGTGGGGTTCATGGTAGCAGGAACCTTGGCTGGAACGCCTCAAATCCCATGGGGTCAGGGAACAGAGGACAGGAAGTGTGGCTGGGCTATACACTTGAGGGCCAACCTCCCAGTGACCCACTTCCTCCAGTGAGACTTTTCTTCCTAAAACCTCCCAAAATATGCTGCCAGCTCGGGACACATGAGCCTATGGGGAACATTTTATACCATTGCAATCTGCCTGGCTTCTCTGTGCTGTGGCTTCTGTGGTTGGATGTGCAGTCATCTCCAGGAAGGAAGGAAGGAAGACCGACCAGAGAGAGACTATGACTGGGGGTGGCGCACGGCCAAGGGGTCACCTCACTACAAAGAAGAGGGCCCTGTGCCTATGAGTGGCTGGTCAGAAACACCCTCTGGACTCTAAGCAGTGACCCATATTCAGTGCTTACCCTTGCTGCCACCAAGTCAATGAGTCCCACCAAGTGCCACCGAGAAGAGAAGAAGCTTAGTACCAAGGGACGGGTGCTCGAAACCATGCTTGACCTTGCCCTGGACATTTTAAAGGCGCATGAAGAAACTGTGCCAGAATCTAGCAGCAGACCTCCAGGCTCACTCTGTGGAGGGCTTGTGGAGCCCAGGACTGTGAATGTGGCTGGGCATTGAGAGTGAAGTGAAAAGTCCCACCACCCTGCAGAATTGGAGGCTTCAAAGGAAGAGCCATGTGACATGGACCATCCTAGTGGGTGTGTTCATACGCTTGCGTATGATGGGAGAGTGTGGATCTGGCTGAGCTTCTCTGTGTACTGGAGACTACAGCCAGCCAACATCCCACACGCAAAGCTCCAAAGCTTCCAGGGAGACGTCTTGGCTGACTTTTCAAAGCATATGTTTTTTTAAAGAACGCAAAGGGCCTTTTTCTTCAGGGAGTATGAGCGGCCTTTGTGTCATTGATCAACATGGCAAAGGAAATGACTCAAAAGTGGAAAGGTTTATTTGGCTCACAGTTTCAGAAAAGTCAGTCCGTCGTGGCAAGGGAGGCGTCCTGGGGCTCCTGGCAGTGAGAGCGTGTGAAGGATGCTCTTCAGATGGTGGTAGCTCAGGAAACACAGCTGGACTAGAACCAAGACTGAACCTTCTGAAGCCCGCCCCTGGTGCTTCACTTCCACCATCCGATACTCACCTCCTAAATGTTCCACAGTTTCCCCACACCGTCCCACCACCCAAGGAGCAAGTGCGCAAGGCTCAAAACATGAGCTTGTCAGGAGAGTTCAGATTCAAGCCACACCAGAGAGTATTAGCAGGCCAAAGACAGACAGGATGATGTCTTCCAACCCCATGAATCTTATAGACAGAAATCACATGGGGCTGGAGTGATGGCTCAGTGGTTAAGAGCATTGGCTGTTCTTCGAGAAGACCCAGTTTCGATCCCCAGCACCCACAAGGTAGCTGGTAGCTCAGAACTGTATTAACTCCAGTTCCAGGGAACCTAATGCCATCTTCTGGCCTCTGAGGGTATTGCATGCATGTGGTGCACAGGCAAAACCTCCACATACACAAAATAAGAAGGCACAGACGGGAACATCTCAAGGGGCCAACCATCATGGAAGGCATGTCTGTATGTCTATGAGGATGCTTTTGAAAGAAGTCAGCAACAACCACACACACACACACACACTTGTATTTGCCTTTAAGGCAAGGAGCCTTGTAGGCTCTGAAGGTCCACAGAGACAGCAGACCCCAGGGCTGGAGCTCCAGAGACCAGCAGTGTCAAGAAGATGCAGGCTCTGTCCATCTCTACAGCCGAGCAGGACAGCCTCACTCCAAGTGCCTTTTCTCGGTTGAGGATAGCCATGACTAGGATAACATCAGCTTCCACGGTCTTTCAATGTCACTAGCTGGTCAGGAAGACACAAGACACTTCCAGAAACTTCCAGAAAGGAAGAAAGACCTCCTTGCCTCAATAGCAGCCTGGCAACCTTCATTTCCTCTCCCTGGACTTGCCCTGCATGATCTAGAACCCGGAACCGCACACACCAGCAGGGAATAGCCGAGGAACGGTTGCAAGGTTGGGTGGGCATCATCAGCGAGCAAGCTGCATCCTCAGACAGCGAGCCGGCTTTCCAGGAGACCAGGTGGCCCTGATTCGGGCTGTGGGATAATTCCTGTCGGAGGAAGGACGGGGACAAAGGAACATTGGCTCCTGTCTGTGAGGAGGAGGAGGATGGGTGGCTGCCAGCAACCCACACCCCACAGGACAGACGCCCTAGGGAACGTGAGGCAGTGTCTGGACAGGCTGGGGTTGGAGAGGCCTCACTGGAGCCATCATAGAGCTGTCCTTGCCCTCCTGCCCAGTCCCCTTCCCTGGGTTCTCCTCTTCTTACTTCATCCCATCTGGCTTCACTCATCCCACTGAGGCTCGGTGTCTCCTCCCTGTTATGGAGAACCCAGGAGCAAGATCAGGAGTCCTTCAGACTCACCCTGTGAGTATGTGGTCCCTGGAGCCACTGCCTCAGGGCTTGGGGACAAAGAGCTGAGGGCTGATTTCATCCATTCTCAAAAACAAGGAGTTCGACAGCTAATCAAAAGTAACAGCAAACATGCTCTAGGGAAAAAAAAAATCAGTGATACCACTCCTCAACCACGGGCAATCACAGAACAGGAGCCCAGGAACGGTCGTAAGGCGTGGCAGATTCTCGGTGTGGATGGAGGAGACTGAAGCCAGTCCATCGTGCAAACTCCCTGAAGCCCTCTAGCTCTGGATGTCCTCCACCTGCTCATACACCTCTGGAGCCCTTCTGATGGGTGCAAAGTCCCCTGTAAGGACGTCACATAAAGCAGCACCTTGCTACAGAAGAGAAGGTGGTGGAAGCTCAAGGGGCAAAGGGGGCAAAAGGGGCAAAGGGGGCAGGGCCTCTGGTGCACCCTGCTGCTTCCAGGGTTCAGCTGTGCACCTGGAAGTTCCCCCCCGGAAGCCTCGTCGGGGTGCTTTGCATTTAGAACATAAACACGGTGAGCACCAAATAAATGAAAGCAATAAGCAACTGCATTTAAAATCCCGAGAGCCTTCTGGTTCGAAGAGGTTCTTCATGCATACAATGGCTGATGGCTGTGGAGAACAGGCTATAGAGGAGACCCACATAGCTCTCACTCGGCTCTTGCCTCTGCCTGCAGGACCATGCTGAAGGAACAGTACATCGACAAGACACGGGTGGCTGTGTTTGGGAAGGTGAGTCCCGCTGTCTTCTGTCAGGGCTTCTGGGTCTGGAGTGCAGAACTGTGTCTTACCACCATCAGGTTCCTTCTGAGCCACTGAGGTCACCGGTGGCCTTGGGGGAGGGAGAGAAAGGAGTAAGAGTTAGTGAGTGGAGCGTGTGGGGAGGGCTTGTCTTTGGCCTTTGTCACGTGTCCTAGAGGGAGAGAAAGCAGGTCCGGCCCTGTTAGAGAACTCCACTGAGTTCTCATTCCTTCCCTTGCAGACCTGGTGAGCTCTGACGGGCACTCCAGGAGAGGAGGGGACAGGAACCAGGGCGTGGACACCTTCCCATGGACAGCTACACGCATCCCCACATTTGCCCCGATGGAAGGCAGGCTGTGGGTTCCCTGTGGCTACACCAAAGCAGTTTCTACCTGGCAGCTCATGGCATAGCCTTGGTTGATCCATATGGCCTTCCGTGGAGGCCCGGGGATGGGAATTAGGTCTCCAAGGGCCACTTATGTCGCAGAGTAGGCCACCCTCCCCTCCTCATACAACCTAGACTGGAGACCCCTTATTCTCAGAAAGCCACGAGCTCACGGCTGTGCACCTCTTTCCCCCTGTGGAAGCCCCGCCCCTTCAGAGGAACCCCACAGTCAGCACCAGATTATACAGGACAGACAGGTGAGCAGTGTATACTGGGGTCCTGACAGGGTCATGTGGGAGACCCCGGAAACAGGCAGAACAGAGCCTGTTTTTGTTCATGGCTCTCACCTAATACCCGACAAAAAGTAGCTTGAGGGAGAGAGGATTTATTCTGCTCCTAGGTCCACGATGGGGAAGGCATGGCAACCATGGTAGTGGAGTTTGCATTTCATCTCTAGGGGGGGGGGAGGGTCAGAAAGCAGAGAAAGTGGAGACTATGGCCAGAGGTAGAGTTGGCTGTGACCTTATGTCTTAACAACTGAGCTAGGACCCAAAAAAAACTCTTCTTATTTAAAGAGGGTGTCCATGGCCCAATCAATGCCTGCCAGCTAGGCCCATGTCCAAAGGGTCCCATGGTCTCCCAGAACCGTGTTACTTGCTGGGGCCTCATGTCCAAAACGTGGGCCTGAGGAATCATTTCTTCTGAACTTTAATCCACTTGAGCCCCTGCAGAGAAAGCTACCAGAGACTGTCTTCTTGGCTCAGAGGCGGAACAGAGCCTGGGGATAGGTCCTGCGGCTTATTCTAGACACTCCTGCCTGTGAGCAGCCCAGGGACAGCTAGATCACTGATAAACTTAATAGGGCGTCAGTACTCACCACACACCTTGACCCTCCCATGCCTGACTTCCCAGCACCCCGGTGCAGAAATGAAGGGCCAGAACCTGAGTCTTCATTGAGCTTTCCTCTCCCCAGACATACACCAATGTCCATCTGGAAGGCGAGCTAGCCCTGCCTTTTTCCTTCGCATAAGACAGTACCGCCCACTGGGACCACATCACTTTCTCTGGCCACAGCAGACCCAGGGTCATATGCATACAACTGTTTTTAGCTGTATGCCCACACATGTCAGGACACAGGCTCACATGTTCTTATGTTCCTTTGCTTATATGGTTACATATATATTGTAGATACTCACAAATGTTCGCCTCTCCCTCCTCTCTCCCTAGCATGCTCATTCATACACCTACTTACTCACATAAGCCTCCCGCAGCCTACACTGTTCCCTAATTCTCTAGCCCATTCATGCTCAGGGGAGTGTCACATCCGTCCGTTCCCCTTGGCTTTTCTCAGCAGACTGTAATACTCGGAAGGTACCAGACAGTGGTGGGGTACAGCTTCAGCTAGGAGACCCATGCTGGAGTTCCCCGCACCCAGTGGTCAGGCCTCACCTGACCTGCGGGACACACATAAGGGTTTAATGAAGCCCTGGGCTGGGTGTCATGCATGTCTCCACCCTGTCATTGGGCTCTGGTTCAGCTTCTGTGGGACTGCACAGAGACAGGCACTGGCAGCAGATGAGGAGGTGGCAGGATGGGCTGGAATGCTGGACACCAGCTGGACACCAGCCTGCCTCTGTCACCATCCTAGGCAGAGAATGTGATCTCTTGGGTCACATAGAGGATCTCTGTGTCGTTAGCACACTTACCCCAGGTCTCTGGGTACTGGGTCCCGAAGAAGGGAGACTGTGTGCCACACAACATGGAACCAGCTAACTGTTTAGTGTCTCATCTATTGCCCAACAAGGATATTTAAAGTTCAAATCTTTGAAAAGCTGCATGGACTCATACATTAGGGGCTGGCCTTCATGGACCGAGGCTAGTTTCCTACTGAGTTGTGGATAGTGATCCTGCCCCTTGCCTCTTTTCCTTCCTTATGTCTCCTAGGATTATGGTGGTTACCTGAGCACTTACATCCTCCCAGCCAAGGGAGAGAATCAAGGTCAAACGTTCACCTGCGGCTCCGCGCTCTCGCCAATAACAGACTTCAAACTCTATGGTAATGGCCTTGATGAGACCCAGGGTGGAGCCTGCAGCATAACCCCACCATTCCCTTCAGCACCTCTGTGCCCAACAGCAAGCACCCCAGTGTATCGGGACCCCCTGGGGCAGGAGGGAAGTCTCTAGTCATTGTTTGGGGTGAAGGTAGTCAGTCCACCAATAGGCAATGATCACTCTCCAAAACCCAAGGCCAGCTCATGGTAATGACTTCAGAAAAGCCTGTCCCTACAAGTGGGGAGGAGGCAGGTAGCAATGTGTAGGCCATCTTTTTTCTGCTGCAGCAATGTGTGTGCTGGGCAAGTACAGAGGGAGGGAGGAGGAGGAGGGGTGGGTGGTTACATGCTGACCACACTGGTGATGGTGAGGACATCCAATGGGGGTCTAAATAACCCTGCTCCTTCTGCCTGCCTCGGTCCAGGCCACAGACGACACCTGGCCAGCACTTCTCTGTGCAGAGTGAAGCTTCCTATGAGCAGGACTAGAGCTGGCGATGATCTGGGAGCACTGCCTCCTCCATCACCTGGCACACATCAGGTCATATGCAGAATCAGGATCTAAGCTGGTTTAGAGAAATCCACCAGAAATGACACATTTAAGCATCGCTCCACACACTGTTTAGCTCCCATGCCATAATGTAGGAGATTTAGGAGACAGCCTTTAAATCCCAAAGATTTAAGTCTGGTATGGTGGTGCATACGTTTAATCCCAGTACTTGAGAGGCAGAGGCAGGTGGGTTTCTGCGACTGTGAGGCCATCCTGGCTTATACATCAGGTTTCCAGACCTGCTAAAACTACATAGTGAGACCTTATCTCAAAACAAAAAGCCTAGCAACCAAAAGCTTAGCCTGCAAGTAGCAGGAAGACGGCTCATTCTGCAGCCTCGTTCCTTCCATCTGGGCCCTGACCCACCAGAGTCCTTGAGGACCGGGGATGACCCCTTCCCTTTGCCTCTGTCCAGCCTCCGCATTTTCCGAGCGGTACCTTGGCCTCCATGGACTCGACAACAGAGCGTATGAGGTACGTTGGGCATAGCGGCTGTTTGGCAAGACAGGGAACCAGGTGAAATTAGCCGATCTCCTCTTCCCCTTCCTCCCCCCTCCCCCTCCCTGCTCTCCCTCCCAAGGGCCTGGGCCTCTCTACCATCCAAACCTTGGATTGCTCCTTCCGCTGTACTGAATTAGGTTAGCATGGCCTCTGTAAGCTCATCTCTTTTCATGATTGGCTTTGGTGGGTGAGGGAGAGAGATGAGAAAGCCCGGGATGCTGCTGGCTCTTGGGTGCCCCTGCTCCCCACATCAAGGCCAGTTCCCCTTTGGGAGCGTGAACGGTGAAGTGTGTAGTAACTGTGTTACTACATCCCAGTCATCCTGTTTTCTCAGAGTGTTACACACAGCATGGCGTCAGCCATGTGCAGGCAGAAGGCCAGAGTCCTGTGGTCAGGACATGGACAGAGGGACAAGCCTGTTCCGTGTCGCTGGGTGACATGATGACCCTCTAAGGTCCTATTCTTGGAGAACTCCCTTTACTTTCTCCTCTCCCCTTCTCTAAGGGAATCGCTGTTTTCCCATGACACAGGCAGCCCAGCTCTCCAGGAGCCTGGCACGTCCCTCCATTTCCCTTGACCCTCTCCATCAATGTTCCCACACCCCCACACGCACCTGCTCCCTGACCATGCCCCACAGCTAACCCTGTCCCCTTGCCCCACACGTGCAGATGACCAAGCTGGCACACCGTGTGTCGGCACTGGAGGACCAGCAGTTCCTGATCATCCATGCCACAGCTGACGGTGAGTGCGCCGCCCCCCAGGCCCCCTGGTGCAGAGGCCCCCTGGGTGGTGATGTGAGTTTTAGTAAACCATTCTGTTTTCCTCTACAGAAAAAATCCACTTCCAGCACACAGCTGAGCTCATCACGCAGCTGATCAAGGGGAAGGCTAATTACAGCTTACAGGTATGGAATGCTACCTGCTAGGTGTGATACTTAAAACAAGATAGCCCTTGTCATGGGAACAAGACTGAGTGGGGTCCACGTCAGATCATGCCAGTCCCCTTCAACGGAGAGCAGCTCAGCTCTGTATCCAAGCCACCCACATTCCACCCCACCCTGCCCCACCCCACCCTGCCCCACATCCCTCTCCTAAGCAGTGAAGACGGCCAAGCCGGCGTGCAGGCCCTGGCAGTGTGCTGTAGGTGTGGGGAGGGCTGGTGTCCCAGCATTGGTGGGTACTGAGCCTTCTCTTTCTGACTCTGCCTGGGCAAAAGCTCCTGTGAGTGTCCCAAGCACCTCTACCCTCTGTGGCTGTGATCGAGCACTGTCCATCCCAGAAACCAAACCCATGACAGTCTTCGCTGGCATCCATCCTACCTCTTCAGCAACACGCAGGAATAATGCTGGAAACTTATCTCCTCCTTGCACTCTGGGTTCTTTGATAAAACAGCTATAACTTCATTATCTTTTAAAATTCAGGGGCAAACAGGCACCCTGTCTCCCTCACAGAGTGTCTGTCTGGTTTTGACCTCCATCTGCCTCTGCATTCAATGTTCAGTGACCTGCATTCAACTCAGTGTGGGTTGATCAAGGCAGAGCCTTTGGCCTGAGAGTTGTTGAATGGAGCAAAGGCTTGGTTACATTACATTTCAGAGTGTGATACCCTCTGGATTTGTTAAGTCTACTCTACACACAGCCTGGTACCTGTGCCCAGGAAAGGACTCACCTGGGGCCATGCATGCCAACGCAGCAGATGCCTTCATAGACACTCAAGAGTTTGCGGCCATGACAAGCTCCAGGAGAGAGCACAGGGACGGGACAATGCTAGAGGGGAGGCATGCTACCTTACTGCCTTCTTACATCTTATGAATGTACATACATATTCGAGGCTAATGGCATCATTAAAAAAATAATAAAGAGGAGCGTTATCTTCAAAGGCATGAAAAGAATACAGGATTCAGAATGAGACTGGGCTCAGATGATAAAAAACGACAAGATTCCAAATCACGCTTGGCTTCTCATGCTATGTACATGCAGCATCGGCAGGCACAGTGCCTCTAGAGGACAGGTTATGTAATTGCACTGGGCATACACTAAAGAGCCCCTATACTGGCATGCCTGTGTATCAACCATCCCTTATCTCAAGCCTTGTCCTGGTGCCTTTGGATAGAGTAGTATTCAGTTCTCACGAGAAAAAAAAATTATGAGCCAGACTCTATTCAGTTTTCCTTTTCATATCACCTGGACCCAAGACCCAGCCGAGTGAGTATGCACCCACACATGAGGGTTCAGAGAGGAGATGGCCTGGGGCTCATTCCCATCCTCAGAGAACCACTGAGCCAAAGTCTGTTTCTCTGTCTCTCTGTCTCTGTCCTTCTGTCTCTCTGTCTCTCTGTCCCTCCCCTGTGTATATGTGTATGTGTGTATGTATGTGTGTGTGATATTAGGGCCTGTGACCTATAACTCCTGAATGTGTACCCAGGTTGCAAAGTAGGACAAGTAGCTCTGGCCAGAAAGTCTGCTAAAATGGTGTTTTCCAACTTAGCCAATCCTTACTGTAGCCACTGCCCTTGGTGAGGGGAAGGAAGATGCCAAGGGAGGAGATTCTGGGGAGACAGGTAAGTTCTCATGACCTGCTAGGGCTGCAAGCGCTCCTCTGCCTGGTACAGAAACAGAGCTCCCCAGAGGCAAGGACCCTGATGCTGGGACTCCAGTGGCTGGGAAATTCACCCTGCTTCATGAATTCAGTGTGTGGAGCGTGGCTTTTCCCATACTGCGTGTCCACCTCTGTGCCTCCAGAAGTCCCTTTAGCAGGCGAACTGTGGAAGAGTAAACTCCTCCTCCTCTCTTCACAGATCTACCCAGATGAAAGCCACTACTTCCACAGCGTGGCTCTCAAGCAACATCTGTACCGGTCCATCATCAACTTCTTCGTGGAATGTTTCAGGATCCAGGACAAGCTACCGATAGCCACAGCGAAAGAGGAGGAGGAGGAGGACTAACCACGCTTGAGACCTAAGCACAGACATGGCTCTTTCTACAACAATATGCAACTGAAGAATCCTCCCCGCCGCCACCCTCTCTCCAAGGGCGGTGGAAGTGGAGGTGTCGACGTTCCATAGCATGTGTCTCAACTCTGAAGGCCATTCGGTGGGGGCAACAAGCTCCAGGGGGAAACAAAGTCACCACAGAGCCTGGAACAACCCCACCTCAGCAGCATCGCCTCTTCCTGGCCCCCAATGACCGGCACATCCCATGTCCCTCCCCCAAGGGGACAAAGTGAAGGACAGAGGACAGTGAGGGCACACTTTGAGCCCGAGGAAACCGGCCCTTAAGTTCAAGCTTTCTCTCTGTAACATTCATGCACTGCGTTCCTGTTCTCAACCATGAGTCCTGTCTGGCTTCCTCTCTGACAGAGCTGTGCCATGGGAAGAGGACAGCATGGTTGTCTCCGCAGTGTTCACACACGCCTGGCCCCTCTCTGTGGTTAAAAGAGGCCCCACTGTCCCTATCTGCACCCAGAAAACAGGTCTTTTATGTACAAAGTAAGACTATAGCTGTGCCCATGGTTAACCTTGTAGAATTACTTTGTATTTTTCTATGGTTTTAACTGGACACCCCACTGTCTCTGCCCCCTGGACTGTCTCACTCCGAGCATTCTCTCTCTCTTTTTTGTTGCTTTGCCCTGCTTTCCATGTTGCACTTGTTTGGATAAAGAGATCATTCTGGAACACCTGCTGTCTCTGTTAGACTTGGTGGAGGTTTTGCAGACACCAAGGACACAGAGCACCCAGCAGCCCTCACTAAAAGTTCATCCGTGAAACCTTCTTTGCCCCGAGCAGCGCTAGGACTTGCCTGTCGATCCACCATCCATCACATGTGTCCTTAAAACTATTCCTCTCCCCCCGCCCACCCCACCTTGATCAATCGTCCGGGCTTTTCAGGTGACATTTGGTTAAAAATCACAAGACAGAGCACTGGTTCCACTCTTAGGTCTGCTGAGTAAGCCCGACCGGGTCATCACCAGCCCCAAGCCTGGCTCCCCCCTCCTGCTGACAGTGCTGTCGGGGAGCCCCACCCCACCTCAGCAGCCTTGTAAGATACACACTGACCAGATGTGTGGCCACTGTCTCCCGTGTATATTCCATTTCATTGTATATAAAGCAAGAAACGTGTGTCTGGCCTTGTGCAGTCCCCTCCCCCTCCACGGCGCTAACCTTGTGTTGAGCTTGCATGCAGACACCTCTGGCTGATCTGGCCTCTCCAGAAGTGCTCGTTTGAAATATACCAATTGCCATCATTTCCTTTCAGGACTGTTGACAACCTGTATGTCGGTACTAATCACCCCAGTTTCCACTCCTGCTGGGGTGTCCTAAAACCTTGTCCTCAGAGATGTGTCCATGTTGATTTTTTTTTTTTTTTTAATGTATGGGGGCTTTGGTTCCATCCACACGAGCTTGGAGCATTGGTTCTCGTTAGGTCTGTTGGAAGAGTTTGCATCCTGGGATTTTCCCTAGGTGATGCATCACCATTGGTGAGAAGGGACCTCATGCTGACAGACAGAACATGCTCTCACTACTTCAACAGGCTTGGCTGGCAGCAAAGCCCAGGAGGTCTGAAAAAGGGAGCCAACTCTGGCTGCAAGAACAGGTCGGAGGGCCGCGGGGATGTGGCATGGTAGCATTTGTCATCCATGGAATAAAACATTATTTTGCCACTCAGGTTGTTCTTCCCTTTCTTTCCCCCATTGGCTCTGTTAGAAAGTGTGCAAGGCTTCAAGACATGCTTTTCTTTCCTTTGGAGTGGGAGGAGGGTGTCTCACTATCGAGCCCCGGCTGGCCTGGAACTCACTATGGAATTCACCAGGCTGTCCTCGAACTCAGAGAGCCACTTGTCTCTGCTCCCAAATGCTGGGGTTAAATGTGTACACCACCGTGCCCAGCCTGCTTTGTTTTGTGAATGCAGAGTGGAGTTTGCTTTTTATGATTAGCATGCATCATACATAATAATGGCTCTTGTGACATTTTCATACACATATAGAATGCATTTTGGAATATTTCATATTCACCCCACTGCCCTTTCTTGTCCTCTCCCACTGTTGCTGACCCCTTCCTTTTCTCAAACAGCCCCCTTCTTCCTGCAGGGTGAACTGATGAATTTGACTAGGGTGCTTAGATGACCGTGGGTGAAGGGTTATGGGCAACTTACCCGTGACACCACCACTGAAGGAACTGGTTCCTTCTCCTCCAGCCACATATGGTATCAGTAGCTCCTCAGGGAGGGTGGAGCTTCATAAGCCCCTCCCATATCCATGATAGACCGTGGATGGATGGGTCCAGTCTTGTGCAGATAACCACAGCTGCTGTAAGTTCCGACATGTAACAGTCATACCCTATCTAGGGGACAGCATTTCACAGCACTCCTCCCCCATCCTCTGGCTCTTCTAGTCTTTCTCTCCATCTTAGATGATGTTCCTGTCCCTTGGAGTGGATGACATCCAGGTCCCATTTAAATCTCTTCCTCACTACTTTGGCCCAGAAACTCCTCTGACCAAAGCTGTGAACAGCACTGAATTGTGAGTATAATCACAAATACTTAGAAGGCAATTTGAGGCACTCAGCATATCCATTAGCTAAGCAGCAGTAGTAGGGTCCCACCAGGGCTTCTGCCCTTCCCAGTCATGGCTCTTGACTAGGTTTATAGTACATGAATTCCCCCTCCAGGGGAGCCAGGCTCAGATCGAATCAGAAAGTGGTTGGCCATCCCCATAACAGTCATGCCATTATTATACCAGTGGGCGTGTCTCGCCTGGCAAGTTGCTAGTATAATATCCAATATCCACAAATAGGGAAGACTACTGATGACTTTTCTCCTCTACTAGTCTGCATTCTGGCACTATAAAAAAGCTAGCCATCGCCGGGCGGTGGCGGCGGCACACCTTTAATCCCAGCACTCAGGAGGCAGAGCCAGGCGGATCTCTGTGAGTTCAAGGCCAGCCTGGACTACCAAGTGAGTTCCAGGAAAGGCACAAAGCTACACAGAGAAACCCTGTCTCAGAAAAAAAAAAAAAAAAAAAGCTAGCCATCAAGGAGGAGGCTCCCAACTCAGTTCCAGGTTTATTTTTTCTGTCTCCAGAAACCAAAGTGTGTGGTATCTTCGGCAAACCATGTTTGAAATATTCATTACTCTCTGAAACTGATACATGGGGAGCCCTGAATACATCAAGTAAAGCCCATGTATATAGCATGAGGCTGAGCATGGTGACTCACTCCTGACATCTCAGCACTTGGAAGGGTAAAAATGGAGTTCAAGATTGTTCTTAGCTACATAACAAGTTCAAGGCCACACAAGACCCTGTATCCAAAAGAGAGGAGAGCAGATAAGGAGAAGAGAAAAAGGGTAAAGAGGGGGAAGAGGATAAAGAGGAGCTAGAGAGATGGCTCAGTGGTTAAGATCACTGGCCATTCTTCCAGAGGAAGACCAGGATTTGATTCCCAACACCCACATGGCAGCTCACAACCATCTGTAACTCCAGTTCCAGGGGATCTGACGCCTTCTTCTGGTCTCTGTGGGCACCAGGTATGCACATGGTTCACACACAGATGCGCAGGCAAGACACCTACACAGATAAAAAATCAATTTAAGGAGAAAGAGGATGACTAGAAAGGAAAGAAGGGGGAGGGGAGGAGCAGAGGAGAGAGGAGGGGAGGGAAGGAGGAAAAGCACCCTGTGGTAGCAGCTCTGTTGAGAGTGGTGGCAAAGATAAAAGGCATCAACTCTGCTCGAATCAATCAGAGAAGACAAGCCCCTGTTGTAACCAGGCAGGGTGGAGACAGAGCTACCCCCCCCCCGCCCCCCGCCGCCGCCGCCGCTGCCGCCGCCCTGTACTAAGAAGGAGTCTCAGTGGGCTACAGTCCTACCAACCAGAAAACTTCAGAAAAAAATGCTCAGGATGTAAATCCATCCATCCCCTGTTGTGACATCACTAAACTTGGTGTAATCACGGTGCGTACCAGAAAGCAAGACTATTTCCAGAATCATGAGGCACTGTGTGGATAATATGAGGGATGGCTGTAGTTGCCTCCCTACACCAGGGATGTCTGTCTGGCCCATCGAAAACGTTCACAGACTTGAAGTGCTCATGATCCCAAAAGCTGCCCACGGGAGACTCTGAACTACTGCTTATGCCCCTACAGGTGTCTTTCATCAGATCCTGGGCACAGATGCACAGGGGGCCGGGATTCACTCTCTAAGAAACAATGGGAACCCATGTAAAGCTAAAGAACTCACATCTTCACAAACCCTCCCTGTCCCTGCTCTAAGTGAGACTGAAAGACAGCAGGGGGCACACAGAATGCCGCATTTATCCTAGATCTGCCTTCTGGCACTACCTAAAGCCTGGCAAGGGCAGGGGCTGGAACAGGAAGGTAAAGTTGGTGTTGGTGACAGTTCCTCAAGGAGGGGAGACCACAGGCAAGGCACTGTGGCCTAGAGGACACCGCACTTTCAGGCACGAAGGGTCAAATGCTTCTTGTTTGCTGTTGGGGGCAAATACTGGAAGATAGAATGCTAAGGCCCAGAGTGTTGCTGAGGGAACGGAAGCCAGAAAAGGAACTCCCAAGTCAGAGAGGCACTGCCCGGCTAAGATTCAACAGGAAGAAAACTCTTAAAACCAGGTGACTGTAACGTGAAGGAGACTGCTGTTCTGATTCTGGCCACCTTCTAGGTGATGGGGCTTAGATAAATTATTTAGAGACATTGCGGTGTTCTCCAGCTGGGAAGCAGAAATTATAATACTCAAAACCGGAACAAGGCTGGGAGTGGCATCCTACGTCATCTGAGTGTCACTTGTCATCACGCCTCCTGTGGACATCCTACTGCAATCTCCTGAAGCTCCTGTTGGGAGGCTGAGACCCAGGGCCAGGACAGATGGGACCCCAGCTTCCTAAGCTACAACTATTTGTACCGTGAGCAAGTGTGCAGGGTGTTGTTCCCGCAGTAGATACACGGCAGCCTAGGAAAGAGAGTCCGCTCCTGGGAGCCTAGAAGAGTCAAGGAGCAGACTTACAGCAGAATAGGCAGACTTCTACAGCATGGGGAGGGGTGGGGTGCTGTCGGGGAACCTCCCGAAAAGGTAGCATTTAAGCCAAGGCTGAGGTCAGGTGGGCAGTGGAAACACTTGGGAAGGGGGCGACAGCAGAGAGCCTCCAGCCCAAGAGCCCCGGTGTTCTCAGGGTGAGGAGGAAGCCAAGATGGAGGCAGGAGAGGACACTGGCCAACCGACGCCCCTCAAGGACATCCACTCCAGCCTCTTATCTCAGCAGCTCCCTCATCTCAAGGGCCAGCACAGACCCCTCCGGTAGACTCACCCGGATGATGTGTGCGTGGCATTCACACCACCAAGGCTGCTGGGGTCCAGGCGGTCCAGGCCTGGTACCGCTGCCAAAGGGCAGCTCTGGCCATCTTAGCATGGCTGTGCTGCCTCCTAGCCCCAGGCCTCTTGCTGCTGCTCCCGGAAGTCTGGAGTCACATACACACACCCCTGCCTTCCTGGCCCAACCACTAATGAGCTAAGGCATTAGACAGGATCCCTACTGTCAAGAAGTTTTCCAGGATCCCCACAATGCTCACATGCCGTGAGTGCCCTTGCCACACTGGGAGTGTGGCCGTGTGGCCCACCATGGTGGCAGTGTTCAGAGAAGGCAAGAGGCTCCGCAGCTCCTGGGGCGTCTGACTTTCTCCTTCCTTCCCTCTCCTTCTCTCCCCCCCCCCCAACCCCTTCTCCCTCTTTGCCTGGCTCATGGATAACTCAGCTGCCATCTTGTGAGGACATCCCCATAATCCTAAACTGAGTCCCTGGTGGCTAAGAGACAGGTAGACGCAGGAGTGAACTTGAACATGGGTCCCCCAGCTCCATGGCGCTGTGAAGGGGCTGCATTCCCCGGGACCAGCTTAATGCAGTCCTAAGAGAACCTGAGCTGGAGACAGGTGGGACAACACACGCAGATTGTTCTGAGCTGGCAAGCGTCAGGACCACACGGGCAGGGTAGTTTACTCCAACCCCGACACTCACTTTGAGTCCCCAGCGCAGGAAGCCATATCTGAGCTGCTTTTGTGGGACCCAGGGATTCCCTTGACCTGGTCCCAAGACACCAGAGGTCTTGCCTACTGGGAGCCTTCCATGCATGTGGAACACTGCCTCTGGGTAGACAGTGGGGACAGTTCGATGGCTACCTGCAGGCCTTTCTGTGGCTCTGTGGCCCTGTGGTCCGGTAGCCCTGGCTTGCCCTTCACCTGCAGGCAGATTCCCCTGGGTCAGCCAGAGTCACACAAGCCAGCAAAGGCCTTGACATTCAGTTTTACAAAATGGCTAAATGAATCTTAATAACAGGCAGGGCCTGCTCCATATCAGATAATGGAATCTCCCAGCTCTGGTGCTGATCCGACAGCTGCTAACAGCCACAGAACCAGAGAAATGGCAGCCAGGCCCCGTCTGTATCTTCAGAGTAAAGTCAAGCCGTGGACTCCCAAGGTCGCCTTCCCTGACACGCTATAGCTGAGCCCGCTGTGATGTGCGGTGCTTGCTAACTGGTATTTCTCCATCCAGACTGAATTCTCAGTGTGCCCCAGAAACAGTGTCACATACAACTGTCACGGAGAAGGAAGTGACCACAGCAAGCTAGCTGCTCTGCTCCACCTGTGTCTTGTCCTCAGTCAGAAGCAGGAAAACCCCCATAAATAACACATCAGATTCCACTGAGGGCACTGAGCCCTCAGTGAGGACACAGCAGGATGCACACTCAGGGCACTGAGTCAACAGTGAGGACACTGCAGGATGCACACTCAGGACACTGAGCCAATAGTGGGAACCCAGCAGGATGCACACTCAGGGCACTGAGTCAATAGTGAGGACACAGCAGGATGCACACTCAGGACACTGAGCCCTCAGTGAGGACACAGCAGGATGCACACTCAGGACACTGAGCCCTCAGTGAGGACACAGTAGGATGCACACTCAGGACACTGAGCCCTCAGTGAGGACACAGCAGGATGCACACTCAGGACACTGAGTCAATAATGAGGACACAGCAGGATGCACACTCAGGGCACTGAGCCCTCAGTGAGGACACAGCAGGATGCACACTCAGGACACTGAGTCAACAGTGAGGACACAGCAGGATGCACACTCAGGACACTGAGTCCTCAGTGAGGACACTGCAGGATGCACACTCAGGACACTGAGCCCTCAGTGAGGACACAGCAGGATGCACACTCAGGACACTAGTCAACAGTGAGGACTCAGCAGGATGCACACTCAGGACACTGAGCCCTCAGTGAGGACACAGCAGGATGCACACTCAGGACACTGAGCCCTCAGTGAGGACACAGCAGGATGCACACTCAGGGTACTGAGCCAATAGTGGGAACCCAGCAGGATGCACACTCAGGACACTGAGTCAATAGTGAGGACACAGCAGGATGCACACTCAGGGCACTGAGTCAATAGTGAGGACACAGCAGGATGCACACTCAGGGCACTGAGCCCTCAGTGAGGACACAGCAGGATGCACACTCAGGACACTGAGCCCTCAGTGAGGACACTGCAGGATGCACACTCAGGACACTGAGTCAATAGTGAGGACACAGCAGGATGCACACTCAAGGCACTGAGTTCTCAGTGAGGACACTGCAGGATGCACACTCAGGGCACTGAGTCAATAGTGGGAACCCAGCAGGATGCACACTCAGGACACTGAGCCCTCGGTGGGGACACAGATTCCCTGCTGCTCCGCTTCTTGTGAATGGCCCTTCCTCTTGGAAGCACAGCAGTGCTTCACGTGAAGAGGAAAGAGGAGCATTATGGGGCCTGATAGGTTCGTACCCCTGAAACCTGGCAAAGGGCCCATCAACAGGGCTGGCAGGAGGGTTGGGGCCAGCCAAGGCCAGTACAGAACAAACTCAGGGCCAGAGGGTACAATCCATGTGCAGATCTGCACTGAGATGGCCTCTCTGCTACCCGTCTTGGTGGAGAGTACCCAAGCCCACAGCCTAGGTGTGCATGAGGGCTCAGTGGCTGTGCTAGTCAACTTGGCACAGGCTAGATCATCAGAGAAGGGAACCTCAGCTGAGAAAAACGTGTCCCATGCAAACCTGAAGAGAATTTTAATTAGTGATTGATGTGAGTGAGGCCATCCCTGAGCTATTGGGCCTGGGTTCTATAAGAAAACAGGCTGAGCAAACCATGGGGACAAAGCCAATAAGCAGCTCCTCCACAGTGTCTGCATCAGCTCCCGCCTTGCTGTGGGCCGCAGGAATATATCATTAGAACTCAGCTGGTTATGGCAAAGTCACTACCTGGATGGACCAAGGAATTCCTCCAGAGGAAGCCAAATCCCAAGGAGTTTTTGGTGTTACTTGGTTTGTTATATATCAACTGTATTCTGTTACGAAAATCATGTGTGCCTTCATAGTTTTCCCAATTGACTTTTCCCTAAGAAGGGCTAACGGTGTGGACTGATCACTCTCTGGACATAAACATTGCAGGTATTTGGAGAACAGCCTCTGGAAAGGCTTTCTCTGGAATCAGATATCTCTCTTAGCCACTTTCAAGGACTACAGGAAACACCACCTAGGTGGGTGCCCAACTTCCAAGGATAACAATGATAACAGCCCACGTGCAAGTCTCCTGACTTAAAATCCACAAGGAGACACCTTCCAGGTGGGCGCCCAACTTCCGAGGACTAACAGTGATAACAGCCCACATACAAGTCTCCTGACTTAAGGTAAATTCCACAAGGAGACACCGCCTAGGAGAGGTGGACGTTAAGTAAATAGCTTTACACAATTTAGCTTGGACCCTCCCTTTATATACCAGGACTTCCAGGGCACAGGATGGAGAAGAGAAAGGAGAATGGAAGAACTAGATGGGTAAGAACTTGAGAGGAACAAACTGAGATGGGGAAGAACTAGATTGAAGGGCTAGAAGAGAGGACTAGAGGAACGAGATGGAAGATGAGGAAGAACCAGATGGGGAAGAACAAGATGAGAGAGATGGGAGAGGAGCTGATAGGGGAAAGAACTAGATAGATGAGAACCTAGAAGGGACAGAACTAGATGAAGGAATTAAGATAGAACCTAGAGGGGACAGTAGATAAATATAGAGAGAAATCAGGCAAGAAAGGATCTAGGCATGAGAGCAGAATAGAAGCTGTGCAGGGAGAGAACTATCACAGAATAATAAAGTGTATGAACTAAGGAGTTTCGTGTACATAGATTCATTTCTTTTCATCAAAGATTAATTATCAGCTGGTTGTAGATTCTTCCTGGACCCTGGGAGGGGACTATCGAGGGGCTGGACCCCCATAGTCCCCGATACTGCCTCCAGGTTCCAACCCTGTTTAAGTTCCTGTCCTGACTTCCTTCGTTGATGGACGTGGAAATGTAAGCCAAAAAATTCCTTTCCTTCCCAACTTGCTTTTGCTTATGGTGTTTCATCACAGCAATAGTAACCTGATGTGGGCATAGTCTTTTTGGACACACTTCACTAGGGAAACCGGGAATGTTAATCAGGCAGAGATGTTTCCTCAAAGGAAGAATTGCCTATTTTCTGCCCAGAAGGCTGGGAGTGGATATTGTTAACAACCTGGTGACCCTTTTGCTATCTGTGGAGGCAGACCTCACCCAGAATGTTTACTCCAGACTCTTCCCTTCCTAGACCTTTATCTTTAGCTCCCAGTTAATAGAATCCATCTTTAGGGGAAATCTCACATGTACTTTATGGCCTGCTGACCTCTATGCTCTCTCAGTCACACACCACACTTGGTTCTAGGTCCTTTAGCTGTAGAACCCACCCTCATGGTCACATGTGCTTTGTAAAAGAGCTTCTATATAGTCATATCTTAAGCTTTATTGAGCACCTGGAATTGGGCTGATTGTCGCTTGGAATCTGTTTTAAATATGCTGACAATGAACCACTGGCTTCAGACTCTGCAAGCTGAATCCTGGTTGATGAAGTCAGTCTGCACCTGGTTTTATTCTCACCTCTTCAAGGTTTGCTTCCCTGCCCGGACACCTGCAGAGTCTCCCTCGGTAACCCAAACTAAGACAGTAACTGCCAGGCCCTGGAGTTGGGAGGAAAAAACCAACACTGCCCTGTCATCCTGGACACCTCATCAGGGAGGTGCCCATTTCAAATCAACATCGACTATCTCAGCCCCTAGGTGAGTGGGTCTGTCTGTGACCTGAAGAAGGGAAGAGCTCCTGACTGGATCCCAGTCACAGTGAACTGGGAAGATACCGTCCATCACAGGGAGCCCTGGGTCATCAGATGGGCTGTGAGTCCCACTCTGCTCCATCCCCTGCAAAGTGACCAGCTGTGCCTCCCCACCATGTTTATTGTTCTTTGCATCTGAGGAAGGGACCCACCATGGCACAAGAGCCTCTGCTAAAGAGAGCCTGGAGACGTTGGCTCCTGAATCCTGAGTAGGGAATCAGGTAGCCAGGAGAAGGCATCTCAGGTTGGCCTGCACAGGCAGAGGGCAAAAAGTTCTGAGGCTCTGTAAATGCTGCTGGCAGGTAGCTAGCATCCCAGGAGCTTGTCAGGAATGCAGAGCCGCAAGCAACTGGTTCTGGGCCCAGGAGCTGTCCAGCACAGATTCTGGAAAAGCGTTAGGGGAAAAGTGCTAGGGATAGCAGCTGTTCAACCTGTCATCTGAGATTGGCCAGCAGGTGGCAGCAAAGGCCACACTCTGACCTGGGTCTCACAGGCGTGTTAGGATCAGTAAGGGTCCCAGGACAAGGACATCTAGTTTCCAGAAGGCCCCTGTGGTAGAACTATGCAGAAGAACTCAGACTGCACACACACCCACTCTTTCTCTTATACTTACACACACACACACACACACACACACACACACACACACACACACACACACTTTCTTTGCTAAAGCAGGGACCAGAAACCAAGGTTCCTTGAGAGTAAGAGATGGTTCTCAGGCAAGCTTTACAGGACAGTATCTGATGTCCAGGGAGGGCACCCCAAAAGCAGTGCCTCTAATCCGGTATGAGCATAGTGCTGGGGAGCTGGGATGCAGCCTGAGGCCTGTGTTCCTGGCATCTCCATCTCAGGAGGTCACTGGGATGCTCTGATGCCAGTCAGTGCTTGGGAACCTATACTGAGATCTATACTTAAGATCTGGCGGGCCACTATCTGCCAACTGCTCCAGATTGAAGCTGTGACAGGAAACTGAAGAGGCCAAGGCTTCACATGAACACAGGGAGAGTGGGTCCTGGCTGTTAGCAGCCAGGGCAGAGAGGCAGCCATGACTGAATCTTGTCTATCACAGCAAAGCACAGCATGTCTGGGGCTAAACCCATGGAAAGCTGTTTCCCATAGTGCTGGAGGCGGAAGGCCAAGGCCAAGTTGTGGGTAGGGTTGGCTCCTCCTGCAACCTCACTTCCTGGCTCGCAGCATCTGCCATCCACCTGTACTCTTATGTGGCCATCTCTCCATGTGTTACCACCTCTTCTCAGGGCCCCAGGTAGAGCTGGATGTGGTAGCACATGTGTAGAAGACAAAACCAAGAGGATCACAAGTTCAAAGCCAGCCTTGGCTACATAGTTAGAAAGTGGGGAGATGTTGTAGGAAAAGCAAAACCAAAAGGATAGACTCAGACCAAACTTGGCCCAATTCGACCTCTTTAGCATAACTCCCTTGCTGATGACCCCTGGCTGCTGAATACAGTCCCATTCTGAGGAGCTGGGTAAGAGAGAACTCAGCAGAAATGAGAAGCTTAGGTCATTTGATTGCAGACACTGGGCTTTGCTCAGGCAAGTGTTGCTGGGATGGCTGAGGACCAGCATGGCATGTACTTATCAGGACATAGGACTCCAAGCTTCAGGAAGGTGGATGGGCAGGCTTGGAGTCTGGCTGCTCTCGGGTCACACCTAAAAGAGTAGTACCCCCTCTACTTTGCTTCCTTTAACAAAGGGGACTCCAGCAGGCTTTGCTGAGTCCCACTTGACTGTGTCTAGTCCCAAATTAATCTTTCTGAAATGGTGTACCAGGCTTTTTCTTCTAAGCCACCAACCAGCTCCCAAATCATGACACAAAGACTTATTATTAGTTTTGAATGCTGAGCCTAGCCTAGGCCTGGCTAGCTCTTTTAACTTAAATTAACCTGCTTCTTTTCATCTACCTTTTGCCTTGGGGCGTCTTACCTTTCTTACTTCTCTGTACCTTATTTTCACTGCTTCTCTATGTCTGTCTGTCTGACGGCTGCCTGTCTTCCGGCCCCAGAGAATGTCCCTCATTCTCTCCTCCTCCTTCTCTTGAGCCGAGATTTCTCCTCCTATTTATGCTCTCTGCCTACTAGTCCTGCCTATCCTTTTTCTGCCTGGCTATTGGCCACTCAGCTCTTTATTAGACCAATCAGGTGCCTTAGGCAGGCAAGGTGAAACAGATGCAACACATCTTTACTTAACTAAACACACATCCTTACATCATTAAACAAATGCAGCATGAACAAAAATAGCACACCTTTACACAGTTAAAGTACTATTCTGCAGCATATACAAATATAACACATCTTTGCCCAGTTAGAATAATATTCCACAACAAAATGGTTTTGATTTCATTCCTTCCAAAACTAGAACTACTCATTATTGATCATTTTAGTTCAAAATATTTTGAGCAACTGCCTCCTAAGCATTTGGGATTTGGTATACACCCTTCTAATGCTGCTTGGAACTGCTAACCACAAAGGCTTGAAATAAAACAAAACCCCATTCCCTTACAATTCTGTAATCAGAAGGCTGGCTAGGTCTTGCTAGACAGAAACCAAGAGGTCAGCCCTCACCATGGTAGTGAATGCCTTTAACTCCAGTGCTTGGGAGGCTGAGGCAGGAGGATCACAAGTTTGAGGAACACCTGGCTACATAGTGAGTTCCTGTCTCAAACAAAGAAGAAAAAACAACGTAGAGGTCCACAGTCTGCAGAGATATGGGGGACAGATATCGTCGGCTCACCCTGGCCGTCATTCCTCAAACTTGAAGGACTAAAGTCCTCATGTTTCAGCTGACTGGATCCAAGGGCTGCCTTGGCAGCTGGGGTGGAGATGTTTCATGACCTGTGGTACAGCATCCAGACACTAACCCAGGCTGAAGAACCCGCTCAC
Source organism: Peromyscus maniculatus bairdii (assembly GCF_049852395.1). Classification (NCBI taxonomy): domain Eukaryota; kingdom Metazoa; phylum Chordata; class Mammalia; order Rodentia; family Cricetidae; genus Peromyscus; species Peromyscus maniculatus. The sequence goes on from NC_134854.1 coordinate 69,234,809, forward strand.
CTCTTGGGCCTCTTTCCCAGGGCTCACGGGATCAGGCTGGGCCACCTGAATAACCCAGGATAAACTCACCATTTCAAGGACTTAGCCTTCACTATGCATGCCTCTGAGTCCATTTGCCACGGATGCCACGTGGCAGTCACTGGCTCTGTGGAATAAACCCAGACATTCCTGCGAGCTACTCACAGAGGGTCTACCTATCTCTGAGGCTTTACCAAAAACAGAGGAGAAACCAGATTGCAACAGGCAACCTCGTGCCTCCCAGGTCCATTTCAGCCTACCAGAGAGAGCACAGAAGACAAGCAGCAGTCAAGGGTGGGTGTGTGGGGTGGGGGGTGGATACTTGAAGGTTTAGGGAAGGCTTCACAAGCCTCAGCATTCAGAAAAGCCCATCACATAGGAACTGGGCACTTGGGTTAGGATTAGCCAAAGAGGCAGAGGAGTGACTGGGTAGTAGGAAAGGTGGAGGGGGGTGTCACAAGTGAGAGACGACTGTAACTAAACAAGCAGAATCTTAATTCGGGGAAACTGCTCATGAACTGGAGGGGGAGACTATGGCACGAAGGATCGAATTCCTGCTAAAATTGATGAGGGGAAGCAGTAAGTCTGCTGACAATGGGGGTGGGAAGGCACTGGAACAGGCCTGCAGAACAACGGACAAGGCCAGGTAGCAAGCAAAAAGGAGACCTGGGGCTGTGACTCAGCTTCGAGAGTGCTGGGTTCAATCCCCAGGATTGCCTAAGGCTGGCAGAGTAAGGGCCGGAAAGCCCAACACCAGTAGGTGGAGGCAGGGAGGACCAGACTTAAGGTCATCCTCTGGTGCATAGCAAGTTTGAGGCCAGCCTGGGACATGTGAGATCCTGTCTCAATAAAGCAAAGAAAAGGGACTGCAAGAAGCTGCAAGAAGGCTGAGCAGGTGACGGAACTTGCCCCCAAGCTTGACAGCCTGAGCTCAGTCTCTGGGCCCCACATGGTGTGAGGAAAGAACCAAGGCTTGCGCACTGTCCACAAGTTGTCCCAACGTTTATTTACGTGTTTATGTATGTGTGCTGTGGCACACGTGCTTCCTCCCACTCTCTCTGGGTAACTAATTTTTGAAGAAAATGAGAATTAAAATTGAAGCTGTGGTGCCTATGGCTCCAGAGACACAGCAGCCACCGTGAAGCGCAAGGAGAAGGGGGTCTAAAAGGCTGGGGTGGAGGTGGGGGTGGGGGTTGGGGCAGAATCTCCCTGAGAACTGACTCTCTGTAGGCTTCCAGCCTCAGCACTTTAATACTTTTTTTTCATTCAACATGAGTCCTGTGTGAGCACTTTGTGGGGAGGAGCTGTGGATTAGTTAGCTTTTGATGAACACTGTTCCAATTTCCAGTCAAAATATTTAGAGGAAGAGTACCATGCAGCTTCTACAAGAACTTTACTACACAACTTTAGCACTTTAATCGTCAAATACCTGCTGACGGTGTGTGATGACGTCTCCTGACATTCCAGACTCCTAGAGAGCCAAGGTGCTCTTTCCTTCCAGACCAAGCACCCCCAGGAGCCACACACGCCGCCGCCACCCCTGTCCCTAGATGCCCTGTAGGCAGAAGCAGTTTTAACTTAAGACACAGTGAGGCTGTCCTGTAACGGTTTGGACACACACACACGCTGAACACTGCCACTCACTTTCATCACTACTACTGGCCATGCTGGAAAACAGAATCAGAAGCGACACAGCATGTTCATGGTGATGGTTCACCAGCTTCCTATGTAACCAGCTGTTATTTACCACTGGTCACTAAAATGTGCCTGGAATAAAAACTGAAGCTTGGACGTTACAAAGTTAATTAAAAATAGACACACTCAATTATCAGAAAATACTTAACTATACTTTAAACAATGTGGGCAAAATATAAAGCTTTACTTATTTATTGAGACAGGATCTCACCACATAGCCCTGGAGAGCCCAGGATCTCTATGTAGAACAAACTGGCCTTGAACTTGTGATCTGTATCTCAGCTTCCCAGCCGCTGGCACTACAGGTGTGCACCACCATGTTCAGCTGAATTTTTTAAAATACTGGGGCTATGTAACCGAAACAGTATTTATGGATATATTGGTTACACTATAAAACAAAACACTATGATTAAAAATTATGGCTACTGGAATGTCTTAAATGTGTAGGCGGCTCATGTTCTAAACACCCATTCAGACAACAGTAGGAATCAATACAACTTTCCCTCCTTATGAAACACTGCTTTTCTCATTTATCCGTCATCTTCTTACCCCTCCAACCTACCCCAGGCTTAAGCTTTGTAAGGCACTTGGCTCTCTCTGGGCAGCTCCTGAACTCAAGAGGGCTTATTTCTTGGCAGCTGTCAAAGGAGATGCTAATTGAAAGGTTAGTCAAGGCAGTCAAACTTCTGTGTTAGTTAAATAAGCATCCCGTCTCTTGCTCAGGTGACAGATGTGTGACATCCCACCAATGAACCTACACACACACCTTCTTCCCGGGTCTAAGACACAGGACAGCACGTGGCATGCTGGCCAATCCGTTTGTCCCCTGTCCACGGCTCTTCTCCTCACCCAGAGTTCCACACTCGGAGCTGTGTCACAGTAATAACCTCAGCTCAAAGGCCAGCTCTGCAGTGAGTTTCGGAGGTTGCTTAGACAGACACATGCTTCAGAGCAGACACGCTCTAAGACAGTCTGTGAAGACACTGCCTGCCTGTGCAGCGCTCTGACCAAAACTGCCACTCGGAATGTCTCAGTTCAACAGAAGTGTTTCTACAGGTAACTATACAAACAGCCCAAGGTAAAGACACATCAGGTCACCAAGAAGTCACCAGAGATCCGGGCTAACAAGGAAACATGTAGGTGGGAGACAAAGGTGGCAGTCCTCCCTGTAAAACATGACATTGTGTGGTGACACCCTAACACAGCACGGTCCCCAACACGCTTTGGAGTACAACCCCAGCACAGCCGGACGGGGTGTGCCCAGCCAGGGAACAGGCTCATAGCTTGCATGTATTGACTGCCAAGGCTTCCAGCTCACTTCCTGGAGCCCACTTACCACACCAGTGAAGGGTGGCTGCTTGTGAAATACCACCAAATTTATTTCTTCAGAAGTTAACTCAAAATTACTCTGCTGTCTGCCGAGGGCCATGTCTGGGTCTGTGTTCTTGCTGTCGCTGGGGTCTGTGATGACGTCGTGAGGGAGGGAAGGTGTCACAGGAACAATGTGTGTCAAAATCTGAGGGCTGTTGACCTGGCTCCACCCATCACTGGCCCTCACTGGACACTGCAGCGGGAGAGATGGCCCCACCCCTCACCATGGGCATAGGAGAGCCGGCTCTGGCCCTTATCTGAGGGGGGTGGTCCCAGTGGGCCAGATCGACCAGCTTAGGCACCACCCAGACCCACATCCTGGGCCTTGGGTTGGCCCACCCTAACATCTACCCTATGATCTGCTGGAGTGCATGAAAGGACTGGTCCTGCGGTACAACTGTAGGATCTCCATGACTTGGGGCAACAACAGAATATCCCAGAAGAGTCTGGGTCCAGTGATGACCATGTGGAAGAGGCCTTGAACCAGACCAATGACTCACAGCAATGACCATTTTGCAGGCGGGGCTGACTGGACAAAAGGGTACACTGTGTGACACACCACAGCACCCAATGCCACTAGGATGAATGCAGAGGTGTTGGAAAGAGAGAAGAGCAAGGTGGCTTTTTTTTGTTTGGTTGGTTTAGTTTTTAATTAATTTTTTGGAGGGTTCTTTAGTGGAGCATGCTGCAGGAGTAAGGGGCAGATATGGAAGGACTGGGAGATGAGCGAGATAAGGGTGCAAGATGTAAAATTCCCAAAGAATCAATAAAGAATTATGTTTAAACAAAACTGCTGTGAAATTTCTCAAAATGCCATCTAGTTTGATGAATACCATTTAAATTATGCAAAGAATATGACATTATAAATAATCACTCAATTCTAAGTTCAAAAGTACATTTATTTAAATGTGAGCAAGTTATCAATATAAAAGAAAAGAGTGTAAGAAATAAAAATAATCAAAGTACAAAACATCTCAAATCTTTAACATCCATAATTTAGACAGCAAAGTCTTTATTTACATAATTTTATTTGTAGATGAAATTTCATACACTTTTCTGAAAACACATAGAAACCTAAATTAATCGAAAGACTTCATGTGGGCTCTTAGGCATATAATACAAAACATAATTTATGTTTCCTAGAATAAGATCACACATCTTAACACGATGCAGTCAGTATTGCATGTCTTCCTGGTAGAGGCCTCTCCCTAGGGCAGAGCTGGAAAACAAGGCCTCTGCAGGGAGGGAGTCCTGGGCTACACGCTGCCAGCAGCTACCCTTGTGCTCCAGGCTCCGGGCTCACAGCACACAAGAGGCTGTCAGTTAAATTTATATGTGGCCTCGTTGAGGAAAACGGTTTTCACACACAAGGCAGCAGGGTGACACCAAGCCAGAGCCCCTGTGTGAGAGGCAGTTCTGGACCACCTCCCTCTGCATTCAAGACGGTCGGTCCCATTGCACACTTCAACACCCGGGTCTTAGGAGACTCCTGCTCGCATGCACAGGCTCTCCATCCGATACTCAGGTGGCTGGGTGGAGGCCCCCTGCTCAGGTGACTCCAGTGTATGGTCAACACTAAAGCCCAATCCAATGCACACTCCGGATGGTTTCCTGTCCCAAAAGCTACCACAGAAACCATGTCCTCAAGAGGGCTGTCACCCTAACATCTTCTGCGGGCAACTTTTAGGCTAGCAGTGGTTCTCAATCTTCCTAATGCTGCCACCCTTTAATACAGTTCCTCATGTTGTGGTGACCCCAACCATAAAACTATTTAGTCGCTACTTCATAACTGTAATTTTGTTACTGTTATGAATCAAAATGTAAATATCTGATATATGTAGGATATCTGATACGTGATCCCCTGTGAAAGGGTTGTTTGACCCTCTCAGGGGTCATGACCCACGGGTTGAGAACCACTGGGCTATAGGTATGGAGCAGGCCCACAGATGACTAATGTGACCTGAAAAGCAACTCTTCCATTGGAAAATAAGCATGGGACAGATGGTCCCAGGGAAAGCCTGGAGAAGACACAGGAGGACATGCTGCATAAAGAGCCGATGCTGCAGCACACCTGCCCCCAGCTCAGTGGCCATGAGAAGGAGGTTCCCCACCAGGCACTCCCGATGGCTCCTGGCACTCACTCTGTCCCCAGTGCCACCCAGCGGAGTCTCCTAGCCCACATTTTACTGAGCTCTCTCGGGCTAAGGGGAAGTACTTAGTAAATGCCCTCAGCTGGTGACACCACACCGATGAAGAGCCAGGATGACAGCACTCTGAGCTGGGTGCCCAACACGGGGGCTGATGGCACACTAAAGGAACCGCCTCACTGGGCACAGCGGCTCAGGCCTGCGGTGCCCAGGCCAGTGCTCAAGGCTAAAGCAGGAGGGACGCTGGGAGGCTGAGTCCAGGCTGGGATACATAGCACCAGGCCGGCCCGCAACAGAGTGAAACCTCTCAAAACTGTGTCCTTCCTTCCAACTGGAGATCGCCTCATATGGACTGTAAACTGTGTGACAGGCTTCCCTTCTTTCCTGAGAGCCTGAAGAGCCTTAGCCGTTCAGACACTTACCCAGCTGCTCTCAAGCTGTGCCCTTTCCCACCTCATAGCTGGGGTGCAGAGCACACCCCTCGGGCACCGGCCGCACCGTTTTCTATGCGGTGTAACTATCAACTCCTTGAACATCTACCCAAGCCACACAGGTCCCTAGTTTGTCACCTGCTGACTGCACACTCTGCGACAGCAAGGCAGAGGTCTGGTGACAACCTGCAACGCACCTTCTTCCTTGCCTGTCCCCGCTAGGCGTAGCCCTCGTAAAGGATATGATTCGTAGTCCAGTGTCTGTGTGAGCACTCCAGTCAGAACAAACTCCGCATTGTGCACATCTGAAGGGAACAGAACCAAACCATTAGGGCAAGGCTACCGTGAACACACGCAGGCCGGCGGGGGGTATGGGGGTCATACCTATTCCTCTGGCAAAGTACTCTCGACATAAGTGCAGGTCATTCTCACAGGATATCAGAATGATCTCTGACAGACTCTAGGAAGGAGAGAGAGCTCATGAGTGAGGGAGACGTCCAGGTACGACAGACAGCGCTGCCTTCCGGGGCTCTGCTCTCACCTTATTTTGCCTGTGCTCCATGAGCTTGCGGAAGGACGGCTGCTTGGCTAACACCTTCCCCCCTGCGCACTCGACAATGGCCTTCATTGTTGCGAGGCTCGGGCAGATGCCAGGGGTGATATAGAAATACTTGGTCTAGAAATAAACAGAAGCATGCTGTTTGAATGGTTTTAACTGCACATAACTTTCATAAATCGGGCCCTGAGTTTTTTGTGTATGTTTTTTTGAGATCTGGCTGTCCTAGAACTTTCTTTGTAGATCAGGCTGGTTCACAACTCACAGAGATCCTCCTGACTCTGTCTCCCAAGTGCTGGGATTTAAATGCATGGACCATCATATCCAGTTCTGAGATTTTTGACAAAATCATTTAACTTTCTAGAATTATTAAGGTTATATTCCCCACCAGTTCCCTATCTACCCAGACATGCACAGAAGGAGTTAGATGAGCACTTCCCGCCATGGTCAGTAAAAGTGACCACATTTAACTGCCTGTGGTTGACCTGTAGACATTAATAATCAACAGAAATCCAAGCACTTCCCTTGATGTAAAGGAGCCCAAAACTTGAACAGTCTACTTCTCTCTCCCTGTCTTTCATCCTCTTTCTTTATTGTGTGGGTCTGAATCTAGGCCGGCCTGAAGGCTATCTTGTGAATCTGTCCCTATCCTTTGGTCTGTTTCTGTCCTTCCCCTTGTCTAAACAGCATAGAAATCAACACAGAAGGTATCGCCAACCAATGATCCAGACAATAGACAGTACTACAGACATGACTGTTTATTAAGCAGGATCCAAATGCTGTATTCAACATTTATGGTGGATATTCATTTAAGATGGCTTTCCGTCTATCTGCTGCTTCCAGCAAAGATTATCAGAACACATATTCAAACACACATGTATTACTCTTAGGTTAGGGGCATGGAAAAGTACATAATTTAAGTACATCTATGTAGTAGCTTAGGTTGAAAAGGCTGATTACATGGGAAATCCAAGGCAAGAAAGGTTGACTGTTTCTCTCTCTCTCTCCCTCCCCCCCCCCTCTTCCTCTCCCTCTCCCTCTCCCTCTCTCTCTTGATTTCAAGACATAGTTTGTCTGTGTAACAGTCCTAGCTGTTCTGGAACTCACTTTGTAGACTAGGCTGACCTTGTACTCACAGAGATCCACCTGTCCCTGCCTCCTGAGTTACAGGACTAAAGAGGTGTGCCACCACACTCGGCCTACATTGCTCTCTTAAAGGCACGTTAAACAAATAGGTACCCAGTTGGACAGTCTTAAGTCTCAAGTAACCCCATGGTGTATTATTAGCTCCAATGTGAGGTCCAGTAGAAGTCCCATTCTCTTAGAATCTAAGATATTTTTGTCACAATGCATTGCCACAGCTTTGCCAAGCACAAGAACCAAAGCATTCTCTGCCACGGCAACATGGCATTTGGCCACAGCTGTCTGCCTCGCAGTGGAACACCAGCTCCACTCCTGCTGCTACAGACGGACTAGGAGGTCACCCCGACGCTGATGCTTTCCTAGGCCTATTGCAGAACTCTCACAGAGAAAGGGAAACACTTACAAAACTCAGACCCTGGAGGTAAAACTGAATCTTAGCTTCTGAATCATTTCTAAGAAGTTCCAAGACCCAATGATTGTTATTGGCTACTTAGTTCTTTGATATAAAAAATACTTCTAAACTGTCCTAAGTCTCTTATCTAACAAATATTTAAAATAAAGACTTCTAAATTTTCCATTTAGCATTCATTCAGGATATTCCCAAGTGCTTTCTCTAATGGAATACACATTTATTGAGACTAACACAAGCGGGAGCCCTCAAAGACTTGTTAAAAGTAAAAAAACAAAAACAAAAACAAAACAAAACAAAAAACTTTATGTCTCTTACCAGTCCAATTATTCATCACCATACTCTTGAATCCCTTCTCTGACAGATCTACTCATCATTAGGTTACTGTAGCAATTTCTTCATCAGACTAAAGAGTGTTTCCTACAGCCAAGTGTGGCGATACAAGAGACCGAGGCAAGAGGACCTCTGTGAAATTGGCGGCCAGCCCAGTCTGCTCTACAGGGAGAGCCCATCAACATTCCTTAGGATGCGCCACACTCCCTTGCAGAAAGAGTAGCCATGAAGTGGGAGGACAAGACCTGTGTCACCGTTGCATCTCCTTAGCTCTACGGGGGCTTTCCCTCCCAGCGTACCTTAAAGAGGGGAGCAACGTGGGCTCGCTTTAAGGACTCTTCCAGACTGAAGGAGAAGAGCACTTCTGCCTCAGCGTCTCGCAGGATATAGTTCTGCTCATCTGGAAAACAGAACAGTGCATGCTCTGAAAGACACAGCCCCAAGCAGAGAGGCAGGTCCACATGCAGGCAGTACATACACTACCCACAGTCACTCACCCTGCCATTTGGATACTGTCCTGACTATTTTTATGTCAACTTGAAGACGGAACCTCAGTTGGGAAATTGCCTCATGTGGTGGTTTGAATGGAAATGGCCCCCATAGGCTCATAGGGAGTGGCACAATTAGGAGGTGTGGCCTTGTTGGAGTGGGTGTGGCCTTGTTGGAGGAAGTGTGTAGGGGCAGACTTTGAGGTCTCCTTTGCTCAAGCTATATCCAGTGTGGAAATAGACTACTTCTGCCACCTGTGGATTGAGATGTAGAACTCTCAGCTCCGTCTCCAGCACCACGTCTGCCTGCACACCACCATGTCATACCATGATGATAATGAACTAATCATCTGAAACACTAAGCCACCCCAATTAAATGTTTTCCTTTATAAGAGTTTCTGTGGTCATGGTATCTCGTCACTGCAATAGAAACCCTAACTAAGACCCCTCCCTAAGATCAGGCTGTATGTAAGTCTGTAGGGCATTTTCCTTATTAGTGATTGATGGGGGAGGGCTCAGTCCATTGGGGGTAGTCCACCCCTGGACTGGTGGTCCTGGGTACTAGAAGAGCAGGCTGAGAAAGCCACGTGGAGCAAGCCACCAAGTAGCATTCCTCCATGGGCTCTGCATTAGCTCCCGCCCCCAGGTACCCACTCTGCTCTATTTTCTGTCCTGGCTTCCTTGGATAATGAACTGTGATACAAAGTGTATACAAACTAAACCCTTTTCTCCCCAAGTTGCCCTTGGTCACGGTGTTTCATCACAGCAATAGTGACCCTAACTAAGATGGATATGTTTTACTCACTTCCCTTGAAAACAGCCAGACTACAAGAATAGGCAAGTGTTCTTCTACCACAGAGCTACACTGCGGCCCCCAGGGTGACTACTAATAGGAAGACCCAGCCTGTTAGAGCTGCCACAGAGCGCTCATCAATGGGCCCCAATGAGAGAATATGGCTAGATGCTCTCATCTAAGACTTTATGGTGTAGCGGAAATGGCATTTTATAGGCACGTTTCCAGAGCAATGCACTAAGGGTAATGGCTGTACAGCTTGTCTCTCTCTTGATGCAATCAAAGACTAAACCTTTATGTCGTATAGTAGAATACCAAGATGTCAATCAAAGAAATCCCTGTGACAGGAAATAAATTTATAGGCTTAAAGGAATAAACAAATCCAGAAGACACCACAGCTTGGCGGTGAACAGGAGCAGCCTCGCTCGGCCCGGCACGGCACGGCACCCACCAATGAACTTCTGGCACTTGAAGCACTCCTCCAGCCACTCCGGAGTCACGATGTGCTTCACCACAGAGATGGCCGTCAGGAACTTCACCGTGCGCGTCACCTTGCTGGCGATGAGGTGGGTACACTTCTTTGTGGACTCAGCAACTTCCCCACCCAGGATGTACAGCTTCTGAAGCCGCAAACACACCAGAAAGGGAAGCACATGTCAGCAGACACAGAGACCAGCTCCAGCACGGGGCTGGAGTGCCTTCCTCAGCTGCACTCAAGGACGGCAATGCAAACCACAAGAGGAAAGCACAGAGCACCTCCAATGGCTGCCTTGGCAGCCAGCTCCACACAAACTGTGTCAAAACAAATTCTCCAGAAATCAGTAACTCCAAGCTGAAAAGCCAGAGGCCCAGGACCCACCGCCTTCCAGACACTATCCTGAAATGGATCCCATCTCTATCTAACGGGCATAATTGGGGACTGAGGCAGACATACCTAACAGAGACTGCTTAGAGTTTAGAGGCATGAAAATGAACTGTACTAAATTTGTAACAGCAGTGCTAGTAATTTCTTCCTTTAAAAAAAAAAAAAGAAAGAAAAAGAAAGAGAAGCACTGGCAAGATGGCTCAGTGGGTAAGGGCAGTTGCCCTCAAGCCTGATGGGAAGAGTCATCCTGGAATCCACATGGTTGAAGGAGAGGACGGAATCCTACAAGCTCTCCAGATGTACATGATCTCCAGATGCATGTACGCTATGGCACATGTGCACCTCCCTGCCTCTAACACACACACAGCACACAAATATTTTTTAAGCAGAAAATGTATGAATCCAACCTCATGTAGTTATGGAACTTTTAACCATCTTCTAGCAAAACAAAACTAACAGTGACCAGATCCCACCAACCCCTCAAAACGTGTGTTTACAAATGTTTTATTATCACCATCCTCCCCACTCACCCAGGGTGGCCTCCTTCTTTCCCAGAAAACTAACCATGGGCAGACCATGTTCTCAGAGAACCTGCAGAGGCCCAGTGCCCTTCAAGCCTAAAGAAAGGCTTTATAAAAATACCATTCACAAGGCCCAGACTGTTATGGTGACAAAACAATCTAGTAATGAACAAGGAAATAATGGCATTGAACAAGGTGATTACAACCACTATCACGGGGCTGCAACAGGCTGCTCCTGATTCAGCAACCATTGTCAATGCTACCTCAGCAAGGAGGGTGCCTCATGCAAGCTAGTCAAGCTCTCTACCTGAGTGGCATTCCCCAGCTAAGTGCTGTTAATAAATGGCTACCCTAAAGCATACAAAGAGGACCCTGCTGAAAACCTTCAAACACAATTTTCACCTTAATGTACTGCTGAACTTGAACAGGTTCAAATCCAGTGAAGAGCACATAAGGCGTCAGCTCCGGAGTCAGCTTCTTAGTGGGAGGTGGCAGGTCTTCGATTCTGTAACACAAACACACGGTGAGGACTTCAAACAAGTGCTCTTTAGAGAACCCGGAACTTAAGAAGCTTTAAGAGCTTGAGTGTTGGGGGTGAGGGATTGTGATGATGATGTCCTTTCTCTCCCACCAATTAACTTATAGCTCCACTCCAAAGGATGCCACCTGGACCATCAGAGAGAATCGAGCATGTAGATCATTCTTGTTGAGAACAATGCTCTCAGGTGGGCATGGAGGTGCACACCTCCAATCCCAGCACTTGGGAGATAGAGCCAGGAAGATCAGTTTAAAGCCAACCTCAGCCACACAGTGAGTTTGAGACCAGCCTGGACTACATGAGACCCCATCCAAAAAAACAGTGAGGCCATGCTCTCCTCTTCCCTGTAACCTGGTTCAGTCCTGCTTTAAGAAGGAAGTATGTAACACTAGTTTTTGTCTCATCGATTTACCAGCTTGCCCAGAATAGTGGTCACCCAGAATAGCAGTCACTCTTCGCATTAACATGTATATTCCCAGTACAGTGGCTGCTCTTTATGTTAACATGTATGTTCCCAGTACAGTGACCATGCTTCATGTTAACATGTCAGTACAGTGGCTGCTCTTCCCATTAACATGTATGTGCCTAGTACAGTGGCCACTCTTCACATTCAAGTGTATTTTTTTTTTTTTTTTTTTTTTTGGTTTTTCAAGACAGGGTTTCTCTGTGTAGCTTTGCGCCTTTCCTGGAACTCACTTGGTAGCCCAGGCTGGCCTCGAACTCACAAAGATCCTCCTGGCTCTGCCTCCCGAGTGCTGGGATTAAAGGCGTGCGCCACCACCGCCCGGCTCAAGTGTATTTTTAATATTTTCACTTATTTAATATTTTGCCATGGGGCTGATAGAACCCACAGCAGCTTCACCACACCAGGCAAGGGTTCTATGTCAAGCTTTTAAGAAAAATCTCAAGTGACTTGGGTAGCTCTCTGTTAGTCATGAGGACAGACCGAGAGAACGTCCTGGCATGTCTACACTGTTCAACTCTAGTCCTGTCTTCACCAAGGCACTGCAAGGTACAGTTTCAGTAAAAGCCTTTGGTCTTAGACATTTACCTTCAATGATCTCAAATTTTATTTCTCAGTTTCTATGGAAATGAGGTGGTCTGGAAAAACTTTCAACCTTATCTGTGGCCATTTCAACAGCTTTAAAAAACTGAGTTTTACTCAACCTATGCTCTGGGTGTGAAGAGTGGAGAGAGAGTTGAAATGAGTGATGAGGATATGCTGATTGCAAAGGGTCCCCAATAGCCCCGAGGGTCATGGGAGAGACCAGAGCCCCTCGACTTGCTCCTGTTCTCTGTGGCTTCTGCTCTCAGGGAGGCAGACTGCTGGCCAGAAACACTGCCTCCACATACACCAAAAAGTACACATGTAATAACACCCAATCAGCACACAGCGTGCAAAGCACACAAGTCTGGGCTTTCTTTCCCAGGGTGGCCTCTCTGAGGACACACCCCGAGGCCCAGCACCAAGTACTCAGGAGCACTTCCAGCACTTTGAGGGGCAGCCTGTCTCTTACCAGCAGCTGCTGCTTCACACATGGTTTGGGTAAAGTTTTGCTTAAGAAAACAGTTCTAGTTTTTCTTTTCAATAAATAAGAAAGAAAAGTGCTTAGTCACTTAGTATCGCTCCAATGAGAAATCGTGGTAATGCTGCGCGGCAGCAGGAAAGAAATCCTAAGTCTGATTTACGATTATGTGTATGAGTCTTTTGCCTGCATGTGTGTCTGTGTACCATGTACATGGCTGGTGCCCAGAAGAGGGCATGAGATCCCCTAGGACTAGACTTATAGGCAGTTGTGAGCTGTCATGTGGGTGCTGGGAACTGAACCCAGGTCCTCTTCCCAGCAGTCAGTGCTCTGAACCACTGAGCCATGTCTCCAGCCCCTCAAATACACTTTACTATGACAATTCTCAGAAACATTTGGCAGCTGGCACCAATCTTCCAAAGCCGACCTGTGAAAGACAGGCAAGTGTAAGGGGACTCGCCCTCTGCACATACCTGGCTCTTTTAGAAGAAGGCTGGATGTTGGCAACCTCATTTGGCTTCAGCTTAGGGGGTAATCTTACACCCTGTAATTAAAACATTGTCCACATCAATCAAACAACCTCCAAAAATACAGAGGCTTTCAAGACAATGTCTCCACCACCCCCAGGAGAGAACCACGGCCATCACTGCTAGAAAGGCTGGGATGGCATGGGCCAGGAGCAAAAGCTAACAGCCCAGAGACCTGCCTTTCCTTTCTCTTCTTCTCTGTTCACCAAATCCCTAGGTACTTAAAATGCCTGCCTACTGCCCTTACCTCTCATTACATAGAGAATTCTAAACCATCAACTCTGCATCTTTATTTCAAGTTTTTTGTCCAGTGTCCCAACCTGGAATGTGACAAACACTATTCATGACAGTGCATCTCCCTAAAACAAAACCAGCCTACACCTGAAAGTCAGGGGACAATCAGATCAGCAGTGCTGTGGACAAGGTGAGGTGCTGACCCTAGCAAGAGCCTCATGACCCAGAACCAGTCCAAGGCCTCACCCACCACCTACCAGCCCACGCCACTGGTCCAGGCCAGGAGCACTCCAACATGACAGAGGGGGACTAGAGACTGCCTGCGGGCCCCACCTCGGGGCCACCGCCACGACGCCGGCCGCCGCACTGTTCCTTCCTTCACACTGCCAACTCAGAGGCCTTTTTTGGAAAGACACTTTATTTAGGCGGGTCTGGTGATCCAGGCCTGCATAGTTCAAGGCCAGATTAGGCTACAGCATGAGTTCAAGGCCAGCCTATCCAACTTAGTAAGACCTTGTTTCAAAATCCATAAAAAGCCTAGCCGGTGCAAAACCACTGCCGAGCATGCATGACACTGATAAATCTCCAGCTCCATTAAATAAACAAAACAAACCCAGAAAACCCCACCACCTTTACTTCTCACATCACTCCGTTCGTGATCCTTTCCTGAATCTGGTGACACACCCAAGAAAGCCAAGCACACCTCCCCTGCACTGTGCACCTAGCAGCCTCAGAGGCCTAAGCAGCATACCACACACCGTCTGCAGGCAGGTGGGGGCTCTTCTCACCACTGCCCGTCCCAGACTCCTCTCCACCATTTCCTAAACCCCTAGTCAGGAGGGAACCAGCCTGGGAAGCCATCACTTCTTAGTATGTGGCTTGTGAGATAACTCTGACTGCCACTCTGCCATCTAGGCCCACCTCAGAAATTCTTTCACCACATGAGCAGGGAAGACACTGGCTTTTGCTCATGTGTCTGAGCTGGCCATGCTCTATTAAAGTCATAGTCACTAGTTTAAGCTAGAGAAAAGTAATGCATCTGACAGGAGGCTCGGCTTCCTGCAAGAGTATGAGTCAGCAGACTCCGCAGTGCACAGCCTGGACTCATCTCTGTGTTACAGATCTCTGTGAGTTCGAGGCCAGCCTGGTCAACACAGCAAGTTCCAGGACAGATAGGGCTACTTCAAGAGATCCTGTTTCAAACAAATACAAAAGAAATGAAGGCCCTGCTATGCTATGTAGGCTGTCCCCTAAACTCCTACCTGATAAGAACCCTACTTGGGCCTCCAGAGTAGCAAGAACTACAGGTACATAGTCCATGTGATCGGCTATATAAGACCGTTTTAAAACACTACAGGTTAAAGCTAGACATGGTAGCTCATACTTATAATCCCAGCACTGTAGTCATTTTCAGGTACACATCAAGTTCAAGGCCAGCCTGAACTCTACAAGGGACCTGTCTCAAAAATACACAACAAAGTGGGGGTGGGACCTGCAGGAGCCAGAGGTTGGAAGTATGAGGGCCAGTGTCCTCTAGACGTGACAGGGGCGCTGCACTCATGGACTCACAGCAACTGTGACCACCTGCATAAGACCTGTCTGTACAAGATAGAGCCAGTCAACACTCCAGCATGGGCTGGGGGTGGGGTATCTGAGCACATGAGTCCTGCCCCTTGCTGAGGAGCTATTGATAGTTGATGGCCTCTTGGCAAGGGAGAGTCAAGTTTTCCCTATGAGTGTCCCTATAGGTTGACCATGCCCCATGGCCATGC
Organism: Peromyscus maniculatus bairdii; assembly: GCF_049852395.1. Lineage (NCBI taxonomy): Eukaryota > Metazoa > Chordata > Mammalia > Rodentia > Cricetidae > Peromyscus > Peromyscus maniculatus. Next base: position 69,250,176 of record NC_134854.1, read on the forward strand.
ATATATGGGCAGCACTCAGTGGGTTTTGTTTCTGTTTTTGTTTTTAGAGTTTTTCAGGACAGGGTTTCCTCTGTGTAATGCCGGCTGTCCTGGAACTCACTCTGTAGGCCAAGCTGATCCACCCACCTCTGCCTCCTGAGTGCTGGGATTAAAGGCGTGCACCACCACCACCACCACCACCCAACTTCATTGGGCTATTTTTTTTTTAAATTAAAGAGGATATGAAGGGGGACTGCAGAGGACTTGTGGTGGGGGTTATGGAGTTTAAATGAGAATGGCCTCCTTAGGCTCATATAGCTGAATGCTTGGTACCCAATTGATGGAACTGTTTAAGAAGGATTAGGAGGTGCAGCCTTGTTGGAAGAGGTGTGTTGCTGGAGCTGGGCTTAAGGTTTGAAAAGCCCACACCTAGCCCAGTCTCTGTCTCTGCCTCTTGCTGTGGATAAGATGTGAGCTCTAGCTACTGCTCTAGAGTCATGTCTGCCTGTCGCCATGCTTCCTGCCACGGGGTCACAGACTCTAACCCAGTTAAATGCTTTCATCTAGTCGGGTGGATCTGAGTTTGAGGACAGCCAGAGTTACACAGAGAAACTCTGTGTCTAAACCTCCCCGCCATAACACTTCCTTTTATAAGCTGCCTTGGTCATGGTGTCTCTTTATATCAATAGAACAGTGACTAAGACAGGGATGAAGATGACTGAATTCCTATATAAGTGTATGAAGTACAAGAGTAATAAATTAAAAACATAAACTAAAAATACTTGTAAAAGACCTGTTAATTTATTTGTGATAGGCACCTAGTCCTAAGCCTACAGTAGTCACTACCCAGCAGCAAGGCCCTGCTCTCCCAGGGTGTGTGGACTCATGACAAGAACAATGGATCGAAAGCAAGTAAACACTAACAGAGCAAAACCAATGTCATCAACCCTTAAAGGTGAGATAGTTCCCACCAGCCAATCTTCAGCTAACAGCTTCCAGAATGTTCTATCCTGAAATGGCCTGCCACAACATCCACTATTACATTACCCTACCCTGGAACCCTCAGGAATGTTCCCCAAGAACAGAGACCTCTGTGGCCTGTGTTGGGTCATACCTCTGCCACTTCCGGCGTCTCTGAAGGCCTTGCCCACTAGCTATGAAAAATAGCCGACATCTGACAGTTCTGCTCCTTGGTTCCTGGAGTGTGACACAGCTCTCTGAAGCTAGCAAAGCTCATTCATACATGTGCCCACTCACCACCCACACTGACAACAGAGAAACATGTAGACTGGTATGTTACACACTTATGACATGGAGAGAAGACACCCTTCATATGCTTACCAAAGGAGAAGCTAGCATTCATTCACATGTCCACTGCATTTGAGTAACAGAGCAGCAGCCAGTGTGTGTGTGTGTGTGTGTGTGTGTGTGTGTGTGTGTGTGTGTGTGTGTGTGTGTAGGGGGTGTTGACATACAGGAGGGGCCACTATGGGGTGTGGGGCTGGCGTACCATCAAGAGCTCCGCAGTCACCTTCACTGGGACCCTCCACGCATCTGAAAGAGAAAGATGTTCATCTTCCACATGGAATGTATACACAAGCCTGCTGTAAGCCCTTCCTCGGCAGGGAACCTGGACACACAGGCTTGTCCACAGCACTCATTCAGCGCAAGTGTAGCTAGAATACTGTAGCTCAGGTTTCCAGGACAGGTGAGGCAAACATGGCTGATGTTTCCCATAGTCATTCACAAGGGTTTGGACTGTGTGCAGTGTCCCGTTCTGGGAAGAGCGCAGTTATGATGAGAGGTGACAACAGGACCCACAAGGGCCAATACACAGGTGCCGGCCACAGGGAGTGGACCTGAGGCCAGGCACGCAGAGAAGTCTCTGTAAGGCCTGGGCAGTCCCTCGTGAGAACAGCTGCAGAGTGAAGGCTGAAGAAAACCCTTCTCGTTATGAACGTTTTCTAAATGAAACCGGCTTCTCGGGAGATGTGAAAACACAACCTGAGCAATGTTCACTTGGCAGAATTAAAACCCAGTGTTGTATTCACAGACATGAATTTTAGAGATGAATAAAGGGTCTTAAAAACAAAACAAAAATAAAAACAACCTGCGTTGCGTCTTATGTGCCCTATCTTCACGGGACAGTCCTCCCTGAGGGCTGGCCACACAAGCAGGGCACCATCAGGGAGGGACAGTGACAAAGAAGGCATCACCCCAAGGAGAAAACGGGGTGTTCCCAGCTCTCAATGCCTCTCAGACACAAACCCAACAACCAAACCGGAGGGCGGGGGATATGATGGGATGGGGATACATACGTACGGAGGGAACTAAAGGATGTGGCGGCGCCAACAGTTTTGACAGCACACGAAGCATCACTAACCTAAAAGACTCAAGACGAGGTGCGGAGTGGGCGCAAAGGGGTCCGGCAGGTTGAAGGCGGTGTAGCGGCCGTACTGCACCTGCCGCAGGGCCTCCAAGTTCCCCAGCAGAATGTCCCCCAGCCACTGCGCATTCACACACGGGATCCGCCACTCTTTGGCCTTCTCGTACTTCAAACCACTTGGTCTTTTTTGTGAGAAATGACATTTATTCAATGTTAGTGTCATCTCACCATGAATTCTTGTCTATATTCAACAAAAGTCAATTAAAAAAACCAAAAACTAGCCGGGCGGTGGTGGCGCACGCCTTTAATCCCAGCACTCGGGAGGCAGAGCCAGGCGGATCTCTGTGAGTTCAAGGCCAGCCTGGACTACCAAGTGAGTCCCAGGAAAGGCGCAAAGCTACACAGAGAAACCCTGTCTCGAAAAACAAAAAACAAAACAAACAAACAAACAAAAAAAACAAAACAAAAAACAAAACAAAAACTAACAAAAGTGGTAGGCATGTTTCAGCAATCCAAACTGGAGGCCAAGGGTAGTTAATCCCAGTCTCTAACTTTACCCCTATTCCTGGTATCTAAATTCATCAATTCACATTCTGTTACTTCATCCATTGACCAAGTGAAGTCTTTTACAGATGCTTCAGCTGACAGTACCGTAAATAGTGATGCCTCTTAAAAAATAAAGACAAAGATTGTTTATTAAGAAAGAGTGACAGGCCAGGCATGGTGGCGTACACCTTTAATCCCAGCACTAGGGAGGCAGAGGCAGATGGATCTCTGGGAGTTCAAGACCAACCTGATCTACACAGTGAGTTCCAGAATAGCCAGGACTACTTAGAGACCCCATTTCAAAAACCACTATAAAAACAGAAAGAATAAAAGGCACTCCTGAGTGGAAGTGGGCTAACAGTGAGCTGAGAGACAGACACTCAAAGGCCTTTCTACATTGTATAAGAAATGACCGTTGCCAGGATAGTAATGCATGCCTACCCAGCACTTGGGAGTTGGAGGCAGAAGGATTGCCACAAGTTTGAGACCACCCTGGCTTACAAGAGGCCATGCCTCCCCTAGACAAACCAAATCACCCAACTATCTCCACGTCCCTCTCCTTTGGGCAAACAGGACTGAAACAGCTTCCAAGGCCAGCTTACTCTTTACAGATGAGGACCGTGTTGCTACGGCACAGGTACCCCGTGTACTTGGCACCTGCCAGGTACGCCATTAACTTCAGGTCATCTCTGTCATTGTCAACAAATCCAGTCACAGAGATAATCTGGGGAGAAAAGAGCAAATGAGATACAGAGTGGCTTTGATTATACTTTCTCACACTCCTACGGCATTAGGGGATGTATCTGGCACTCTCAATCCTGAGGGCATCATGAGAATAACTTCACTGATGCAACATGAAGCATAGAGCATCCTGTGGCAGGAAGAGACAAGGAGCTACACTCACAGGGATCTCTGGCATCTGTGTAATGCTACTGTGGTAATTTCAGGTTACTGTGCTGAGCACGCACACAAAGGGCAGCTCTTTATTTTCCTCGCTCATTCAGACTCTGGATCATTTGGCTGCAAGTACCCACAAGCACTGACCAAGGCTACCTAACCGTAGCTGACTCATCTGAGGACTGCAGTAAATGAGGTAAAATGGCAAGTGTCTTGTTCCACTGCTATGGTGGCCATGGCACACAGGAGAGAGTAGAAAGCAACCCAGGAGTCTGGGGCAGAGCCGTGGAGAGCCAAGCAGGAGAGGGGGCAGGCCTCACATGCTGTGAACAGGGTTTGCCCCCAGGTGGGAATGCCACAGGGAAATGCAGGGCTCGATGGGGTGGCACCAGTTTCTTCTTCTTCAGGACTGTGTTGAGCCAGTGCGCAGTGACACACCGCTTCCTCTCCCGGAGGGCCTGGCAAACAAAACAACAGTCATGTTGTCGCTGGCTCTTTGCTGTACAACTAGGTAGATAATGGTCGGCTTGCATAATACAGCACCACCTTCCCAGAAGCCAGTGAATCAAAGAGTCCACTTCCAAAAGATATGAGGTTTCTGGCCTCCCAGGGCACCTACACATATTTCACACACTCACAAAGAAACACATATACACATGATTAACATTAAACCTTAAAGAAAAACTATAGTCAGAAATGATTCAACATAATCCCCCCACAAAGAGAAACACCCCATCCCCTGCATACAAAGCATGGACAAACAACGTACTCCTCAGCTTAGCCACAGATGAAGCTCACTGTCAACAGTATCTAACAAGGTGCTCCTAAAGTCACTGTCACATACACAGTCACACGCACCTGTCAACTACCAGGAACATTTTTACAAAAGAGAAGAAACGAAAACCTCAAGGGTAAGGAGGTGACTCTGGGAGGCACTTACAGCCCAGGGTTTACTATTTGCTCTTTCAGGGTCTTACCCTCAGAAGCTCTTGCATGCAAAACCCAAATGGTGCCAAGTCCCATCTTAAGGGTCATCTGGATGGTGACTAGGAGGGCCTGCCCTTTCTCTGCCTCTACCTGGAACTTCTGTACCCTCTCTATTGCCCAGAGCTGTCCACCACAGTATAAAACCCAATGAAGTGGCTTTCTTATTTTGAGGCAGGAAAATATTCTCTGGAAGATTATAAGCACTGTGAGGTGAGGACGCAGTAGCTACCTTATCTAACACACATGAGGTTTGATTCCCACCACCACAAAAACTGAGTACAATGGTACATGTCTCTACTACTCAAGGGGTAAAGATGAAAGGATTGCAAGTTTAAGGTTGTCCTCTGCTATACACTGAGGTATAAGCTAGCATGGGCCACATGACACTCTATTCCCCAAACATAGTATGCACTTGCTTCTTGGGCTGCACATAGCAATGCCACTTCCTCTCAGTCATAGTGGCCATTTGTTCTTACCTGGGCATACATACTACTGACTTGACTCTCACAGAGAAGGTGTGTGCATCGGCTTGTGAATGTGGGGTCCACAGTGCCTCCATGTGCCTGGATTATCTATACAAAAGATGAAGTCAAACATGCCATCAGTTCCAATTATTCAGGATACTACAGAATTGTGATTTCAACTCAGACAACCATGAAGAGAAGGCAGGCTACACTGGCATGGTGCATTCTCCATAGGATAAACAGCACCTCACAGCGACATTCACACACCATTCACAGAACCTTCCCCCAGCACTCTAGAGTAGCACTGTGCTACTCAAGTTATCCCACAGAAGTGGAATGCAATGTTCATACTTAAAACCGAGCCTTTCCACCTCAGCACTGCTGACATTTTCATCAATGGAGTATGGGGGGAAGCTGCCTGGGTGGCTCACAGGGTCCAGTGCTCACGCTGACTTCTCACTGGGCACCAGTGGTGTCTCTTCTAACTACCAAGTGTGCCCAGAGCAGATCCACCACCCTTAAAAACCTTCACACTGTAACAGAAAGCCACATCAGAGTGTAGTGTGTAAGACTACATCCGAGCGGCTGGAGATGCCTCAGCAGAGATGAATGAGTACTGCTCTTCCAGAGACTCAACCTCAGTTCCCAGCACCCATGTATCTGCCTGTATCCCAGCACCCATGTATCTCTAGCTTCATGGGATCCAAAGCATCAGGCACACACACAACATATATGAAACATATGAAAACTGATTCCAGCTTTGAAGAAGGAACTCTTCTATCCTGATACTGGTTTTATACCCTAAGTATCAACCAAAAGGCTGTCACCACAGAGAACTGAACATTACCGTGCAGCAGCCGAAATGTAAACTTAACACTGAAACAGACCTGTCTCGATCCGATTCTGGTTTCATCTGGCACTTTTAAATGCAGTGTTTATTTTTATTTTAACTGTTCATAAGTTTAGCCTCAAGGGGATGTGACAATGACAGCAGTCCCTGCCTTCACCGGATTCCCACCACCTGAGCTGTGTCCTCTGACAATTACTAATACATTCTAACTCACACATGCTATGCTATTACACTGCTTTCTGATCTTACACATCATCTACTGACCTTCCTGTGTGAAGGCCAGGTCATCCAGGCGGCTTCCCATGATGCTGACCACTACCTCACCCCACCCTTCACTGTTGTCTCAAAAGTGTCCATAGAAATGCATGTAAACTGTGAACTCAAGTCACATATCCTCTCAGTAAGCCTCAGGGCTTCCTCCCGCACTGCCACAGACTCCTCCACATCCTGCTCTCAGTCTTGAGTCACTCAAGGAAGAAGGGGCATGAGCCAACTGCTGCACCATGGCCACTCAGACAGCTGCCAGGCCCCATGGGGTGAGGCCTTGGCTAGCCCAGGGCATGGCAAGGACTCCCTCCAGCCACCTGCAAGCAACTGAGTCACAGCCAACCAAGCCATCTCAGAAGTCTTACCCAGGAGGGAACTGGAACCTTCATTGGCTTCCTCAGCAAGAAAGGGCGAGCAGTCTCCTCACCTTCCTGCCAACTTCCTGCCCCACCTGCCAACTCTAGTTCTGTTTTCACATCTACTCAAAGTTCCCTTCACGCTTACCCAAGGGACTCCATCATCCAGAGTCAAATCCTATTTCTTGGCTGACATGTATCCCCTTGCTGGATCAGTGGCTTCCAAGTCAAGGGGTCGGGGAGGTGAGCACTAGAGCTGGACTCATCCACTCTGCAGCTGCATTCATCTGATGAGCAGGCTATATGCTATTCAAATCCGACATCAGCATCTCAACTGATAGAGGCCCTGCAGTCTATGCTGAGCCCTGGCCTGGCCTGGCCCTGATCTTAGCAGTCTCCATTGACTAAGCCTCTAGTTTCTCGAGGGTCCTGAACTGCCCCTGCTCCAACCCTGCTCTCCCTGTTTAGTCTGCCTGTGTATCCCAGCTGTAAGCTGCTATCCTTGACAGCTCTCTTCCCTTCTGTCCCAACTCCCCTTCTGTGGTACTGCAGGACAGGGGTTAGCACAGTGGGGAAGCACTTGCTTCTCAGGAGCAAGGCAAGTTTAATCTTCAGCTCAGGAGAAAAAAAAAGAAAAGGTAAAAATCAGAAAAGGACCAAAAACAAAGCAAGAAACTTCTGCTGCTGCCCTCGGTCTAACCCTTCCTTCAAACACGTCAGCAAGCTAATCTGACTAGCGGTGTTGGCTCAGCTGGCAAAGCTTGTCTAACACACAAGAGGCCTTGGGCTCAGTCCCCAGCACCCCAGAAACTGAGTGTGGTACACATGCTTGTAATCCCAAGTGGCTGCAATAAGTTCAGCTGTTCAAGGTCATCTTTAGAGTTCAAGGACAGCTTCTGGAGAGACCCTGCCTCAAACAAGCATATGAAACTCCACGCTTCCTGTTTCATGATCTTTGATTCTGATTCTACCTTTCATGAAGCTTCTCAATACCCTATTCCACAGCTCCCAATTCTCCCCACTTTTTGGCCACTGCAGCCCCTGGATACCCTCTGGCTCCCCAGCCCTATCCTCATACCTCATCCTCTCCTGACTGGCCCGCCACTCACCCGCCTAATGAGCCCAAAGTCTCCTTACCACATAACACAGAATCTAATAACTCCACTTACCTCTTTTCTACACAGCTTGTAAGAAAAATCCAAATTCCACTATCATAGTACCTAATAAAGTACTGAAAGACAAGCCTTGTCTTTGCGCTCCCTGACTCAAGAGCTGCCTAGGACTAGACTTGATGGCAGTCCCCATCAGTGTCACAGGTCCACCTTCATTAGGCTGTTCTGTCTGGATCATCTCCCCCTAGTCCTGCCCTAATTCCTCCCACGGACAGTCTCACGATCACCTCCAATAGCTCTAACAAGTCCTGTCCAACCTTGGGCTCAGGCCCCTTTTCCAGGCTCCTGCATGTCCCAGACCTTCCCACACCACCACAATGCCTACCTCTGTCCTACTGGCTTGCCCAGCCTCTGCCAATTCAACATTACCCAGTCTTGCGGCACTGGCACCTAGCAGAGGTCTAAGCACCAGGAAAGAATGCTTATAGTGAATAACACTCAAGGTATGTTTCTATTCTAAACTCAGAAAACTGAGTAAATATAAAAATAGCTAAGGGTGTGTGTGTGTGTGTGTGTGTGTGTGTGTGTGTGTGTGTGTGTGTGTGTGTGTGTGTGTTCCATTTTGATTTGAAGCATGATTTTAAGAAAGACTTTCCAAACTTTTCCTTTTCTTTAAAGGCATCCATAAAATAATGAATAAACAATGAGTAAATAAATATATGGACTAGCATTCCACAATTACACCAGTTACAAGTAGCCATTACCCCTGAAGGAATTTCGCCCAACATTCCATCTAGTACCTAAGTGACAAAAGCCCAGAAAGGGATGGGCACCTCTCCAGAGGGCAGCATTCATGACGGCACCCATCATACCAGAGTACACACAGAGAACTTGGTGCATGATGCCATCCAACCAAGCAACCAGCCTGCACCCCTCAAGCACACAGCCCCCGGCTTCCCCAGCTCACCCTTTTCCAGGTGGCCAGCAGCTGCTTATCCGACATCTGCTCTGGATAGTCCGCAATTGCAAACACACATCCTAGCAAGAAGCCTTCTTCTGGAACTAGAGTAACAGACGTGAACATAAAAAGTGCATTTTGATGTTTAGTTTGAATCCATAATCTAACTACACTTGAAATGTTGCTACAAATATACTAATAATCTACATACAAAACCAGATCATTAAAAACAGGACATAATTCGGGTCTAAGCACTAAATCCTCAGCATTTCTCCTGAGGCAGCCTGGATACTCTGTGAACACTGACCTTCACTGCAGTGTGTGAAGTACAAAGAACCCTAATTATCTCATTGTAACACCTGCTTGAGAAGTATGAGACTCACACTCCATGGGCGACAATTATTGATAGGTGCCATACTCTGGGAGCACTTATGCAAGCTTGTAACTTATGGGAAAATAGGAACCAGTACTAACTCTCCACTGCCGGATCATGTCCAAAAAGCTGCTGCTGCTGCTGCTGCTGCTGCTGCTGCTGCTGAGGTGGGGGCTGCAGGGGCAGCTGCAGGGGCTGCTGGGGTGGAACCTGGTGCTGTAGTGCCTGGGATGTTTGGCTCAAGTGTGTTGCTTGATTCTGCATCTGCTGCTGCTGCTGCTGCTGCTGTTGTTGTTGCTGCTGTTGCTGCTGATGCAGGCGATGGAGCTGCTGCTGCTGGTGCTGCTGCTGGAGAAGGTTGTGCTGTTGCTGCTGCTGCTGCTGTTGCTGCTGTTGCTGCTGCTGGAGCTGTGCTAACTGGTGTTGCTGGAGCTGCTGCTGCTGCAGCTGATGGAGCTGCTGCTGCAGGGCATGCTGCTGCTGAAATGACTGCAGCTGCTGTTGAGGGCGATGCAGCTGCTGAGGGTGTAATGGTTGCTGTGGAAACTGGAGCTGCTGCTGAGAAAACTGATGCTGATGGACTTGCTGAGGGAACTGATGTGATGGCGGCTGGGGGTAAGGCTGTGGCTGTTGCTGTTGCTGTTGTTGTTGCTGCTGCTGCTGCTGGAGCTGCATGATCTGGGGCTGAAGATGCAGGACTGGGTGTTGCTGAGGTGGCTGCTGGGGAGGATGGTGCTGTTGCAACATGTGTGTCTCGGGAGCGCCTTTAGACTGGCCAAATAGCACAGCACTGGCAGTGGGGTGTCCCTGTTGGCCATGCGCCACCTGCTGCTCTAGGTTTTTTGTGGGTGCTGAAAGGGACTGTAAGATCTAAAAAACAAAAGGAGGGCCAAGTCACTACCAATAATTGCTGAAAAGCACTACACGCTCCCAGACAAGTAACAGTGCATCCACGCAGCTGATACGCCAAACCGCTACATAACAGAGACCAGACAGCAACACCACACGGCTCTCACATGTACTTTGTATTCAACATCCAGAGAGCAGGACGCTGAATTAAAAAACAGAAAATGGACTAACAAACACTGTAGCTTCAAAATGCTCAGCAGGTGAAGAGCTTGCTTACCAAAGCCTGGCAACCAGAGTTTAAGCCCTGGAACCCACTGTGCAAATAGAGAACTGATTCCCCCAAATTGTCTTTGATCCACCCCCACCCCTCACACACATACACTGGGGCCCTGATTAACACACAGGGCAGCAAACAAACAAGTGGCAGGATTTGGTCCTGCGCAGACTGGGCATGTGCCACTCTCCAGGGCAACCCTTCCCTCCACACCATGCTTTGCTGCTGACTAACCAGAGAGTGCTCTGGAAATGGCAGCCTCGGCTCCAACCTCATCACAGGTGCAGCCATGTTCTACCTCTTCCTGCTTCTAGGAATCACCTCCACTCAGATAAGGCAGGGAACACAAGCTCTCACCACCACAGCAACTCAGACCACAGCTATGTGCAGCACAGTCCCCATTCTCCCTAGCCGTACCGTCCCTGGGCAGGGCAAGGGACACAGAGGAGGGGCAAACGGACTCTAACAAAAGGCATGCTTAAAGGCAAATGTTAGTTGGACTTGCTGGTACGGACCTGTAATTCCAGACTTGGGATGTGGAGACAAGATCAGGTCAGCCCTGGCTGCACAGGGAGTTCAAGGCTAGCCTGAGCTACACAATTCAGTATTCTCAAATAATAATAGCATTATTATTAAGAGGAGGGAGGTGCTGGAGAATGGGCCATGCCAACCTGACATCCTTTGGTCAGTTCTCCAGAACTCACCTAAGAGCCAGGCACCTGGCATCTTAATGCTCCTACAGGGAGAAGGGAGGCAGATTGGGGATGTAAGGAAGCTCAGGGTAGCTACCCAGCAGTGAACAAGAGACCTTGTCTCAACACAGTGGAAGGCAAGCCAGACAGTCTTGCTTACTTTGACCCCCACATGAACAGTGTGGTAGAGGCACGCCCCCACACACGTATGAACACACACATACAAACAAAGACTGTTTTAAGCAAATGGTGATCACTTCTGCAGCCCAAATATTAAAACTGGAATGCTACAGAGATGATTAGCATGGTCCCTGCACAAGGATGACACACACACTCCTGAAGAGTCCCATAGCTTTGGGATAGGGGAAGCTCACAAGGCCTCCACTCTACAGAACGAGCGAGAGGCAACTGAGGAGAGCTGAGAGCAGCAGGCTTCCCCAGAAGAGCTCACCAATTGCTTATCCCACACCAAACGGTCAGTCCTAAAAGCATATACAATGAGTAAGGCACAGACTAGGCAGGCTCTGTTTATGTATTAGGAGTGGCGCGCGCGTGCGCGCGCGCACACACACACACACACACACACACACACACACACACACACACACACAGATACATAATAACAATTAATGGAAAAGAAGTCATGGATCTGAAAGAGGGCAAGGAAGGGTACATGAGAGGTTTGGAGAGAGGAAAGGAAAAGGGAAATTTTCAAAAAAATAAAAACTGGGCTCATAAAAGCAATCTTTCAGCCGGGCGTGGTGGCGCACGCCTTTAATCCCAGCACTCGGGAGGCAGAGCCAGGCGGATCTTTGTGAGTTCGAGGCCAGCCTGGGCTACCAAGTGAGCTCCAGGAAAGGCGCAAAGCTACACAGAGAAACCCTGTCTCGAAAAAACCAAAAAAAAAAAAAAAAAAAAAAAAAAAAAGCAATCTTTCTTTTGTTTCATATACAGATATACGCCAGCACTAAGAACAGTGCTTAGAATGTACAGCTGTTTAATAAATGTCTTTAAAGAATTTTTTTTTTAAAAAAGACAATGTTCTGCCATCCTAAGAAATCATTATAGCTACTGACTATCCTTCCTCAAACAAGCAACAGATGGACAAATACAGAGACCGCCTGCCCCATGAACAGGCCGAAGCAGCCATCTGGCACACTGCTGCCCCTGCACTATCAACCCCACCCGAAATGACCCCAGAAGAGATGCCCCACAACACAAGAGCAGCTGCCAGGACAGGCATGGGGGAAATCTGCATCAAGGAGCACCCCCCCCCCCCCCGACAACTCCTGGTTCTGAGAGATCAGCAGATGCAGCAGACTTTGATGTCTATGTGGGGAGGTCATATGGTAAAAGAAAAGAAGCCCAGTGGTGGTGGCACACACCTTTAATCCCAGTGCTTCGGAGGCAGAGGCAGGCGGATTTCTGAGTTCAAGGCTAGCCTGGTCTGCAGAGTGAGTTCCAGGCATCCAGGACTACACAGAGAAATCTGTCTAAAAAAAAAAACAAAAAACAAAAAACAAAAAAACAACACCAAGAACAAAAAAGGACGGCAGGAGAAGGGCATGACGGGGCTGTTTCTGCCCTGGGCCTAGAAGCAAAGGCTGCAATGTTCCCCTGCCATGGCTCAGCCTGAGAAGAGCCACTAGCATGGGGGGGCCTCTACATCAGTGGTGGGGACAACCACCAGAGCTCTGCTGTGCTCACACCACCCTCCCATCTCATCTGCCCCAAGCTGAGAAGGCAGCAACCTGAGGAACCCAAGGGAAAGAGTCCCAAGGACTTGACCATGTGACCATGCCACCTGCAAGCAGCAATTCCAAACAGACAGCAACTTTGAATCTCCACTCCTTCAAACTGCATTACCCGAGTTCCTGCTAGAATATAAACAGCATTCTGACATACCACACAAGCCCTAGCCAGGACATACTTGCCATCAAACAGGAGTTTGACAGGCACCTTTAACCCTTCCACCTTGATCAAAATCAAACTAAGTCTCCCTTGTCTAACGTTCTGCAATTCATTTTCTGTCCACAGTGGTGGGGACTCGGGAAGCGCCACAGTGACCATAACCTACCTTTGCTGTTGCTGGCTGAGCTGGCTCCAGTGGAGCCAGTACCACTGCAGGACAGTGTCAGAGCAGTCCACGGCCCTCAGTTCCTTTCAGACATCTGTCTATGTCTAAATCCAAACACTCAGGAATCCCCACACTTAGACCCGCATGTATGTGAACACAGACAGCAGGAGTATAGTAACTGACCAGCTCTAGTCAGTCACTAGGGGGTTAATCACTAGTCCAAAGCAGAGGGGGATGGATGCCCATGCCTTCAATATTGATGCATGGTTGCCACTCAGAACTTCTCATGGAAGGGAGGGAGGGATGCAGACTCTTGAGCAGCCACAAGCCTCACACCTCTCCCACCAGCTCTGAGATCTTTTTAGTCAACATTTCCAAGTGTTTATGGGGCAAGTCCCCTGGACCCGATAACCTTCTAATCTTCCCTCCTGGTGGTGTCGCCACCTCTCATGCCCTGAGTCAGAAATGTCCACTCTCATTGCCTCCAGCCTACTGACCATAACACCCCTCGCTTCCAATGTTCCCAAACCCACTGGCTTCCCAACACCCTTCTCGCTGTCCTCCACTGCTCTTCTCCTAAGCCCAGTCCTACTTGGTGGCTGGGAGGCCACACAGCTCCTGCCTCCTGGACACTGGTATGCAGGAAGGCAGGGTGGTGCGCCCTCCGTCCTCGGGCTGGGGCCCCCCTTTCTGTGCAGGCTAGCAGTCCTTACCTCACACTACCCACAAGTAGACACGCCTGGTTTGTCAGATCTGGGGCCCCCTCACCTCCACGCCTTCCTAGACACACTGAAGAGCTATGGTCAGTCATCAAGGCATGCACCTCATGAACAGTCACTTGACATCTGGGAAGGGACGGGGGCAGTCAAGCAGGAAGTAGTGGGATCTTAGGCCACCAGAGACTTCATTCCTAAAGGTGGCTACAGCTTCTGGAACACTGGGCTCGAGTTTTTGTTTGTTTATTAAGATTCACTTATTTTTCTCTTACACGATCAGTTGTTTTGCCTGCATGTATGCCTGTGAACATGTGCGTGCAGTGGCTACTGAGGCCAAAAGTGGTAGCAGCTCCCCTAGTATGGAGTGCCACGTGAGTACTGGGACTCAAACCCAGGTCCTCTGGAAGAGCAGCCAATGCTCTTAACCACTTCGCCATCTCTCCAGCCCCGACCCGGTCAGCTTTACCAAACTACCACCACCCCAAACAAGCCTGAACTCCGGCCTGTAGGAAAATCCTGGAATCTGGGCAAATGCATTTTACTATTTTGACCAAGACAAAATGTACCTGTTACTGTGACATCTCCAAAGGTCACAGTCCAGGCTCTGTCCATAACCACTTGCCTGTCCACACTGGAATCATTCTCTCCACAGGGCTCCAGCTGGGCCCTCATCTTCCCTCTGTCCCGCCTGAGCTCCCTCTTAGGTCCCAGGTCGCATCAAAGCCGAAGTTGCCAACCTAAACTAGTGCTGGCCATGCCCAGCAGTACTGCCTTCTGGTCTCTGAATCAACCACCGTGCAGCCTCCCATTCTCCTCAGACCCAGATAACTCTCTTCCATCAATCTCGCCTCAGCAGCTGCTTTTCTCTTGCCAACACCTAAAGAATGGAGTCACCTAGATCTGGACCCCACCCCTCCACTGTCTCTAGAATCCCAACCATCAGTATTCACGGCTCAAGTTACAGGCATGGTTTTCTAAGCATCTCTGACCGACAGAGGTTTTCGTAAAGCCCTCACCACATAACTGTCATCCAGCGAAATGACTCTTAACACCACTTCACACCCAGGCCATTCAGAGTTCCCTATGCCCACCTCAAATGGCACTGGGTCCTGCCTCAGGTTGTTCCCACAGCTGAAAACTGTTAAAGAGAAAACAAAAAAGGACAAATCTGCCCCAGCAGAGAAGCCACCAGAGCAGCTCTTGAAGAGGAGGGCTTCTGGATGCCCATGCCCAGCTGCTCCCAGCACGACCCGGATCGCTCCTGCTTCCTCCTACCTCATGCACAGTCTCATCTGCTCCAAAGCTGGAGAGCACTGTGTGTGGTTGAACCCACCCACTCACCTCCCTACTTATCAGATGTCTCCCTGCCCACACCGTTCTTCTCACACACCACCTGAAAGGTCTCCAGGTATCATACCTGCAGCTCTTTCAATGCAGTACAATCTCTGCTCACTGACCAGGATCTTCTCTAGCACCTTCTTCTAGCCTCTTGTGGAGCTTTCCCACTTCCTTCCCACCTACCCCCACCCTTTATAACTCTTCATCCACCTGACAGACGTCAGCACACTCCTACTCCAATCCTGGATGCTGCCCATGAAGAAAGTGCACATTCTTCCCATGGCCACATGGCAAGCTCCTTGTCTGTCTCTCATGGCTTTCTCACACCACTCAGCTCACTTCGTATCATGTTCTCAGGACAGCAAATCCGTGCCGGCTTGGGGCTTTCACCCAGAGCTGTGTCCCCAGTTCTCTCCACAACCTTTAATTCAAGCCTGACTGACATCACCTCCTTCGTAAGACTCTTCCTGCCATCAGTCTGACGGCAGACTTCGACACTGAAATACACAGTAACATGCACCAGCAGGACAACATACGAAGAGAGGAGTCTTTAGAAACCCACTGAGTTCACTCCCGGGTGACACAAATGACACACTACCAGGCCATAAGGCCACTGGCAGGTATTTGTTCCCCACTGGCTCAAATGTCACCATCTGGTTCATGCCTGTTTAACATGACCGTAAAGAAGTTCCCACAAAGATGGGACTCATAAGTAACCTGATCTGAAGGGTCACAAAATCCCAGTCTTGAATGCAGTCTTCAGCTTCCTGAGACTTACGTGCGCAACATTGGATGGTCGGCTGATCTGCTGGATGTCGGCGTTGTTCGTGATGTTTCGCAACGTCCGGACAGCTGGGCTCCAGGTCCCTAGCATTTCTGATCGCTCGGAACTCTGGAGGTTTTGTCCAGCAGCCATCAAGTTACCCCGAATGTCAGGAGGCAGGATGTCCCCGGGGACAGGTGGGACATTGGCACACAGGTTAATAAGTCCTGGCCCTTTTCCCTGAGGCAGCCTGCGCTGGGCCGTGGTGAGGGGTGGAGCTTCAGCAGGGGCCCAGTTCAAGCTCCGCTCCTGCTTTTCAGGGGATGAATCAGAAGAGTCATCGAACATCAACTCCCCTTTAGACACCTCGGCCCTGGGCTTGGGAGAGAACGGCTGGTCAGCAGGAGAGGCTTCTGGAGAGCTGGCCGCACTCGACTTCTCCTCGGTGCTGCCCTCGTTCTGAGAGTCCTGCTCTTCGTTGTCTCCCTCTTCCTCCTCCTCCTCCTCCTCTTCCTCCTCATAGATGATCAGACGCGGATGGTAGAAGGCCTCATCCTTCCTGCTCTTCTCAGACACACAGTCCAGGACCCAGTCAGGGGTGACAATCTTGATACTCGCCCTCTTGACAGCACGCTCGTATTTCTCCTAAAAGTGAAGCATAAACACACTCAATGAAGCTCTCCTCTCATCCTGTAATCATGTATTCGAGGAGGGAGTTTTAGTGGGACGGATACAGAGCTGCTGCTGTCGCGGCCGCTACCCAGAGGCAAAACCCACGACTGCACCTGTGGGCTAGAGCTGTCTGTCAGGGGTGCCACAGGATGGGGCTGTTGACTGAAGCAGGAAGCACCCAAGATTGCTTTAAATGAACTTTACAGGTGACGGGTTTTAAGTACATACAGAGAACTAGAAATCTTATGGAAAATGATAAAGTGGAGACCTGAAATCTATTTATATACACAAATGCTTTCTTTTCACAGAGCTGTCTGTCCAAAACAGGCTGACATTCACTAAGGGAACTTTGGGCAAGTGCCTTCAAGACAATACTATAAGAATGGTCACCGAGGTGTGGCTGTCCCTCCACCCGACCCCCCCCCCAAAAAAAGTAAGTTAAACATACAGTAAGAATAAAACTTAAAACCAGCACTAAGTGACAAGGTGTGATGTTAATATTAACTGCCAACTTGGCACCTAGGAGGCAGGCCTCTGGGCACTTCTGTGAGATTCTCTTGATTCTATTAACTGATATGGGAAGGCCTAGTAATTGTGGGCAGATGATGTCCAAACAGAGAATCCTAGACAGTGTGACGGGGAGGGCAAGCTGACTGCTGGCATGCATTTGCATGCATCGCTCCCTTCTGATCGTGGATATGCCACTAGCTCCCTTCGGGCTCCTGTCGCTGTCACCTCCCTGCCACGATAGAGCTTCTCCTTTCAGCTGCTTTTGCTAGAGTATTTTCTTGCAGCTACAAAAAAGAAACTCGGGCACATTAGTAAAGAACTGACAGGAGCAGGTCTTGGGAACGCCTCCCAGGAAGGCTGTGACTAGGACACAGTGGGAGTGACTGACTGCCTAGTGAGGAGGGCAGACAGGCAGGCAGTTATGAGAAAAGAGCAAAGAATGGAAGGAAGAGGTAAGGGCCTGCCTCCTGTGGAGCTTCCTGGACAATCAAAAGTAATAAAAGTGGTTTAAAAAAAAAGGGTGCAAGCACTGTTCAGTCAAATCACACCCATTTGCTTCTCTCTGGCCAACAAACAGCACCAAAACTAATGCCCACATGCTTCCAGAGAACACACACCCACAGCTGCAGTTTATGGTGGAGCAAGGACAGCACCAGGCTGGGGCAGGAACACAGCTGGATGAAGAATGTTTCCAGGCCTTAGAAGGCCAGGCTCTGTAGAACAGGTTACTCCTTACTGGTCGAGGTTTCACCTCAAAGTCTACTCCCGCCGGGCGGTGGTGGTGCACACCATTAATCCCAGCACTCGGGAGGCAGAGGCAGATGGATCTCTGTGAGTTCGAGGCCAGCCTGGTCTACAGAGTGAGTTCCAGGAAAGGCGCAAAGCTATACAGAGAAACCCTGTCTTGAAAAACCAAAAAAAAAAAAAAAAAAAAAGTCTACTCCCAACTGGCTACTTTGGAAGGTAGCTCAAAGGATATGTTAAGATAGGGTACAGGATGGGCACCAAATCCTGAAAATGCAGCAGGGATTCTGTGTAAACAAGTTTTACAGGAGGATTAAAAGATTTAGATTCCTAGTCAGGTGTAGTGCAGCAGCCTTTAGCCCCAGCACTTGGGAGCTAGATGCTGGTGGACCTCTGAGTCTGAGGTTATTCTGGTCTACATAGTGAGTTCCAGGATAGCCAGGACTATACAGGGGGGTGGGGGTGGATTTGAATTCCATTACATACAAGTTTTAGGAGATGGAGGAGATTTATGCAACATGGGTCCTTGGTGGGCCTTTCACAGGAAAAAAAAAAAGGAATTTCTCACAATAATGAGTTCGAGACCCTGTCTCAACAAACAAAGAAAACAACAGCTAAGTAAAGGACCATGAGCAGGGCTGGGATCACAATGGTGAAGGGCCACAGCTAACAAGGGAGCTGGTTCAGCTGCTTTGTTCTCAACACACGCGCACATCGGGAGGGCAAACAGCGCCGCTGCTCCAGGAGCAGGTACCAGATGCCTGCGTTTCTCCGTGAGTGTTCTCCTAGGCTGAGATGCACACTAGAATGCTAGGACCTTCCTTTTGGATTACCTCCTCCCCGCTGCTGCGGAGGGACCTAGGGCCTCAAGCATGAGAGGCCAGCACTCACCACAGCCCAGAGCAGACTGTGCAGCATCAGCGTCAACACCAGAAGGTAGGAATCTGCCCATCCCCTGCTGACTGCCCAGTGTGCTGTGGGAACCCAACACCCAAACCCAGGTCCTCTGGAAGAACCCCAAGTGTGCTTCTCGAGCCCTCTCTCCAGCCTCCAGGTAATCAATGAGTAAGTAAATAAGTATTACAGGCTGAAGTAAATTCAAAGACTTAACGCTTGACAAACCCACCCTATTCATGTACTTCCTCTTAAACTCGTAACTTATAATCTCACATCTTTTATGGCAGAAACTGATATGAGCAGCTTTTGCAAACAGAATCTAGTCATTGCAAAGAGTGTCTTTTTTTTTTTTTTTTTTTTTTTTTTTGGGTCTTTCAAGACAGGGTTTCTCTGTGTAGCTTTGCGTCTTTTCTGGGACTCACTTGGTAGCCCAAGCTGGCCTCGAACTCACAGAGATCCGCCTGGCTCTGCCTCCCAAGTGCTGGGATTAAAGGCGTGCGCCGCGGCGGCTGCCGCCGCCGCCGCCACCACCACCCGGCCACGCAAAGAGTGTTTTTAAAAACACTTGATGTGTGTGTGTGTGTGTGTGTGTGTGTGTGTGTGTGTGACATAAGAGGATGGTGCATTTGAAGTGCTTACCCCCTTTGGCTCTGGAACAATCAAATGTGTGCACTTCTTGTTGAGGTTCAGCTGGCAATTGCCCCCGTGGAAAGTAATCAAGGCCCACAGGGCACTTCTGTCCTCAGACGACACCTGCAGAAAACGAGAAACACAACTTCAGCACACATTCCGCCGTTTCTCCATTCCCACTTCATCACACAGCCATGTCCACACAATGCGTGCGTTCAGCAGAGGGCTCCCTCAGTCAGCTGGCCAGAGGATGCTGCTAATAAAGTACGAGCAGCACTCGGCCATCCTGCCACACCAGCAGCTTCACAGATAAGAAGCCTTTTGCCATGTCACCAACTGAGCCAAACTTAGTACCATGCTAGGCTGGGGAAGCAGCTGGGTGGTAGAGCTTGCCTTACATATACAAGGCCTTGGTCTAGATCCCAAACACCACAAAATAATCTTTAAAAATTGCCATCCATGGCTGGAGAGATGGCTCACTAATTAAGTACACTGACTGTTCTTCCAGTGGACCAGGGTTCAATTCCCAGCACCCGCATGGCAGCTCACTACTATCTGTAACTCCAGTTCCAGGGAACCCAACACACTCTTCTGGGATCCCTGGGCACTGCACACATGTGGTGCAGACACAGACATACATGCAGGCAAAACCCACACACACATAAAATAAAAGCAATGAATCTTTTTAAAATTCCATCTACACCCCAAAGGCTGAATGGAGGATTTTGGTCGATTAAAAAAAAAAAATGATACAAAATAAATAAATAAATAAAAATAAAAAGGGCAGAAAGATTCCATTTTCCATCATTTCTGAAAATGTTCAAACATCCCACTTATATTCTCAGAGGCCAGTAAGATGGCTTCCTGGGCAAAGCACTTGCCATGCAAGCCTGATGGCCTAAGTTTAACCCAGGGACCCACGTAAAAGCAAGAGAATCAACTGCAAAGACCGTCCTTTGACACCTGACCCTCTCAAAAAAAAATTAATCATAAAACTTTGAAATCACAGTTACAAAGAACTCCTTCAGAATTAGTTAACAAATACTAATTATGACAAGTATAAAATTACAGGATAAAAATACAGTGGGTGGGAAGCCAGAGAGAAAACAAACATTCCATGGGAAAAGCCTGAAGCAGGCGCAGAAGCCACAGTCCTGACACTTCGGAGCACTCTGCCCTGCGGCCACCACCGCCTGCCCTCCATGTGCAGAAACTGACACATGCCTCTCAGACAAACCTGACTACAACCGTGGCACATAGAACTTGCCATCAACCCCAGGGACATTTGGGAACTGTGAACACTGGCACCTGACACCCCAGTGTGTCAGCCCAGGCCCAACTCTACACACAGTGCCAGCTGCTTCTCTGAGGCAGGACCTCTGGGAAAGGACAAACTAACTTTTAAAGGATCAAATTTAGTCTGAAAGGCAAAAGAAACACTTAAGAAATGTAACGCACATTCACCTTAAGACAATCGCATAGGCACAGGAACCTTTTCTGGATAAGCGTGTTATAAATGAAGACTATGGGTGTTAATGAAGCCTGGGTCTGTCTCTACATGTGCTTACAGAACTGATAAACAGCTGACTTCTTAATGCCAGCAGTACCTCCCATGGATCTATGGACAGCCACTCCTGGAAGCTGTTCTGTATCCCACACTGCTGACTACATGTGAGCTTTCTGAAGTCATTTTCAATCAGTACCTGACCAGGCTACTCCATCAGTGGGCTCTGGCAGCACTTGCACAATGAGGTTCAATTACCCGACAGAAGACTGATCCAATGACTCACCATGCAACCTCTATTTAAAATGAGTGCGGAAACCTCATTTAGAAGCAGCCTTACCACTTGAGCGGCCATGTCGGAAAGGACCGGCCGCTTTACCAGCTACAGTAACTGACCTTCCCTGTGCACATCCTGCCCCAGGCACACACACCAGGCAGGGCGCACACCCAGGACTGGATCACTCTCTCTGACAACCAGCCCGTCAACTCAGAGCACCCTGGAACTGAGTACTGCAAACACCCACAGCAGCTCAGACCTCTGCAGCAGGGAGACTGGACTCCACACCTACACACTAGCGACTGTCACCTCCTGGCCAAAAGAAATGCGGGTTCTTTTATTTTCACTTTTACACTTTTCTGTCATCTCCAAATTTTCAAAAGCAATCTCTTTAAATGGGGAAAAGTGCTTTTCTTTTTTAAAAGGCATCTTTCTGAGTCATGTTGGCTCCTCCGTGTCAGGCTGAATCCCAGCTCTGCAGCATGGCACCACGGCAGCTTGGCCTGCCTGGCTCCTGTGCCAGCCACTGTCATCTTAACACACTAAAGCACCTCTGTGCCAAGCCCGCTCCCGCCATCACTCACTCCTCTGAGCACTCACCACACTCCCACAATCTGCTTTCCTGTCCCACTGCCCTCCCACTGCAGAATTCCCCGACTCCCAAAGCCTTGCCCCCTGTACTACCGACTGGCACTCCTCTCAGTCAGGCATGGTGGTGCACGCCTGCAACTCCCATATCTGGGAAATGGAGACAGAAATTCAAGGCCATTTTTAGTGTCTTATTTTACTGCTATGAAGAGACACCATGATCGAGGCAGCATTGAATTGGGAACTTGCTTAATCTTTCAGAGGGTGAGTCCATGACTATCATAGTGGGGAGCATGGCAGCAGGCAGGCATGGCACTGAAGCAGTAGCTGAGAGCTCACATCTGATCCACAAGCACGAGGCAGAAAGAGACAGGACCTGGATGGGCTCCTGAAACCGCAAAGCCCCATCCCCAGTCACACATCTCCTCCAAAAAAGGACACACTTTCTAATCCTTCCCAAACAGTTCCACCAACTAAGAACCAAATATTCAAAGATATGAGCCTACAAAGGTCATTCTCATTCAAACCACACTTAGCTACCCAGAAAACTTGAAGTTAAACTGGACTGTATGTTTGGACTCTGTCTTAAACTGGTCCACACACACACAAAGAGGAAAGCCCTTGATTCCAGCTTCCATGCTCCCCTCCTCAGCCAGATAACACTCCTTACTAAACACTAAGGTCCCCATATAATGTAAGCCTTAAGCTGATCTGCTACCTCTCACAGGGCCCAGTACACTCAAGAAATGTGATGGACAGGGAACCGTACAGATATCCACTTTGCAGCCTCTCAATCTGGGTCGCACCTGGCCAGACTCTCCATCAGGCTCCTGACTTCCTCTCCAAGACCTACCCAGCACACTACAGAGCTCTCTGCCTACAATAAGATCAGCAGCAAGGAGATAGTTTCTGCAGGCGGGAGCCCTCTTCCCCATCTCTCCCTGGAAGACTCCAGAGAGGAATACTAGCTCTTCTCCAACACGCCAGTATGAAGACAGAGACCTACGGAGTCAGGTCCTGCTCAGGGGGCCATGCCTGAGTGTGTGCACGGGCTCATGCAGTCATTGCTGAAGGCGTCCCAGGCCTTGTGGCGGTCTGCACGCAGAGCAGAGCCTAACCATGAGGACAGCTCCTTGTGCTGCCCCTACACCTGTTACAGCGCACTGCATTCCTCCCTGTGTCTAGCTGTTCATTTCCTGAGGGACGAGTTATACTGTAATTAATGTGTACCCCAAGTCCCTGAGCTTCACTTTGTACGTATTTGTTAACACAGCGTAAAGCAAATTAACATTCTTTAGCAACCATAAAATAAATATCAGTGTTCCCAGTGCACACTGTAAGTTCCCAGTGCACACTGTAAGTTCCCAGTGCACACTGTAAGTTCCCAGTGTACACTGTAAGCTGATAGTTGCAGTGTTTGTGTCAGGAGTAGTGTTGGACTCTCTGAGAGTTCGAGGCCAGCCTGATTTATTTATACAGCGAATTCCAGGACTACACGGTGAGACCCTGTCTCAGAAACAAAACAAAAAGTGTTTTTACCTCCCAGTGAAAACACACTGGGTTTTCAACTAAGTTCAGTAAGTGACTAATGAGACAGACAGACATGCATTAAGAGATCCATAAAGATCTACTGTTTCTGAATTTGGTTTTTCCTACTCAATGAACTTGCTAAAGGATGTATGATACTATCATGACTTTGAGATTGGTCCCCAGAAAAAACTCTGCCTCCACAGCCCCACAAATGACACACCCACCTCTCCGTGTCTGGACAGGCATGCTCTGGCCACAGCCCAGATCCCTCATTACTTTCCATGGGTATCCTCCCATTCCCCAGGCTGACCACCCTAGGTGTCCACAGCCCAGATCCCAAGACCACTTGAGGTCTGTGTAGCTCCTGAGCTTCAGGGCCTTGGCTTATTAACCTTGCCATCTTTTCTCTCCTGATACTGGGCCATAGAACTAGACTGAAGGAGCACACGCAACCACACACAACCATCATTACAGACTCATGCTGATCCATTGCCCAGAAAGCAGCTGTTCCTAGGAATACAAACAAAAACAGTAGCATCCAATCCACTCCTCCGACTGCTCCTAACCAGCACCTTGCCTGTCCAATACCCTCTCCAAGTACGTTCAATCCTTTAACTACATGCCCTACCCAAGGGTCTCTCAGGCCCCTGCTGCCTCTCCCCTATGCTGAAGAACTCCCATCATGCCATGGGTCCTCCAAGTCGTTCCATGTAGACTGCTCACGGATGCCCCAAATCCCACTGCACACCAGCATACTCTCATCCCTTACACACCAAGCTCTACTTCATTTCCCATCAGCATGCCCCAGGCCTCTGGCCGGAAGACACGACTGCTCTGGCTCTTAACTTTGGCAAAGGCACTGACCTCACACCACATAACCGACAGGCCCTGGAACCTTTGAGTTTCTCACCACTGCTAGAGTCCATGCTCCATCTATGAACTCGGATCCCAGTCTTCATCTCTGTTCTCCACAGGTGTAAAATTCTAATGTCCATGCTGACCCCCATCATGCCCACAGCTCCCAGACAAAATTTCCTAGAACTAATCTGCCACTTTAATCTCATTCTCCAAACTTTCTAATGTAAATGTTTATAATCCAAAATTAACTATGTAGCTAAAACAGTAAGGGCTTCTTTCCCAAGCCCAAACTCAAGGAGCTATCTCCTAGTCTCCCCTGACCTCCCTTGGCCACCTAGCCCCGCTTTCCCCCAGCACCGAGCACACCAACATGGCTTCCTTCAATCTGCTCCACTCCAGGCCCACTCAGGTCACACTCTGTCAAAGTGTGTGTGCCTCCCCTCTAAGTCAAACTAATACCCTCCTTTCTAAAGCACAGTCACACCTGGACCTGTCTTCACCTTTCAAACAAAGCATGGCATGTGTGCTACATTTTAGACGTTAAATGTCACTTATTACATCTACTACTACTACTACTGTTGTTATACGTTAACTACTAGTCTAAGACTAAAAGTGTTTTCTCACACCCAACTCAGGTTAATATTTAATAATATCTAATTAGCTCACTTAAAACCCTTTAATCAGCCAGGCAGTGGCAGCACACACTTTTATCCCAGCACTTGGGAGGCAGAGGCAGGTGAATCTCTGAGTTCAAGGCCAGCCTGGTCTGTTGAGTGAGTTCCAGGACAGCCAGAGCTACACAGAGAAACCCTGTCTTGGAACGTGTACCCCGCCCCCCAAAAAGACCTGTAATCATCTTATATTAGCATACTTTTGGCTTTCTTGTTTCCCCAAGTCAAATCTACTGAACCTCACATCTCTGTCCTCCCCACCCCAACTCAGCCCGGCCTTCTCCCTTTCTCAGAGTCTGAACCCCTTCTGGCAGAGGCAATGCCTATGGACCCCAGAAGCCCAATGGATGTCAGAGTAGGGAAGTGAGACGCACTGCAGATGAAGCAAGCATATGGTGCTAGGTAGAGATGGAGACATGGTAATATAGCCTCACTTCCCATTCGTCTGATGTTGAATATGAATCTGGAAAACACACAGACTGTACAGAAAATAATAGAAGCCGCATATACCCAGAACCCCCAGCATTTACAAGTTTGTACATTAACCAAAATTTAAGACTATCCTCATGTAAATATACACATATACAGATGGAGGAGGGGGGAAGCACTAAAAAATAAAGTAAAAAAAAAATACAAATCTCAACAGATTCCTGTGCAAAGAAATAAAGGGGTGGCTTTAATGATCTACATCAAACTGATGCAGCAGAACACAAAGAAGCCTCTATAATTCCCCAGAATTTCTAGAATTTATACAACAGAAAAAAACAAGAACTCCAGAGAAACTTACTTACTCATTGCCTGGACAAAGGAGGGGTCACTCAGACTGGCAACATCATGTGTTAAAGGTTAAGTCTAGCCAACAACCTAACAATGGTAACCCAACACGCCCTGGTTCCCAACCTGCCTGGGCAAGGCTGAGGGAAGAGGAAAAAAAGGCCAAGGCCTCCCCAGTTCACAAGCACCCCGCTCTGCTCCTTTCTCAGAGGCCTGAAGAGAGGATGACAGGCCAGCCCCTCAGACCTGCCATCACAAGCACCCGAGGACAGACAGTGGGACCACTGTGAACTGCACCATCTCCCGCCTAAGTCCCTAATTTTGGCACACTGTTTAAAGAGTATAGCCCTGACTTTGTGATTGCTGTTATAGCTCCAGCTTTTGTCAGCTGCGGTTAGAACAGGACACAACTACTAAGGATGTACTTTAAAACAATACCCACCTCTCTCAGGACCCAAAATGAACCACCATCAACATTCAGTTCCTCCATTTCCTGTTTTCCCTGGTTGCTGTAATGCTGTGCATCTGTTATATTAAATCTTTCCACTAATATCATGACCCAACTTTACACACTTCTATAAAACATCAATTATCTAAACTATTCTGTAAGTGTATTAGATAGGGTTCTTAAGCACCTCCCTCTAGCCGCCTGTTTCTGACTTTGCCCTCCCATAGATAACATGTGCATGGCCACCCTCATTTCCAAGCTTCTCAACACTGGGAGTATTACACAGTTCTTGATAATGCTAAACCTTCTCAAAGAGTTACACTGACTTTGCCCACAGTGAGCAGTAAGTCCCCTGCATCCTCACCAGGACTAAATGCATCATTACAAATACAATTAAGCAAAAATTCTTATCTCGTTATTAAAGTGTTCATCTGACTAAAAACTATAGCAAATGGCTTGATGAGCTAATATAAGCTGAATCCATTCCTTAGAGTCATCTGCTAAGGTTGTTATCTTTTTCTTTTAGTTCATCTATATGAAAATCCCTAAGACTACAAAGCTGAGTGAATTTTGTCATCTTCTAATTTCAATTAGTTATTTTTCATATTCAAGTTTTAAATATCTGTATTTCTTTAAATTACATATGTATGTATATTTTATAGTTAGACAATGGTAAGTGTGCTAGAAGTTGATTATCAAATATAGTCCGTTTAGCACAAGAATTCTAGGGAACTGGTTAACAAACAGGTCACAGGTCCAAGCGCATGAGCGCTCAGAACCGTCATAGATAATAACCATGCTTACCTGAGAAAGGCAGGCAGTGAGTCCAAAAAAAATCTGACAGGACTCTGGAGAGAAACCATTGACTCTGTGGGACAGTTATTAAGATTGCAATGAAGTAAGACGAGCACAAGGGAACTCCACTACCACGAGTCCTGCCGGCCCGCCAGGGCAGGCTCTGCCACCTCCCTCCCGCTTGGAGCATTAGCAAGTGACACAGGCTGAAGATGACCAGACTGCAGAGCAGATGGGAGTAAAGCATGAAAGGAAGCGAGCAATTTCCAGTAAAGGACATCACAAAAGCCAATTCTCTCCTCATGTCATCACCAAGACGGACACAGGGTGTTCACTGGAAACTTCCTGACTCCCAACTGTTACCTAACTATACACCATGCAGATAAACGGAACAGACACACAAACACACACCCTAAAAAGCAATGTGCAGAGGATGTCACAATGCAGCACCCAGGCTGTGCTTGTCACAACCACACAGGGCTCCTTCCTACAAGAGCCTGTGGGCTCTGAACTCAAGCAGGACAACTCAGGGCCCTAGAATCCCTAAAATATAAATTCCCAAGACCATCCCTAGTTCTAAGGCTGATTGACCCATTCTTCTGAGTTCCTTCTGAGATCTGCTGTGCTTCGAGCACTGATAGAGAAGGTCTCCTGGAGATGGAGTCTTCAACATAATGGAATATCCAGAGTTCAAAACAGGTGGGAAGGACCCACTGAGACAGGTGGACTATGAACAGACTAAACTGTAATCGCTGTTTAGACCTCCCTTACGGATACACAGACAAACCCTAAATGTGGGCCCATCCCTGCCCGTAATAAATGGAGACGCAGACACAGAGCACTCTGATCTATTAGCCAAGGCTTTTCCACTCTGCCACCTAACTTCAGGGCTTCTCTCCTTCTAGATGGGGGAAGACTCCAACAAATCTCAAGGTGACCATCAGCCAAACCTGGGCTTTCATTCTAGTGCTCTAGTTTCTTTATGGACAGATAGACAAGAGCTCAAATAACCTTCCTCAGGAAGACTAGTGTAGAGAAAAGGTCCAGAAAAGACATCATGGATAAGACACTTGACTCCATCTCAGAAAGATACGCTTTCCTGGGGTTGGTTGGTCTGTCTGTTCGAAACCTGTGCTTATAAAGATACAAAACAACAAAGAACCCTTCACTCTTTGGATTCTGAATGAAGAATGAGAATGTCTGAGCCAGAACTGCATCCTCCAAGAAGAGTTGCTGAGAGGAAGGCTTGAGCATCTGAGGCCCTTGGTAGTGCTCAGTTGAGTTTCTCTGCTCAGACCCGAGTATATACATTCAAAACAGCTGTGTGGCACAGCTACAAGACAAAGCGCCTTGAATGATGGTGTCCTTCCCCGGGTGACCAGCCTGAACTTTAGTGTGGTTCCTGGATGGCAGAAATGATTTCCAATGTCAAGTTCTGCTTGAACTGCCTCTCCAGTGAAGCTTTATCCCGACAGAGTAAACCAGAAGTTACCAGGCCTCCCAGGAGGAAACAGAAATGGTGGAGCATTCCAGTTGGGACCCAAGAGATGATGCTGGCAGTCACGAGGGAGATCTATGCCATGGCTGACACAGGTGATGAGGAAGCTACCCGGGGTAGAGTGTTTGCTTCTGGTTTTGAGACAGGGTCTCCTTTACTTAGGCTAGCCTTAAACACTCTTCTGAAGCCAAGGATAACCTTCGACTATTGATCCTCCTGCCTCCACCTCCTGAGTGCTGGGATTATGGGCATGCGCCAACATGCCCAATTCATGCAATGCTAGAGACTGAGCCCAGGACCTAAAATTAAGGTAGCCCTTTATCAACTGAGCTGCAAGCCACCCACCACCCCCTACAAGCCCCAGAATAAGATCACCACCACTCTATTTTCACATCCAAAGCAAGGGCTGAGTGGAGGAGAGAATATACCTGACATCGAATCTAACTAACTAAAAGATGAATACTTATCAAACCAGGACTTCTGCTCGTGTTCTCTACGAGTCATTCATGTCTTTCTCACCTGACTTAGAATTCTAAAACTATTTTTTGTCTACATAGACATCATAAGACTGAAAAGAGCTAGAACTCTGGGTCCTCGCCACAACTGCTGGTCACCACTTTTTGATGCAAGTCATGACGAGGACCAGGCAAATACCATTTCATACAGGAAAGGAAAGAGCAGGGACAGAGGTGCAGAGGAAACAGGTGGTCCCACTCATGAGCCTACTGACTCAATGCATCTTAAACCTGCAGCTATCCCCCGGACCCAATCATGAGCCCACTGACTCAATGCATCTTAAACCCACAGCTATCCCCTGGACCCGATCATGAGCCCACTGACTCAATGCATCTTAAACCTGCAGCTATCCCCGAATCTCGATGTAGAAAAGGATACGGCAGGAGAGCACCACACTGCACGGACAGAGTCACCCAGGAAGGCTGAAAAAGAAAAGAATGACACAAATCAAAAACCATTCACAATCTGTGACCAAAAGGAGGTGACTTCACTAGTAGTTGTTTCTGGAAATTAAAAGCTCCATTGTGACCCACTACAGACATCCACCTGTACACATAAGGACCAGGTAGCAGTAACCGAAGATCATGTGCCCAACCACAAACCCCGGTCCCAGAATGAAGCAGCCACTGCCTTCCTTAGGCTTGTGACAGATACTTAAGTTTAGGTCCACGCCCTACTGCTGCCCACCTCACCCACCAGCTCAGCCCAGTCAGGGAACAGACTAAATTCACATTTTGGTTCTATTTAAAACCAAGGATACACAATATTTGCATACCATTTTTTTTTTAAAAAGTCTTCTAATCTTATGAATTCCAAACTTATATTCATTACAAGGTGAACTAACAGCTACCTTCTGGGTACTTTGTATTCTTGGAAAAATAGTTCACCTTATATTTCTAATTCAGTTTTAAAAATTAGACCAACTGTTACTATTCTAATAACTCTATTTCAAGAAAGGACAATCTGAAAGTCTAACAATGACCCCCTGTCAGCCAGCTCACTTCCAGATGCTTGGACAAACAAAACACATATACTCAATTGCTCACAGCACCGTAGTCAGCAAACTACATTCCAGATCTGTGCAGAGACGGTGCAAGACTCTGGGCAGACACTGAACAGGAAGAATGCAGTCTCCGTTCATGCCGATCAGTAAGGCAGACACTGCGATCAGGTCTCTTACTGCCTGGAGACCCAGAGTGTGCCCTACATAGCATTTTCAAGTGACACGTGTAATTCTTCTTTTTTGTTGAGGGGAGGGGCTTGAGATAGGGTCTCATGAACCCCAGGTTGGACTCAAACTTGATATGTAGCCAAGGCTGGCCTTAAATTTGTGACCATACTAGAATACCATGCCTGGTCTGTTCTCTATGACAATAGTAAAGTTTACCAAATGAAGAGTGGCTGTAACTGGGATAATTTCACCAGCGGCATGAACAGCTGACTTACTGGATAGTATGGTGCTCTGGTAAAAAGCCCTTACCATTTCCTTGCTATAACCAACACTGCTCCCTACTTTCTGATAATCCTGTTCAATTCCAATGAAATCTAGGTACTGAGTCAACATCAACAGCCTGTACTGGACCAGGCATGGTGGCACAAACCTGTACCCTTGCAATCAATTTGGCAGGGTAGGAGCACAAGGCCTAGACCACATACCAAAATCATTTTGGAAAAAACAAAAAAACAAAATAACAAGCTTTGTGGCTGACTCTTCTGAATTCAGAACGCCTTCTAATGGCCAAACTTTCTTCCCAAGAGGGACACCCGGAAGGCATGAGAACTTGTGGAGCTACAACTGAGCTTACAGGAGCATTCCCTGAAACAGTACTGCCAGCTGTCAATGCAGTCTGCACCCAGAAGGCTGTCACAGCAATGGACTGTGAAGTTGGGCCTGGACAACAATGGTGGCCCTTTTCTTCTGTTCAGTGGGAAGGAGCCGTGGGAACCCCAAAGTGCTCTCAGGCAGCTTTAGAAAGCACCAGTTTGGAAATGTACCCCTTTACATTACATCCACCCAGCTTCACAGCCCTAGAGAGCCTTCACAAAGCCTGAGTAGGGTTCCTCAACTTTTTTTTTTGTTTTGTTTTTTTTGTTTTTTTGTTTTTCAAGACAGAGTTTCTCTGTGTAGCTTTGCACCTTTCCTGGAACTCTCTCTGTAGACCAGGCCTCAAACTCAGAGATCTGCCTGGCTCTGCTTCCCGAGTACTGGAATTAAAGGTGTGCGCCACCACCGCCCGGCGGGTTCCTAAACTTAAACAACACTTCCAAGTCCATTCCAAGCTGAGAAGGGCCACCTCTCCAGGCACTTGAGTAATGTAAAGCTAGACCCATTCTGGCAAAGCAGAATGGAAACAGGTTAGAGATGGCTCAGCTATTCTGAGCACTGGCTGCTCTTCCACAAGATCCAGGTTTGAATTCCAGCACCCATTTGGTGGCTCATAACCATCTATAACTCCAGTTCTAGGAAATCCAATAGCCTAATCTGGCCTCCACAAGAACCAGGCACATACATGGTACACAGAAACACATGCACACGAAACACTCATACAAATAAAATAAAATAATAATTTAAAAAGTCAGTATCCAGGTTTTGGTGGTTTGAATTAAGAATGACCCCTATAAGCTCATATATTTGAATGTTTAGTCATCAGGAAGTGGCACTTTTGAGAAGGATTAGGAGGTGTGGCCTTATTGGCGGAAGTGTATCACTGTGGGTGGGCTTTGAGGTTTCAAAAGTCTGTTAGGCCCAGTTTTCTCTTTGCCTATGGATCAGGATGTAGCTTTGGCTACTGCTCTAGCACCTGCCTGCATGTTGCCATGCTCCCCACCAAGGTGATAATGGACTAAACCTCTGAAACTATGCATACCCCCAGTGAAATGCTTGTGCTAACAAGCACAATGTAACAACAGAACAATGACTAAGTCGGAAGTATAGGCCAAAGAATCTGCCTGCCCCTGAGAACCAGGCCTCACCCATCCGCCACCCCCAGCTAAATCCACATTCCAGCAGCTGCAGGAGATCAAGGACAGGCCTCAGCTCAGGCTCAGGATGAGGCAAGAAGGGCCTCCAAAGACTCAGCTGCAGGTTGTGACAAAACACAACCGTTGCTGGCTACCACGGGCACTGCCACAAGTGACAAGTGGACTGGGATGCTAACATGAGTCACCTCATCAAAACAGGTAGAGTGGACAGGGCCCAGCCTGCCACAGTGGTACCACGGCAGTTCTTAGAGACACAAGAGGAAAGCAGACTGGCTGCTCCACTCAGCCCTACAACTTCGTAATCGCCATTCTGAAATGTCGCCTTTTAACTGGAAGCTCCTCTTGCAGGAGGAAGCCACCTGCACAGTGCGCTGGCCGTATCGCACTGATCTAGAGACAGTGTTATCTGGCGGTTTTATTACATTTTATCAGGTGGTTGTACCCAAGCGTTCACCTACTGTTCATTTTCCTTTATGTGTCACAGTTTCAGCAATTTATATTTGTTTCTGTTTTGGAACTGAGGCTAGAACCTGGGGCCTCATGTATACTGAGTACTGCCCTACCACCAAGCTGCACTACACCCTTAGTTCCGAAGTACAAATGTCTATGTGCTGTGTATGAGAGAGAGCTGCATGTGTGCACCTGCACACAACATCAGGTGTCCTCCCTACTCTGTCACTCCCCACCCTAGTCATGGCAACAGTCTCTTACTGAACTTGAAGTTGGCTGGTCGTCAGGAAGTCCCAGCAATCACCATCTCCGTCCTCCCCTAGTACTGAGGTTATAGATATCCATGGCCACGCATAGTTTTTGTGGGTGCTAGGGATCAGAACTCAGGTCCTCAAGCAAGCAGGCTCTGTTATTCATCTGCCATTTATCTCCCCAGCTCTGATTATTAAATCATGTGATAAGCTATCTTACACATTCATTTTATTTCATAGACTAAGGGGGGTAACATAAAGGATTTATTGCAAAGGGAGTCTTGAGGTCAAATGTGTTAAGATCCATCACTATACTTGGTCTGGCAACAGTGACCTAGGCCCAAAAACATGTTTGTAAGGTAAACCTTTCCCTCTCAATCTGTATGAGACACGCAACTACTTTCCTACACAATGGCTAACAGACAGCAAGCTCACAGGAAGGGCGGCTAGGATGCAAACTGAAGAGGCAGCCTGCCCCAGCTCACAGCCAGATGTCTGGCAAACTTTAGCAAGAAGCAACAGGTGAAGCGCCCAGGAACCACACTGAGCACCTATCTTCAGAGACGAAGGGGGCCTGAGCAAGCATACATGCTGATGTACAGTTGCAACCACTATATTTACTGCTACAAATGAATCGTCCTCTGACGTGGTAGTTTCCTGATGGTATGGGCCAAGAACCTTGTGACTCTGGAGGCAGACCACCATTCAGGCTCATTTTCAAAGTCAAGTCTGCAAGCCTGCAAAGTTTTCTAGACCCCAGATGCTGGCAGGGCACCACATCCAACAGCCAGCCAATCCCTCAACATCTGATCTGACTCAGTCACCTCACTCCTAACTGCTGTTGTAGAACCTTGGTCACTGAATTGCAGGCTTCTTAAAGGAAAGCACTGACCAGTATGAAGAGGGGTAATGGCAGCAGGCAAGGAACAGAAATGAAAGGCCACCACAAAAGTACCACATCACATACCACATACCCGCATCCTGACCCAATAGTCCCCACGGTACAGTATACAGGTGAACAAAAGCCGAGCAAACAAGTGCCCACAGGTCAGGCTGAAGAACAGTCCAGACAGCCACCAGGTGGACAGCGAGTACAGCAACCCTCATGGGGGGGGAGGGAGGGGTGAGGAGGCAGTTAGCAGGGCGGAGGCCTCCTTCCTTCAGCTATCCAGAGGGGGATCAGGACCACCAGGGAGAGGACAGCTGCCTTTCAGAAGTTTCTGGAATCAAATGTCTTCCTACAATGTAAAACACCTATGCGACAAGGCAGCGAAGCCATTTCCTAGGCCAGGTCTCCTGGGCTGGAGAGCTGGCAGGAAATGACGGTAAGAAACTACTTACACAGCAACCCTGCCATGCAGTCACAGCACCACAAGCCCCAAAATCAAGGCAGGCGACTCAAGTTCAGCGGTTTCATTCACCTGATGGTATTCCACTTAACACTGACCCACACGCACCAAGCCTGGCAGAGAGCTCTGCTGTAGGGCAAGGCACTGCTGTGGAGAGACACATGACTTAAGGCAGAGGCTCCAACTCTCTACTGACCTTTACAACAGGCAAGTCAAAGACCTCCCGGGCTTCTCCCACCTCGGGGTTGTCCCCATCCTCTGAAATGATGTGTGAGGCCAATGCATTGTAGGAGACTTCCTTGGCTTTCCCAGCTTTAAGAAGCCGAATAACCTAAGGAAACAGAACAAACAACACAATTAATTTAAAATAAATCAGTAAATAAATAAGCCAGGTGATGGTGGTGCATGCCTTTAATCTCAGTACTTGGGAGGTAGAGGCAGGAGGATCTCTGTAAGTTTGAGACCAACCTGGTCTACAGAGTAAGATTCAGGACAGCCAGAGGTATACAGAGAAATCCTGTCGCAAAAAATTAAAAACAACAACAACAACAACAACAAAACTGAATTGCCTTCCTGATCAAAGAAGTCATTATTAGCAATAATAGAAACATTTAATAAAAACACACCCTGTATCCTACAGACAAGCCTTTTCTTGAGTGATAAAACCAATGAAATGTTTTGGACAATAAAATACAGCAATCCTGATTCATAATCCAAGATGCGGTGGCCAGCTCCTAGCCATCTGCTGTGCTCCAGACAGACAGGAGACACCAGGACACAACAGCACCTGCTAGGTTCTACAGAGTACCTGCTCTGGGTCTCCAGCCCAAAGGCTGAGGACTGGCAGTTCCACCACAGTGAGGAAGTTTCTAGAGGCAGAAACCGACCGGGAGAATCCTTACTTGTGGGTGCCTATCAGGCAAAATGTACACTGAGCCCAGCAAAGGAGCTCAGCTCTAATCATGGACAGTGTAGCCTCGGGTACTGTGCACAACAGTCTTTCCTTAAGTCATGGAAGGCTGTCACAAAGGAAGATGGCACCACCAGATCTTTTTGTTTTTGTTTTTCGAGACAGGGTTTCTCTGTATAGCTTTGCGCCTTTCCTGGAACTCACTCTGTAGCCCAGGCTGGCCTCGAACTCATAGAGATCCACCTGGCTCTGCCTCCTGAGTGCTGGGATTAAAGGCGTGCGCCACCACCGCCTGGCGGCACCACCAGATCTTACAGATGGACATCAACAGAAGAATACATGGGTTGGCTTAACAGACTTGTTAAGACACAACTGTGACAATTCTCACAACTGCGAGAGTCAGGTCACTAAAGAAATGTCCGTAGCAACTGGAGGAAAACTGGGTAGAATTAGACAGTAACTAGACAGGGTGCAAGCATAACAGAAAAGCCAAGATGGAAATGCTGGCATCTTCTGGAGGGGCTGATCGGAAGCAGAGAGGGGAAGGGGCACTGCTGCCCTTCATTCAGTGTGGGCACACTATTCTTTGGCCCCATGTGATAGAGACCTGGCGAGAGACCTCCAGTTACACCCAGAGAGGATCCTGCTCTCCGGAGATCATAACCAGCTGTGACAGATGGGAGTCAAAGTTCTGCGAGTCACTGAGGCAGCCACCTGGCTGCCAAATACTAAAGACTCGTCATGTGGAGCTAAGAGTGGTATCAGAGGAGAGCAACCACACAGGAGAGTGCAGGCTGTAGTCAAGGAAGAGCCGAAAGCAGCACAATGCCTTGGATAGTCTGCTGACCATCATCTAAGAGCCGAAGCAACCCATTAAGTGTGTGTCTGAGGCATGGAACAGCAACAGTCACCAGGCACAAGCCATCCTGCCTGGACCCCAAGCACCTTCAGACCCGTGGACTCCATCCACCTGCTGCAGCCTTGCACTACATTCTGGGACATGCACGCAGCAAGCCCTCCCTGGCCTTCTCCTCCTCAGGCCCCACTGCTTTCTTTTCATGCCAGTTTTCCAGAAACAACTCTCACTTTGCTGTCCGTCTTTTCTCTGTATCTTCAACTCCCTGCAGTGGAACCCTTCCCATCAAACTGTGGAAACTCGGGTTTCAGACACTGAGGACATCCAAACTTCTTCCCAAACTGCACATTACTAATTCTGTCTCACAGAAGCCACCTTGTAACTCCGCCCAGTGACCATCAGGACGCATGCCAAGTATATATAAATGCCTTCAATTCCTAGCACATACATTCCACACAGAGAAAACAACTTCTTGTGCTCAACATCTGCTTACTTAAGACTCAGCACCTACAGCACCTACACCTATTCACAGACGCAGCATTCAGGAATGCTCTTCTGCAGCACACTGTGTACCAGGCCCAATGCCTGTACTGGGGTGCTCACCACCTGTGAGCTAGCTTCCTCAACCTTCATCCCAAGCCTCAAGGAATAATAGGTGCCCTGGCTCTAAACCTTTTAGAAAACACACTATTTCAGATTATAAGGGCATGCCAAGGAGATTTTTTTAAGCACTCAGATTTCACACATAGTTGGGCAAACAGCTCAGTTCAGTGTGTTCCTGGTTTCAAGTGACATTTGGTCCAGGTCTCTTGTAAGAGCCAAAGTCCTGAAATGAAAAATAAGAGAGGGTGAAGAGAAGAAAGGTGGTGGTGGTAGTGGGGTGATCAGTACTGGAAAAAGCCAGTTATAAACACTCATCCTGATCACTCTGGGCTCAGCCAGAAGTCTCTACAACCAAGACCCAACGGACCTCTGTTACTAGGATACAAGTACGAGCCTCTGGAAGGCCATGCTCAATGGTTCTTAGACAATTCCTTCCGTAGCACCCGTCACGAGACACCGAAGGCGACACAACTGTACGCATAGTTTAGGAAGGAAGATGTCTACAACACTGTCCTGAAGATACCACGACCACAGGCAGTGTCCTGTGGATAGACCCACGGTTACTCGCGCGAATCACTGTGACCATGTGGGTAGGGTACCTTCCACACCTACCGTACAATCCACCCTTAGGGAAAACCAGGGGCCGAGAGGGCAGGCCCCTCTGCAAGGGACGCTTCAGCAGGGCCCCGCAGGATGCTCGGCCGGCGGCCGCACCGGGTCGGTGCTCGCGAGGCCCCTCCCGCGGCCCTTCTCGGCCCGGCGTGCCCCGCGGCTCCGGCCCGGAGTCCTGCAGGGCGTGCGCGCGCCGAAACAGGGGATGGCACGACGGAGGGGCCCCGCGCGGGCGGTACCTGCGGGTCGATATCGCCCACCGCGTAGTACTTGACCTCGCGGAACAAATCCTCCGGAACTTCGGGCGCCGGTTCCGACATGATCGCGGCGGCGCGGCGGCGCCCGGCCCCGCGTCACCGGCCCGCCGCGCCCAGCGCCCCGCAGCGACGCCAACTGCTCGGCCGCACAACCCGGGCCGCAGCCGCCGCCGCCGCCGCCGCCGCCGCACTCCGACCCGCGCCCCCGCCCGCCCGAGGCCCGGAGCGCGGGAGCAGCGCGCGCCCTGAGGCACGTACCACCGCACCCGGCCGGCAGGGGAGCACGTGGGACTGCCCATCCTCCGTGCGCCAAAGAGCTCCTCCTCCACGGCTGCCCCTGGCCCCAGGGCCAACGTGATGTATTATTTCGCACCGCACAGGGCAGCCCTGCGCTTGCCAAGCTCTCGAGACCGAGAACCGAGAAGACGGAAAGTCAGTATCCCCTACATAGTCGCGGTGGACCAGCCAGGAGGCGGGGCCTGGGCGGGGCTCCCGTCACCCCGCGCGGCCACCCGGCAGCGCCTGCGCGAGGGGGCGGGGCCTCGGTGCGGAGGGTGACCGGCAGAACTCAGCGTGCGGGGTTGTCGTGTCGCCGCCACTCCTTGCTGGGAAGCGCACGGTCATGCCTAGGGCCGGGCGGGCCCTGGCTACCGCTCAGTTTTCTTCGTCCGCTCCTTCCGCGTCTGCTGCAGCAGTCGGCCGGGAACAGAACCTCGGTGAGGCAGCTGCAGAGCAAAGTAGGAGAGGACGACGCGGCTCAGCGGGCGAAAGCACCTGCCGCCAAGCTGAGTACGATCCCCGGGACCCACGTGGCGGAAAGCAAGTACCGGCTCTTGCAGGTTGTAGTCTGACCTGCACATGCACACGTGGCACACACACACATACTGAATAAATGTAAATCTTTCTATGTGTGTTGCAGTTTTCCCAGCACGTATGCTTGTGCCTGGTACCCACCGCGGTCTGAAGAGGGCTTCAGATCCCCTGGAACTGGAGTTATCATGTGGGTACTGGGAACCAAACTTGGAAATGCAAGAGCACCAAGTGTTCTTAACTGCTGAGCCATCCAGGCCTTAGGCAATTTAGTTTATAAAGGTAGGCAGCAAAATCCATAAAAATTATTTTCACAGATGTCTCTATTAAATGTGTTGTTCAGAGTTACAGGAAACACTGTCAAGTTGAAACTTGTGTGTTTTCACAGAATGACAAGTCCTATCACTGATCAGGCTTTTTGCTTTCTGTGACCTTCATGCAGATTGAGTATTGATGTTCTTAGAATTTCCTCAAACGAATAAAGAACAGGGCTATTTTGTTTGATAGCCTTCAGAGAATAAGCACCCTGTTTATTGCTCATGCTGTTTCAGGAAATGTATAATATATATATATATATATATATATATATATATATATATATATATATATATATATATATATATATATACACATACACACACACATATATTCCTCTCAAAAAGGTAAACTGAGTTTGATTTTAAAAAAAATGCAAGTGTAAAGGGCTGGAGAGATGACTCAGCAGTTAAGAACACTTGTTCTTAATCATCAGAGGACCCAGATTTGGTTCCCAGCACCCACATGGCAGCTCACAGCCACCTGTAACTCGAGTTCCAGGAGCGTCAGTGCCCTTCTGGCCTCAGAACACTGCAAGTAGCGAGTGCACAGACAGACAAAAAAAATTAAAAATAAAACCAGCAAAAATAAGTAGTGCTGGAAATATTAGACCCAGTCTACAGTGGGAAAGCAAAGTAAGTTATTGAGATAGTATTTGCCCAGGTTCTTTGGGAGTCAATAGTGTGTGTGTGAGTGTGTGTTTCTATGTTATGAATGATATATGTACATAGGGAAGTCCAACTGTCTATACCTCCAGTTCTGGGAGTTCTGAGGCCCTCTTCTGGCCACCAAGATCACCAGGCATGCAGGTGGCACACATACAAATTATGCAGGCTAACAGAAAATAAAAATAAATCGCCAGGCAGTGGTAGGACACAACTTTAATCACAGCATGTGGGAGGCAGAGACAGGCAGATCTCTGAATTCCAGGCCAACCTGGTCTACAGAGTGAGTTCCAGAACAGGGCTACACAGAAAAACCCTGTCTTGAAAAATAAAATTAAGTTAAAAATTTTTTAACAAATTAAGAATACATTTGAATATTGTACACAGTGGTTTCATTTTGTTGTTCAGTTTGGCTGGCTGTACACTCCTTAAAGTTAGGTATTATCAAATTCAGTTTAGATTTATAGGCTACATCCGGGCTTCTTAGTACATCCTGACTCGATTTGGGGGTGAGCAAAGAACTGACAACAGTAGGTTTCCAAACATGCAAGGATCTGAAACACTTCAAAGCAAATGTGTGATGAATCCAAGGTGTTTCTGGGCCTGCGGGCGAGTGTTGCACCCTGCAGCTTCACTGCAGCCTTAGTTCTGAATACGCACACGTGCACATACACCCATTTGCATGCAATGGTCATACCATGCAGTGCCAGCAAATGCTTCCTGAAACACCTCAGTTCAGACTCAGGACTGTTGTCCACTATGAATTCTAAGTAATCCATGCTTGTTAATCAAAATTAGCAGCCAAACTCCTCTTGTACTTCATAAAAGGAAGCCCCAAACAGTAATTGGAATCCGAGTAGTCTACTGTTGCCTGCTGTCGTTTTTGTTTTAAAGATTGGGGCAGAAGGTTCCGGGGGGTGGGGTAGGGAGGGTGGGGTGTGGGGTTGGTTGCATGCCATACATGTTCAGGTGCTGGAAATGACCAACAGAGAGTGTCAGAAACCCTGGAACTTGAGTTATAGGAGGTGTATATAGAAAGCAAACCCAGGTCCTCTCTAAGAGCAGCAGCTCTCCTAGGTACTGAACCACCTCTCCAGTCCCCCACTGCACCCCATCACTCCTGAAAGCGTCCTTCTTTCTGACCTGTACTGCTGCTTTGCTTTTGAATACAGCTTTACTACTTTGCAAATCTGTGTGTGTTTGTTTCAATTCCTTCAACAAGGAACCAAGAACACTGAAACACCCTGTCAGAGACTGACCATCAGTAACACCTTGAGTGGGAAAAGAACAAAGGACTTATTCTGGCCACTCTGCCTCCAAGGCCTGCTTGTCTGCCTTATCCTTTCACCCTAGGCTTCTTTCCTACCCCATGCATCCCGCCACACTGGGGCCCCTTTATTCCTCTACAGATGATCCTGACTTCAGCATGCTGCTTCTGATTATGTCTTCCACAAGAGAGACATGAAACCTGATAGGGACAGTGAGATGTGTTTTCTTTAAAATGTCTGCATCTTGTTGAGACCAAGATTGGAAAATGCACAGGGACAAATAGCCAAACAATTAGAAACACATGAACTATGAACCAAGACCTGAGGAGCCCCCAACTGAATCAGGCCCTCTGGATAAGTGAGACAGTTGATTAGCTTGATATGTTTGGGAGGCATCCAGGCAGTGAGACTGGGACCTGTCCTTAGTGCAAGAGTTGGCTGTTTGGAACCTGGGGCTTGTACAGGAACACTTGGCTCAGCCTGGGAGGATGGGGCTGGACCTGCCTAGACTGAATCTACCAGGTTGAACTCAATCCCCAGGGGAGTCTTGGCCCTGGAGGAGATGGAAATGTGGGGGTGGGCAGGGGGAAGGTGGGGGTGTGGGAGGGGGGAGAACAAAGGAATCTGTGGCTGATATGTAAATTTAAATAAAATTATAAAGTAAAATCTATGAAAAAAAATATGTCTGCATCAAGAAGCTAACAAATAATGTGCATCGGTGAACCTGATCCTGGTGGAATAAATCAGGTGCAACAGAGATCCATAGATGGGGTTCCTGTGTGCCAGAAGAACTGGGAGGCTTGGGGTGGAGTGGGGGAGAGTTCTTTTTCTTTTTTTTTTTTTCTTTTCTTTTTTTCAGAGTTGAGAACCGAACCCAGGGCCTTGCACTTGCTAGGCAAGCGCTCTACCACTGAGCTAAAAACCCAACCCCTCTTTTCCCTTTTTAATGAAGCGCTCAGTGGTGCTTGCCTGTAATCCCAGTACACAGGAAGTGGATGTAGAAGGATTGAAGTTCAAGGCCAGCCTTGGGCAACACAAGACCCTGTCTTAAAGAAGAAACACTGGCTAAGGGAAGCATGTAAGGAAAAGAAGGTAGGGCATGGGTACAAGCATCTCAAGAGAGTCTCATTCAAGTATCTTTAGCATCTACATAGTTGGTTTGGGTGGCATTAAAAGCTATACTGCTGAAAGAATTTAAGGGATTAAGTAAATTCCTTTAGTATACTTAAAAAAATAAGGTCACATTATATATCCTAAGTTGACATCAAACTGTTGATGTTCCTTCCTACTCCCACCTCCTGAGACTATAGTGGTGCACCACCACCCCTAGATAGACTGCTTTTTATCTAGAAGATATTTATTTAGTGATTAAGATTGTCAAGCAGGGCCAGGTGTGATGATGCACACCTGTAGTTAATCCAGCACTTGGCACTTGAGAGGCAAAGGCAGG
This sequence comes from Peromyscus maniculatus bairdii, assembly GCF_049852395.1. Lineage (NCBI taxonomy): Eukaryota > Metazoa > Chordata > Mammalia > Rodentia > Cricetidae > Peromyscus > Peromyscus maniculatus. Next base: position 69,291,750 of record NC_134854.1, read on the forward strand.
CTGATCTCTGTGCGTGCCAGGTCAGCCTGGTTTACATAGGAAGTTAAAGGACAGCCAGGGCTACAGAGGGAAATCCTGGGTCAAAAAAAACAAAAAAAGCTTGTTGGGTGGCTCTGAGTTGCACTGCGGAGATTTACAGGCTTAGACAAGGTCAAGGCAATCTACTCTTCTGGGTCAGAGGGAAGTCAACAGTATATTTTGATTATAGACATGGCTCCTAATCTTAGTGATACTTCCTTTTTAAGTTTTAATTTTATTTATTTATATCTGCATGTTTGGTGTGTGGGAGCATGTGGTCCTTTTCTATTGCTATGATAAGATACCGTAGCTAGAAAGAATCTATAGAAGGGAGAGTTGATTTCAGTTTACAGTTCTGAAGAGCGTCCATAATGGCAGGGGAGGCATAGCAGTGGGCATGAGCAGCAGAAAGCTGAGAGGTCACATCTTCAAACACAAGCCAAAGCAGAGAGAGGTGGAAGTGAAATGAGACTGAACTCCCAAAGCCTGCCAGAGTGGCATACTTCCTCCAGCAAGGCTCCACCTCCTCAGGGTTCCAGATTAAAAGTCTCTACCTGCCTGATCTAATTAGGACAGGAAAAGTTCAAGCTTGGAGACAGGAGGATCCTTATTTGCAGCATTCTGGATGGAAAGATGTAATCGGCAAACCACATAAGCAATAAAGTATAAAGAAGATTATGCCCAAAGATGAGCACTAAAATTGGGATTTTTTTGCCCTCATGAGGTGGAAAAGGATGCTGGTGAATCATCAGAACAGAAGGCAATCTGATGCTAGTCAGAGTACTGACACACAGCCCTGGCTGAAGGGAATACATACAGAACACACTTAAATAATGACGCTCACTTTGCCACTTTCCTAGAACGGCTGTCTCCATTATCTCTATTTATTTATTTATTTATTTATAAAACAAGCACACAGACTTTGTTGGTTTATACAGAATTTCATGTAGCCCAGGTTGGCCTCAAACTTCCTCCTTAGCTGAGGATAATCTTGAATTTCTGATCCTCCAGTCTCTGTCTCCCCAGGGCTGAGATTATGGGTGTGTCCTACAAAGCCTAGTTTAGGTGCACTGGCCATTGAACCCATGGCTCTGTACGGGCTAGGCAAGCACTCTGTCAACGGAACTACATTCTCAGCCCCCAGCTTCATTATCTTAGCTTCTGAGTTTGAGTGAGAGCCCATAAATGGGTGAGGTGGAACATACCTGTTGTGGAATATTATTTTAAGATGTGTTACATTAAATAAGGAGGAAGAGAGGAGAGAAAGGTAAAAGCCCAGAGGCAAAAAGTAGATGGGATAATTGAAGTTAAGAAAAGCTGTCTAGAAACAAGCCAAACTAAGGCTGGGCATTCATAAGTAATAGTAAGTCTCTGTGTATACAAAATGTAGTGGTTTTTTTTTATTATTATTCTTTGGCTCTTTGGGGGGCCACCACCCAGCTCCCAAATAAATATACAGAAGCTTATTCTTATAACTGCCCAGTCTTAGCTTGGCTTGTTTCTAAGCAACTTTTCTTAAATTATCCCATCTACTTTTTGCCTCTGGGCTTTTACCTTTCTCTATTTCTGTACTTCTTTCTTTACTTCTTACTCCATGGCTTGCTGTGTAACTGAGTGGCTGGCCCCTGGAGTCCTCCTCTCTTCCTCCTCCCCTCCTCAATCTTTTCTCACCAGATTTCTTGTGTATATTCTCTCTGCCTGCCAGGCCCACTTATCCTCTCTCCTGCCTTGCTATTGGTTGTTCAGCTCTTTATTAGACCAATCAGGTGTTTTAGAAAGGCAAAGTAACACAGCTTCACAGAGATAAACAAATGCAACACAAAAGAATGCAACACATCCTTGCGTCATTAAACAAATGTTCCACAGCATAAACAAATGTAACACATCTTAAAATAATATTCCACAACACCTACCTACAGATTTGAAGGTGTGTGAAAATAAAACTGTTGCTCTGGCCTGCATTTTTATTTACTCAAAAGATCCAGTAACATTAGTGTGGCAAGTGAATGCATTTGTTTAAAATAATTGAAATGGAGCAGGACAGTGGTGATATACCTTTAATCTCAGCTTTCAGAAGGCAGAGGCAAACAGAGTTCTGTGAGTTCAAGGCCAGCCTGGTCTACAGAGCTAGTTCCAGGACAGCCAAGTCTACACAAACCCTGCATCAAAAAACTAATTAATAATAATAATAATAATTGAAATGGTTAAGCATTCAAATTTGGACAAAGGAATTAGGCTCCATTAGCTTTTGCATGTAAGTATAACCCTTGGGTAGATTGGGCATGCTTAATTTTTTTTTTGAGACACGGTCTCATGTAGGCCAGACTTGCTGCATCTTCAGCCCAGTATAATGATATGTTTGTGCTTACCAGTGCCAGGTACAGGAAGTACCTGCTGAATCAAGAGTCTTGTTTGGGGAAAGGATTCCTCGCCATCCTGTGGATGAGACCACAGTCTATGGAGACCTGTCTCCTGTCGAAGGATTTGGTGTACTGACTTCAGAAAACTGTTTGCTCACCTCTATACTATGTCAGCCCCATGTGTAAGACCAATCTAAAAGGTATGCAGAGGACTTCAAGTATGGCTCAGTTGGTAGAGTGCTTGCCTAGCATGCAGGCAGCCCCGATTCAAGCCTCAGCACTGCATGAAACTGAGGTGGTGATATATACCTGTGAGCCTAGTACCTGGGAGGAGATACAGATAGAAGGATCAGGAGTTCAAGGCCATCCTCAGCTACATATTGAGGCCAGCCTGGGCTACATGAGACCTTGTCAAAATAAAATTAAAATAAACCTGCAGAGCTCTAGAATTTCTAATGGGAAAGTCTAATAGCTGCTTAGACATTTTTGAGCTTAGAAACACCATTTTCAATGGCAACACAGAGTACAACCTAATAGTTGCATAGTAGCTCTCAGACTCCCTCAGAGGCTCCCGTGTGTCCTGTGTGTGGTCCCTTCAACCAGGGCTGTGTGTCAGTACACTGACTAGCGTTAGGATTACACACAGGGTTGGACTTGGTTGCCAAGTGTATTTCCAACTTGCCTGTGGGTTCAGGGGCCAAATAAGAGTGACCATAGCTAGGAACACAGATTTAGGGGACCCTAAATTCCATGTTCTAATGTGGTCTCAGTTTGGGGAAGTTTTTATAGTAACAGAACAAAGGAAGGCATAATTGAGGCACTTTAAAAAGGCACTGGTAGAAACATGAGGTAGGCAGTTACAGGAAACAGGGAAGCTGCCATAGGCCTCAGATGCTGTCTCATGGGATTCTCAGTCTTTGGGTGGTGGGAATGAGGAGTCCGTACATTCTGGATGGTTTGTCTAAGGGTCAGGTATGGAGGAAGGTATCAAAGGGGCTAACAACTGGCCCAGGACATTTGGGTTTGCACATTCCGACTCCACAACCACTGACCTTCTAATCAGCTCATCAGCCTGGCAGGAGCTGAGGTGGAGCCTTGGTTCTTTCCAGGACTTTTTTTTGTTCACACCTCCAACAGCAACCTCTGGTCTGATACTCCCAAGGCAAATCAATTTCCTTCACCAAGACAAGGGAGTCGATATCTTATCTTTTCCACTCTCATAGAAAGATGACTAGAGGGAGGGAGGCCCAGAGAATTTTAAGTGACTTGCCTACAGCCATAGTGATGAGCACAGTTTGAGTTAAACCTTTCTTATTGGAGGTATTTGAATTCATTCTTTTGAGAAATCAAAGAACAAGAAGTGGGTTTTTTTTTCCATAAATAATGGAAGTAGAAGTGAGACAAATGCTCAGAAAATATGTTTATGATAGAAAATCTCCCTGGGCTGTGAGGAGCGCACTGGGTCTTTGCAGCTGACATCGGCTCCTCTCTCGAAATTGGTTGAGAAGAGAGAGACAGTTGCCAGGTCTACACTCAAAACTTCCTGATTCTAATGTCTGGTGTCAATTTTAATTTTCTGATTTAATTAGTTTCCTAATTAGAAGGGTTAAATTAATTAACCTCATTATTTACTATATATTTAATGGTTTCGCCTCTGGAGGGATTTACTTCATTTTCAATAATTGGAAAGCTCGTGACAAGGGGGAATATTGGCATATCTTACACTTATTGTTTGAGGATGAGCATCCGGCCTAGGACCGAAGGTGGCAATTTTAGGTGAGGGATCAGATGCAGCCAAAAAGATGGCTTCCCCCTTGTTTGGAAACAAGACGTGTAAAACTTGAATTGAGGCTCAATTGTTACTATCAATTCAAAGTTCAACAGAGCACGTCCTTCAGTTAGAGCCAAAAAAGCCTTACACCATAGAATCCTCTGTTACAAGAATCTGCTCTGGCCAGGCTTGATGGCCTTTAATCTCAGTTTGCAGATATGTGAGTTTGGGGCCAGCCTGGTCTACTTAGCAAGTCCCAGGTCAGCCAGGGTTACACAGTGAGACCCTGTCATCTCTTGCCACTCCGTCACTCACCCTGCCACAGGGCCTCTCTCTTGTTGCAGCACATTACAAGTGCTCCTCTTCCCTCCAGACTGCACCCCTGGACTTTCCACACACACACTCAGCACCACCTCGTGTCTGGGTGGGTTCCCTCTGAAAGGAACTAGTCTCACCTCCTCTTCTCGTTCAAATGTCCCTGTTTGATGGCATCGCAGATGTTGGCCCCTCTTCTTCTGAACACACAGGGGTGTGAACCGATGATAGAGTGACACCCCACAACGTGGGTCAAGGATGACCAGCCTCGCCTAGTCTGGACTAGCCCATCTCAACTACTAGGATGGCTAGTGTGATGTGTGGTACCTGATACCTGGGGAACGGGTGGCAGATCAATGGAGAGCTGATGGGTGCATTTTGAATAAAGCAGTATCACTCTTGGGGGCTTTTCATGTTAGTTTTAAGGCAGCATGGGGGATAATCGTTATTTAAAAAGTTTAAAATGTAACTCTTCTATGAAGCTTCTTTGCTATTGATTAAATGAATTTTATTTTTAAGAGATTAATTCTGTTGCCAGGCGTTGGTGGCGCACGCCTTTAATCCCAGCACCCGGGAGGCAGAGGCAGGCGGATCTCTGTGAGTTCGAGGCCAGCCTGGGCTACCAAGTGAGCTCCAGGAAAGGCGCAAAGCTACACAGAGAAACCCTGTCTCGAAAAACCAAAAAAAAAAAAAAAAAAAAAAAGAGAGAGAGAGAGAGAGATTAATTTTTTTATTTGTGTGTGTGTGAGAGAACGTGTGTGTGCGCGTGTGTGCGCGCGCGCATGCGTGCTTTTACATACTGAGCTATTTTGCCAGCTGTAATTCAATTTTAAGATTAATTTTGTTTTTTACTTACATTTATGGGCAGGGTGTATACCTTTGTGTGGAGTTGTTGGAGGCCAGAAAAGGGCATCGGCTAGAGTTAGAAGTGGTTATGAGGGGTTGGGGATTTAGCTCAGTGGTAGAGCGATTGCCTAGCTAAGCACAAGGCCCTGGGTTCAATCCTCAGCTCCAAAAACAACAACAAAAAAAGGAGTGGTTATGAACTTCCCAGTGTGGGTGCTAGAAACCAAACTCAGGTCCTCTGCAAAAGGACTCTTAACTCCTAAGCCATCTAGCTCTCCAGCTCCTGAATTTTACTTTGTAGATTGGGAAATAAATTGAGAGAAATTAGGCTTCCTTCCAACTCCCCCCTGCCCCCATCCAGGTCAGAAGTCACAGGTGGTGGCCTTTTAAATCCGCATGGCAGTGGACAACAGTCCTAGACCCTACGGTGCAGATAAACTAGGCTTTGGCCCAATAAAACTCCATGTGGAATAACAGGCAGTGGGCCAAATGTGGCCTGTGGGCACTGGTTTGCTGACTCTGAGTTAGGCTTCCAAGGTCATGGGCCAGCAAGTAAAGTAAACAAAGACAGCACCCAACAGGTGTTCCCCACCCTACTAGCCTGAGTGCCCAAGTACGTACATTCTGTTTCTGTGATAATCTCTGGACTCAGGAGGTCTGTTGGAATGCTTGACCATCAGGAAGATGAGGGAATTCAACTAATTAATTAGTCAAGACTTTGAAACCCACAGAGAAAAGGACCTCATATTAAGTGCAAACTATCATCCTAACTAATATATTTGTGGCACTTTCATTAAATTTTCTCTCAGATCTTGAGAAATATGTATCTCCTGGCTGCCAAGAGTTTCGTCTTAGCATAATTATGAAGCCTCCCCCAACAGCCACATTTCACTCTGTGGTCCTCAGTGGGGGATGGTGCCAGCTGCCGAGACTTGATGGAGCTGTTTAATTTGAGACTTATTAGTTCAGCCCAGGTGAAAATGAGCAGCCTCAGTGAAATCCGTTCACCGAGTAGAATCTATGAACGCCTGTGGTGAGACAAGTTCCTGTAAAAGGAATAAGGTTATTCTACAAAAAAAATGAAAAGGTCCGACCACAGAGAGTCTAGGGACATGTGTCACAACATTAAAGAAACCATTTTAATTATAAAATAGGGCATTTTAGCATTTGGTAAACATAGTTTAGTTTGTTTTTTCTTTTTATTGAAAATAGATTCTTTTCTCACACAATATATCCTGATTATGGTTTCCCTCCCTCCACTCCTCCCAGTTTCTCCCCTCTTCCCTCCCCATCTGGATCCCCTCCAATTCTGTCTCTCATTAGAAAACAAACAGCCTTCTAAGGGATAATAATAAAACCAAACAAAACACAATATAATCAAATAAAACAAAAACTAACACACCAGAGTTAGACAAGACAAATAGAAGGAAGAGAGTCCAAGGAAGGCACAAGAGCCAGAAACCCACACTCAGGAATCCCATCCAAACACTAAATTGGAAGCCATGATATATACAAAGGGCCCGTGCAGACCCCTGCAGGCCCTGGCATGCTGCTTCAGTTTCTGTGAGTGCATATGAGCTTTGTTCATGTTGATTTAGAGGGCCTTATTTTCTTGGTGTCCTCCATCTTCTCTGGATCTTATACTCTTTCTGCCTCCTCTTCCACGGGCTGTCTGAGCCCTGAGGGGAGGGATTTGATGGAGACATCCATTTAGGGTTGGGTTGCAAGGTCTCTCACTCTTTGCATGGTGTCTGGCTGTGGGTCTCTATTTGTTCCAGCTGCTGCAGGAGGAAGCATCTCTGATGATGGCTGAGCAAAGCACTGACTGATCTATGGGTACAGCAGAATGTTGTTAGGACTCATTTTAGTGCTATGTGGTTTTTGGAACAGTAGATTTTGGTTTTACCCTATGTTCCTGGGCTATCTAGTCTCTGGATCTTGGTCATTCAAGCAGTGTAGGGTACCCATTCCATCTCAGGGCGTGAGCCCTAAATCAAACCAGATCTTGGTTGGTAACTCCCACACGTTTTGTGCTACGTTACTCTAGCATACCTTGTAGGTAGAACACCATTGTAAATCAAAGGGTTTGGGGATGGCTTGGTGTTTATGTTTCCCTTTTGGTAGTGTGCAGAGTGCCTTCCTGTACCAAAGATGACAGGATGTAGGGGTGAAGGCTCTATGTGGGCACCAACTCGACTTTTCTGTGTTCAGTGAGTTGTGTAGGCATTGTCTTTAGCAATGGGGTCTTACTGTCAGTTTGTGGAGAGAGCAACCCATAGTCTTAGCCAGATCCTGGGTTATTTGGGATTCCCATGGTACCCCTTTGACTAACAACTCGATTAGCTGTAACCTAGTCCTGGGACTGGAAGCTTCATTTGGTAAAGAGATGGCCAGTTAGACTGTGTCTCCCCATTATTTGGTGGTTTCATTTAAATCACCTTTATTTATGTTCATACTTTAGGAAGCTTCCACTGTATGGTTTCCACACTACTCCTTAAATGGCCCTTAATTTTAGCTGTCTCTCCTTGTATTCTCTCTCACCCTCCTCCCCCTCCTGACTTGATCCTCCCATTCCAGCCCCGCCCCAATCCATCCATAACCATGTATTCTATTTCTCTTCCTGTTTTTTTTTTTTTGAGTTTGTGTTATTTTACATTTTTTAAAGTGCCTTAACTTATTTATTGAACAAATACAAGTACCAACCTTGTACAAAGCACTGTTCTACATATTTGAGAATCCTATCACTGAACAAAATAAACTTTAAAAAATGCTTTTCTTATTATAGGAGGTAGACAGAAAACACACAAAACCAGTATATCATACAGAATTTTTTTAACATAAAGACAGGTTATAATTCCAAAGTCCAGGGTTATTTGAAACTGGAAAATATTTCCTCTGTAGAAAATAGTAAAAATGATAACATTTCCAAATAAGCCCTTTCAAGCCAAATGATAGCTGAATTATAAATATAAATATTGATTAAATTCTGGGATACAGAGGAAACCTATCTTCATCCGTTCAGAGAGTTATGTTTTACTTAAGTAGTGTAAGTGAGATTCCTATTCATCTTTCCCTTCACTGTTGGATTTACAGCAGACATTTTTCTATAGGCTAATCCATAATCTAAAAAGACTTTAGCCTCCCCTCCTGAAAGTACAGCCAGCATATCCTTTCATCAGCTTGATACGGTACAAATTCTTATCTTAATAGTGAAATGTTTCACTAAAGCTTGCCCAGTGATTGAGCAAAACCAAAACTTATTATAAGCCACAGTCATCCTAGGGTCCCCCCTGCTATGTAGCCTCCCTGGATCTGTGGGTTGCAGTCTGATTGTCCTTCGCTTTATATCTATTATCCACCCATGAGTGAGTACATACCATGTTTGTCCTTCTGAGTCTGGGTGACCTCACTCAGGCTGATATTTTCTAGTTCATCCATTTGCCTGCAAATTTCATGCTGTCATTGTTTTTCTCTGCTGAGTAGTACTCCATTGTGTATATGTATCACATTTTCTTCATCCATTCTTCAGTTGATGGGCATCTAGGTTGTTTCCAGGTTCTGGCTATTACAAATAATGCTGCTATGAACATAGTTGACTTGTATCTTTGTGGTATGATTGAGCATTCCTTGGGTATATGCCCAAGAGTGGTATGGCTGGGTCTTGAGGTAGATCGATTCCCAATTTTCTGAGAAACCACCATACTGATTTCCATAGTGGATGTTCAAATTTGCACTCCCACCAACAGTGGAGGAGTGTTCCCCTTGCTCCACATCCTCTCCAACATACACTGTCAGTAGTGTTTTTGATCTTAGCCATTCTGACTTGATGCTCTCATTCCAACCTTGCCCCACCCCAATCCAACCATAACCATGTATTCTCTTTCTCTTTCTCTTTCTTACTTTCTTTTTGGGTTTTTTGTTTGTTTGCTTGTTTTGTTTGTTTGTTTGTTTTGAGACAAGTTTTCAGCTCTGGCTGTCCCGGAACTCACTCTTCACTCTGTAGACTAGTCTGGCCTTGAACTTACAGAGATTCACCTTCCTCTGCCTCCTGAGCACTGGGATTAAAGGCGTGTGTACCACCACTGCCCCTACTTCTTTACCCTTTTTTTTTATTTTATTTTTTTTATTTATTTATTTTTATTTTATTTATTTATTTATTTTTTTTTTTTTGGTTTTTGGTTTTTCAAGGCAGGGTTTCTCTGTGTAGTTTTGGTGCCTGTCCGGGATCTCACTCTGTAGACCAGGCTGGCCTCGAACTCACAGAGATCTGCCTGGCTCTGCCTCCAGAGTGCTGGGATTAAAGGCATGGGCTGCCGCCACCACCACCACCACCACTATCTTGCTTCTTTACCCATTCTTATGTCCAGGGACCTGTAGGTTGTTTCCAATTTCTGCCTATTATTATAACAGCAGCAATTAACATGGTTGAAAAAGTGTCTCTGCGGCAGGATGAAGTGTCTTTTGGGTCTATGCCTAAGAGTGGTATAGCTGGATCTTGTTGTAGATCGATTTCCATCTTCCTGAGGAACTGCCATACTGATTTCCATACTGGCTATTCAAGTTTGCACTCCCACCAGCAACAGATGAAAGTTCCTCTTACTCCACATCCTCACCAACATGGGTTGTCACTTGTCCTGTTATCTTATCCATTCTGACAGGTGTAAGATGAAATCTCAAAGTCGTTTTCATTTGCATTTCCCTGATGACTAAGAATGCTGAACATTTAAGTGCTTCTCAGCTATTTGAGTTTCCTCTTGAGAATTCTCTGTTCAGATCTGTGCCCCGTATTTAATTGGGCTATTTGTTTACTTGATATCTAGTCTTTGTTTTGTTTTGTTTCGTTTTGAGTTCTTTATATATTTTGGATATTAGCCGTCTATCAAATGTGTGGTTGGTAAAAATCTTCCCATTCTATGCCAGGCTGAGCTCGAGGCTATCCCAGTCTAAAGAGTGAGTTCCAGGACAGCAGAGTCACCACAGCAAAACCCTGTCATGAAAAACTAAAAAGAAAAAAACTTTTTTTCTATACTATAGCCTGCCACTTTGTCTGAATGATGATGTTTTTTGCTGTGAAGAAGCTTTCCAGTTTCATAAGGTCCCATTTATTAATCATTGATCTTAGTGCCTGAGCTAATGGTGCTCTGTTCAGAAAGTCTTTTCCTGTGCCAATGAGGTCAAGGCTATTCCCCACTTTCTCTTCTACCAGATTCAATGCATCTGGCTTTATGTTGATGTCAATTTGGACTTGAGTTTTGTGCAGGGTAAATAAGGATAGATCTATTTGCATTCTTCTACATGTAGCCATCCTGTTTGACCAGCACAATTTGTTGAAGATGATTTCTTTTTTCCATTGTGTCTTTCTGTCTTCTTTATCAAAAATCCTGATGTGTCCATAAGTGTGTAGATTTGTAGCTGAGACCTCAATTTGGTTCCATTGATCAACGTGTCTGTTTTTGTGACAATATCATAGTACAACTGGAAGTTGGGATGATAACTCCCACACTTCTTTTATTATTCAGGAGTGTTTTAGCTATCGTTTGTTTGTTTGTTTGTTTGTTTTGTGTGTGTGTTTCCATATGAAGCTGAAAGTTTTCCTTTGAGAGCCATTTTTAACACATTCACAAAGAGAAAAGGCACTCAAAATTAAGCACATAGCTTTTTTGTTTCTTCATGTGTTGTTTGGCTGTCCTATAACCAGCTCTATAGACCAACCTCAAATTCACAGAAATCTGCCTGCCTCTGCCTCCAGAGTGCTGGAATTAAAGGCGTGTACCACCACGATCCAGCTTAGTAATAACTTCTTAAATAAAATTTTCTTTCAGTGTTTTTATCTGAACAGTATTTAAATGTTAGGTTTAAAACAGGTTTCAAGGCTATTCACACAAAAGAGTATCCCAGTCACTCTGCTTGTGAGCATTCTAATACCAATGAATTCTCAAGACACATTTCCAGGCTTATTAAAAACCCAAACACACGGGCATTCTAATAACCTGCTTAGTTTGCTTTCTGCTGCTATGATAAGACAACGTGACCAAAAGCAACTTGGGGAATTGCGGTGATTTGAATAGGAATGATTCCCATAGACTCATGTGTTTGAATACTTGGCCCATAGAGAGTGGCACTATTAGGAGGTGCGGTCTTGTTGGAAGAAGTATGTCACTGTGGAAGTGGGCTTTGAGGTTGTATATGCTCAAGCTGGGCCTAATGTGGGATTCACTTCTGCTGCCTGCCTGCAGATCAAGATGCAGAACTCTCAGCTCCTTCTCCAGCACCATGTGTGTCTACATGCTGCCATGTACAGCCATGACAATAATGGACTAAACCTCTGAAACTGTAAGCCAGCTCCGATTAAATGCTTTCCTTTATAAGAGTTGTCATGGTCACGGTGTCTCTTCACAGCAATAGAAACCCTGACTAAGACAGGGAAGAAAGGAATTATTTTAGTTTATGGTTCCACATCAGAGTCCATCACTGGAGGAAGTGAGGGCAGGAACCTGGAGGCAGGAACTGATGCAGAGGCCATGGAAGAATGCTGCTTACTGACTAGCTCCTCACTGATGGACTGTGATGTGGTAATGTAAGCTGAAAGAAACCCTTCCCTCTCCAAGTACTTTTGGTCATGTTGTTTTATCACAGCAATAGAAACCCTAACTAAACAGAAATTGGTACCAGGTCATGGAGTATTGCTCAGACAGACTTGACCATATGTTTTGGGCAGGATTGTGGTGGCATTTGAATCCTGGGCTAGAAAAGCCACGGAGTGCTCAGAGCTTAATGGGCTGTTATGGGAACTTACAAGATAATGCTGAGAGCATCACAGAACATGAAGGCCTAGCTTGTGACGTTTTGGAGGGGAAGCAAAGATTTTACTGGGGCTGTTCGTGTGATAGAAACTCTAAGACAGTACTGCATTCCATGAATGCGGCTCACAAGGAATTCTCTCCTCAGCTGCAAAGCAGTTCATTTTCATCACTTAAGAACAATCCGCTCCTTAGAAAGACAGAGACTGGTAAATGTTGTGGAATATTATTTTAAAGTGTGTTGCGTTTTTTCCTGCTGCCTTTGTTAATAATGCAAAAATATGTTATATTTGTTTGATTAAATAAAATTAACCTGAGAGGAGGAGGCTCAGTCAGCAAGTAGCTGACAGGAAGTAGGGAGGAACCATGAATAGTGAGGGTTTTTAAGTGAGGGCTGAGAGAAGGACACTGGCTGTTTTGGAAGATGCCAGCTAAGGGAGAAGGTTAGCTACTTGCTATTCATCCTCTCTGAGCGAGCAAAATTCCACCTCAACCTTTGAATCTTTAATTCTTTAGAGGGATAGAGATTTAGAAAGTTCCCATAGTAGCTTGGAAAGAGTCGGTGCCTGAGGGAACAGATTCCCCTCTGGCTGCAGCCCTTGCCTGCAATCTCTGATTAGGACAGTCCTTGCTTAAAAGAAAGCCAGAGTTATAAAGACAAACAACAACTAAGAGCATGAGTAGTCAGGAGCTACAGGATGATCAGAAAGGTCACATCTAAGACCTAAACATAAGACCCCAAACTTTTGAACACTAGAGGAAAACAGGAAATGTGTTAAAGCCTTGGTATTAATCTTTTTTTTTTTAAGTAAGGACTTGAAAGTACAGGCAATAAAAGCCAAAACTGACAAATAGGCTTATATCAAACTAAAGTGTTTCTTTATAGCAAAGGGAACACACTGACTGACAAGATGGAGGAGGGCATTTGCAATCTTCTCATCTGTCAAGGAATTCATTTCCAGAATGTAAAAGGTGCAAACAATAACAAAGGCAAGTGGGAACAGAAGATCCTAATGACACTTCTAAAAGAAAAAAATGAATACAGTCAGTAAGAATATCTTTAAAGGCTAGGCATGTTAGTGCATGCTTTTAATTCCAACACTTGGGAGGTAGAGTCAAACAGATCTCTGTGAGGCCAGCCTGGCCTACACAGAGAGTTCCAGGCTAGCCAAGGCTACATAGTGAGAACCTGCCTCAAACAAACAAGAATGTCTTTTAAAGTGTTAAGTGGTTGTAGACATGGCTCAGTGGTTAAGTGGAGCAGAGAATCCCAATTTGGTTCCTAGCACCAAGTAGAATATCTCACAGTTATCTGAAATTCTAACTCCAGAGGACCTAATGCCCTCTTCTGGCCTCTGAGGGTACCTGCTCTCACCTGTACGTACCCCCACACAGACACACATATACCCATAATTAAAAATAAAATAAAAGGGCTGGAGAGATGGCTCAGAGGTCAAGAGCACTGGCTGTTCTTCCAGAGGTCCTGGGTTCAATTCCCAGCAACCACATGGTGGCTCACAACCATCTGTAATGAGATCTGGTGCCCTCTTCTAGCCTGCAGAGACACATGCAGGCAGAACACTGTATACATAATAAATAAATAAATAAATCTAAAGAAAATAAAATTAAAAAAATTAAGTGTTCAGCTTCACTAATGTAACTGAATGTTCTGAGAAAGAAGCTGTGCCTTCAAACTGAAAGCCTCTTCAAGACTGACAGACTGATTAGAATTTCGATAATTGTGGAGAGTTTAGAATGTTGAAGAACCAGAGCAAAATGTTGAGGATCCAGAGTAAAAGTATAATTGATCCCAGACTTTCTTCAGCCCCCTAAATAGCCATTATTTACCCCTCGGTGTTGGACATAACATTCTGTGGCTGATAGGTTAAAAAACCTTTTGGACTGTGTTATCTTAAAATGGTGGTACCCACCAACAACGGGCTAAGAATACTGCCATTAACATCCAAGGCCTGTATATCTCCACTTTGTTATAACTGGATGGTGGAGGTTGGAGCAAAAATGGCCCCTAGAGGCTCATATATGTGAATGCTTGGTCACCAGGGAGTGGAACTATGTGAAAAGATTATAAGGATTAAGAGACACAGTCTTGTTGGAGGAAGTGTGGCCTTATTGGAGGATGTGTGTCACTGTGGGTGGGGCTTGAGGTTTCAAAAGGCCATGTTAGGCCCAGTTCTCTCTTTGCCTATGGATCAGGATGTAGCTCTCAGCTACTGCTCTAAGCATTTCATCACACTGCCTGCATTTCATCACACTCCCCACCATGGTGTTAATGGACTTATCATTTGAAACTGTAAGCCAGCCCCAATTAAATGCTTTCTTTCATAGCAGTTGCCTTGGCCATGGTGTCTCTTCCCAGCAATGGAACACTGACTAAGATGCCAACCTACTTGATGTACTCACTAATGAGTCGGAGGCAGAGAATGACTACAAGGAAACATTGTCTCCTGGACACAGCAGTGCAGCAGTGCATATGAACTCGCAGCTGTGTGACAGCATGCACCCAGGCCTGTGCAAGCTCCAGCATGGAGAGGGGAGGTGGACATGAAGTCCCACCCCTACCTGAAGAAGAGCTATTGACAACAATAGCTTCTGGGACAGGGAGAGTCGGGTTTTTGTTTTGTTTTGTTTTGTTTTGTTTTGTTTTTAAGAGTATAAGCTGGGTGGTGGTGGCCCACGCCTTTAATCCCAGCACTTGGGAGGCAGAGGCAGGCCGATCTCTGTGAGTTCAAGGCCAGCCTGGACTACCAAGTGAGTTCCAGGAAAGGCGCAAAGCTACACATAGAAACCCTGTCTCGAAAAACCAAAAAAAAAGAGTATAGCCCCTGATAAATCTGCTGCACACCAGTGGAAGGCCACATACATAAGAATATATGGGCAGCACAGATTGACCTTGACCGGTTAAGGGAGGAAGAAGGATGAAAGTTGGGTGGATAGGGATCTAGGAGAAGTTAAGGAGAAAATATGATTTTAAAAAAGTATCATATGATATTCTCAAAGAAGTAATAAAATGGCACAGAACAAAAACCAAATGAGGGGGCTGGAGAGATGACTCAGTGGTTAAGAGCACTGGCTATTCTTCCAGAGGTCCTGAGTTCAATTCCCAGCAACCACATGGTGACTCTTGTACAACCATCCATAATAAGATCTGGTGCCTTCTTCTGGCCTGCAAGCATGCATATAGACAGAACACTGTACACATAACAAATGAACAAAAATCTAGACACCCTTCTCAGCTCTTCGAATAATGGCATTTCTTTAAAATATAATTCACTTGTCAAAGGGAGGGGGGTCTAAGGGTTGATGAATAACAAAGTATAGTAACAGAAAGATTTATAATACATTAACTATTTAAAAAGAGGAGAGAAACCCACGCCTGCAGCAGCAATCACTGTAAGTTGTCTCAATGTCATCCCAGATCCCTGTCCTTGCCTTTCTCTGATATGTGGGACAGGAAGCTAAGTGACACCTTTCCTGGCTTCCTTTATAGCAAGAACTGGCCTGATGACAAGGGAAATGTAAAAGTGGACGATCACTGGGATGCGGTGGATGCAGGGGCGTCTAGAGTGACCCATTTTTCACACTGCCAATAAGAGGCACAGGTATCACTGATCAAAACCATACCTCTTATACCACCGTTTCCTATCTTCCTTCAAGTGGACAAGACAGATGTTCAGAAATGCAGCCACAAGGGGGCACGCCACTTTGCAAAGCATGAGGCATACCAAGAGAGAGTAATCAGGGTTCCTCATGGTACCAACCTGCCATGCTCTGACCCTTGACTGTGCATCCCTAGAATCCTGTCTCTTGGGATACTATCACTTTGGAATCATCGTTCCCTAGCCATTCTGCTATATTCTTGGTTTAAAAAAAAAAATGGCTGCACAATAACACAAAAAGCAGAAGGCAGCTGCTGGCCAATGGTGCTGTTATTTAAATCATTTATAATTAAACTTATTGAAGAGAAAATTTAACATTCTTTTTTCAAATCAAGTTTATAAAGTCTGGTATAGTGCCCTCATTTCAAGTAATTATTTGAATTATGAATAAAGAGAATTATGAATAAAGAGAAATAATTAGGCATTTATCCTACCTCTTCTTTAAAGAAAACTATATATATGGGAGGTTGTGCACATGACTGGGGTGCCTACAGAGGCCAGAAGTAGGCACTGGATCCCTTGAACCTGAAGTTGTGAACTGCCTGATGTGGGGGCTGGGAACCAACCTTGGGCCTTCTGTAAGAGTGATACCTACTCCTCACAGCTGAGCCATCTCTCTAGACCTTGTCCCATCATTTCTGTATTAACTGTAAGTCAAGGCCATTAAACAGTTAGGAACAATTTTCAAAATACTGCATCTACTGATAGAAGGTCCAGTAACAGACGTCACCGTTTAGCAATCTGGAGTGACGTGAGGGAGCTCGGAGTTGCTATCTTTACAGTTAGTGAAAGTCTGGTAGGAACCATTGTAACAAAGCAATGACAAGGGTAAGATCTGAATTCTCTGTCAAAATGTGTAAGTACCTTCCAAAGGAAGGAAACTGGAACTTTCTGGAGTAGTCCTCTCCTGCTCCCCTCCCTTGCCCAAATCCACACTGGAATCTGACCAACCTTTTAAATCTCACTTGCAATTGATAAATGTATGTGGCAGAGAACATGGTGACTGATACAGTTCAAGTTGCAATCAGCTAAATAAAATCATGGTATTTTGGAAGGTGGAGACAGTCTCTGAGATGGAGATGACCTCTGTCTTAGTGGCATTTCCAGTTGCTGTAATAACATATCTGACAGAGGTAACTTAAGGGAGAATGGGCTTATTTTGTTCTTGGGCACAGCCCATCATGGTGGGCAGAGGAAGGCAGCAGGAGCTTGAAGCAACTGTGGTCACATCACATCTACAGTCAGGAAGAAGACAGTGATGGATGCTGGTGTTAACTTACTTTCTCCTTTTTTATATGGTGTCACACATAATGTACGGGGCCCCCTACAACAATGAACTGTTTCAGCCGGGCGGTGGTGGCGCACATCTTTAATCCCAGCACTCAGTAGGCAGAGCCAGGCAGATCTCTGTGAGTTCAAGGCCAGCCTGGTCTACAGAGTGAGTTCCAGGAAAGGCGCAAAGCTACACAGAGAAACCCTGTCTCGAAAAACAAAATGAAACAAAACAAACAAACAAAAACCTAATGAACTGTTTCAAGATAATCTTCTACAGGCACACCTGGAAACCTTCTCTTGGTGAATCTAGAGATCACCAAGTTGACAGGTGAGACTAATTAGCAAGCCTCTAAATTAGAGAAAACCTCTGAGATGGAGAAGACCTCCAAGATGAAGAGGACCTCCAAGATGGAGAGGGCCTGAGATGGAGAGAACCTGAGATGGAGAGAACCTGAGATGGAGAGAACCTGAGATGGAGGGGACCTCTGAGATGGAGAGGGCCTCTAAGATGGTGGGGACCTCTCTATGTTCAAGATAGCCAGAAGTGTCCAGGTTTAAGTGGAGTACCCCATGACTCCATAATAATGATTGTGGAGGCCAGACACCTCTTCCTTAAACCTCACCTTATCCCTAGGATTGGGGACTATCAACAAGAATGCCCATAGTCCCATGTCTTAAACTCCCTCATGGATTACAACTCCTTTAGAGTCAGAAGAAGTAGTTATTATTTAAATTCACTTTCCTTTCGAGTATGAGTCTGGCCATACCACAAGCACTCACTATAGGAGACTTTGTGCTCCCTCACAGCAGGATCAATGTCTGATTATTTCCTCTGTTCTTAATATCTAGCCAAATTCCTACTATAAAGTAGGCGTATAGTAAAACTGGTTTTGTGGAACTGAATACATTTAGGGAGCTGCTATTCAGTAACCAGTCAGTCGAGTCTATTCAGAGAAGGATTTGTAAGAAGCATAAAATTCACTAAGTTTGGCTGGTTCCACTCTGCCTTTTCTTTCTTATCCCTCGGTCGGTACCCTCCCTACTGCCTCTGCCAGGCTACACTAGGGGCCTAAAGACAGGTTCAAAAATTTGATGCCCAGGTGTGTGAACAGGAGCCGTAAGCCAGGCCCACTCTTCAAGGGGGAAGCAAGGACACCAGTGTCCTCTCCTCAGGAAGGAGCAGCTTTCCTGTGAGTTAGAGAAGCACCTCCATCTCCATACTGGTCTTCTGAAATTAGTTCACTATACCAGGACTGGCTCCCCATTCTGCAACAATTCCTTCTCCTGCCATTTTTAGAAATGACAACCCCAGTTTGCACAAAGGAACACACAGAGCTGAAGGAGCTCAGCAAGACAACTCCGTTCTTTAAAAGGGTGGACCAGAACCTAAACTAGGCTAGCAAGCACCCGGGGGGCCAAGATGGTTTCTGTCTTTTATCCCCGACATGGGTGGTGACTGTGTCTCATCCCATTGGCGGGAGCTCAGTCTCACAACCTGACAAAATTGGCTAATTGGTGCAAAGGGGAAGGCTGAGCCATTATGAGTCTCTGCTGGGCTAACTACCTGTAATTAAAACAAACCAACCCTAACTTTTCCCGTCCAATGGGTTCAGGCTGACCCCACTAGCCAGCAACGGCTGCCTTTGCATCACTTAGTACCGCGGTAGTCTCGACGTCACTGCAGCAACCAGACAGTGCAGAGCCCCTGCATTTTCATTCTCTGTTGCTGGTTTCCTAAATGTGGATGTCCTCCGTGCCACTATTTTCTTAGTTTATCAGTGACACTTTCGAAAGAATTCTTCCTGTCTGAGGCTTGCTTCTCTTGCACTTGAAAAACAAACTCATGGGCTCAGCAGGTAGTACTTGTCATGTAAGCCTGATGACCTGAGTTCGACCCTGGAATCCACGTACAGGTGAAAGGGGACAGCCAACTACATGAAGTTGTTCTATGACCTCCACATGCATGCACACACCAAACACACACACACACACACACACACACACACACACACATGCACGCACACATACTGGGTATGCAGGCCTTTAACTCTAGCACTCTGGAGACAGAAGCAGGCAGTTTAAGACCAACCTGATCTATAATGAGTTGCAAGCTAAGTAGTGAGACCCTGTCAAAAATAAATAAATAAATAAATAAATAAATAACAAAAAATAATAATAATAGTAAAGAAACAAGTTTGTGAAAAGTGCTATAAATTACAAACCATAGGAGATAGAAACTGATTTTGGCATTAAGTGATTTTAAAATTTAGAATCCAAGAGAGTTTTTCTTTTTGAAACAATATATAGAAAAATAAAATGGTTAATTCAAACAAGATTGGGGCTGAAAATGTAGCTCAGAGGTCCAGTGTTTGCCTAGCAACCCCACTGTGTGGGTCCCTGGGTCTAGTTCCCAGCACAGAACAAATGAACATATATAGAAAAGAATGCAGTACTGGAATCTCGGTGTGGGAAGTGGCCAGCGGAGGGCAGCAGGGACGTCTCCTGGGCAGAGCTAACTCATCCACAATCTACACTGTACATGCCCGTTGGGCGGGCGATCTGTGGACCTTGGAAGCAGAGACACAGGGTATACAGGACAGATGGCTAATCCTCCCCAATAAAGCCACTCCAGGAATGAAAGATGAGGGCCAACCAGTCCTCACGAAAGGTCTAAGGAGACCGGCACCCAGGCCTAGAAGGTGGACACTCCTGAATCCTGATTTTAACCCCAAGAGCAGAGTGGTGATTCTAGTAAACCGACTATAAAAAGGAAGGGACTGGGTGTAGGACTGATGATACAAATTTTAGGTATGGTGTTTCTGTTTTTCTGTTTTTGTTTGTTTGCTTTGGGTGTTTTTGTTTGTTTTTGTTTTCCCCTGAGACAGGGTTTCTCTGTGTAGCTCTGGCTGTCCTGGAACTCGCTCTGTAGACCAGGCTGACCTTGAACTCACAGAGATCTACCTGCCTCTGCCTCCCAAGTGCTGGAATTAAAAGGGTATGCAACCACCGCCTAGCTGGTTTCTTTCTTTCTTTCTTTCTTTCTTTCTTTCTTTCTTTCTTTCTTTCTTTCTTTCTTTCTTTCTTTCTTTCTTTCTTCCTTCCTTCCTTCCTTCCTTCCTTCCTTCCTTCCTTCCTTCCTTTCTTTCTTTCTTTCTTTCTTTCTTTCTTTCTTTCTTTCTTTCTTACTTTTTAAGACAGGGTTTCAGGCTGGAGAAATGGCTCAGCAGTTAAGAGCACTGACTGCTCTTCCATAGGACCCTGGTTCAATTCCTGGCACCCACATGGCAGTTCACAACTGTCTGTAACTCCAGGGATTCTGACACCCTTACAGACATACATGCAGGCAAAACACCAATGCACACAAAATTATATATATACACATACAGGGTTTCATTTAACCCAGGCTGCCCCCAAATTCTCTATGTAGCCAAGGATGGCCCTGAATTTCTGCTCCTCCAGCCTTAACTTCCTAAGTGCTTGAACTGCAGATATGTTTTTTGTTTGGTTGGTTTTTTTGTTTGTTTGTGTTGGTTTTTTTGTTTGTTTGTTTTTGTTTTTTGAGACAGAGTCTCACTATGTAGACCAAACTGGCCTAGAACTCAAGAGATCTATGTGCCTCTGCCCCCTGAGTATTGGGATGAAGTCTTTATTTTTTCTTTTTCTTCTCTTTCTTTCTTTTTTAAAAATCCTTACAGTTTGAGCCTGTAGCATCCCCCAGTGGCTGGCATTCTGAGCCTGCGCCTGAGCTACTGCTGCTATTGTTTGGAGGCTGTGGACTCTTTAGAAGGTGGTGCCTGGCTGGCAGAAATAGAAACGTTTAACAGAGTACTTGCATTGGTTCTGCACTGTTTCTGCTTCCTGGTTTTCTGCAAAGTGAACAGTCTCTTTCAGTCATCCCAGCTGCCATGTGAGCTGCCCCCTGGTTCCTTCCCTGTCATGGGACTAAGATCCTCTGAAACTGTAAGCCAAAGTAAACTGCCCTCCGTTAAGTTGCTTTGTCAAAAAAAAAAAAAAAAAAAAAAAAAAAAAAAAAATCTGTCTCAGCAACACAGAAGAATCAAAAGTAGACACAAATGCTAAAAATAGTTAATAGATGTAATAACATCACGTGATTGGTTTCAAAATAATCCAGTTAGTGTGTGGAGTAGATGAAAGGATGGGATGGGAGCAGAGAAAACTAAGACAACGGTTGACCATGAATTGAAAGAATGGTGGGCAGATGGGGGTTTGTTATACTGAACGTGTTAAGTTTGTATATGTAAGGATTATGTCCTTAATTACGTCACCAACCTGCAACGGAATCCCAGCCTAAAAAGTGGGCGTTCCCTCTCTGTGCTCCCTTTTTCCACACTCTCTCCTTCCATATTCTCCCCCCTCCACCACATGGTCTCTCTCTCTCTCTCTCTCTCTCTCTCTCTCTCTCTCCCTTTCTCTCTCTCTCCCTTTCTGTCCCAATAAAGCTCTGGAAGGGTAACCCTGGCTTCTGACTCTTCCGTCACCAATACATCCAGCACTCTCCTCCGTCGGCAGCGCTGCCGCTTAACCAACAATATGTCTTTGAGTAATGATTTGAGATATTCAGTCTTTTCTTACAAACATGTAATGGCTGTGTGCCTGCTTATCCTCAGGTGTCCTCCTCTCCCTGGGTGTTAGAATTCCTAGCCACTCCCCTCATGACTGCGCATGCGCTAGCAAGATGCTTAGTCAACCCAAGGCCTGAAGTCCTACATAATCCCTGTGCTGCGTGATCCTATAATCTATGCGCATGCATGGCGTAGCTACGTAAACCCATATGCGCATGTGCAGGGGAACCTATAAAAGGAAGTCCCACTTACCCCTCCCCTGTATTCCTGAAAGATCTTTCCATAGGCCTAAGCACCCTCTTCTGTTCCCTTCCATTAATAAACTCTGGGTTTTCTTATAGCACGTGGCTTTGCACAGTAAACAGCGCTGCTTAATGAATAACACTGGGTCCTCTGTTTCCCTTTTCTGGTCACTTTACAAACCAGCCATTTGGAGTCATCTATGAGACTGGACTTCAGCCTCTGAGGAATAGTCAAGTCTCCCCTTATGCTGAGGATGAAAGCCATAGGCCATCTTGGCGCTTCACGCTTGCTAGCCCAATTTTGGTCACTATGAAGGGGCCCCAAAACAGCTTGACCACACAGCAGCCATGACAGGCTTAGGGGCCTAGACACAGCTTCTGTGACAGGCTTACTGGCAGGCAACACCCAGACCCAGGAAAAGCCTTAAGCTGATACCACCCAGGGATCTACCCCAGGGTGAGGAAGTACCTGACATTCCAAACATTCCAACCATTAGATAAGGTGGTCAGATGTATTGAGTCTAGTACACACCTATTTTTTGTTTTATAGATACCCCTAGACAATTGTCAGCCAATCAGGGTCCTGTACCCTGGAAATCCCCTCACCCCAACCTCTGCTATGATAAAAACTCTGCCCCACCTGAGTTCAGAGCTCTCTGCTCTCACCGCTGTGGCAGACAGATAGAGGTACCAAGCTCTGGAGCTTGAAATAAAGGCTCTTTGCTTTTACATGCAGGATTCAGTCTCCATGGTGGTCTTTTGGGGGTCCCCGCGATCTGGGCATAACAGTCACAGCACACTCTTTTTCACAAAAAGAAATTGCCTTGCCTGGTTACTTTCATTTTGTTCATGTTTTTCTTTGTGTGTCACCAAGCTTATTCATTTCCAACGATGAGAACATTGATAAGAAGGCATTAGGACTACATTTTTGCTTGTTTCTGTCTTCATTTCTTTTCCATTTGCTATGAGAAATTACCCTGGCCAGGTGGTGGTGGTGCATGCCTTTAATCCCAGCACTCGGGAAGCAAAGGCAGAAGGATCTCTGTGAGTTTGAGGGCAGCCTGGGCTGTAGAGTGAGTTCCAGGAAGGGTTCCAAAGCTACACAGAGGAACCCTGTCTTAAGAAAATAAACAATCAAACAAACAAAAAAACCAACTTAATGAAGACAGGGTTTATTTTAGCTGACAATTCCAGGTTACAGTCTGTCATTGTAGAGAGGGCAAGGCAGTAGTCACTTAAAGTAGCTGCTCACATCACATCCACAGTCAAGAACTGCCAAGAAATAAATAATGCATCCCTATTGCTCAGCTTACCATTTCCATTTTTATGCAGTTAGGAGCCACCTGTCTAGGGAATGGTGCCACCCACCACCAGATGGGGTCTTCTATTGGAATTCCTGGTCACTCCCCCAGCCATATGACTGCACGTGCACTGTCCAGATGTTTAGTCATTCCAGGGCTTTATGTCCTACATAATCCGTGTGCTGTGTGATCACGTAATTTGCATGCAGTGTGATCACACAATCTATGGGCATGCGTGGCATAGCTCCATAAACCCATATGGGCATGTGCGGGGGAGTCCATAAAAAGTGGGTCACAGACTCCTCCCCCCTTCTTCCCATAGTGGGTTTTGTTGTGCCTGGTGGCTTTCGTCACGTGGTAAACAGCGCTGTTTAATGAATAACATTGCCGCATAAAACCAACATCTTCTCACATCAATCAGTGTCATCAAGACAACCCCCTAGAAACAAGACTGACAGGCCAACTGGGTCTAGACAATCTCTGGCTGAGATTCTCTTCCCAGGTGGCTTTAGATTGTGTCAAATTGGCAATTAACACTAACCATGACTGTTTGCTTTATTAGTTACTTTTGTGTCTTTGTTCCATTTTGTTTCTGAGACAGGTTCTCCTATTATAGCCCAAGCTGACCAGCAGTTTACTATGTAGCCCAATGTAGACTTGAACTCTAGGCAACCCTCCTGCTTCAGCCTCCTAAATTCTGAGATTACAGAGATGAATGGAAAAGGGAGCCTCCAAAAGTTCTGTGGGTCAGAGCAAAGGCAGGAAGAAGAATACAGCACATTGAATCAGACCAAACCCTCCTTGAACTGAAATCATACCCCCAAGACAGGAAGAACTAAGCTATCAGACAAGAATCCATGTACCAGAGCATCAGGAAAGAGATAACAAAGATCTTTTGACTACAAGGTCCCAGATGGCTATTCAGTCACAGGATACTTAGGAACAAATATAGAGGTACCATGATAAAGGTGTCCTTTGATGGAATGCTTGGTAGATGTGGTGGTGGAGTTGATCCTCAACTCAAATTGCCACAGTGGTATCTCAAATCCACCCCCCTTCCTAGACCTCCACAGATAGAACTTTTGACTGAAGAGATGGCTAGCCTCCTTTTAAGAGAGCCCCTGAAATGTGGTCACTCATGTATCCTACACACGTTCTTACAGCCAGCATGATGGTGTGTGCCTGAATGCTTCAAATGATGAGGCAAGAGGCTTTCCAAAAGTTCAAGGCCAGTCTGGCTTAAATAATGAGTACCAGGATAGTCAGGACTACACAGTGAGAAGTGTCTCAAAACAAAAGACAAGTGAGATCTTTCTTAGGCTTCATCCAGAGGGGCTGTGGTGTCAAATATGGTGACAAAAGCAATTTAAGAAAGAGTTTATTTTGGCTCATGGTTCAAGGGCCAAGTCCATCATGGCAGAGAAATAAAGGAGGCAGGAGTTTGAGGCAGCTGATCACATTATGTGTGCAGCCAGGAAGCAGAGAAAGATGAATGCTGATTTCCTACTTACTTTTTCCCTCCATGCCTCCTTTTTGACTAATGTTCATTTTATTGATTGACTGACTAACTGACTGACTTACTGACTGACTGATTGATTGATAGAGGAATGGTGCCCAGGGCCAGTGCACATGTGGAAGTCAGAGGATAACCTGAGGAGTCATTTCTCACCTTCCACTTGAAGGTACAAGGGTTCAAACTCAGGATCTAAATTTTGTCCACAAGCACTCTTACCCAATGAGCCATCTCCCAGGCCCCAACACTTTCTCCTTTTTACACAGTTTAAGATGTCAGTCCAAGCCAGGCGGTGGTGGCACATGCCTTTAATCCCAGCACTTGGGAGGCAGAGGCAGGCGGATCTCTGTGAGTTCAAGGCCAGCCTGGACTACCAAGTGAGTTCCAGGAAAGGCGCAAAACTACAGAGAAACCCTGTGTTGGGAAAAAAACAAAAACAAGATGTCAGTCCAGAAAATGGTGTTGTCCATATTAAGGGTGGGTCTTCCCACCTGAATTATCACTATCAGCATAATTCCTTACAAGCATGCTTAGAGGCTAACCAAATACAGACAATCCTTTATAGCTGTGCCCCGAGGGTTGTCTCCTAGGTACGGTCAATGTCAGCTGTCACAGCCAGGGACAAGGAAAACATTTGACACTACGAGAGTCTCAGGTTTGGGCTGTCTGGGATGATCACATCCTTTAGAGCCAGTATTGACCTCAGCTGTAGCTGAGCTGGACAGTTCCCCCGGTCCTGGAGGACACAGGCACACTAAGGCATCTCCACTCTTTTGCTCCTAGGCTCCCATCCACCACTCAGATGGCAGCCAGTTCTTTCCCAGTGGTCTCTCTGAGGAAATGGGGTTGAACCCAGGGCACTGCACATGCTAGGCAAGCATGCTACCATTGAGCTACATCCCAAATAATCATCCTCTTCTTCTTTTATATATATATTTTTATTTTATAATTAATTTAATTTTACATATCAGCCACAGATTCCCCTGTCCTCCTCCTCCCACCCCCAGCCTTCCTCCCCAATCCACCCCGCATTCCCACCTCCTCCAGGGCAAGGTCTCCCCTGGGGAGTCAGCCCAGCCTGGTAGATTCAGTTAAGGCAGGTCCAGGCCCCTACTTCCTACACCAAGGCTGAGCAAAGTGTCTCAGCATAGGCCCCAGGCTCCAAAGAGCCAGTTCATGCACCAAGGACAGGTCCTGGTCCCACTTCCTGGGGGCCTCCTAAACAGTTCAAGCTAATCAACTGTCTCACTTATCCAGAGGTCCTGGTCCAGTTCCATGGGGGCTCCTTAGCTATTGGTTCACAATTCATGAGTTTCCACTAGTTTGGCTATTTGTCCCTGTGCTTTTTCCAATCATGGTCTCAATATCTCTTGCTCATAGAATCCCCCCTCTCTCTCTGATTGGACTCCTGGAGTTCAACCTGGGGCTTGGCCGTGGATCGCTGCATCTACTTCCATCAGTCACTGGATGAGAGTTCTATTACGACAGTTAGGGTGGTCGGTCATCCAATCACCAGAGTAGGTCAGCTCAGGCACTCTCTTGACCATTGCCAGTAGTCTATTGTGGAGGTATCTTTGTGGATTTCTGGGGACCTCTCTAGCACTTTGTTTCTTCCTATTCCCATGGGGTCTTCATTTATCATGGTATCTCTTTCCTTGTTCTCCCACTCTGTTCCTGATCCAGCTGGGACCTCCCGCTCCCCTAAGCTCTCTTTCCCCAACCCTTGTCCTCCATTATCCCCAATTACCCACAGTTTGCTCATGTAGATCTCATCCATAAAGGGAGGCTACCCTCAGAAAGACACAGGGATCACCCAATGACAGAGCAATGGATGAGATCATCTTCTTCTTAAAACACTATTTTGAATATGTGTATGTTGTGTGTGTGGAGTATGTAGAAATGAGTGCAGGTACCTGTGGAGGCAGGAATCAGATGTCCTGGAGCTGAAGCTACAGGAGGTTTTGAGCCACCTGATATAGATGCTGAGAAACACACGCAGGTCCTCTGGGAAAGTAGCAAGTGCCTTTAATCAGTGAGTCATCTCTCCAGTCTCCTTTTCTCTGACACTTCTGCCATCAAGAAGATCTCACCCTCATGACCTCATCTAAGCCTAGTCACCTCCCAAAGGCCACGCACCCATGGGCCATCAGCATAGAGTAGAAGGAACAGGTTTTCACCTCCTCAGCTTTGGGGACACCCCATCTGCTCTGTAATGCAGTCTCTAGATCCCTTCCTCTGCCATCTGCAAACACAGCTCAGGCTTTCCCCCCAAACAACCCACTGACACGTTCCCGGTGAGTTTGCCCCATCCATGGGTCCTCTGGCTCCCTTGCCAGGGAAGTGAGTCCTGTGCCCTGACAGTGCCCCAAATCCGTGGGTTCATCTTTGGCTGGCTGTATATTCTGGAATCCTTCATTCAGCTTGTGAAAAATCAAACACTTGGAGCCCTCCCTCCATTCCTGCTGCAGTCTGCTGGATAAACAAGACAGCACCGCAGGCCATGGTCTGTTTGTTTCCCCGACCCTTCAGCCAGGTAAGGTCAGTGTCTGAGACTTTGCTCAGTGGTGGTGCAGGGACCCAGGGCCTCACACACACTAAGTGAACGTTCCACCTCTAACTGTCCCTCTGGCTCCAAACACTTGTTTTGGTGCAGAAATCAGAAGAGGAAGAGCAGATACTGAGGGGACAGGGACAAGAGACCTCTGAGGTGGCTGCCAGCACAAAGGAGAGGACCTCTGCTGCTGTGGACTTCAGGGACTTCTCAAGACCCCATGTCCTGGCTGCCCAGGGATGAGCTGGACTGAGGAATGTGCTTCTGTGTATGGTGAGGGGACAAGAGCACATTTAGACACTGCGTTTAAGCTGTCCCCCAAGAAGCCAGATGGCTTCAGTAACTGCAAACAGGCTTGAGCCTACAAAACGTCATACTCACTATAGCTTTCCTCCACGGTCACAGAAGACAAGTGCTATTTCTAAGTAGTTTTCTAGCAAGGCATGGATGCACACCTGTAGTCCAACTCCTGAGAGGTGGAGGCAGGGAGATCAGGAGTTCAAAGCCAGCTTCATTACAAACCACATTTGAGGCCAGCCATGAGACTTGGTCTCACAAAACCAAACAAATAAATGCATGTTTTTTTTAAAGGTAGCTTTCTGAGTTATACCTGGTAAACGACCGAATTAACTTATGGACTTGTGAAGATAGTCGTCCATGGAAGCTCAGTATATTGGAGCATGGCTGTAATTGAGCACTTGGGCGGCTGAGACACAAAGATGGCCACCAGTGTGAGGATGGCTCGTGCTACAGAGTGACTCTCTGTCTCTGCCCTCTCCCCTCACACACACACAAACCGTGGGAAAGGACCTGGTTATCTCCATTCCTCTCCCCCTGACACTGCCATGTGCAGATGAAGTAGAGATGCCAGGAAATAGAAAACTAAGATTAATGGCAGATCCTATACCTGTTCCAGGACAGAAAGAAGTTTGCGTATTGGGGGACATGGTCCTTGTTCTTCATTAGCTGCCTTCTAAGTTGATGATTTAATATTACAAAGGTCACAGCAGTTTAAGGATTCATGTTGGCTCCCTCACACTCCAGAAAATTCCAAACCAAAACCATTGAGAATTACCCTGTACTTCCAGCATGTGTGTGAAACAGTCTCTTCCCCGAATTCTACTGGGGTGACTTTGTTCAATAGAAATTAACCACATAGTGGGATCTTCCCTAGAAAATTAGCTACCCTGAGTTTTGCATTTATGCCAGTCTTAATGTGCACACTTACCAAATACTCTGAGGAATGTTAGCAGAATCTTGGTCCCCATCTTAATTTTTTATGGTAACACTTATTTTTGTTTTGTATGGGGGGCAGGGTGCATGCCCTGGAGTGTGTGAAAGTCTGTAGGCTAGAGGACAATTTGCAGAAGTTAGTCTTCTAATGTGGGCCTGGGGGATTGAACGCAGGTCCATTAGGCTTGGTGGCAAGTGTCTTTACCCACTGAGCCATCTCATCAACCCTGTTTTGTTATTGCAATACCAAACATTGAATACAGAGCCTCACACATGAAAGCTACATTCCAATCCAGGACCCCTCTTTTAACAGCATAACACCTTTTTCCATAGAGGAGCTTCACTTGCTGCCTTAGATTGTATTCTCTGGGGTAGAGAATCATGAGCAGCTTCTGCTGGGAATCCCACCTGGGAGAAAAACCCACAAGGAGATAGGGAGAGTTAGATACCAGGGGCAGGCTGGTCACCGTGTGCATGTAATTGGGCCTCAGCCAATCCTGCAGGTACCTTCCAGCAATAATGACCTGTCAGAGTTATCCCACATTCAGGTAAAGGGAGTGGGACTCTATAGAACTCGGACAGGCTACCCATTGGGACAGCAGATAGTTTGCTAGGGGGATACTCACTTCCCAAGAAGTCTGTGAGCTTTGGCCAGCTGAAGTTCTGTGTCTTAGTTACTTTTCTGCTGCTGTGATTAAAAATACCCTGGAAAAGGCCCGGGCTGCTGCTAAAGGCCATGTCTGGGTCTGTGGCTCTATAGCAGCCAGGGTCTGGGTTGACATCTGTGGCTTCTGCACCAAGGGCCCCGTGGATGCCCTGGGTCAGGTCAGCCACTTGAGTCCATGTTGGTGTTCAAGGGCCATGCTGCAACTAAGGCCATGCAGACCTGAGTGGCTTGTGCTGCTACCCAATGCCATGGTGACATCCGGGCCAGAGCGGAAGCTGAGGGTCATGTCTGAGTCCATGGCCCTATTGCAGTCAGGGTCTGTGTTGATGTCCAAGGCTCCTGTCACCATCAAAGGCCATGTTAGTGTCTGAGAGCCATGCTGCGGCTGGGGCCTGTGCTCATCTAAGTGGCCTGCATTGCCAGCTGGGGCGATGGTGACATCCATACCCAGCTGCTGCTGAGGACTGTGTCTGGGTCTGTGATACTGCTTCAGCTGGGGTCTGTGTTGATGCTTGTGGCCTATGCCACCTCAGGGGCTGTAGAACCATATATGATGAAATCAGAGGGTCAGGCTGAGCCAGCCCCACCTTTGCTCTACCGGGGAAAGCTGGCCCCTAACCTCACAGGAGACCTGGCCCCTGCATTTGGAAGAGATGGACCTACCTTCACCATGAGGGAGAACTGACCCTGACTGCAAGGACATAGGGGAACTGGCTCCACCCCCTCACCTGAGTCAGGTAACCCCAGTAGCCTGGACTGACTAACTCAACTACCACCCATACCCACAGCCAGGCCTTGGGTTGGTCTACCCTAATATCTACCCCATCTAGGACTTGCTAGAGCTTGTGAAGGGACTGGTCCTGTGGAAGATTCCTGCAGGCTCTCCATGACTAGGAATGGCCGAAGGACTTCCCAGAGGAGTTTCAGTGAGGATCCAGTTATGATGGTATACCAGAAACCAGAGGCCTTGAATCAGATCAATGACTCATTGCAATGAACATTTGTTAGTAAAGCTGACTGGACGAAAGGGTATATGTACTATATGACACACCATTCCCAATGCCACCAGGATGGATGAAGAGGTGTTGGAGAGGCTGAAAAGATGGAGAAGCGAAGAGGTTCCTTTTTGTTTGTTTGTTTGCTTGCTTTGTTTTTGTTTTGGTTTGATTATTTTTTTTAATTTTTCTAAGGGGTGAGGGGAGGATATGGGGACTGGGAGGTGAGCAGAATTAGGATGCATAATGTGAAATTCCCAAAGAATCAATAAAGAAGTTATGTTCAAAAGATACCCTGGAGAAGGCAACTTAAAGAAGGGAGGGCTTATTCTGGTTCACAGTTCCAGGAACAGTCCATCAGCAGGAAGTCACAGCAGCAGGAGCTTGACACAGCTGGTCACACGGCATCCTCAGCCAGGAAGAAGGGAGCAGCACATGCCAGTGCTCACCCCAGCTGTTGCTGTGCTTCGTACAGCCCAGGGTCCCTATCAAGGAAACGGTCCCACCCACAGTCAAGGGGTGTCTCTGCACACGATTAGTACAATCAGGGTAATCCATCACATATTCTCAGCACCTTAATATAGAGACTCCCATACACGTGTTTCCGGAGGCTTGCCTCATAGGTAATCTGACAATTCACACTAACCATCACACCTAGCCTCCTAGAGGAGACCATACAAGGGCAGAGGAAGGGGTCTGGACGCTCATTCATTACACCCCAAACCTACTGCAGCTTACAGTGTTCTGTCCATCAAGGGCGACGGTACTTCTGCCAGGGATACTCACTGGGTTAGACATGCATCCCACTGTCTGCAAGCATAAGTCTAGTGTTAAGATCAATCTACATGATCAATCCACGTGAGTCTATTTAACGGGTAACGGGGATTTATTAAGATATAAATTGAGGAAATACACTCACGAATACAGAACCGAGTAAACAGCTCTGTTCTGACCAGGAGTGAAGCCACCTGGAAGTTTGACCAGACCAGGAAGCAGGCAGCAGGGAGAAGGGAGCCCCTTCTCCTTTTCCTTTTAAGAGATCACATACAATGGCAAGAAGCATAGCCTCCTTCAGGTCCTACAGCCCATTTCCCTTTTTGTGTAAATAAGAAGGTTTTCTCTATCTATCTATCTATCTATCTATCTATCTATCTATCTATCTATCTATCTATCTATCTATCTATCTATCTTTGGTTTTTTGAGGCAAGGTTTCTCTGTGTAGCTTTGGAGCCTGTCCTGGAATTCACTCTGTAGACCAGGCTGGCATCGAACTCACTGAGATCCGCCTGGCTCTACCTCCCGAGTGCTGGGATTAAAGGCGTGCGCCACCACTGCCCAGCCAATAAGAAGGTTTTAAACTTAATGCAAACTACGTATAATAAGAATGATTGTGAAGTATTGTACAAGAACAACAAAGGGCAATAACATAAACAAAAACGCAACTACAACCAACTAGAACAACATCAAATAAGAAAGACATGCTAAATGTCCAGAAATGTCCAGATTGTAGGTAAATGGCAAATTACCGAGACTGGTCCAATAGCTGTCCTATCCTGAAGATTCTAACTTTAATATCTAAAATGTTCTTAGCTAAGATATGAGAGGACTATAATTGTAACTATCTCCATCAAACTGTAACTCCATCGAAGACCTGAGAAGGAACATAATAATACCTAAGAAAACAGAAAATGCAAGCAAGCGATTTCTGAAATTCTTCTGAGAATAGGCAGAGACAGCTGGCAGCCTAGACAGTCACCTAAAGTTTCTCAGCATTGTTGGGGCATCCAATTTGGCTACAGGCCTAGAGTATCTGACAGACCATTTTCAGAAGCAGGAATTTTGAAAGACCATCTTACCCTGTCTTGGCAGAGTTCAGTAGTCACTTTTCCTTGTGTCCTGTTCATTCAGAAAGGACAGCGTTCATTCTGTCAGCAGTTGAGGCAAAGGCAGTTCTTTGTCCAGTAGGCCATTTTGTGCCAAGAAGAAAACAAACTTCCAAACGGAAATGTCTTAGAATCCCAACATTCTCTCAGAATCAGATCGGTGCTGCCAGGAGCAATCGTGTCTCACATCAATAGAATTCTAAGTTATCAAAACATTTAAATGCCATATTCTCTAGGCCTATGAAGTGTTTGAAGATTACCTATCCATCTGACATATGTTTCTGTAAATCTGGACAATCTAACTAACATAACTATAGAAATGACAAGCATGGGTGACGATAGTTCTGCAAGTCTTATCTACCTAAATAATCTAAAGATTAAGGCTACACATTAACAAGGTCTATAAGCAGATGTACTCTATAAGGACAATGATCTCAAAATTGTGACAATACACAAAATATCTTAAACAGAAGTAGAAATGTATAGTGCAATATGCAATATGACAGCAATATCCTTAATATGTATCAATATACAAAATATCCTAAACAGAGGTAGAATGTACATATAGTATGACAAATATAATTTTGCATTTTATCAATAGACAAAATATTTCAAACAGAAGTAGAAATATGTGTACAATACAATTAGTTTTGTATATGTATCACTATACAAATTATCTTAAGTAGGAATATAAAAATAGTTTATATTTGAATCAATATACAACAATCTATATCTGTGCAAATTATTTAAGACTGATTGCTAAATTAGTTTACTAGTAGATACAATAATTTACCTTAATATACTATACCTATCCATTCCCCTTTTTTCTTTTCCAAAAAAGAATCCTGAGTCTAAGTTTTATTGTCCTCCACCCAACCCTATAACTATCCATCCATAACCCTGAGAAAAATGAAAACTTTGGGAGAGGAGCATCATTTTTTAAGAATTGC
The DNA here is from genome assembly GCF_049852395.1 of Peromyscus maniculatus bairdii. Lineage (NCBI taxonomy): Eukaryota > Metazoa > Chordata > Mammalia > Rodentia > Cricetidae > Peromyscus > Peromyscus maniculatus. The sequence continues at coordinate 69,324,730 of NC_134854.1, forward strand.
GTCCTGCTGTTTAGGGGTGATGGTATCTCTTTAGGGTCCTATAAGAAAGCTAAGATAGTTGGGTCTCAATAGGACTAGTTGTAGAGTCTGTAGCCAGTCTCAGATGAACTTTTCCAATAAGTGAGACAATCCTTCAAATTTCCTACTTCACTAAAATGTCTGCCAGAGACTTTAGACCTGTAGGCTGAAGATAGATGCCCCAATGTTACAGAGGATGACTGTCCAGTCAGCCATCTATCTCTGTCATTTCTGGAATTATGGAAGTTGCTTGCAATGCACTTCCTGTTTACTTAGGTACTATTATATCCTTCTGGGGTCTTCGATGTAGTTAAAGACTAGATAGTTATAATTTTCCTTGGTTATGATAAAAGATAAATTAGACATGAAACTTTAGACCCACAAATATAGGATAGATGATAGAATATTTTCTTTAATTTTGTCAAATACAAATAGACTAGATATTTTAACTGTAATTCTCACTTGATAACTGTTCTATTTTATGTAATTTTACTATTTTAAAGTTAAAGCCTTCCTTTTTGATTAGATAGTAAAGGGGATGTCTTTCTGTATGCTGTGAATATGTGTTTCTCTGATTGGTTGATATATATAAAGCTGCACTAGCCTATGGCAGGGCACGATAAGTTTAGACAGGACATTTGACCTGAGGATGAGACAAAGAAGGGTGGAGTCTGGGAAGAGGCTAAAAGCCACCACCAGGAGAAGCAAGATGTGAAAGTACCAGCAAGCCATGAAGCCATGTAGCAATACATAGGTTAATAAAAATGGGCTGAGTTAAGTTTTAAGAGCTAGCTAGCAAGAAGCCTGAGCCAATAGGCCATAGAATTAGTAATTAATATAACCCTCCGTGTAATTATTTTATAAATGGCTGCAGGACTGTGGGGCCAGGCCAGACCAGAGAAACACAGGACCATGGGCTGGGTGGGATCGGAGAAACTTACAGCTACCGTCAAGGCTGCTACACGGTACACTTAAATCTGGAGAGCCTAGAAGAGCTCAGTGGATAATCTGGCTACAGATCTTGAATTCCTAATCCTCCTGCCTCTGCCTCCTGAGTGCTAGGACTATAGGCGTGCGCCAATATACCTAGCTTTGGGCTATAAATTTAAGTGGGGCAATTCAGAACACACTTATCTATTGTCTTAGTTAGGGGTTCTGTTGCTGCGAAGAGACACTATGACTACAGCAACTCTTATAAAGGAAAATATTTCATTGAAGCTTGTCTACAGTTCAGAGGTTTAGTCCATTATCATCATGGAGGGACATGGTAGCATACAGGTAAACATGTTTCTGGAGAAGGAGCTAAGAATTCTACATCTCGATCCACAGGCAACAGGAAGTGAACTGTGTCACTGGGCATAGCTTGATCTTAGGAGACCTCAAAGCCCACCCCCACAATGACTCACTTCCTCCAACAAGGCCATACCTATGCCAACAAAGTTACACCTCCTAATAGTGTCACTCCCTTTAGGGGCCATTTTATTTCAAACTACCACACCTATTATTTTTAAAAATAAAACAATGACCCCATTACATATTCACATAAACGATATGTCTTTGTAAAAAATATTTTCCAAAACTTGAAATTACATTGCTTAAACTTTTTGTGACTCTCTTCAGACAGCTGGAATCTTGTATCTGTCCCTTCAACCCATCTTCTGGGAGATGTTACTTCCTTTTAAGTTGGTAAAGCCAATTCAGTCTCATACATAGCTGTAACTGGAAAATGGAGGAGGATTTAAATACTCTTTTCAGATAATTACGGCTATTTTTCCTGTGGTGTTATATCAAAACTCAGTAAATGCTAATTTCTGAACTGTTTGTAGCACACAAACAAACAATTAAAAAAATCCTATTGTGTACTTTGCCTTTTGAACTGAGTCAAATTCCATTCAGGATATTGTCATGCCATGCCCGGGTACCTTGGGTATTGAGTTGTCCAAACTTTCCAGATGGTGACACATTAACAATGCAGTATCATGCAGCTGGAGTGATAGTTAAATGATTAGGAACCTGTACTGCTCTTCCAGAAAACCTGAGTTTTGTTCCCAGCACCCACTTCAGGCATCTCACAACCACCTGGAACTCCAGCTCCAGAAGATCTGATGCCTCTACCCTCCTGCACACATGAGTACATACCCCCACCACATACACAATATTTTAAATAGTTGAGTAAATCTTTAAAGAAAGAATTGCATTCATTAACCTTATCATCAAGCTCAGCTCACAGGTCTCTAGTGCCTGTGAGCTGCCAGGTTTCCAATGGTGGATTCGAATGTTCCAGAATTTTGCTATGGATGAAAAATATTGGCAGCTGTTTTCCTAGAAGGTTTGCTTCACTCATTTGAAAGAAAATATCTGCTTTACATGCAAGGCGAAGAATGGTAGTTTATCTGTCCATAATTCTTTCAAGAAAAAATTGTTATTCATTTAATATATTTCCAGTTCTTGCTGGGTGGTGGTGCCTGCCTTTAATACCAGGATTTGGGAGGCAGAGGTAGGCAGATCTCTGTGAGTTCAAGGCCAGCCTGGTCGGCAGAGCAAGTTCCAGGACAGCCAAGGCTACACAGAGAATCCTTGTCTAGAAAAAAAGCAAACTAAACGAAAATCAAAACTGAAAACCTTCCAGTTCTAGTTAACATAGACATAATTATGATTATGTAAATAGAATTCCTCAACATAAGCATCTTCCCTTATTATCAGAAGGACGGTGCAAATGTGGGTGCAAATGTGTACCTCCAACATGAGTGTTAACAGTGTAAAAAACAAGTATTACCTTAATATTGTTGCAGAAAGACTTTGACCCCAAGGAAATTCGCTGAAAGGGGCTAGGCCTACTAAGGGTCAATGGCCATTTGTGTGTGTGCATATGTGTTACGTGTGTACACGAACTCATTCATGTGTACACAGGTGCAGAACTCTGTGTGTGTATATGTATTTGTGTGTGTGTGTGTGTTTGTGTGTGTGTGTTTGAGCACACTTGTGTCAATTTGTTTACATGTGCATTGGGGTGAAGAATTAATGTCCCCATGGCTTTCTTTTAATTTGCTTGGATATATATATATATATTATATATATATATTTGAGAAAGGGTCTCACTGTGTAGCTCTGGCTGCCTTGAACTCACAAAGCTCCACCTTCCTCAAGATTAAAGGCTGCACCATCACACTTGACTCAGTGCCCCTGCTTTTTAAGTGTCATGGGCCTTTTCTTTTTCTTAAGGATTTATTTATTTTTATTTTATGTATATTAGTGTTTGCCTGCTTGTATGTATGTGCATCACATGTGTACCTGGTGCCTATGGAGGCCAGAAGGGGGTGTCTTATTGCTTGAAAATGGAGTTGCAGCCCTGTGAGGCACTACCTGAATCCTGGGAACCAAAGCAGGTTCTCTGCAAGGGCGGCCAGTGCTCTTAATGGCTGAGCCATCTCTCCAGCTGGAGAGACGACTGCAAGCCTCTTTCTAGGTGTCAGGAAACAGGCACCCTAGCTCTACACCTCAGCCTTCTCTGAGAACAGGACAAACAGCAATCTGTCTCCTTCTCTAAGGCAAACAACTCTTTAAGCGAGGACACTGAGCTTACCGACCTAGGAGGCAATCGCGTACTGAAATCTGGAGGGGGAAAACAGGAGGCTAGACTGTTAGATAAGTGCCTCGCTTGGGACACTTGTGCACAACACCCATTGGAAACCGAGATGCCGCTCGGGGCTTCAAAATCACCTCCAGGTGGGGGCATGGGTACTGGAGGAAGGCTTTAGGAAAGTTGACTAGTAACCTGGATCCCGGCCACTGACCAATTGGTAAAGAGCGACTGGACCTTGGACAGCCACCAAGCTGCGTGCTGGTGTAGGCGGCAGCACCGTGGACAGCGCCAAGCACCGCCGCTCCGGGAGCCAGGGGCGGGGAGAGAGGCGGCTTCATCAGCTGATGCCTTACGTAGCGCTGGATCCCCACTTTGCTAAGGCAGGTCCGGGTGGGCGCGCCAGCGTGCGTTTTCGGAGTAGCTACCCCAGGCATGGTGGAGAGAGGCCAGCGCAGGGCAGAAGACCATCTCTAGAAAGCAGGTACCTGCGTGGCTTCTTCAGGTTCCGGCTGTTCCCCAGGGCGCCACTGCCCGGAGAAGAGGGGTGGGGGAGCGGGCAGGGAGCAATCCTGGACCAGCGACTGTTCTGACGCACCAGCTGGGTTCCAGGAATCCACCGGCAGAGACGATCCCAAGGATGCTCTGCTGCGGGCGACCAGACAGCGGTCTCCGCCGAGGTGAGGAAACGCAGGCATGTGATAGATTAGGCGGGCCCTGGCTTCCAGACTCAGCCCCTTGAGTCGGCTTTCCAAATCCCTAAGGATACCGAGACTGCGCGGTTTGCAGCCTAGCTCCTCTCTGCCACGGTCTCCTCCAGACTCTCACTGTTTGGAGATTGGGGCCAGGGTCCACAGCCCTTGGCAGAAACCTCTCCACTAGTCAGTGGTCGCAAACATCTCTAGATTGACTCCCGTGGGCTCGGTGGCTACACTGAATCTGAACGCAGGTGTCCTGGACCAGCGATGGATCTGCCTGTAAACTTGACCTCCTTTTCCCTCTCCACTCCCTCTTCTTTGGAACCCAATCGCAGCCTGGGTGCGGAAGACCTGCGCCCTAGTCGGCCCTTTCTCTCAGTTTTCCGAGTGCTAGTTCTGACCTTGCTAGGTTTTTTAGCCGCGGCCACATTTGCTTGGAACCTGCTGGTGCTGGCCACCATCCTCAGGGTACGCACCTTCCACCGCGTCCCACACAACCTGGTGGCGTCTATGGCCATCTCGGATGTGCTGGTGGCTGCGCTGGTCATGCCACTGAGTCTGGTGCACGAACTGTCCGGGCGCCGCTGGCAGCTGGGCCGGCGGCTGTGCCAGCTGTGGATAGCGTGTGACGTGCTCTGCTGCACAGCCAGCATCTGGAATGTGACAGCCATAGCCCTGGACCGCTACTGGTCGATCACACGCCACCTGGAGTACACACTCCGTGCCCGCAAGCGCGTCTCCAACGTGATGATCGTGCTCACCTGGGCACTCTCTGCGGTCATCTCTCTGACCCCGCTACTCTTCGGCTGGGGGGAGACGTACTCTGAGCTCAGCGAGGAGTGCCAGGTCAGTCGCGAGCCTTCCTACACCGTGTTCTCTACCGTGGGCGCCTTCTACCTGCCGCTGTGCGTGGTGCTCTTCGTGTACTGGAAGATTTACAAGGCCGCGAAGTTCCGCGTGGGCTCCAGGAAGACCAACAGCGTCTCCCCCGTTCCCGAAGCTGTGGAGGTGGGTGCTACAAGGATCACTAAAAATACTTCACTTGCATCTGCAAAGGCTTTCTTCTCAGCAGACCTCCCCCGAAGTCTATGGAAGGTGAAACTCTCCAGTTTAGGAAGACGTAGGCAAGGGAGGGCGCAAGCGCCAGAGACTACCTTTGCTTTAAGCTCTGAATTACAGAGTCCCTCCCATGCTGAGTGTCTGGTGGGTTGTTTTCTTATGTGGGAAATGTAGGGTTTGTGATCATATCCTATCGGGTCCACTTTGGCACTAAAGCTCTGTGGGTGGGCAGCATCCCTTATAGAACATCTGGTGAAGCTGGTGTCTGGGGGACACTGGCTCAGTACCCCGGGAGGGGAGGGGAACGAAATGAAAAAAAAAAAAAACCTGCCTTTTTCTGCATTAGTAGTGAGGGAGGGTCCGAGGAGGGAAGATTAGAATGATTGACAGGATGATTGCCACATAGCAGGCACATCGGTTGTGTTCTAGGCTATTTTGCAAATTATTATTTCTAGGTTGTCATTTATCATTCTTCAGTGTCCTGTCTAATCACCCCCCCCCCAAGATTAAAGACAACTGTTTACTGTCATCTTGGTCCCTGCGTTCGGTGTCTGCTTTCCTTGCTTATGGTTTGGACCACTGCCTTCTGGGCCTATTTACTGCAGCCCCATCAGACCATGGGCACCACTGAGGATCACCTGGCCAAGCTGCCTTCCCTTTGAGTAATATGCAGGAAGAAATTCAAGTTTCAGAACAGATAGCTCCCCCAGCTACCTATGGCTGACATCTGAAGCAGACAATCTCTACAAGGAAGTCCAGTTTCCATCCTCTGCCACCCACAATTCCCTGTCTGCCTCTCCTTAACTCCTGGAAATCTGACTTGGTGATTCAGTGTTCTCAAGCTCCAGGAAAAGGAGCCAGCTCCCTACCCATTGCTGAGGGCCTCACTTACGGACTGAAGTTAGATCAGACAAGAATACAGTCCCGGTTTTCTGTTGCCGGGCTCTGGGACAGCAGAATACTTTAACTGAATGTACTGAGAGTGTTGTACTGGCTTGATGTAAAGGTAAGCCTAAGTAAATGGTGGTTCTTTGTGAAGACCTTGTCAGCGTGGCTGCATTCCTAGTCATCCAAGCTTAGGGCTCAATAGGTGGAGGAGGCAGGGGAAGGGGCAAAGGGAGACATGGCTCCCTGGTCCTCCATCTAGAGCAGTGGTCCTCCACCAAGGACGATGTCTGGACGGCCTGGTGATTCCTAATAGCACAGGATGGCCCCACAACAAAGAATTTTGAGGACCAGAATTCACTGAACTGAATTTTGGAAACTCTACTGTATCCATCCACCAGAGAGCCCAGAGCTAGGTTCTAAAGAGCCTTAGGCAACTAAAGCTTGGGTTCCACCTCTGTTCCCCTGGTAACAGAATGCTTTGCTCTTCCTTGGAATTTAAATTACCATTTTAAAAAAAAAGGTGAAGGTTGTTCTGTCTCTAGCCTGAGTGGAGACCTGGCATTTCAAGCAGCCAAAAAGGAGGTGGAAGGGATAAATTGCCCCTAATGAGACAGTGTACTTTTCCTTTCCAGAGGCCTCTTCTCTGGCGCAGTCCCTTTCAGAATCCGCCTGCTGTAACTTGCCCCGTTTTCTTCTTTTTATCTATTTCTCTTTCTTTCAGACACTGGCCCAAGGCCCAGGGTGCTTTCCCTGGTTCTCCGGGCTGTCCCGCGTCCTCTCTGAACTCCCTCTCTTCTCCCTGGGGCCGCCTGCTGACCGCCATTGCGAACAGCATGACGCTCTCTCTCCCTCTTCCCCATTTCCCATCCATTGGCAGCTGCGGAGACTCACAGCTTCCCCGCCCTGTTGTTTTTCTCTTAAACTCCAATAAAATTGTCCCCAACTTCCTTTCTAGTCTGCTTCTAAATTCTTTTATGAATGAGTGATGAGACTGACAGTCTAAAAGGTGAGCCTCAGTTTCCCCAGGAACACACCCAGACACCAATTACAAACCCCTTTGGGCGTTCTTGGTCTCGTTAATAAAATAACTTAGGAATAGACTCAAATGGAAACACAAGACAAGTCTCGCCTTAAAACCCAGCTGCTGCCCAGAGACAGAGGAGAGGAAGGGGAAAGCCACTCAGTTTAAGCCTGTTGTAGAGGTCGGACGAAAGGTGGACAGGAGGCCGTGGGGTGGGGAGGAGGCTTTAGGAAGAGTAAGGAAGTCCAAAATGTTGGGGGAGGGAGCCCAACGTCTTAAGGAAAGCACGCTTAGAAAAGAGACAGAAGGGAGAAGAGAAGAAGGTACACTTAGGAAAGGAGCAGGCAAAACAATGTGGTTGCAGCCTGGTAAGCTGCTGTGTGGGACTCGGGGAAGAAAATCTCAGTACCTCATTAAAGGACTGATTATTTCACCTACCTCTGCAGCATGGCTTAAGGAAGCCTCAGTTCCTAGGGGTGGTTTCTTGGCCAAGTGAATGATCCTGCTCAACTGAATGTTAGGTCTCCATTCAGGCCAGAGACTCCAGTCTCTTGATCACTTTTTTCCCCCTACTCTAACAACAGGGAGATGCTGGGTAGGTCCATTAGTGATTGGGGGTTGGGGCTCATGACAAGTAGTGACAGAAGACTACCAGTCAAAGGAACAAAGCTTTGATTACTGAACTGAGGCTGAGGAGCATGGCTCAGTCAGTATGTACTTTTTTTTTTTTATTTAAAAACATGTCTTGGGGAACTGGAGGGATGGCTCAGTTGTTAAGAGCATCCACAGTTCTTCAACCTCGGTGGGATTTTCAGCACCCGCATCTGTAACTCCAGTTCCAGGGGATCAAATGCCCTCTTCTGGCCTCTGGGGGCACTGCATGCACATGGTACACAGACATAGACGGAGGCAAAACACTCAGATATTAAAATAATTAAAAACAAGCATTTTGCAAGTGCCCGTGGAGGCCAGAGGAGGGTGCCGGGTCCCCTCCAGCTCTCTGTGGACTGATCTTCTCTTCTCCTTCCTAGTGCAGGGACTAGAGGTGTAACTCACCATACCCAGTTTATTTGGTGCTCAAGATTGTATCTGGGGCTTGCGCATGCTGTAAGCATGCTACCAACTGAACTAAATCCCTAGCCTCAGTACATTTTTTAAAATTTTATATGTACAGGTGTTTGTCTATATGTGTATCTGTGCACCACATGTGTGCCTGGTGTGTGCGGAGGCTAGAAAAGGGTGTTGGATCCCCTAGAACTGAAGGTGGAAATGGTTGCGAGCTGCTTTGTGGACACTGAGATTTAACCTGGGTCCTCTGGAAAAGGATCCAGTGCTTTTAACCACTGAGCTATCTCTCCAGCCCCCTTGGCACACTGTTATCAGTGTAAAAGGACAGGTTTCTGGGGACTCGGATGCAGCTGTGAGAGTGCATTGGGCTGCAGTTCCTCCTGCTTGTGGGGCGTCTCCAGGGACTCCAGGCCCCTCACTGTCTTTTCAGTAATGCTCTGGTCTCTAGTGTAAGCGTTCTTAGCTACAGTCTCATCACCAGTGGCAGCACAGTTCCTTTGGAAACAGCCAATGCTCACTGAACTCTAGGAGAGTCACAGATGGAAGGGGCTGTCTTCTCACCACCGGAATCCATGTTCTCTCAGACCTTTGAGAAATGTGCTGCACAGCCACAGATTGGTCTTTCATTTGCTCTTTATCACCCGGCACAAACGAATCATTTTGTCTATCTGTTATTTGTTTATGGTAGGGTCTTCCTATATAACACAGGCTAGCCTGGAATTCCTTTTTTTTTTTTTTTTTGGTTTTTCGAGACAGGGTTTCTCTGTGTAGCTTTGCGCCTTTCCTGGAGCTCACTTGGTAGCCCAGGCTGGCCTCGAACTCACAGAGATCCGCCTGGCTCTGCCTCCCGAGTGCTGGGATTAAAGGCGTGCGCCACCACCGCCCGGCTTGGAATTCCTTATGTAGCCCAGGTTGGCCTTAACCTTGAAAATCTTTCTTCCTTAGCCTCCAAAATAGATTACAGCACCTGCTATGCCCAGCAACAAAGTATTTTGTTAAAGAAAAATTTCCTTAGCTTTACTATTTTAAATTTACTGCAAACCAGGTTACCTTTGCCTTTCAGATGTCTTGTTTTTTCATTGTTTTACATTTTGTGTGTGTGTGCCTCCATGCACACATGTAAATCAGAAGACAAATGGTTGGAGTTGGTTCTCTGTTTCCAACCAGTGCATTCCAGGGCTCAGACTTAGGTCATCAAGGTTGGCGGGAAATGTCTTTATCTGTTGAGCCAACCAGCCATTCTCAGGTAATTTTTATTTCATTTATTTTTAATTATTTTATTTTATGTGTTATAGGTGTTTTGCCTGCATATATGTATGTATACTATGTGTGTTCCCAGTACATGCAAAGTCCAGAAGAGAGTGTTGAATTCCCTGGAATTGGAGTTACAAATAGTATTGGTCTGCTATATGGGCTGGAATCAAACCCAGGTCATTTGGTTGAGCAGTTGAGCAGTGGTTTTATAATATATGTATGTTTTATTTTGTTTTTGAGACAGGGTCTCTCTATGTATCCCTGGCTGTCCTGGAACTCACTGTGTAGACCAGGCAGGCCTCAAATTTGGAGACCTGCCTGCCTCTGCCTCCTCAGGGCTGGGATAAAAGGGGCGGAGCCACCACACCTAGCTGAGCAGCTAATGCTCTTAACTGCTGAGCCGGCTCTCCAGCCCACCCCCAAGTAACTTTTAAATTATATACCAAATGAGTTAACTTTCTATAGTGTGAGGGTTAAAGGTAGCTTTAACTCAGTACAAGCAGGGCATCCACAGTGTAGGTAGATGTCCTCTGAAGTTAGAAGGATGGGAACTTAGTGGGTGATTATGTCCCCTTTGGAATGACTTTAGTGAGCAGATTTTGGATAGTGACTTTGTTTATCAGTTAATATGAGATATTGATTTTATTTATTTATTTATTTATTTATTTATTCATTTATTCATTTATTTTTTGAGACAGGGTTTCTTTGTGTAACAGTCCTAGCTGTCCTGGAACTTTCTTTGTAGACCAGGCTGGCCTTGAACTCACAGAGATTCACCTGCCTTTACTTCCCAAGTGCTGGTATTAAAGACATACACCACCACCACCTGGCAATTATTTTTATTTTTAATGTTTTATTAATTAATCAATTAAATTTTCCCAGCCCAATCACAGTTTCTCCTCCTTCCCTCCCTCCTCCCCTCCCAGTCCCTCTCCCAAGCTCCCCAATCCACTCCCTCTCTCTTCCCTTCAGAAAAAGACAGGCCTCCCATGGATACCAGCCATCCCTGCCATATCCAGTTGCAGCAAGACTACACACCTCCTTTCCTAGTAAGGCTGGATGGAGCAACCCAGCAGGAGGAAAGGGTCTTAATAGCAGGAAAAAGAGTCAGAGACAGTCTCTGCTCCTTCTGCCAGGAGTCCCACTATCTGGGACTATGGGGGTCCAGCCCCTCAATAATCCCCTCCCAGGGTCCAGAAAGAATCTACAACCAGCTGATAATTAATCTTTGATGATATAAAATGAATCTAGGTACATGAAACTCCTTGGTCCATACACTTTATTATTCTGTGCCAGTTCTCTCTCTACACAGCTTCTATTCTGCTCTCGTGCCTAGCTCCTTTCTTGCCTGATTTCTCTCTACATTTATCTGCTGTCCCCTCTAAGTTCTAACTTAATTCTCTCATCTTAGTTCTGCCCCATCAGGGTTCTCATCCATCTAGTTCTTTCCCATCTTAGCTCCTCTCCCATCTCCTTCTCTCTCATCTTGTTCTTCCCCATCTGGCTCTTCCTCACCTTCCATCTTGTTCCTCTGGTACTCTCTTCTAGCCCTTCAGTCTAGTTCTTCCCCATCTCAGTTTGTTCCTCTCCAGTTCTTACCCATCTAGTTCTTCCATTCTCTTTTTTCCCATCTCTCTCTTCCTCTCAGTCTCCTTATTCTCTCAGTTCTCCCTGAGTCTCTCAGAAATCCAGTTATAAACCCAAGCAATAGCAATCCTCTGGCAGAGCAAGGTCACCAGGCTTGAATTCTTACAGGGTCATAAAGGCAGATAAGAATTTTCCCCAGACAGTGACTACCAGGCTTTCTTTTACAACCCAAAATCAGAGTAGTAAAGGAGGAGGCCAACTAAGAACTAATGATCGGTTAGTATATCAAAAAGGGAATTTATGTGCTCAATCTACATTCCTAGAAGTGGTTAGGTAAGAAGTTAGGAGTCTTTGATGTTAGTAATAGAAAAGGAGAGTCGCTAGGCAATGGTGGTGCATGCCTTTAATCCCAGCACTCGGGAGGCAGAGCCAGGCGGATCTCTATGAGTTCGAGGCCAGCCTCGGCTACCAAGTGAGAGTGAGTTCCAGCAAAGGCGCAAAGCTACACAGAGAAACCCTGTCTTGAAAAACCAAAAAAAAAAAAAAACCAAAAAAAAAAAAAACCAAAAAAAAAAAAAAGAAAGAAAGAAAAAGAAAAAAGAAAAGGAGGGTCTCAGGTTGCACAAGAAATAAAGCTATCCACCTGACCTAGGGAACATTCATGTTTCCACAAGGGTGTTACCTTAGTTCAGAAGATTGTTTGGCCTTGGATGCTTGATAGGTAATTTAGATAAATACAGTTAGGAGTTCTTGGAAGCATGCATAGCATTACAAGAAAATCACTATAGGAACCAGCTAATATATATACAAAATCTAAAATATCACCAAGACTTCTTTTTTTTTTTTTTTTTTTTTTTTTGGTTTTTCAAGACAGGGTTTCTCTGCGTAGCTTTGTGCCTTTCCTGGAGCTCACTTGGTAGTCCAGGCTGGCCTCGAACTCACAGAGATCCTCCTGGCTCTGCCTCCCGAGTGTGACCAAGACTTCTTAAGCCACAGCTTGACCTTTGGAAAAGTCCTTGACTTTTCCCAAGTAGTAGCTTTTGTGATAGTAGCTGAATTCCATTATATTTTCCTGCAGCTTGCAGCATCCCATGAGAAGACCAAGCCACACAATTGCAACACACGTGCAGAGGGCCCATGTAATTTCTCTGGTTGGTGGTTCAGTTTCCGTGAGCCCTCAAGAGGCCAGGTTAGTTGACTCTGTGTTTTCCCATGGTATCCTTGGCCCCTCTAGCTTGCATAATCCTTCCTCCCACTCTTCCACAGGGTTTCCTAAGGTCTGTCTAATGTTTGGCTTTGGGTCTCGGCACCTGTTTCCATCAGTTGCTGGGTGAAGCTTCTCTACTGACAGTTGGGCTAGGCAGCAGTCTATGAATATAGCAGAGCATCATTAGGAATCATTTCATTGACTTCTTTTTTGCCAGTCATGTTTGGTTCTATCCTAGGACTCTGGGCTGTCCAGTCTCTTGGTTCTGGCCCTCCAGACATTGTCAGAGGTGGGCTCCCTCTGACAGTGTGGGTCTCGAGTTGGACCAGTCATTGGTTGGCCACTCCCATAATTTCTGCACCACCTTTGTCCCACCATATCTTATAGGCAGGACAAATTGTAGGTCAGAGATTATATGCCTGGGTTGGGGTCCCAATCTTTCCACTGGAAGTCTTGTCTGGTTACAGGAGATGACCAGTTCAGGCTCCATATTTCCCATTACTCAGAGTCTTAGCTAGGGTCACCCTCATAGATTACTGGGAGTTTCCACTGCACTCAGTTTCTAGCTTGAGATATTGATTCTTTTAAGGTGATTTCTACTAATAGATTATTAAAGATATAGATAAGTGATAGATGACAGTGGTAGATGATAGATAACAGATAATTAATACATGATAGATATGAAGAGATGAAAGACAGATAGACAACTGATAGATAATCTGTTAGTACATGGGTCTTATCTAGTCTCCCACATCTCTGGGTATAGAGGCTTAGTCAGGTGTATCCAGAAAACCTCATCTCACACAGATCGCTAGCCTTTACTTTTTAAGGCTATTTGGAAATGTCTAGCCTCATATCGAGTGTTTTCTAAGTTGCTAGGTTCATTGTTCCATTTACTTCTAATTTTTTAGTCCCTCTAAATTGAAAGAAAAGACTGAGCTAGGCATGGTGGGAATGCCTTTAATTCCAGTGCTTGGGAGGCAGAGGCAGGAAGATGACTGTGAGTTCGAGGCCAGACTGGTCTGCATAGTGAGTTCCAGGACAGCCAAGGCTACACAGAGAACCCATTTGCAAAAAGACAAACAAAAAAAGGAAGAGAGAGAGAGAGAGAGAGAGAGAGAGAGAGAGAGAGAGAGAGAGAGAGAGAAGAGGAAGAGGAAGAGGAAGAGGAAGAGGAAGAGGAAGAGGAAGAGGAAGAAGAAGAAGAAGAAGAAGAAGAAGAAGAAGAAGAAGAAGAAGAAGAAGAAGAAGAAGAAGAAGAAGAAGAAGAAGAAGAAGAAGAAGAAGAAGACGACGACTGGGCTTCAGCTAAGGCTTCATTCCATCAGCTGTGGGCTTCCGTTCCACACAAATGCTGCATGGATGCTAAATCTATTCTCTGTCTTTGTTTGCTTTGCAATTTTGCACCTTTGTTCAGTCATCCCATGCAAGGGAAGCTTCTGAAAGCACCTTATGTAATCCATATTCTATCTTTATCTTTATGTTTAAATTTCCACAATTGGCTTAGATAACTCTTTTCCTCTCTGTCCTCCTTTTAAATATTTCCAAATCGGAAGAGATGCCAACTCAGGCTGTGACAGATCCTGGTAATATCGTTTGTTTGATAGTCTAATTAAATTCTGAATTCCACAACACATTTCTGCCCTTTTCTCTGAAGTTTAGGGAAAAAATTCCCTTATGCCCCTGACTCTGGTGTAGGCTTTGAATTTACAGTTTATAGATCTGACTTTATATCTAGTGAGTTTACAGAATGCTTCAATTTTTCGTGAACAAAAAAATCTTGAAGAAAGGGCAGTTCATTTAGGAAGTTGATGAGCTCTCAGAACGTGCTAGAGAGAGACCCCAAGTGGGCAGTGTTGTAAGGCCTCTGCATATCAATTAAACAAGCCAACTGGGGCTAGACAGAGATGGCTCTGTGATTAAGAGTACTTGCTGTTAGCCGGGCGGTGGTGGCGCACGCCTTTAATCCCAGCACTCGGGAGGCAGAGGCAGGCGGATCTCTGTGAGTTCGAGGCCAGCCTGGTCTCCAAAGCGAGTTCCAGGAAAGGCACAAAGCTACACAGAGAAACCCTGTCTCGAAAAACCAAGAGTACTTGCTGTTCTTATAGAGGACCTGAGTTCACTCCTGGCACTCATATCTGGCAGCTTACAACTCCAGCTCCAGGTGACCTAATACCTTCTAATAGACTCTGAGAGCACCTGCATGTAGATGCACATTCGCACACACACAACGAATCTTTAAAACAAAAAAGCATGCAACTGTAGATGCTGCAAGTTAATTGCACAGCATGGTGGTGTTTGCCGGTAATGCACTTTGACACCAACTACACCTTATCCCAAGATCTAATCCAAGACCCAGCAGCAGACTTCTAGCTGAGGCTCTAGTTACTTGAATCAAATACCTCAATATGGTGATCTGGCACAAAGACATCCTTATTTGCAAATTCTGGGATAGCAATAGGAGCCCAGGGGGCCAGCAGGAACCCAAAAAACCAGGAGTGCCTGAACAAAAGGTACTTGGAGCTGGGGTCCAGTGAATGCCTTTTGGTGGGGAGATATCATGGCAGGTCCTAGAAATGGTCTCAGTGTTACCTTTAAAACTGCCCAAGGGTGGCACAGCTGTGACCCAGAGGCTGAGATGAAAAGAACTAGTGAATCTATGGCCTAGGCAGTAAGAAAAATGTAAGATGAAGTCTAAAATAGGTCTTTTAATTAAAAAAAAAAAAACAACCCAGAGCCAGATATTGGCGTAAATGTTGAACGATCAGAGACAAAGGAACAAGCCACAGCCACATCTCACCTCGCCAACTCCACGAACCCTCTGAATGTCTCTGAAGCTCTCCAGCTGAAAAGCCTTTAGTTCCTGTCTCCGCACGCCTTATATACCTTCCTCCTCCCAGCTGCATTACTTACTTCCCAGTACTGGGATTAAAGGTGTGTGCCACCACTGCCTGGCTCTGTTGCTCTCCTAGACTGAGTCAATCACATGTAGTCCAGGGTGGCTTTCAACTTGCAGAGATCCAGATGGATCTCTGCCTCCCGAGGATTAAAAGGTGTGTGCCACCACTGCCTGGCTTCTATGTTTAATCTAGTGGCTTTTTCTATTCTCTGATCTTAAGGCAAATTTTATTAGAGCACACAATACATCACCACAGAGAAATCCCATCATCCCTAACTGTTCTTAGGAGAAGGGAAATCATGATTATCTCTATGAATTCAGAATGATCGGGCTCAGGGTGGGTGGTCATTCTGTGAGGCAGAGGCCAATGTCATCTGTAGAGTGTGAGTGCTCAAAATGATTGGTGCTCAGAGTCAGGTTTCTAGGGTGACTCTGACTTGATTGGCTGGCTCCTGAGTGAAGGCTGATGATTACTGGCTTGTTTATAAGCATGTGCTCTGGGAACTGCATTGTCCTTGATCAGAGGAAGAGATTTAGACAACCAGCAAGCCTCCTTGTTACCATAGCTACAGCACAAGCAGTCTGTCCCTGAGTCACCACCACGGAGAGCCTTCTTCGAATCTGGGAATCTGTTTCTTGAGTGTTCTGGCAGGTCCGGGTGACCTGTCTTGCAAATCATCTGAACCCACCCTTTAGATCTGAGAGTCTCTGTCCCCCAACTTTGGTACCACAAAGCAGGGGAAAGAGCATGCTAGATTTTTAGTAAAATCATAAACCATTATTTAGCATATCAATATTTTTTTTTTTTTTTTTTGGTTTTTCGAGACAGGGTTTCTCTGTGTAGCTTTGCGCCTTTCCTGGAGCTCACTTGGTAGCCCAGGCTGGCCTCGAACTCACAGAGATTCGCCTGGCTCTGCCTCCCGAGTGCTGGGATTAAAGGCGTGCGCCACCAACGCCCGGCTCGCATATCAATATTTTTAAAAACAAAACAAAACAAACAAAACCCAAGAGCTTTGGCAAGTGGT
The DNA here is from genome assembly GCF_049852395.1 of Peromyscus maniculatus bairdii. Taxonomy (NCBI): domain Eukaryota; kingdom Metazoa; phylum Chordata; class Mammalia; order Rodentia; family Cricetidae; genus Peromyscus; species Peromyscus maniculatus. Next base: position 69,341,034 of record NC_134854.1, read on the forward strand.
ACCTGTCCCCAAATAACTCAGTTTTGAAAGACAAAAGGCTGGTAAAGGTGGAAATGTTCTGTGAGTCTGAAATTGTGCAACACCTGTTCTAAGTGTGTGTCAGAGTTGAGAGGATCTGGCTTGGTCTGGCTGCTCACTCTGTGTTAGCCTTATTCTCTCTTCCTGAGATCTGCTAATGAGTATGCTAAACTCTTATGGCAATTGGTACAGGTCATTCTACAGACCCAGTTAGGTGCTTTACTGTAGCCATTGATTGGAAGAGAGCAGACAGCCAAGGTCTGGAAGGCAGGGTGAGCACCCAAACGCGAAAACGAGAGAAAGTGGAAACTCTTTAAATAGCCAGGATCTCCTACCAATGGACCTGACAGCTCCATGGACAGTGATTTCAATCATTGAGCTCACTTGTGGGAGTCTGGGGAGGTACTGTTGTTGAACACAGCACCAGAACATGGCCTGGGAGAAGGATCCATGTTTCACATGGAAGTGTGTCCTGGTTAGTTGACATCACCTGGAGTGAACTGGGAAGAGGTGGAACCTCAATTGAGACACTGCCCAAATCAGATTGTCCTGTGGCCATGTCTGTGAGAGAAGATCTTGACTGATGAGTGATGTGGGAGGGTCCAGCCCACTGTGGGCAGCACCATGCCTAGGAAGGTGAGCATGGGCTGTATGGGAAAGCTAGCTGAGCATGAGCCTGTGAGTCAGCAATCAGCACTCCTCTGTGGTTTCTGCTTTAACGCCTGCTTAGGTCCTGCCTTGACTTTCTCACTGATGAAGAGTGACCTGGAAGTGTAAACTAAAATCAACCCTTTCCTCTCCGAGTTGCTTTGGGTCGTGGTGTTTATCACAGCAACAGAATGAAAACAGAATTTGGGGTGGGGGGTGTGCTTTTCTGGGAAATATGGAGCTCTGTTACTAAACTCTGAAGAATTCCTGATGCAAAAACATGCCCCAGTGTTTCCATGTCTCCAGCACCCCTAGTATCACAGCACTCCATGTTTTCTTTTTTTCTTTATTGTCAATTGATATTTATTAATTAAAATGGTTCCGCAATAAGATACTTGACCTTCTTTATGCAGAACAAAAGAGGTATTATATGACCTTACGAAATTATTTCTTTTTTTTTAATCAGTTACTTTGTATTCTTTTTAATTTAATTTTCAGTATTATTATTATTATTTTTCCTATGATTAACCCTACTTGGTTATGATTCATTTTTTTAATGCCAAATGCCATTTATTGAAGGAGGGAGGAGGTCTTAAATACAGGCTTACAGCACAATGGGAGAACCCTGGAGGGCAGAAGTTCGATACAGATGTTTTACAATCTTGCATCTAAGCTGTTAAAGCCCATTATTCAGGATACACAGACAAGGAACTTCCCTTAGCATTCAGGAGGGTGGAACCCAGCAGGGAATTAGCATAGGGAGGATATCAAGGTCAAGGTCAGAAAGCAAGGCAACAGTTACCCAAACAGGGGCCAGGGCCCTACAGGCCCCCCTTTTACTAAAAAATGAGCTTCTGACTTAGGTTGAGTGGGACGTCAGCAGGTCACCTTACCCATCATGGAGACACCTGCACAGGCCACACAGGCGCTCTGTCTTAGGTTGCACCAGGCCACACAGGCGCTCTGTCTTAGGTTGCACCCCATGTTTTCAGTGTCCTCACTGTTGCTGTTACCCTCAGGTTGCCAGCAGTCCTACGGCCACCAGCAATGCCCAGTTTGGCCCATGAAAATAAAAAAGAGTGATGAAGACTTCCTGAGGGAGGAAGAGTCAGAGGGAGGACCTCCTGGGAGTCCTGATGGAGTCTGTTCTCTCCTCCTATCATGAAGTCTAAGGTGATAGAACTCAGGTCATCAGGCTTGGTGGCAAGCACCTTTACCCACTGAGCCCCGCACCTGCTGTCTTAGTGAGGGTTTCTATTGCTGTGAAGAGACACCATGACCACAGCACCTCCTATAAAGGAAACACTGAATTGGGTGGCTTATAGTTTCAGAGGTTTAGTCCATTATCATCATGGCGGGACATGGAGGTGTGCAGGCAGACATGGTGCTGGAGAAGAAGCTGAGAGTAGATGAGGAGCTACATCTCGATCCTGTAGGTAACAGGAAGTGCTCTGAGTGTCACACTGAGTGAAGCTTGAGCAAAGGAGACCTCAAAGTCTACCTCGACAGTGGGCCCTCTCTGAGGCTAGACAGTAGCAGTAAGCCACAGCCAGTTAGCCTCCAGATGGCAAAGGAAAATCACTGACCTCCACATGGTGCCATGTAGCTGGTTGAGTTAGGGTACCTGGTGTGAGAGATATGGTAAATGAATTTTCAGTCTTCACTATTTTGTTTATAATAAGCTCATTAGGATATACATATATAGTATAATATATAATATATATGTATATGTATATACTTTTTTTCTGTTAAATTACCTGGCAGAAACAACTCAAGGGAGAAAGGCTTTGCATTGGCTTATGGTCTGGGGTGCAATCTATCAGGGCAGGGAGGTCATAGTGGCAGGAGCCTGAGGTCTGTGCAGCTCACACTGTCTGTGCAGCTGGGAAGCAGAACGAGGCTGATGATGGTGCTCCGCTCACTCTGTCCTTTTATTTAGTCTGGGACCCCAGCCTATGGGATGGTGCTACCCACACTGAGGGTGTGTCTTCCCTCACAGACAAGCCTAGAAGTTAGCCTCCAGGTTGATTTGGACTCCACCCAGTTTGTGAACCCGTCTTCTGTCTCTTTGCCACCAAATCCACATGCCTCATGCTCTAGTTTCTGTTACGTTGCTGTGAGAAACTCGGACTTGGGAGAGGGGAGTGTCTATTTGAGCCTATAATGCCAGACCACAGTCCATCATTAAGGGAAGTCAAGGCAGGAGCTTGAAGGCAGGCCTGCTTCCTAGCCCACACAGCCTCACCTCACCTCTAACTGAGGAATTCACTTCACAGCCCAAGAAGGACAGCAGGAAACATGGAGGATGCTTCTTGCTGGCTGGCTTGGCAGATGGCTTAGTCCAGTGGTCCTCAACCTTCCTAGTGCTGCGACCCTTTAGGACAGTTCCTCATGTTGTGGTGACCCCCACCATAAAATTATTTCATTGTTACTTCATAACTGTAATTTTACTATTGTTATGAATCATAATGTAAATGTTTTTGGAGACAGAGGTTTGCCAGAGGGGTCACAACCCACAGGTTGAGAACTACTGGCTGAAACTCAGCTAGTTTTATTATTATACAATTCAGGATGACTTGCCTAGGGATGATATTGCCCATAGTAGGCTGGGCAAACACACACACACACACACACACACACACACACACACACACACACACACACACACACCCCACAGGCCAATCTGATCTAGGCAATTTCTCAATTAAGGCTTTCCTCTCAGATGATTCTGCCTTATGCCAAGTTGACAGCTAAAGCTAACCAGGACACCCCACGTTCTGCTTATTTTTGCTGCCCCTTTAGCTGATGAGATAGCCACAAACTCACTTGTGTTGAACTCTGGTGTTGCAGCATCCTCCCTTTTCTAAGATGCAGACCCCCTGGCGCAGCCATTGCACTACTCTGCCCCTAGTTTATGGGATCCCCCACCTAAACTCCAACACTTCCTTTGGAGCAGCTTGTGGGGCTCAGGCCCACCCGTACCTGGGTTCAGCTTGGCCACCACCTGGCAGGCGTGAAGAGTCTGTCCCTTACAAAGTGTCTGTTTGTACTTTGCAGGTGAAGGATGCTACACAACAGCCCGAGATGGTGTTCACTGTCCGCCACGCCACCGTGACCTTCCAGACAGAAGGGGACACGTGGCGGGAGCAGAAGGAGCAGAGGGCAGCCCTCATGGTGGGCATCCTCATCGGGGTGTTTGTGCTCTGCTGGTTTCCTTTCTTTGTCACAGAGCTCATCGGTCCCCTGTGCTCCTGGGACATCCCTGCCATCTGGAAGAGCATCTTCCTGTGGTTGGGCTATTCCAACTCCTTCTTCAACCCGCTCATCTACACAGCCTTCAACAGGAGCTACAGCAGTGCTTTCAAGGTCTTCTTCTCTAAGCAACAGTGAGGGGCCGTCTGGGAGTGCCTTCTTCCCGTAGCTCAGTGGACTGTCCCGTCCCATGAACCTTTGCAGTCTGCCCAGCAGTGCTGAGGACAAGATCTGTCTGCCAAGGGCACCAGGGTCACATCAGAGCTCAGCTCACTTCACGTCTGTGCTCATAGGTTGGGAGTTGTCTTCTCCTGAAGGCTCTGGTGGCTTATGTCCCCAGTCTGGGGGCTCTCCCTCACTCTGTACCAGCAGCCACGGACTTGGCCCACAAAGTGCCCACCCAATCCTCCTCTAAATTCACTCTAGCGTGGCCATGAGAAAAGCTGACCAGAGCAGACAGGAGGGAGGAGAGAGGGAGTGAACCAACTCGGGCAGTTAGAGAGGCAGAAACAATGACAAGACCTAGAGCTGCCGGCAATCACACACACCTGTAAACCCAGCACTCGGGAGCCTAAGGCAGGGCGATCTCAAATTTCAAGCCAGCTTGGGCTACATAATGGGTTCAAAACCAGCCTGGGCTATCTAACGACAACAACAAAATATTGCAGAGCAGCAGATCCGTCCTAACTTCCCAGAATAGCTAGTCATCACGTCAGAGTTCTGCTCTGTGGTTCTAGAGTGTATGCCCTAATACTTCCTGGGTCCTTCCTGATATCCGACCACAAAATTCTGTCCCTAAACATAGCAAAGCACAGTCCCACTTGTGAGGACAGTGATTGTTGTCTTTACTGTTTTGTTCATGGTAAACACACACACACACACACACACACACACACACACACACACACACACACACACACACACACACTGCAGAAAAGGACAGTTTCCAGTTAAAATCAACTTAGTCACCTTGGAACTGGAAAAATGAAATATTTCCTTTCATTCTGAAACAACTGTTCATGGAAAAATAGGAAAAAAAATCCACTAATGTCACAGATTTTGTCAAAATTATTTGCTGTGGGTTGTATTTTTGTTTTGTTTTGTTTTGTTTTTTAGAGACAGGGTTTCTCTGGGTAGTTTTTGGTGCCTTTCCTGGAACTCACTCTGTAGCCCAGGCTGGCCTCGAACTCACAGAGATCCGCCTGGCTCTGCCTCCCGAGTGCTGGGATTAAAGGCATGTAGCACCAACGCCTAGCTGCTGTGGGTTTTTCTTTGTGTAATTCCTTCAAATGTTTCTGGCCTTAGTGTTTCATCCCTGGATAAATAAGGCTCCAGGTTAGTGATAGCTATGAACTGTTGACTTCTCAATACAGTTTCACAGTTGGTGACTACAAGGGTCTGTTTGTCCATCAGTAACACTCAGTAATAGGAGTGCTGGTGGTCACTTTGTTGTTGTGGTTTTGTTGGTATATGAACCTGACCAATAGGCTGTAAGATTGGCAAACAAGGGTCACTTATGGCCTCTCTCAAGTTGGCAATGTAACTGATGAGTCTGGAGAGTCTGGTAAAGACAGAGTGTTTACATGGTCACAGAAAACCTTGGCTGCACCCACACCTCCAAAGGCAGCCCCAGGGAGCTCTGAGAGCATTATCAAAACAGCTAAAGTGATAAACGGAACCCCGTGTGTGCTGACTTTTCCTGCAAACCGAGGGTGGAGGCATCAGAACCCCACAGAGCTGTGGACCCCTCTCAGCACTTGGTTCTCAGCAAAATCCTGAGTGAGCAAAAGCACCCGTGAGAAATATCATGCTGCTTTTACAGCCGTGGAGGGGCTGTTTCCTCACGAATCCTCATCCAGGGCGTGGGCTCTCAGAGCTAGCCAGATGATGATGCCGGTGCGGAGAGCTGGTGTGTTTCTTCAGTTGATTGGAAGTGCAACAGCTCCATCCTTAAGACTTTTGGGGGTTTGTTTGGTTTTCGGTTTTTTTTTTGAGATAGGGTTTCTCTGTGTAACAGCTCTGGCTGTCCTAGAAGAAATCCACCTGCCTCTGCCTCCTGAGTGCTGGGATTAAAGGCGTGCACCACCACCGCCTGGCTAAGAGTTTTTAAGTATTCATTTGTGTTTAAGACAGGGCCTCATTAAGTAGTCTTGGCTGTCCTGGAACCTACTGTATAGACCAGACTGATCTTAAACCCACAGAGAGCTGCCTGCTTCTGCCTTTGCTGAAAAGGTATGTACTACCATACCTGGACCAAGAATTTTTTAAGTACAAAAATTTCCAATACTCTGGGGCCCTTTTTCTGGGAGCAGCGGCCTGAACCAGTCACACATCCTACACTTAGGGACAGGGTCTAATCCAGGCTGGAAATCGAACAGAATGGCTCACATATCCATGACTGTTCTCATAACCAGGGTTTGCTAAGTGTCTGAACAAAAGCTTTGCTTTTTGTTGTTTTTGTTTTTGTTTTCTGGCTTTAGTCAGACATAAGAAGTGTTTTGTTTTTGTTTGTTTTTTTGAGTCAGTCCTACGAAAACAATTTACATAGAATGTTCTAAACTGTGCAAATTCTGCACTGTGTCGTCCTTCACTCTCCCCCCTCAGCCTTAGATAGGAGGAAAGGAGGAGTGTGCTAGTCTCTCTCCACTTTTCTGTAGCTGCATGTGTAAAGATATCTAGCCACTAGCGACCGCCCACTCAGCTGCATGCTGAGATCCCGACAGTCACTTTAGCCCATCCTTACCACCCGGAGGCTTCTGACTGCCACCACTTTTATCACCACACAGGGCAGCGTTGCCCATAGCGCCTCAATTTAAGACAAACCTCTTACTCATCGTTCAAAACGTCTACAAACTCTTGGGCAATAAAACTCCATTACATTCCATGTCCCTGACTCCTCAAGTGCACAAATGAAAACTGTGTATTGTAACGTGAACGTCCAGGCATATTATACTGTATATAATAAATTTTACCCATCAACATTCCAAAATAGAAAATTTGTGGTAATTTCTTTGTGGCTTTGACATGAAGTTATCTTGGATGTCCTGCAAAGACAACCTTTATACAAGAGGGTGAACGGATCTAGGGTGTTAGACAGCCAGCAGCGTGACTGTAGACATGCTGAATGTGGACTCGTGTCTGTATGAAAGCAATGGAATGGAGAACTTAACTGGGATCTCCTTGGATTTTTCCTTACTTCTGTGTATGTCTTACTTGGCATACTAGACCCATAAATACTTTAAATTACAGACTTACTTACTTCCTTATTTTCTCTGTCCCCAAGATCACCTGGAACCAGAGGGATCACTGGGCATTATTGCTTTTCATTGTTATAATGGGGGATGTGTTTGTTGAGTACCCACAAGGAAAGGAATGGACACAGCATATGGAATCCAGTGCAAACTGTACCGTGTCTGTCTATTTGAGATTCCTGGTGGGATTTCTCATCCAGTCCCAAATTTCAGTATTTATCTTACCGTTTTTTCTTAAAGGTTTATTTGAGCCTGGAGAGATGGCTCAGTGGTTAAGAGCACATACCTCACTTGCAAATCACCTGAATTCTATTCCCAGCACCTACAGCAGGTGACTCACAGCCACATGTAACTCCATCTCTATGGGATCTGATACCTCCAGCCTGAGCAGGCACCTGTGCACATACACACATGTGCAAACTTACACTTAGGCATACCTAATTTTCAAAATAATAACTATAATGATTTTTTACCTTCATTTTTATTTTATTTGTATGATTGTCTACTATGTGGATGAAGTGCCTAAGTAAGCCAGAAGAGGGGACCAAATCTCCTGGGACCAGAGTTACAGATGGTTGTAAGCCACCATGTGGGTATTAGGAACTGAACTCAGGTCCTCTGGAAGAGGAGCTAGTACTCTTAACCACTGAGCCATCTCCAGCCCCAACATTTTTTTTTAAGGTTCATTTCTTTTAAACCTTTCATTAAGACTGAGGAAGAGGTGAGATCTGAGTGCCCCTCACTGCCCCATGATTCTATACACTCTAGTTAGAAGATGATATGATCAAATTAACTGAATCTCTAACTGAGGCTATTATTAGTCTCTTCATAAGATGAACTTGTACATTATCATTTAGACATACTTATCATCTCCCAGACAACACTTAAATCTACAAATGTTACCTAGGGCATGGAGCCCATAATACACAAGAAGTAAATAGCAATTAATTATTGTGCTTTCATCTCAATGCAAGGATGTATTGACAAACACATCACAAGGTACATATGTTGATTTGTGTCTCTAGTATGCAATTCAAATATTTGTGGAGTGCTTCCCATTACTCTTATAAAATATTTTTTAAATTATGTGTGTATGTGTGTGGGCTTGTGCATGAGTTCAGGTGCCTATGATGACCAGAGGCAACAGACCCCTTGAGGCTGGAGTTACAGGCAATGGTGAGCAGACTGATGTGAGTGCTGGAAACTGAACTCAGGTCCTCTGCAAGTGCTCTTAACCACTGAGCATCTCTCCACCCTGTTTCCATTGCTCTTGAAGGCTAGTGTGTGGTAGGGTTAGTGGTCCATGAAAGTCACAGCTGAAGTCAGTCACTAGGAAACCAGTGCCCATTCCTTGGGCCCATACTGTCAGGACCACTTTTCTCAGACATGCTTGAGGAGGCTCAAGATTCCCTGTAGGTCCTCTTGAGGGTGAGTAGGAGCATGCTTAGAGAACCAAGAAAGAAGTCCCAGCTCTGCTGTCCCATTACAGACAACACACTAAGGGGATGCTCTCCTGTGATGGATGACCTGAGTCTTTCGGGGTCATCTGAAGGCTTGTATTTTCCAGGTACAGTAGTGACAAGTGAGAAGATATTTCTGGGTCTATCAGCACTGGGATCATTCAGTGGACTTTAAAACTATTTGTTTTTATTTGTGTGTGTGTGTGTGTGTGTGTGTGTGTGTGTGTGTGTGTGTGTGAGAGAGAGAGAGAGAGAGAGAGAGAGAGAGAGAGAGAGAGAGAGAGAGAGAGAGAGAGAGAGAGAGAGATGTACAGTACCCAGGAAGGCCAGAAGAAGAAGGCATTGGATCTCCTGGAGCTGAGTTAGGGGTGGTTCTGAGCCAACTGATTCGAGTGCTGGGATCTAAACTCAGGTCTATCGACAGAACAGTATGTGCTCTTACCTTCTGGGCCACTTATCCAGGCTCCAGACTTACCCTTGAGATGAACTTGGGATCTGTCATTTATTCCTAGAGGAGCACTTTAGTTTCTGTGTGGATTCTGTTGAGATACTGTCCTCACACAAGGGAGCGTGAGTACCACACCGGACCAGCCACACAGAGACAACATGGGACTGGCAGCCAGGCGGGAATGTGGGGGGAGATGAGTTGTTGTCCCGAAGTCTGTCTCATACTAGACAGCGGAGTCCCTGCTGTTCTTCCTTACCGGCCTCTGCCTGATGCACAGGGCAGTTCCTGTGATGTTTGTCTGTCTTCCTACATCTACAGGGCACCGACTCAGGACCTGCAACCTCCTGTCTTCACTGTACACATGAGGCACCAGAGCTGAGGGCACAGCCATGATGGGTAGGTCGAGTGAATCCCCTAAGAAACGTGGATCTCAGCTCCTGTTTCCAGCCATCCTCCTGAGGAGAAAATGGCTCCCTTCCCAAGGTGGATGAAGATCCTCGGGATACACTTGGTTGGGTGCCTCTAGTGTACCAATGGCACCGTGCCCCCTTCCCATCATTTTTGAAGCCTTGGCCTAAGATTCCCCCTCACCTTCTGCACATGATGCTCACTCTAGAGACCAGAGTCAAAAGGGCACTTGCTGCTCTCCCATGCATGGCTCGGGTGTGGCTGCAGCTCAGACCAGAAGACACACTTTCTGCCGGAGAAGCCCCAAGGCTGCAGAAGAAAGAGGGAGGGGGGCTGTTCTCATGGCGTGTGTGAGCAGCTGCCTTTTGGAAGGTTTCACCCCTGGCTCCTTCAGGACACTAGCTGAGCTCCCCTCGTGGCCGTAAAGCTTTGAGCTCATATAGTTCAGTGATTTCTAAGCTTCCTGGTTTCCCTCCACGGGGAGGTGGTGGCTGCTTCCTTGGGTACCAGTTCCACGCCAGGGCCAGGTGTTCTGTATTTGGGAACTGATCCCAGAAAGCACAAAAGGGGAGGGAGGCCAGCCTGTGGTGGTGTACTCCAGCAGGCCCCAGGAAAGAACTGCAGACTTCTGGGGACCTCAGCAGTGACTCATCGGGGACAAGGGATTTGGGATAACTGTACAGGAATCTGCTGATGCCCTCCGGAGTGTTTAACTTTTGACATGTCCAGAACAGGCCAAAAGGTTCCCTCCCCTAGTGTGGTGAAAGACGCAGAACTCACTTACAGAGGCCATTGGGTGGAAATGGGCTATCCACTCAATAAGCCAAGGGGTGTGGGTGGGGAGATGGTCCATCCAACCCTGGGACCTCTCACTACTGCTTCCTGGAGGCCATAGGACAGTTTGTCTCCATTCAAACAAGCTTGTGCAGGACTTTTGCCAACTCCTAGTGTTAACTCCGCAGGGCAAGAGGAAGACCACTGCCATAATTTTAAGCCAAATATGAAGCGAGCTTTAATTAACCACTGGCCAGTGTAGGCTGACTTTTCTGTCCTGCCAGCCAGCTCCCAAATAATTACAGAGAGACTGCTTATTAATTATGAAACCTTGGCCGATAGCTTAGGTTCATTTCTAGCTAGCTATTACAAGTTAAATTAACCCATTTCTATTAATCTATGTGCTGCCCTGAGGCTCGTTTACCTCATCTATGTATTGCCCATCCTTCTCACTGTGTCTGGTGCTGTCTCCTCATGACTCCACCCTTCTTCTTCCCAGTGTTCTCTCTACCCTGAGAATCCTGCCTAGCTATTGGCTGGTCAGATTTTTATTAAACCAATCAGAGTGACACATATTCACAGTGTACAAAAGGATTATTCCACAACAGGCCAGGATGATGGAACTGTAGCCAGGTCCTTTCCTGGGTTCCCAGAAAATGGCAATGAGTCACATTTTGCAGAGGCTTAAAAAGGCAGCCCCATAAGGTCACTGTATTTCCCATCAGGTCCAATCAGGAGTGAGCATATATCCTGATATATTTCCTGTCTGCATATGTCACCCCTACAGGTGATCAAGAATATCAGGTGTAGTTGGGTCAACCAAACTTGTTTAGGGGAGTGAAAACATGCGGCTTGTTATCTCCCATAAACAATAGCCTCCAGTATTTCAATAACTATCTGTCCTGGAGCAAGGGGCTTACGGGTTAGAGGCATTTTGTTTCATGGATCTCTTAGGCACAGTAATTAAAATTAAATTAATTAAAATTAAAACACTGTTGACTCCCACACTAGAACCACTTACAGAAAGTACTTTCAGCTTCTCTGTGGTAAATGTTCCTGCTTTCTGGTATAGACCCCACAGGAAAGAGGAGCAATGAACAGGAACTGAGGTGGTTTTTTTGTTGTTTTGTTTTTCTTCTGGTGAGAACTGGCTACTTTGGGGGGTGTGCTGGATAATTCCAACTATTAATTGACAACCTAGAAACACCTGAGCAGACAGTTTCTCTCTCCTTTTTTCATTTTTAGACAGGTTCTCACTTCCTAGTGGGCCTGAACCTCGCTATGTAGACAAGGCTGTCCTCAAACTCAGAGAGATGCATCCACCTACCCTTCCCTCCTGATCGCAGGTCTAAAAGCATGTGCCACTGTGCCCCAGGCATTGCAAGAGTTCCAGTGGAGGAGTTATCTAGATCAAGGTGGCCCGTGGGGGAGCGTTCTGATTGTCAGTGGAGGTAATGACCCACCCTGAATGGAGGCGGCTCCATTTTATGGGCTGGGTCCCCGACTGCTTACGAGTGAAGAAAGCTGAGCACAGCGTAGGCAAGCAGACATCCTGCTTCTCTCTCTGCTCTCCACTGTGTCTGTGGTGCCTGAGGTTCCTGCCTTGACCTCCTGAGATGGTGGACTGTAACCTGGAACTGGAGGCCGAATAAACCCGATTTTTGTCAGGACGTATCACACTCACGGAAGCTCACAGAAATGAAGCGAGGACAGGAAGTCGTCAGCGTCTTCCACTCTTCACACCACACCCGGCTGTGCCTCCACTCTGGTAGACTTGGTAATGGCTGAGGTCCATCCTTCTTAGGGGAGGAGTCAACAGGTTTGGGAAGTCACTCTTCTTGTTGTCTGAGAGGGCTTGGCTCTGGCTTGGGAGGTGTTGAAGTCTTGTACGGAGGGAGAACTTTCTGGAAAGGTGTGGCCTAGACCAGGAGGCCCAGTTCTACTTCTTTACCCAGAGAGACAAACAAGAGCCATTTGCAAGACCATCGACCACACTTTCACCCTGAAGTCTGGTGCCTACCAGCCTCAAGAGTACAGGCGAGGGGCACATTCAGGAAAGGGTCCTAGCTGACCCACAGGCCCTGCCCTCACCCCCTCCACTCACCCACCTGCAGTCTGGCTGTGTGAACTGTAGAGCAATTAACTAGGCTCTGCGCTCCCAGGGCAGATCTGGGATGGCCTCTGATGAAGCTCAGGGGCCGCTTTCCTCCTACAGAGCAGCAGGACCCTCTCTGGGGGCTTCTTCCTGTTCTCTGGAGGCTTGAGCAACAAAAGCCTGCCAGTTCAAAACTGGTTTTCCTTGGATAGCAGGGAATCTGGAAGTACCCCAGCTTCGTTACCACCTCGTGAATATTCATTGTTTTCTGCTGGAGCATCCAGACTCCCAGAGGAGACTCCATGAAGTGAAGAAGCTCCGGAAGCCGGGCTCCCTTCTCTGTGAACAAAGAGGCTTTCTGACATAAATACTGTGGGAAGGAAGAATTCTCCAGAGACGGGCTTTTCGCCGGCTGTGACTTGACCACTTGAAGCAATGATGGCCTCTGTCCTTGCCCAGCTCCTCCCTGGTCACTCGGCTCTGGTTGTTGGCTGAGCTAACGTCACACCAACATCACGGTTTCCCTTCCTGGCTTAGCAGAGCAGCAGGACAACAGCACAGCTGCTGTGGGGACAGTGAGGGACCCATCCGACTCCACGGGGAAGGCAGGGGACGGGACGTATTGTGGGGGAAAAATAAGTTATTACTGTAAGAACAGAGTTGCTGGGTGCTTTTTTTCTTTTCTGGCTCCTTGGAGGAAAATGTAATGAAATCCCAAATTTAAAATAAGGTCCATAGAAAAAAAAATTTCATTTTAATATTTAGTTTTAAAGTTTAAAAAATATCAGTAAAACATAGTCACCCAAACTGATTTTCTGAACTGCATTTGGCACAAAACTTGCTGTATTCTTAATGGCTTATTTTCTTAATCAAGTGTTTGGTGCCTTAAATCCCTGGAATGACTTCTGCTGTCACACGTAGAAAAGAACATTGGCAGAGCCAAAAGTGTTGGAAAGAAGATGGACACTTCAGGAATTACTTTCAAGTTGAGCCGCAGGGATGTTCGAACACAGTACACGTCTCTTCGGACTTCAGATCACATCCTTTGTGGGAACCTATCCAGAGGGCCCTGAGTTGCTGGTTCTAAGTCTGTTCCCCAGAGCCTGACCTGCCCAGCCCATGATCTTGACTGGTTTTTTAGAACACCCTGACCCTCCTTAATCACACAGTGACTGTATGGTGTTGTTGTTATTGTTTGAGATTTTTCTGTACTTCCTTATTGTCCTATTACACTCTATCTTCTATAAACCTGTTGGCAACTACTTGTAATCTTACTCCTTCAAGGGGGCCAAGAAATAGACTTGGGGCTGCTCTCTTCAACCCAACTTAGGAGGCATCGCTGGCCAGTTCTTGAGTGCACCCCAATAAAATCAATCTTGCTTCAATTTTGGCTCAAAATGGTAGTGATCTTATTCTTGCCCAGAAAGCTTAACAACAGAACTGCAGCGAGCCTCAGAGTTCGTGAGTAATGACTACTTCTCTGACCGCTACAGCTACTTCCCTTCTTGGGCTCCAAGGAGCCCCACGACTTTTCTCTATGTTTGGAAGTACATAGTGGACAGAACGGGGGACAGGAGGACAGATCCTAGAAACCACTCACAGGCCACACTTCTGGGGAAAGCTGATGTCAGTGCTGCTGAGGGGGAAGTTCTGGCACTCAGTCGGAACCAACACCTGCTTGATGGACTTTGTGACTCCAGTTTGTTCCCAGAAAGCTTTGGTTTTGTACGTCTTTTGGTGCTGGTGGTCTTGTCTAGACTAGGTGTTTCCAAGTCCTTGGCATCTTTTTTGGAGAAATAAAGAATCACACAAAAGCTGGGCGGTGGTGGTGCCCGCCTTTAATCCCAGCACTGAGGAGGCAGAGGCAGGCGGATCTCTGTGAGTTCGAGGCCAGCCTGGGCTACCAAGTAAGTAGCCAGGAAAGGCACAAAGCTACACAGAGAAACCCTGTCTCGGAAAAAAAAAAAAAAAAAAAAAAAAAGAATCACACAAAAATAGCAAAGTAGCCCGGGGAATTTTTGTAGCAAAATGAAAGTCCAGGCCTGATTTACCTCAAGAGAGCAGCAGGCGGCGGCGGGTCGCAGCAGTTCGTGCGGTGGCGGCCGAGGCGGTGTAGCTCCGTGACGGGTTAGGCCTCGCACGCGCCTCCCACCCAGCGCCGCCACGATGCCCAAGAGGAAGGTTAGCGCGGACGGAGCGGCCAAGGCGGAGCCCAAGCGGCGCTCGGCGAGGCTGTCGGCCAAGCCCGCCCCTGCCAAGGTGGACGCGAAGCCGAAGAAGGCCGCAGGGAAGGATAAACCATCAGACAAAAAAGTGCAAACAAAAGGGAAGAGGGTTGCAAAGGGCAAACAGGCGGAGGTGGCTGACCAACAAACCACAGATGTGCCTGCAGAAAATGGAGAGGCTGAGAACCAGAGTCCTGCCTCTGAAGTCGAAGAGAAAGAAGCCAAGTCCGACTAACCATCCATCGTGTCTGTCAGTGTCCCCGCCTCCCTTCTTGTACAATCCAGAGGAATATTTTTATCAACTATTTTGTAAATGCGAGTTTTTTAGTAGCTCTAGAAACATTTTTAAAAGGTGGGGGGAAGTCCCGCCTCATCCCATTTTTTAAGTGTAAATGATTTTTTTAAGAGGTTAAATCACTTGCTGGTTGTTTATTTTTTGGTACAACCAGAAAATAGCAGGATACTGAATCAGGAGAGGCTGTGACTGTCTCGGGGGTCACCATAACATTCCGTAGAGGGGGCTAGTTTTATATCCTACAACACAAAGCATACTTGGAGTCTTGGTCGTGCATTTGTGTCTGGAATATTTTCAGTTATTTCTGGTCTCGTGTTTCTAGTAGAACTGTATCCTAAAAAACCACTCCTCGGTCCTTGCCCTGTCAGAACTGTCTCTGGTCATGGCAGTCCATTTTCCTAACAGTTGTGATAATGTGCTGTGAAAGATTGAAATTTTGAATATGTACTGTATGTGGCATAAAATTGTGAGTCAGTGGAATTAAGGATTGTGAGCATTTGATTGTTATGTGAGGTCTTAGGGAAAACTTGCCAAGCTTAGGATGGAACATCACTGGAATAAGTTCAAAGAGAAACAATAATACATGGCTCTTTTGGGTACGTGAACACAATGTATGACTCTTAGAATTTGGGTCCATGTTTTAAGAATTGAAATGTCTGTGTACTCAACCAATAAAGTCTCAGTTGTGAAAGAGAAAAAAAAAAAAAAAAAAAAAAAAAAAAGAGAGCAGCAGGCTACCTGAGCTAGAGAGGCCTCTCTCCTTTTATGGGTACCAGGAGAAGGAAGAGGAGTTGGTTGCTAAGGGTGGGATATGGGAGATCTTCTGTTTTGACTGACAAGCTTGTGCTATATAAGCTTTTATTGAATAAGTTTGTTCCTTCTCATGATGCATCTGATTTTAATCATGCATAGGGATAAGATGGTGACATGGTTGTTTATTTTTCCCCTAAAAGCTCATTCAAAGGACATAGTTTGCCTTATTGTGCATGGACCCCAAGTCAATTTAGGCTTTGTCAACCCTCTGCCTCTGGCTGCAGGATATGTTATGGAGCAGGTTTGAGTGGAAACTAACCAGGAAAAAAAGTTATCACAGATGCTAGGTAGGAACAATTTACTCCATATTTTTGTTTTGTTTTCTGAGACAGGGTTTCTCTGGCTGTCCTGGAACTCACTCTGTAGACCAGGCTGGCCTTTTACTCACAGAGATCTGCCTGCCTCTGTCTCTCAAATGCTGGGATTAAAGGTGTACGCCACCACTGGCTTACTCCATCATTTGAGGTGGGATGTACAGACAGTTTGATACAGGTGAGGTTCCTGCATCACCAGGTCACCAGATATACTGTTAGGAAAGAGATATGTATATAACTGCATCCAAAAGTGGGTCCCAGTTGCTCAGCCATCGTGATGCTCACCTGCCTCACTGTGACGGTGGGACCCAGTCTTCCCTCCAGGTAACAGTAGAATCCAAGCCCCTACTTCCTGGTTACTGCTGGAGCTACTTGCCAAGTTTCTTCCTTGGCACCAAGGTGCAACCAGCATGGTAGGGTCATGTTTATGGCCAATTCACAGGACCTTAGGCCATACACATGCCTGCTGGTTGAGGTCCCAGCTAGAGATCAAAGGTCTATTGTGCTAATCCTTGCCAGCCATTCTACTCACATTTGTCAGAATTCTTAATACTAGCCAAGGCTTTAGCACACTCAAGATATTTGTTTGTTTGTTTGTTTGTTCTTTTGAGATGGGTCTCACTATGTCCTCTTGGCTGGTCTGGAACTCCATAGACCAGCTTGGCCTTGAACTCACACAGATCCACCTGCCTCTGCCTCCTGAGTGCCAGGTTTTGTTTTTTGTTTGTTTGGTTTTTGCTTATTTGTTTTCTAAACAATCATGTTTTCCTATGAGTCTTTAAAACAATAAAAACTGACTTTAAAAAACGTTATGAGCAGTGCTCATGTGGGTATGGTGGGCCTGACAGATACCACTGCAAGGAGATAAAGGGTGATGGAGAGATGGGAGGGATGGGGGAGCAGAGCGGCGCATGTGCTGTGCAGAGGCAGAACTGGTGACATGAGAGCAGTGATGAGCATGAGAGAGGACTGAGGTCAATGGTGGATCATGTCATTGACTGGATGGTGTCCAGCAGCCCAGAGCTTATATAGATGCAGTCTTAGCTTCCAAACAAGCTGCCTGGCCTCAGGATCACCCTAGCTCTGGGCAATGACAGAGGCCTGAGATAAGGAACAGTCCACTTTCTAGATTAAACATTCTCAAAGGACCATTATGTCCTGTTATGCTGCTGATAGCCGTGTGTGGGTCAGTGGCCCTGATGTGACTGGGGTCCAGGTTGATATCCGAGGACCATGTTGATATCCGAGGACCTGATGACATTTGGATATTCATGGCCTGAATCCATGTTGATGATCCATGGGATGTTTTTCCATGGGGACCATACTGATGTGAGTTGCCTGCCCTGTCACTTGAGGCCATGGTGTTGTCTGGGTCTGGGCTGCCACTAAAGGCCATGTCTGGGTCCGAGGTCCTGCTACAGTCAGAGTCTGAGTTGTTATCTGTGGCTCATGTTACCACTGAAGGTCACACAAATGTGCTACAGCCTGGAGCCATGTTGATGTTCTTGGGCCAGGCTGCCACTGGGGACCTGTGCAGCCACCTAAGGCCACGGTGAGTCTGTGCTGCTGCAGAGGGCCATGTCTGGATCAGTGGCCTTACTGAGGCCCAGTCTGTGTTGATATTGGTGGCCCATGTTACCACCAAAGGCCAGGCAGACGTCTGTGGTCTTTGCAGTAGCCTAAAGCCATGTTGGTGTCCATGGTCTCTGCTGCATTGGAGAGCCTTGTCTGGGTCTATGGCCCTACTGCAACTTGGAGCCCTGCTCCTGTTCTGTGCTGATGCCAGAAACCATATGGAAGCCTCTGATCCACAGTCCTTAAAGAGCAAATAAGCTAATTTGGCAGTGATATAAATGATTACAGATGCAACTGATGGAGGACTTTTGTGGCAACACCTACCTGCACCCCAACCATCCCCCCCCCCCTGCCCCAAATAGTAACAGCCTAAACAGGAAGCCATGGAAGGGAACTCTTAAAAACTGAGATAGGATGCTGAAGTGTGGCTCTCTGCAGAGGGAGGGAGGGGAAGGACTCAGCTCTGCGTAAGGGGCAGGCTACCGAGAGTTGGACCATGCTCCAGTGAGTATACAGAGGACACAAGTTGGTTGTTGCTGCTGTTGTGTTTTGCTGGGGGTGGGGTCACGAGGGTGGGGGTGGGACAGGAAAGGGAAGGGAATGTGGTAGGGGGTGTATGATGTGAAATCCTCAAAGAATCAATACAAATATATGTGGGGGAAGAAATTGTCTTTAAAAAAAAAAAAAAGTTGGGCTGGATGGAGGGATGGCTCAGAGGTTAAGAGCACTGGCTGCTCTTCCAGAGGTCCTGAGTTCAATTCCCATTAACCACATGGTGGCTCACAACCATCTGTAATGAGATCTGGTGCCCTCTTCTGGTGTGCAGGCATACATGCAGGCAGAACACTATACATAATAAATAAATCTTTTTAAAAAACGTTATGAAAGGCCCTTGATTTTTAAGGTTCAGGGACTAATAGAAAAACACTTCCAGCAGGGCATGATGGCACACACCTTTAATCCCAGCACTCCGGAGGCAGAGGTAGGCAGATCTCTGAGGCCAGCCTGGTCTACAGAGTGAGTTCCAGGACAGCAAGGGCTAGGCAGAGAAACCCTGTCTTCAAAAAATAAAAATAAATAAACAAATAAATAAATAAAAATAAAATAAAGAATACTTCCTCCAGGGGTTCAAGAAGGGAGAAAAATTGACCCCTCCAGGCTATATGTAATTTGTTCCCTGCCTCCCCCGCGTCCCCAAGCAGAGCATAGTGGCACACACTTGTAAATCCCAGCACTTAGGAGTCTGAGATAAGGGGATCCAAGTGCAAGGCCAGCCTGGGCTCCACCCTCTGCCAATCTTGTCTGGAAATGGCCTTATGGACACTTCCAGAGATATGGCTCCCTAATGTGCTAGGCCTTCCTTAATCTGGGTCTGGTTGTGAGTGAGGCAGGCAGCCCTCATCAGGAAGCAAAGCCTCCACAATTTTGATCCTTGGCACTGTTATGCCCAGATCGAGGGGACCCTCAGAAGACCACCACTGAGACCGAATCCCGCATGTAAAAGCAAAGAGCCTTTATTTCAAGCTCCAGAGCTTGGTCCCTCTGTCTGTCTGACACAGTGGTGAGAGCAGAGAGCCCTGAGCCCAGGCGGGGCAGAGTTTTTATCATAGCAGAGGTTGAGGTGAGGGGGTTTTCAGGGTTCAGGACCTTGATTGGCTGACAATTGTCTAGGGGTATTTTTAAAACAAAAATAGGTGTATGCTAGACTCAAGCATCTGGCCACCTTATCTAATGGTTGGAATGTTTGGGATGTCAGGTACTTCCTCACCCCTGGGTGGATCCCTGTGTGGTATCAGCTTAAGGCTTTTCCTGGATCTAGGTGTTGCCTGCCAGTAAGCCTGTCACAGAAGCTGTGCCTAGGCTTCTAACTAAGCTTGTCATGACTGGGGTGTGGTCAAGCTGTTGTTTGCTTGTTTGTTTTGGTTTTTTGAGACAGGGTTTCTCTGTGTACCTTTGCTACTTTCCTGGAACTCACTTGGTAGCCCAGGCTGGCCTCGAACTCACAGAGATCCGCCTGGCTCTGCCTCCCGAGTGCTGGGATTAAAGGCGTGCGCCACCACCGCCCGGCAGTGGTCAAGCTGTTTCGGGGCCCCTCCACAGCACCTGGTTCTCAGTGGCTTCATCTGCCCTCTCCATGGTGCTGACCATGGCTGTCTGCACAAACCATGACCTCTTGCGCTGACCAATACCAGCGCTGCTTACCCACAGCACAAATTGGGCACACACTTTTCAAAGCAAATGCTGTCTCCTTCCTGGTCACCAGGGCATCTGTCTGCCTGCCAAAATTCCAACTCAATTGGCGAGGCATCATGGCAGGGGCTTTGAAAAGACAAGGTAAGTCCTGAGAGATCTGATCTGAAAGGACTTCCTAAGCTCCTCTGCCCTTCAGACCCCACCACCCTCCTTCTCTCTTAGGTCTCCTGTAGCCCAGGCTGGTCACAAACTTACTGTGAGGTCGAAGTTGCCTTGAACTCGATCTTCTTGCCTCTACCTCCCAAAGTGCTGGGTGTCACAGCCAGTTACTCGATTCTATTTCAACAGAGCCTTGAATGAGTGGATCGCACAGAAAGCTCCTGTCTGGGACTCCTTCCTCCGCAGCGGGGAGCCCCCAGGCTTGGAAATGCCTGCGATGATCACAGCTGTGTTTGAAGACTTTGCTCGCATGCCAGCTAAGAAGCCAACCTGAGATGATTGACGTCTCTAGGAAGCCTCCTCTCTCTCGGTTTTCTTGTTTGATTTCTGTACTGCTGAAGGTAAAGGCTGGATGTTACCCTGAGGGAAGGGACTTTCTCTTTCAAAGGAGACTCAGGCTGTGCAGCAAAAGATAAGACTACATTCTGAAGTGACGCTGATTCTGAGGCCCTAAGTGATAATTGTATCATAGTGAGAGATGAGCCTAAGAAGCAGAGAGTAAGGGGTGTGTGTGTGTGTGTGTGTGTGTGAGAGAGAGAGAGAGAGAGAGAGAGAGAGAGAGAGAGAGAGAGAAAGAGAGAGGAAGAGAGGAAGAGAGAGAGAGATGTGGTGTGTGCATGTGTCTCGCATATGTGTGTGTGGCACATACAAGCACATGGATGTGTGCACATGAAAGGTCAGAGGAGAACACCTGGTGCCATCTGCCACCCCTCCCTTACTGCCCTGAGAATGCCTGCTCACTGAGCCGAAGGCTCACTGTTTTGGCTAGATTGGCTTGCCAACAAACTCCTAGGATCTACCCATCTCTGCCCCTCAAGCCTAGGGTTACAGTTACACAAGCCAGTCTCTGACGTTTTACTTGGTTTCTGGGGATTCGAACTCAGATCTTCATACTTGCACAGAAAACATTCTTACTAACTAGGCTGTCTCCCAGTCCTAAGATGATAATTGTTTTGGTTCCAGGAAGAAAAAGAATGGAAAAAGCAGGCATGTCTCAGGGACGGGGCCCCCACTTTACAAAGATAAGGTCAAGCTCCTGACAGAGATGCTGGTGGGTTTTGTCTTACTAGGAGTTGTGTGGAGAGCATGACCCATGGTCTCTGCCCGGGGAGAGAGAATCCAATTTGAAGGGAACTCAGTTGTAGCAAAGTAAAGCTTTCAAAAAGTGTTGGTGAACCTAAGCCTGGAGTTAGTCATAATCTAAGAAATCGGGGGTAACGTAGTATCCCCAAGGGACAGCAGTCGGGCAAAGAGTACCCTGAGCAGACAGCAGGTGGCCACAGAGCCTCTTAGTGGGCAGAGTGGCCTGGAGGACTCAGGGGCCACGGTGAGGCACCAGGCAGGCTGAGAAGGTGCTGGGGTGCAACCTTGGAGGCCCTTCTGGGCTGGTGTGGCTGCTTGCTGTATGGTTGGTGCTCCATGGCTCCCCCTGGTTGTAAGTCCCAGAGGAGGCCTTCCCTAGTCACTTCCTGGTTCAGGAAACTCTTTCTTTGATTACAACATCCAGATGGGTGGGGCTGTCCAGCTCCCTAAGCCCTTCCCAGAGGCTTTCTGCATGCCTGCTGGGGAGCGTGACCGATGTTCTAATTAGTTGGTTTTTTTTAGAAGGATGCCAATCCCACAGGGAATGGGTCTAGGCCTGGCCATCCTGTCACCCATTCTTGCTGCTTCTGCTCTTGCAACTCAACAGAGAAGGACAAACGGGACCGGTGGGAGGGATAGTCAAGGTCACGGTCACTGGTCAGCTGACCAGAATGAGGATAGGTCAGGGGACAGACGCTGCTACCAGGATGGGGGATGAAGACAGGGAAGAGAAGATGCTGGTCACTAGCAAGCTTGCCCAGCATGCCAGAGACTTCCTTCCTACCTCCCTCCTTCCTTTGACAGGATTAAACTCACTATGTAGTCAAGGATGACCTTGAACTGATCCTCCTCCTTATATGTCCAGAGTGCTGGAATTGCAGGTGTGTGCTTTATATGGTTTACAAGATGTTGGGGATTGAATTCAGGGCTTTTGCATGCCAGTTATGTGCTCTACCAAATGAAGCTGGGATGTGTTTTAACTGTTTTCAGTATGAGAAAAATGGAGACGCAACTTTACTATCAACCAGGCGAGAGCATGGAGCATCACTAAGCTCCAGTGAAGCCCAGGTGCTTGTATAAACTATGAGAAAAGGAGATTATAACACATCTTCCTTTTAAGGAATTGATGAAAGAAGGAAACAGAGCATGATGCTACCCTATGATGTCGACCTCATGATATCACCCTCACACTATCACTATAGAGATGTTACCTTCATGATGCTAGTCACATGATGCTACACCTCGAAATGCCACCCCTCAATGCTACCTCATGATGCCACCCTCACAGTGCTCCTCCCATGATGTCACCCTCAAATGCCACCCTCACACTACACCTCTAGAGATGTCACCCTCACAGGACCACCCCCGCAACGCCACCTGGTGCCAATTTAATGAGGATCCGATGACCTACGTGGCCTCTTCTACTCAGAAAGCTTCAGGCCACACAACTGGAGCTTACCTCTCTGGGTTACATACATTCCAGGTGACTGGCCAGTTTCACTTTTAAGATATTTACTGACGCTCTTGTCAAGAACCGAATTTCAATCAGAAACAAAAATGCTTGTAACCTTGAAAGCCACCCGAGCTGGAGACCAAGCTTTGAGTGGCAAAGGGCCCTTTTAAATGTATTTCAAATAGACTAGTTTAGCCACAAATTTTTGGCCCACTAATGACAAAGGCAGCCAAATGTTTCTCTTTGAAGTCTGGCTGGGAAAGTGCTGCGTGCTTCCTGATGAGTCCCCCCGTGGTTTATTAAAGTAATCAAGGCTTGTTATAGAAAATTCCAGCAAAGTGTGTTTTATTATCTTTCACAGGGTGAACCAAACAAGGCATGCCGTGCCCATCTGTCTGCTCCGGGTGCAGGGACTTCCAGGGCGAGGGGAGGAGGGGACTCTCTCTGTCCCTTCTTGATATGTAGCCCTCTTGATGGGTAGACATGACGATGCACCATGAATTATTAATAGAAGAAGCTGTGAGGCCATAAATATTCAAAGGGGTACATCTGGTTTCCCCAATGCCTTATGTAAGGCAGAAAACACACATTTTCATTGAGGCAAACAACTTGTCAACCCCAAATCTCTCACTTGCCTGGGCCCAAACACTACAAGGAGAAAAAAAAGAATCTCTGACACATCCCATAAATGTC
Organism: Peromyscus maniculatus bairdii; assembly: GCF_049852395.1. Taxonomy (NCBI): domain Eukaryota; kingdom Metazoa; phylum Chordata; class Mammalia; order Rodentia; family Cricetidae; genus Peromyscus; species Peromyscus maniculatus. The sequence continues at coordinate 69,364,251 of NC_134854.1, forward strand.
CAGCTGAGACACACGGGTGTGGGAGGGAGAACAGGATTCGGTCTGGAGAGACATGAGCCGGCAATGTCACCGCGTCCCCCAGGGGATGCGAGACTGTCTGCAGGGGCTCAACAGGGGGGCAGTCTTCCCTCCCCTGTGAGCAGCTTGTTCACACAGGTGCAGTATGACATTTAAGAACATTTGTGTGAAACTGGAGAAGAGATAGAGAAGGGCAGCCCCCAGGGGAGTTTCAGCATGAGGAGCAGGCAGGGATTGGGGGCCTCCACGACATTGGCAAAGTCACAGTACTGTGCTTCTGCCCATCACCTCCCACCATGACCCAAAGATGGAGCAGACAACATTTCTTCTGGTGCTAGGAAGCCCATTGCTATCTGTAGGTCTTAAAACAATGTGGTGTGTGTGTGTGTGTGTGTGTGTGTGTGTGTGTGTGTGTGTGTGTGTGTGTGCAGGTGCTCCATGGGCCAGAAGAGGGCATTAGATGCCCTGGAACTAGGAACGTTACAGGCACTTGTGAGCCAACTGATTTGGGTGCTGGGAATTGAAACTGGGTCCCCTGCAAGAGCAGCAAGTGCTCTCAACCACTGAGCCGACAGATAATTTCAAGAAAAGATTTACTTACTTCTATTTTATATGCATGACTGTTTTGCCTAGGTATATATGCCCAATGAATGTATACAGGGCCTGCAGAAGCCAGAAGAGGGCATTTGATCCCCTTGGGTCTTTTTATTGTTAACAGATACAGAACTGTACGTATTTGGGGTTACAATGTGCTCTTTCAAAATGTATGAATACACATAGCTAAATATAAGCTGTGCAGTGATGTCTTCAGGGTAATTAGCATAACTGTCATCTCAAAAATTGACTCTTTGTGTTAAGAACATTCAAAATGTCCTTTTCTGACTGCTTTGAAAAATCCACATGAACATGAACCCCAGGCATCTCACACATTTGCTATGGACACGGGAGATTACATTTCCAGCCTGTGGGTGGGAATATGTGGTGTTTATGTTTCTGTATTTGGGTTCTTCTGTTTGTTTGTTTTGAGACAGAGTCTCTCTACATAGATCTGGCTACCCTGGAACTCACTATGGAGACCAGGCTGGCCTTGAACTCACGGAGTTCTGCCTTCCTCTGCCTCCAAAGTGCTGGGATTAAAGGCAGGCAATGTCATGCCCAGCTTTGTGTCTGGCTTCTTGGACTTAACATGATGCCCTCCAGTTCCACTCATGTTGCTGCTAACGACAGAATTTCTTTCATTCTCCACAGCCGAGTAGCATTTCTTTGTACATACATGTTGTGTTTTCCTTATCCACTCATCTACCAGTGAATTCTGGGTTCACTCCAGAGCCTGGCTATTGCAGACAATCTTGAAATGAACTTGGGGGTGCAGATGATATCCTGGTCCTCTTTCTGACCCTGACACCGAGCAGCAGGCTTGCTGCTTTGGTGGGTGCTGCAGACTGCTGTGGGGCACACGGGCCTGTGACACTGCTGATTCTTCCAACGCACAAACTCACAATGGCCTTCCATTTCTGTGTCCTTGCCAAGGCCTTTCCCCAAGAGGGAGTAGTCCTTCCTCCCTCCCTCCTCCCTCCCTCCCTCCTCCCTCCCTCCCTCCTTTCCTTCCTTCCTTTCTTCCTTCCTTTGTATGTAAGATAAATCTGTGGGGGGTGGGTCTTAACTGGGCTTTGCAGAATTCTTCTTCTTCTTCTTCTTCTTCTTCTTCTTCTTCTTCTTCTTCTTCTTCTTCTTCTTCTTCTTCTTCTTCTTCTTCTTCTTGTTTTTTCAAGACAGGGTTTCTCAGTGTAGCTCTGGCTGTCCTGGAACTCACTCTGTATCTCAAACTGGCCTTGAACTAAGAGATCTGCCTGCCTCTGCCTCCGTAGTGCTAGGATCCAAGGTGCACAATACTTCTTAAACCAGCCATTTTGCCTGTGTGTTATAAAACCCTAGTTAGTCCCTAGAAGATGGCATGTTACAGCAACAGTTCTACAGCCAAGTTCAGCCCACACCCTCAAACAAGGGACAGCCATGGAAGTGGGGGACTGCAGTGGGAAGGGGGCTGAATAAAGAGGAAGTGTGCTGTATTGTGGATTCAGTCACAGGAGGAGGGTGAGAGCATCCCTTTTGGCACAGGAGTGGGCAGAGGAGTCTGGACCACAGGGAGGATGAGCCGAGCAGTACTGCCCTGCAGGAACGGCACAGTTCCCAGGGATCCATCGCAGAGAAAGCCCAACAGCTATTTAACTGTAGTTATTTACACACTGTACTTGGCTGAAGCTCACTCAAACACTGCAATGCTCTTAAGAAAACAAGAAAGTGGGCACTGGAAAGACGACTCCAAGGTTAAGAGTACTTGCTGCTTTTGCAGAGGATCCAGGTTCTGTCCCCAGCACTCACATGGAAGCAGAGCCAGAATGATAAGCTTTCGGGCCAGCCAGGCTAGGGCCCACAGAGCAGCAAAAACAACAGAGACTCTGCTTCAGCAAGGTGGAAGGAGAGGACCAACTCCCCAAAGTTGTCCTCTGGATTCCACATGCACTCCATGACACGTGCCATATGCACTTGATAAGAAGCAATATTTAAATCATGGTGATCTAGCTGCCTTCAAACCTTTGTAAAATGCTTTATTAGCATTAATTATGTATAATAATGGGTTTTGTTTATGCCATTTCCATAAATGTATGTAATGTATTTTCATAATATTCACCCCACCACCCTCTTAAGCCCCCCTCCCACTCCTGCTGCACCCCTTCTCTTCCCAGCTAGCTCCCCTTCCACTTTGATGCCTTTTTTGTATGTGACCCAATGCGCTCCATTAGGGTTGCTCACAGGAACATAGTTGAAGGGTTATTGTCAGGAGCATGGGCATCTTACCAGTGGGTACACCACTAAGGAACTGTTTCCCTGGCAACCATTAACAGCACATAGATCCTCAGGGAAGGGTAGGGCCTTGTGAACCCTTCCCACCAGCCTTTTCTATTTTTAATTTTCATTTTTTTTTCTTAGATTGTAAGAGCCAAAGGCGGTAGATAGGAGAGAGGTGCTTGGCCCACACTTTCCCCATCCGCCTATATGGCACTTCAACATGGGGCTGGAATTTCTACACGAAACCTAACAAAGCTTTAAAAATGATTTTAAACACAGAAAAATAGAGCCAAGAGCAATTTCTTAGTCTTGTGTTGCTCATGCCTGCTGCGATACAGAGCCCCATCTCCCACACTGCCAGCACACCATGGGCTCAGCCACATGGCGGGTCCCCTCAGTCTCACACTAGCCATCATGGCACAGAGAGGCATCCCCCAGCCGCGTGCACAAGCACCTCCCTCCAACTTCCCACGACTTCCCATGACTCTCTGCTTTCTCTGATAAGGAGGCCCAGAGGCATTCTGCTGAGTGGCCACGCCTTGAGGACAGACTTATCTTCTCCTTGGGCACTGTGGAGACAGCGGGCTCCTAACAGATCTTGGGCACACATCGCTGAATACTCAGGAGCCGTGGGGATCCTGCTCTCCTCAGGAGAACCATGAGCAGTTTCTTCAGTGAGGAAGCTAGTTCGAAGTTAAGTGTGGATGTCGAGTGGACGCACAGCATTTGGGAGGCTTGGGTCACAGCTCAGGGGCTTCCCAAACACCCCCTGCACTTACATCTCAAGCCCTCTTCCTCGGATGGTGGCTCCTTTCGCCAGCAGAGCCTCCCCAGTGTGCAGGGTAGGGCATGAGCTGTGCCCGTCAAACCTCCGCCAGAGTCCACTAGGGGAGGGCGTCGGACAACCAGGAAAAGAACTGTCATACAGTGCACAGCTGCCCCCTTTCCTGCACCATGCTCAGGGTATAGAGATCTCCTTCCTGCTGCTGCAATCGTGGGGCTCAGCCCCAGCCATGACTTCTCGTGACCTGGAGGACTGTAGTGAGGTACAGGTACCTGGCTCTGTTCTTTGGTCTGATTTTAACTGGGAAAAAAAAAAAAAAAAAAAAAAAAAAAAAAAAAAAAAAGCTCAGGGACTGGAAAGATGTCTCAGCAGTTAGGAGCACTTACTGCTCTTGCAGAGGACCTGGGTTCGGTTCCTCGAACCCACATGGCTTCTTTGGAAGCTTCTCTTCAGACTTTTTGTTCGTTGTTAAATCATGTTGTTTGGTTTGCCGTTAAGCTGTAACATTTCTTCACATATTCTGGAGACTGCTTTATTTTTTTCTCCTCCCTCTCTCCCTTCCTCTCCTCCCTTCTTCTTTCCCCGCTTCTCTCCTCCCTTCCCTATAATCTCCACTTTCCTCTTCTTCAGAGGGAGCCATGTAGCCCAGGCTGGCCTTGACTGTAGCTGAGGATTTCTTGGAACTTATGATCCTCTTGCCTTCACCCTTCCTTGGGAGGACCTGGTCTATGTGGTACCGGAGACTGGACCCGGGGCTCTGTGGATGCGATGGGAGGGATCACCCACCCAAGCTGCATCTCCAGCTCCTCTTGTTTCCCTGTAAGAGTGTCATGGCTTTACTTTTCGTATTTGGGGTATCACTTCATTTTCAGTTCAGTTTGTGTGCTGAGGTAGGAGCCTAGTTTCCTCCTTTACCCGTGGTGTCCAAGTCTCCCGACATGTTGGGCATAGATTTTCATACCATTCTTGGGGAACCCTGAGCTCTCTATGAGGCAAGTCGTTAGCAGCAAGCCTGAGCCCAGAAGCTCTCTGACTCCTTATTTCAAAATGTGATCCCTTCCTTCCACATGTACCTGTCATTGTGACGCCACCCCACCAAAGGGTCCTCACCAGAGCCTGGCTAATGCTGGCATCATGCCTTTGAGCCCCTAGACCCACCTGAGAGCTAAACAAAACTCTTTTCTCCATAAAGTTAGCTTGCCTCAGACATTTCATTATAGTAATGCAAAATGAATTACCCTATGAATGTTGTGACTGGTGGTACCCAAAAGAAGTCTGGTGACAGAGCGGAGGACACAAGGATCCCCTTCCTCTGCTTGCTACTAGCTCCGAGGAAGGACAAACAGCTTGGATGTGAGAATCAGGATGAAGACGTGGACTGTCTGTCTCTGTGCAGAGGTGGCATCACCTGCAGAGGGAGCACAGGGAAGCCCCCAGGGACAGCAGCTGGACCACAGTGAGTGGCTTTTCCTTGTCTACTGATTACACCCAACTTTCATTAAGACAGCAGAGGGGCATGCTGCCCGCATCTGCTCTGTGTGTCCTGAGGTCACTGTGAGCTTTGGACCCGTACCCCAGTTCTCACCCAGCATCAAGTTTCAGGGCTGCCGCTGAGTTTAAAACTGTGTCTGCTGCCGGGACTGCCCCCTGAGACCAGTCTATTTTTCACTTTTCCCTGGAGAATCTTACCTCACCCTACAACATTAAGTGACAATATCATTTACTCCTTTGCCAGTCCAGGACACTGTGACATTTCTAGGAGCTACTGCTCAATCCTGAGGGAGCAATTAAAATTCCAGTAGGGATCCATTGGGGCTGAGCAAGGGAAAGGTATTGTCTTCCATCTGGGTGTGGGGCTGTCAGGAGGTCTGGGATAGTCTTCACTCAATAGTAGCTGGTTTTCACGAGCATGGTTCCTGTGTGAAGATGCTAATGGATTCAGGGCAAAGACATTTTCAATACAGTGAAGAGTGTCCATCAATGTAGGGGACACTAGGACCAGCCTGAGAATGACAGCCTCTTGGGCTTTGCCTGGGGACCCTAGCTTCCTGAGTCAAGAGGGGAGAGCTTGGTACAGTGGGGAGCCTGGTACATTCTCACCCTCATTTGCCTTTGAAGGTCACATCTAGACTTTACGGTCAGGTTCATTACCAAAAGTAGCTATGAGACAGAAAAGACTAAGGCTAAGTAATGCTAAGGCCACCTTCCAGGTACATCTCCATCCCTCGGTGCTCCAGAGTCCACTCAGGTCTGGTTGGTTGATACAGAGGCACTGTGGGGACGCACCAGTGTGCGTCTAGGAGGAAGTAGACTCCTGAGCCTCCCATAAGTGACTTCTAATACGCTGTCCCCAGGGCCTCGAAGCTGCACGGTTCCCTCCTTAGTGCCGGAGCCTGGTTTGTCTCCGGCTCACAGAGCAGAGCTGCCTGGCCCGGGCTCACTCTGCTTCTCTTTGACTGAGAATTTATTCAGTTACAATGACAAAATTTGACCAAGATCGGATTAAACAGTAAGAGCCCCCTGGCGCCTGCAGGGTTAGTCTATGGACACAAATGGTTTCTTTTTGTTTTGTTTCTATTTAATGTGTGTGTGTGTGTGTGTGTGTGTGTGTGTGTGTGTGTATGAACACATGCATGTAGGTGTGTGTAGGTGCACTTTCCCACCAGGATGGGCAAGGGAGTCAGAGCTTTTTGAGTATCTTCCCCAATCAGTTCTCCAACTCATTTTTAAAAATGTATTTATTTACTATGTATACAGTGTTCTGCCTGCATGTATCCCTGTAGGTCAGAAGAGGGCACCAGATCTCATTACAGATGGTTGTGAGCCACCATGTGGGTGCTGGGAATTGAACTCATGACCTATGGAAGAGCAGCCAGCGCTCTTTGCCTCTGAGACATCTCGCCAGCCCCCAACTCATTTTTTAAAAACTTGTGCCTGTTACCATTCTTTACACATTTTCCATTACATTTATTTATGACATGCATGGCTGGAGGAGTCAGAGAACAACTTGCAGGAATCAGTTTTCTCTTACCATGTGGAATTCAGGATTCAAACCCAGGTCTTCAGGTTTGACGGCAAACACCTTTATCCAGTGAGCCATCTCACTAGTCCCTCATTGTTTGAGACAGAGTCTCTCTTTGAACCCAGAGCCCACTGTTTTGACTAGGCTGGCCAACAAGCCCCAAGCTTGGATCTGCCTGTCTTTGCCCCCCAGCACGAGGGTTCCAGGAGTGCTGTCACGCCTAGCTTTTATGTGGATACTGGGGCCCCAAACTCAGGTCCTGTGCTTCACTTACTGAGCTGCTCCCCAGCCCCTCTTTTTTAAACAACCTTTTTATTCCAGACCAGATTTAGCTTTGGGAAAAAGTTGCAGAGATAGTACAGAGTTCCCGATTGCACCGCTCCTCATTTCTCCTATCTTAGTGCCTCACATCAGTGTGTTCTACCCCAGTTACTGGACTCATGTGACTTGTTACCAACTAACATCCACACTTTATTCTTTTTTAATTAATTTTTTAAATTATTGTACCCATTTCGAGAAACCCCCAGAGACCACCAAGGAGCCGGTTTCCGATACAAGCACATAAGGGTCCTTTTATTGTCAGGTTCGAACCTGGGCCACTGCATGGCAGATGGAGGGAAATGTGGCAGTGGTGGAGGGCCCAGAGGTAGAGAGTTTTTATAGGAAAAAACTGCAAGCTGGGAACTACATGCTTTGGGATTGGGTAGAAGGGATATGGGACAAGGTGATTTTTTGAAACTATTGGTCTAAACTTTTGGCATGAAACCATATTTGAAACTATTGGGTTGGACTTTTGGCAGGGAACCACAACTTGCTGAGCAGGATTATCTGGACTGCTCAGCAAGACTATCTGGATATCATCTACAAGGGCCATAAACCACAGACAGAATGTCTGCAGGAGCATACTGCTGGCTGTATTTCTCCTTTAGCGTGCGCACAAGCTGATCTTCTAGGTGACAGACACCAGGGAGCCCAGTGAAGAGGACTGGCTCTCCTTCCGTGTCTTAGTTACACTTCTATTACTATGATAAAGCCCATGACCAATGCAACTTATGAAAGAGTTTACTTGGATTTATGATTCCAAGGGGCTAAAAGCCCACCACCGTCCAAGTAGGGAGGCAGGTGGGATGTCAGGAGCAGCCGCTGAGAGTTCACATCTTGAACCACAAACACACAGCAGAGAGAGACCAAGAGAGTCCAGGGAAGGCAAGGCCTTAAGCGCTCAATGCCCTGTCCCAGTGGCATCCTTCTTCTAACAAGACTACACGTCCTAAAACTACCCAAATGGCACCACCAACTGCAAAACAAGTATTTACATGCCCAAGACTGGGGGTGGCATTTATCATTCAAACCATCACACCCAGACAAGAGAGGAGTTTGTGGGTACCTATGGCCTTCCCAGGGACCATCTGGGTGCTATGCTGTAGGGGCCCAGGGAGGCAGGACTCACCAGAGAATCCTGCATCTCAGGAGAGGAGCAGTCCTGAAGCAGTGGCCCATCCAAAGATGTGAGGCTTGGGGAGGGCAAGGAATTCTTGCAGACATAAGGGCACCTCACCGAATTCCTGGCCCCTAGATCAAAATAGCTAATAAGAAACAATCCATAACAATAATGATGGAAATCACAAGACAGCCATCCATGGTCCACAAAGGGGCCGCAATCACCCAGACTTGTCAAGTGTTTATTATACTAGCTGTAACTTCACAGGATTAGAAATAATTGCAGATAACCCAAGGACCAACACACATTCACATTCAAAAATAAGGAATTATCATAATCATGTGAAACTATAATGAAGTTGAGGTCCATGTCCAAGTATGCTGCATGTTATGTGTTTCTGCTTGGGGATGGGCACACAGTGTACAAAACTATGGGGGAATCCAACGTGAACTGTGGCTTTCAGGGGACTATGCCATTGTGCCCACGTCAGGGACAGGACACCAATACTGGGGAGGGTTTTTTGTTGTTGTTGTTTTAATAAGAACCTACACATCCCTTTCATTTTAGCTATATCCAAGCTGTTCTAAAATGAAGTCTTGGGAACAGAAGATGGGAAAGAGAACATCAACACCTACGTACTGATTGTACATTAAATGGTGATACTGTACCAGTTAACAAAATGTCTCATTAAAAAGACATACAGAGGCCCATGAATCTTCGACATTTCTGCCTTCATAAGGTGTCAGCTAATTCTCCACAACTCCCTTTTAGTAACAAAATGCTACTAAGGCAATGGTCACACAGTGTTTGGAACATCTGCCCCATCCTCCCTCAGGTCACCGCTAGGGGAAATATGGACTCCAGGATGGGAGGGCCCTTGCAGTCCTGTGGTCACTTGGTAAGGACACCAACAGACACAGATGAATTTGGCATATGTTTTGGAAAGTATGGAAGAGGCAAACCCCTCAGCCTAGTCAACAGCCAAGGCATTGTCAAGGACCCGGCTGGACCTCAAAAGAGACACAGCCATCTGTGTATGTCACCTGACCCCAAGAAGCAGGGTGAGCTAAGGTGTTCCCTGAGGCCTCAAGACCCTGACTGGATGTTTGGTATGTGGCGACAGTCAATGCATTAGATAAACTATGCACTGAGCAATTGACTTCCTGCTGGCTTGAGACACCACCCTTCCTATTTGCTAAGTGTTTATCTCCCACTGGCCTGAGTGAAATATGGAGCCTTGCTGTAAGTTTTTAATGCTTACTTCCCTGTATAATGCAGTCTCAAAACTTACATCATTGTGTGTATTGGTATTTTTTTAACTTTATAAACTAAACCCGAGGAATGATGACCAGGTTTCCCAGGAAATAGACTCTGAGATGAAGATTTGCATGTGGGAATTTATTAGGAATACCCTTGGGACCAACATCTGTGAGGGCAGCAGGACCAGGAAGCAAACCTCACTGCAGTGTGGAGAGGCCAGGCCTTCACTAGCATGCCCAACTGACCTAAGCAGACAGTACCTTTGCATCTTCTGTTGACCAGACATGGATGAGGGGTTGTCTTTAGGGTTAGAGTGATGGCTGGAAAGTCATCTTGGGGAAACAGCACTTTCGTGCTAAGGGCAGCTCTGAGGAGAGAAGCACTGAGCAACACTCCCAGAAGCTCCGAGAAACTCGAGCCATGTCCCGCAGAGGGGCTCATCAGCATCCACACGATGGCATGTCTTCAGGCTCTGTTTCTCTGTCACCTTCTCAACTCTTAGCTTTTCTGGCACGTTACAATCCCAAAAGGCCTTGCCACATGAGTCCCCTTGGTCTTCAACTCCTCAGCTTTCACAATTGTGACAACACATGTCTGCTCATCACTAGTCACCTCATTTTTTTTTTTTTTACAGCGGCATGACACAGCCTAAGACAACTCACACTGCCAGGATGGTCATGTACAAATGCAGCAGCAGCTGGCTTCCTTGTCTGCCCTGCAGTGGGAACAACCCAGTTTGTATTGTTAAGCATGATGCTACAGTGGAGTTGAGTTAAAAATAGTCTGCTGTCTTAGTTAGGGTTACTAGTGCTGTGATGAAACACCATCACCAAAAGCCCAAAAGCAACTTGGGGAGGAGAGGGTTGATTTTGCTCACAGTTCCATATAACAGTTCATCATCAAAAACAGTGAGGACAGGAACTCAAGCAGGGCAGGAACCTGGAGGCAGGAACTGACGCAGAGGCCATGGAGGGGTGCTGCTTACTAGCTTGCTCATCATAGCTTGCTCAGCCTGTTTTCTTATAGAACCTAGGACCACCAGCTCAGGGTACAACTACCTACAATGGGCTGGGCCCTTCCACATTAATCACTAGTTAAGAAAATGTTCTACTATCTGGGCATGGTGGTACAAACCTTTAATCCTAACACTCAGAAGGCAGAGGCCAGCCTGGTCTTCAGAGCAAGATCCAGGACAGCCAGGACTACACAGAGAAACCCTGTCTTGAAAAACAAAAAAGAAAAACAAACAAGAAAATGTCCTACAGGCTTGCCTACAGCGTGGTGTTATGGAAGCATTTTCCTAGTTGAGGTTCCCTCCTCTTAGATAACTTTAGCTTATGTCACGTTGACATGAAACTAGCCCGCACATCTGTTAACTAATTTTTAAAGCACCTCTTTTGTACTTTATTTTTTTCTTACATGTATATTTCACTGTGGAGGTATGTGCATATGATTGCAGGTGCTCGTGGAGGCCAGAGGTGCTGGATCCCTCGGAGCTGGAGTTACAGGTGGCTGTGAGTCACCTGATGAGGATGTTCGGAACTGAACTCGAGTCCTCTGCAAAAGCAGTACAAGATCTTTAACACTGAGTCATCTTTCCAACCCCATAGTCTGCTAATTCAAAATAATATCTGTGATGGAATTATGGCTCAGTGATAGAGCACTTACCCAGCATGCACTAGGTTCTAGGTTTGACTTCCACAACAACAACCACAAAAACAAACAAACAAACAAACAAACAGACCTCCTATGAGGGCTCAGAGATGACTCAGCAGTTAAGAATACCTGCTGCTCTTGCAGAGGACTCAGGTCCAGTAACCAGCACCGACCTGGTGGCTCCTAGCAGTCTGTAACTCCAGTTCCAGGGGATCTGACCTCTGAGGGCACTGGGTATGTGTGTGGTGCACAGACATACATGCAGACAAAACACTCATAAAATAAAATAAATAAATCTAAAAAGTAAAATTGACAGCAAAATGCTGATAACCTTGATGGCTAAGCAACAAGATGAATCTGAGTTGTGTTTTGCTGCTTCCTCAGCCTTGAGCCAGCATCTCAATGACAGCCATAAAATTTTAAAAGCACACAGAACTCAGGACTTGTGATGGACTGCAGTAATATCACCAGTGATGACCTTGAGACAACCCACACAGTGACAGGGAGTCTGAGTGGTTGCTAGGCGCCGCATCCGATGGCCTAACCCCAGGTGGGTCCCTCACCTTCCTGTGGCTTACAGGTTTTTATCTTATGAAGGAGAAAGTATGGCTCACCAGACGCCTGCCTGGTGCTCATATGATACACAGAAGTAATAACTACTCCTTGACACTCCTAAACTATTTATGCCAGTTGTCCCAGTGGGCACTGCCACTCTGATGACTTATTTAATGACTTCTGCAAGCACATAAAAGTGATATATACTTATAATTTGGGTGAAAGAACACGAGAGAAAGGAGCACTAACGGGAGGGAGCCCTGGAGGGTGATTTGTGTTTTGTTTTAATATTATGGGGCCATGACGTCACCATGTTGGTCCATGGACATGAAAGGACAGGGTTGGAGAAAGGGAGGAGAGGACTGTGGCCACTCAGCAGGGACGGTCTCTGGATTTTGATGTAGGCCCCATCATGTCCTATATTCTTTCTGATACCCAGGTACCCCGTAATCTCAGTGTGTGTGTGGGGATTTGGAAAAGACAGAGCTGGATTCTCACCCCTAGTCTATTTAACTTACTAATGTTTGTTGGATAGAGAAGAATTGGGTGTGAGCCTCGACGCTCTCATCACAGAGGAGTGGGGTATGGGAGAGTGGTTAGCTCCCATTATTTTAAACACTGTGAGAGGCAGTCAGTCTCCAGCATCTCTCAGCCCCACTATCCCTCTGTATAAATCTCACTGAACCCCAGTCTTCCCAAGCTCCAGTATCCCCGAGTCTCAGATTCCTGAGCCCCAGCATCCTGGTGGCTTCTCCTCCTGGATTCAGATTCAAGCTTGGGGCTTGTGTATCCATTGGGAGTCAGCCACATGTCTGTGCTGACTGCAAGAAGACTAGAAAGGGACTGGAGGGCTATTTGGTACCTGTAGTAGAAGGAAGGCAACTCAGGCCCTGTAAGGAGATAAACCAATCCCTGGGGCGGAACGGGTGTGGATTCTAGGCAGCCTGAAGTGTGAGAAAGGTTCACCAAGGCTGGGAATCTGAACTGATAATTTCTGTATTCTCTCTTTGTGAGACACTTTCAATGGATAAAACATAAATTTATCCACAAGGCTTTGAAAGCAGCTGAAGTCACCCCTCATGCCCAGAGTACAGAACCAGCCAAGTGGAAATAGCCCTGCAGACCTGTACTTGCCTGCAAGCATCACCCCAGGCCCCTAACAGCATCCAACTGAGTGCAATGCACAGAGGTAAAGTGTTTATTGTGAGCCCACTGTTTGTCCAACTGCTCCCCGGAAGCTTGGCAACACCCTCCAACTGCAGTCTAATTCAAAGGCTGAAAAGATACTGGATGGGCTTTGTCTCACTGTCTTCGGTGCCAGAGAGAAGAGTGATTCCAGGACTGAAAAGCACTCACTCACAGGCAGCTGTTCCCATCAATGGCTGTCTGGCTAGGGTGACCCTACTCTTAGGAGCCACAGTTGAGTGGAGTGCAATCTCCCAGGATTAGCATTTTGCCAGCTATCAGAAGCACAGAGCTGGGCTCACCCCATATGCAAAGGAGAGCAGCCCAGTCTTTGACTAAATAATAAAGAGCCATATCCCAGGGCACTGGGCAGGGACCACCTTGCTACAGCCGTGACAGAGGCACCATGTGCTGTACAGCCCCTCCCAGCCTCTGCCCGCCCTGCAGATGCTGGCTGTAGTATCCTCTGAGCATCCGGAGTTGAGAGTACCCAGGAAGAATCAAGGTTAGGGGAAAGACCCAGCATCTAGCTTGCCCAGGGAAACCATTGTTTCCTTGCAAGGGACAGTCACCATGCTACTTACTTACATACATACACTCTGGGTAAGGGAACTAGTGGCTTTCACATACTTTTGAAGTTACGTACAATGAGATGTAACTTTTACATTTTGGGGGAGGGTGGAAAATAATAGGCAATTAACAAATTTTCCTGGAACTTATAAGAATTCTGGTATTTTCTACCATACTCTAGTCCCTATTTTGAAATTTATTTTTTAGATTGTGTGTATGTGTGTACCACAGCACACTTTTGGGAGTCCAAGAGTGTGCGGGAGTGAGTTCTCTCCTCCCATGTGAGTTTCAGGGATTGAACTTGGGTCATCAGTGGGAAGTGCTTTCACCTCCTGGGTCTTCTATCTGATTGTGCTTCCATTTGGGAACACTTTGTCCTCACCTCAGTACACATGTGGATGGAGTGACGGGGCCTGGTGGCATACCAGGGCTCCCCCACCTTCACAAAGGGCTTCTATAGGCTCCAGGCACTTCACGTGGAGACACTAAGACCTTCCAAAAATTCTTGAGCTAGGGGAGGGAGTGTTTTACATTCTGATTTGTTAGTTCCCTCATGAACATAAAAGCAACAGATTTCACCATCAGATATTTGGAAGACTTTTCAGAAAGATCAGTAGGTGTCACCTGTTAATTTTCTCTCTAGAAGAATCCACCCAACCCAGGGAGGTCCACTCCATGTCCTCCTCCTCTGCTGACATCACACGGCATGAGCGTTTTCTCGTAATGTCCTTTAGAAATAAAGGTCTTAAGTATTTGCACACTGGGGTACCATTTAGATAGAATCACACCTCTTAGCCCTTTTGTTTGGAGACATTGAAATGCTTTCTTCTGCAAACAACCCCGAAATGAAGATTTCATGACAAAAAGGTCTAGCAATATTCATTTCTCTTGGATATGTGATTAGAAGAGAAAATTACTAGATAAAAAAATAGCCATTTTTAAAATTATTTTTTAATTTGGGGAAGGGAAAAATAATTAAATAAAAGATATGTTGGGACTTGGGAGATGGCTCAGTAGGCAAAGACCTTGCCACGCAGGTGTGAGGAACTGAATTTGAGTCCTCAGAATCCGCATAAAATGTAGGCACTGTAGCACGTCTGTGACCCAGTGTCCCACAGCAGGACAGAAGGCACTCTCCCAACTGAGCTGCATTCTTACCACTGACAGCCTATCATTTATGCCTTATTCTCTTTGTTAGACTCAAGTAGGTCTGTATGCCTGGCCATCTTCAAGGACACAGAATGATTTAAGCTGTGAATTCCAGGGTGCAGTGTCATTGGGGGCAGCCTTAACCTGCAGCATGTGACCCCCCCTGATGAAGACATTTCTGTTGTTCTTGGGAGGCATCCTCCCTGCAGCCCAGACCAAACATCTCATATGCCAAGCTATTGACTTCCTCTCCTTCTGAGATATTGGCTTTTTTTTTTTTTTCAAAAGAAACTGAATTTGAGATAAAGAGGGCTTTGAGTACGCAGCCCTTTGGGGTTGAACTTTACCTTTAGAGTTTTAAAGAGAGAAATGAGCTCTGAGAACATAGACCAGCTTTGGCTCCATTCTAACATCACGTTGATTCTGTGACGTGTAAATGGCTGAAGTCAAACCTTTTCAACTCCTGGACTTGAAGACTAGACAACTGTGAGCACTTTGAAGCATCAGTTGCACCCATCTGAGGAAGCCTGTGGTTACTAGGTGCTCAGACTGCTGCTGGTGTCTCTGGAAGGAAACAGATTCTGCCCAACAAGTGCTTGTATGGAGGGAGTGGGCTGGCCGGTTTTTCTCTGCAGGGATGGTGGGGCATGAGCCTCTGAGTCTTTTTATGAAGTATATATGTGTGTCCACATGTGTGTGCCTGCATATGGAGGTCAGAGGTCAGTGAGCAACATCAGATGATTGTCAGGTATATGCTATCCACTTTTTTTTTTTTTTTTTTTTTTTTTTTTTTTTTTTTTTTTTTGCCCTGGAACTAAGTAGTAGTTGAAGCTGGATGGCCAGCAAGGCCCAGGGATCTGCCTGCTTCTGCCTCCCCAGCTCTGGGATTATAAGTGGGAAACACCACATTCACCTTGCAAACCATCCCCAACGCATAATGGCTGCATTTTCATTTTCCCCCCAATTGTCTAATGGTGTAAAAATGCTACGCATTCTGTAGAAACTGTACTTCAAGTCTTGAGCTCCATTCTCCCCCAGGGGAGACAACCAGAATGCCACAGACTTTGGAAGGCACCTAAGAACAAACAATGGATTTCATCATGTGACATGCTTTGTGTTTGATGGCACTGCCTGGCTGAGCCCTGGGAAGTAGGCTGTGCTGTGCTGCTGTGTTCAGCAGACACAGGCATTGAACATGAGTGTTTGAGGTTTACAGTGGGTTTATTGAGATGTGGTTCCACAGTGAGTGCAGGAGCCCCTATAAAGAAATGGATTCGACAGAGTTCTGATAGCATTAAGTTCTGCCTGCTGCCCTGAGCCTCTTTTGGTGATGTGTTCATGCTCCAGGGGTTGTGTGCAGATTCTAGCCCATTCTTTTTACTCTGGCAACCACAGTGTTATCTGACATTTCTGCACACCTACATCAAAGTGCTCCCTTGTTAGCCTGTGAAAACCAGCCACCAAGCAATGAAAGCTAAGTCCCTCCACAAGGCCCTGGGAAATCTCACATTCCAGCAGACACGCATGGATGCCTTGACCCAGGCGAGCACAGATCATCAGTATCCCATGTAGCTTTGCCTTGATGTACCTCAGCATCACTGTAATAAAACTGCTTAGGGGTGCTACTTAGACAGGCTTTTTTTGGGGGGTCAGGGGGAGACCTGAAAAATGGGACCCAAGGAGAAAGCAGGGGAACAAAGCCTGGCATAGGGTGCTTAGAGCTCTTGCCTCCTGCTGTGTGTGCAGAAGCCATCCTGAGCAGAATGCTGCCTGCCTCCGTGTACATAGTTGTGAACCCTGACCTTTTCCAAATGCCCTGACCTTTCTAGACAGTGTGTATTTTTTTTTTATGGAGTGAAGAACAAACAGCTTTGCTTGTCCTGGCTCTCCCTCAGGCTCATGTTGCTTAGCAGTGTGGGAGCAACCAATAAAGCACCATGAGAGGCTGCCTACAGGGCCAAGGCCACTGCCCAGCACCTATTCCTTCTGGCAACTCCCAGGCTGACTGCAGGTTGCACACTCCAGGGTGGACTCGGCTGTTGCTCTGTCATCCATCAGCACAAGCTTGAGGTGGGACCTCACATCCCAGCTGATACACCTGGATGTCTGTCTCGGGTGAGTACAGACCAGCAGGTAAGCCCCATCCCAGCCACATCACTTGACTTTCAAACAGAATAAAGTGCTTTGTGGTCTTTGGGTTGGAAAGGTCTTCTCCACTCTTGCTGCCCTGAGACCCATCCTCAAGGGCCCAACCTCCAGTCTTTGATAGACAGGCTTCCTGTGGCACAGTGAACTTGGTTAGTGCTAACGCTTTAAGCTCCAGTTGTCTCCTCCACCTTATTTGGTGAGCTGTAGGTATTTCCGTAATCTAGTTTATAGTCATTAATTCAAATAAAGCTACTTAATAAAGCATGAGACTAAATGCGATTTATGTTTACAACATGTGTTCCTGGTAGCTGTAAACAAACTATCTACCCTTCTCCCCACCCCCACACATTGACTTACATTACAGGTACATTATAGGGTTCAGCTTCCCCATGGGATCAGTCTGCTCAGGGATGATGCTAACACAGGACACCAGAGTCACAGGAAGAGAGATGTCTGTGGCCTTACTAAAGCCGAAGACTCTGAGCCAGTGAAGACAGATCCATCCTTGGACCCTCAGGCCAAGGAGAAACATTATTCTATTTTTTTTTAAAAGATTCCTAGCCTTATCAAAAATAATCTATTCATTTTAATGTGCATGGATGTTTTGCCTGCATGTGCCTGTGCACCATATCCATGCAATGCCCACAGAGGCCAAAGGAGGGGTTCAGATCCTCTGGAACTGGAGTTACGGGTGGTTGTAAGAAGTCATGTAGGTGCTGGGAAATGAACCCAGGTCTTCTGCAAAAGCAGCCAGTGCTCTTAACCACTGAGCCGTCTCTCCAGTCCCCACACGTTTTTAGTTCATTTTCTGCCAGTTGCAACCTGGATGTCTGATGTTGTGGGAAGGCTGACACTTCAACAGGAAACACTTTCTTGTGAGAGACGGCTGCATCTACACATCCTTTGTACAGACGAGATGATGCCCCTCTCCCCTCCCCCACAATAGCCAACTGTCCCTGCTTCCTCTTAGGTTCACAGGAACATCCTCAATTCTGCTCTCTGGCTCGCTTGTCTCAGACTGGGATGTCTTCCATCAGCATCCTTCTCTCAGTGAAGGCTATCAGTGCCTGTATCAGGCATTCTTGTCTCTTGGCTCCTCATAGCCCCTTGAGGTAGACCAGAAAGCTCCCCTAAACTCTGCTATAGTCATGGACACACCCTCACTTTTTTTTTCATTCAGAGGCAGGAGACACTCTGAAGAGGATTCTGCTCACTTGCTGGAGAGAGCTCCCTTCCGATCCCTCTCACCACGCTTTCTGAGGATGCTTCCTTGCTCCTCTGTTGCCACAAACCCCACACCCCCTGCTCCACAGAGGTGCATGTACTAGCGAGCAAATGGATATTTTCTCTTTCAAGCATCAAGTGGTCCAGGAGGGCTCTTTCTCACTGAGGTGGCCAGCGCTGGTGTCCCACCGCGCTCTGATGAGAATCTTAACTGGGATGTGAATCAGCCAGCATCAGTCTTACTCTTTGTTTGATCTGTCTCCTCCTTTCCTCACACTGATCCGGACTGACCCAGTCACATCCACATCCATGTTCATGGCAGGCCCATCTTCCCCAAATTAGCAGTGGCTTCCTTAGTGGGCAGAGAGCTGCACTTCTCATTTCCTTGAGCATTGACAGATGAAGCTGCAGTTTCTGAGGAAAGGAAGCCATCAGCTCTCAGGTGCTCCTGACATCCTCAACTGTGTCTAGGCTGGAGAGCCTCAGGCTCTCCCACAGCATTGTACTGGGAATAATGGATAAAATACAAGCAATTATCTGTTGAGTTTGGGCCATGCTTTGGTGAAGGGGCCGAGAAGGGTGAGTCCTGCCCTTGGGTCATATCAAACCAGAGCCCAATGTGAAATAATATAAGCTAAAAGCCTGGATTGGACTGGGTGCTATCTGGGGTGCATCTCCATGAGCTGCTCTTAAACCCCTGCAGGTTATAATCAAGTGTACAATAAATGCGCCAATTTCTAGGCAACCCTGCAAAACCCAGAGTAGGTGGTGGACACTTTGAGCCTTGCTGGAACTTGCCTTCCTACC
Organism: Peromyscus maniculatus bairdii; assembly: GCF_049852395.1. Classification (NCBI taxonomy): domain Eukaryota; kingdom Metazoa; phylum Chordata; class Mammalia; order Rodentia; family Cricetidae; genus Peromyscus; species Peromyscus maniculatus. The sequence continues at coordinate 69,382,920 of NC_134854.1, forward strand.
CAAAAGTCCATACACAGGCCCTGGCTGCTGACCTATGTCCAGGCCCCCAGTAATGAAGGCAGAAGAACACAACCTAGGCTGCCAGCCGACATACCCAGAGGCATGTTATAGCGAGATATCCAAGGGAGTCTGCTTAATGAGTATTAGGGAGTTTGCTAGACTATAAGGTGAGGGGAACAACTCACTAAACAGGATAAGGCAAAATCATTGCAGAGTTCTGGAAGGCTGATGGTCGGTCCCATGCTGCTTCTGCCGCCTGAGTCAGTCCACACTGTCTAAGCCCACAAGGGAGAGAAGAGAGTGAGGCGTATGTGCCCCTCACCCTAGCGGCTGGTATGTCAAGGTCATAGGTGGAACAGGTACCCACTACATCATGTCCTGAAGGAGAGAGTATAGGTAAGGACTAGGCATATGCCAGGACAGAAGAGGCATGGATCCTGGGAAAGACCTCAGCATGGCCAGGTGTGGAGACAGCCAAGAGTCAACAGTACTGTGCCTGTAGTCTGTCAGACTGGGAATACTCTAGCCCAAAAGATGTGGGGGAAAGGGTGAGGAAGGAGGGCCAAGCTGATTTTCCAAAGTCATTGCAGAACACATCCCACATGCCTTTGGCTCGGTGACCCCACCCCACTACCTTTTCAGCTTCCTGTCAATCATCTCATGTCTTCAGACTGTCCTGCAGGAAGAATCGATAGTCTTACTAATTTTGCACCAAATTAATTTTCACTATCCAACCAGTGCCATAAGGCTTAAGCCAATATTAAAAATATGGTAATTTTCTAGGTTAAGTGAATCCCAGACTCTTGGATCCTGAGCAGAAGTCTCCAGGCAGGTGAATTTTAATAGTTAAGAAATAAGCAGACAGGGTGATGGTGCTTGCCTTGGTCTGTTTTGCATTGCTGTAACAGAATACCAGAGACAGGGCAATTTATAGTCATAAGAAGTTTATTAATAGGTCCGTAGGCTGGAAAGTCCAAGAGTTTGGCGCTGGCATCTGACGAGGAGCTGCATGCTGTGTCATAACCCAGTGGAAGCCATCACATACTGAGAGAGTGTGCACACAGGACAGAGAGACCGGAGCTGACCTCAGCCTGGAATGGCAGCCTCTGCACACCCCTCAGGCAGAGCCTCTGCAACCCCCTTCCACACCCAGGTGTGTGTGTGTGTGTGTGTGTGTGTGTGTGTGTGTGTGTGTGTGTGTTCACGTATGTGGAGGCCCAAGGATGAGGTCGGGAATCATCCTCTGTGGCTCATCCACCTTAGTCACTGAGGTAGACTCTCTCAGTTGAACCCAGAGCTTGCCGATGTTTCGTTTTGTAAGCCAGCTTGCTCTGCCTACAGAGGCTGGAACTACAGGTAGGCTGCCCTGCCCAGTGGAGTTTTGGAGGGAAGAGTGAACAGGGACAACGTTAAGATCACCTAGTGGCTCCCAGCCCTGGGCTGCTAGATAGATCTGGCTGGCTGTCCCTGTTGGGAGCCTGCTGGCTGTCCCGCTGCCTGCAGGTGAAGACTACCTCCCCAGGGCTGCTGAGACCAGACTCAGGTTTTCTGTGCCACAGTGACCCACAGTGACCCACAGAGTACCACTCTGACTTAGTGGCATTGTATATGGTGACAGGAGTCCTGGGCTCACAGCTGGACTACCTGGCTTTCCAAAGTCCTAATTCTGCCTATCACAGTTCTAGGAAGCCACAGGCTCCTCAGAACCCCAAAAGTGAATGGGCTTCATTTTCCTGCTTGAAGCCGTGTGATTACCAAGTCACATCACATATCTCACGGAATCTGCCCTCTCTCTGAACTTCTGCCCTTGCTGGTAGCTCTGGTGTCTCCAGACCACACACTTCTTTGGCTCTCAATAATGGGCATCTTTGTGCCCCTTCCCAAGAAGAAAATGAGCCTGCACAGAAGTTGATGTCACCATCCGGCCGAAGGCACTGGAGTCAGCAGGTGGAGGTGCGGAACCTCCAGGAGTCTAGGAGAGCTGATCCTTGAGGGCCAGAGCCTCTGGACTGAGTCAGTGGCTGTGCACAGAGCTACCCCATGGTCCTGTATCTGCTGCTTGCCCTCTAGGTGACCCTGACCAAGATATTTCCTCTCTCTGAAACTCAGCTCTTCATCCGTATAATGCCAGCAATAATAACAGAGCTTTCCATAAGATGACTGAGAGGAAAACGCAGGTGAGGCTTGTGTTGTCGAACACACACACACACACACACACACACACACCATACACCACACACACACACATACACACACACACACACCACACACACACACACACACACACACAAACACACACACACATACACACACACACATACACACACATACACACACATACACACACACACATACACACACACACATACACACACACACACATACACACACACACACACACACACACACACACACACACACACCTTTACTTGCTGAACCATTTTGCCAGTCACATCTTTTATGGCTTTGTTTGCTTGTTTGTTCCTGACTATTGACAAATCAATCCTCCCCCTCTGTCCAAGACCCGAGACTACAGGTGTGCCCCACCATACCGAGCTGGTCCCTTCTTGTCTCTCTCTTGCCATCTCTCTAACTTCCTCTCATGACTCGAAGTCCCTTGTCAGATGCTGGTCATCAGCCTTGGACTTCCTAATCTCCAGAACTGTGAGAAATAAATATGTTTTCTATGTAAGTTATCCAGCTTCTGGGTATTCTATTATAGTAACATAGACTGAACTAAGATTCAAGGTCACAGAACACCAACAACATATAAATCAATTACATTTTTATGTAGTAGCAAGAAAATATACAAGAAGGAATAAAACACTTCAAACCCCTATAAATAACTATAACTAAAATATAAAAAAAAAACTTTCCCCCCAAAACTGTGAAACATTACTGTAATTAAATAAGGCCTAAAAGTTAGAGAGTTGTTGTAATGTTCAGAGATGGAAAGACTCAGTGTTATAAATACACCAAACCTCCCAATTTTCTTTTTTTTTTTTTTTTTTTTAGGCAGGGTTTCTGTGTAACCGCCCTGGCTGTCCTGGCGCGGAGGCACACATCTGCAATCTCAGCACTGGGGAGATGAGATGGGACATCTCCGGGGCTCACTGGCCAGCCAGCCTGGCTGAATCAGTGAGATCGAGGCCAGTGAGAGATGCTGTCTCACAAAACAAGGTGGACAGCTGTCCTGAGGAACGACCCTCAAGGTGGACCTCCGGCTTCTGCATACACACCCCCACGTGTGCACATGCACCTGCCATTATCAGCACATACTCGCACACGTATACACACATTGGTGATTTCCACAAAACTACTTGAAAAAGGAACCAAATACAAAAAGAGGCATCTCCTCTAACCGTTGTGGAGAAAACCAAATGGAGGTAACACTCATCTGCGCTTCAGAGAGACGGGACAGGGCGCACACAGACGGCTTCTGAGAGGACTGCTGTCTCCTGGGCTGGCTGGGCTGGCTCAGCCTGGGAGATCCCCTGAGTTGTGAAGCTATGGTTGGCATGTTTTTCTGTTTGTGCTAGACTTCAATTAAGTTCAGCTAAATAAAAAAGAAAAAAAGAAGGTCCACTGGCAGAGATACTACTGGCTTGTTCTAAAGGAGAGCAAATTAGCAGGGAGAACGGGGAGCCGGCGCTGAGGCTCGGGAGAGAGGGAGACAGGAGAAACAGAAGTCTGTAGGATGACTGGACGGGGTGAGACAGGTAAGACTGGGAAGGAAAGGGCGAGTCTGCACCCCAGTTGTCAATTACGGCTCTGCAATTACAGCTGGCAATGCCCCCTTCTCATTATGTGCCGTATTTGGACCATGAAATCTCCCTTCCAGGAAAGAGGGTGGGAAGTAAATTGGAATCATTTTTAGTTCTCATGAAGGTTCCAACCTCAAACAGAATAAAATGTCAAGTTTAATGATCCCTCCCAGCACTGAACTAGAAATCAATTTTTAACTCGTTTATTTTGCCACAGCCAGGTCACCAGCAAATACTCAGTGTATTCCTTGAAAGTGCAGCCGCCAGCTTGGCCTGCTCTGCCTCATTTCTGCACAAACTATACCAGACTTTTACAGAGGAAAACAACCACATCAATCAGGAAAAGAAAGCCTCACTAGAAATAAATTGAGAAATTGAAGTACAGATAATATGATTTCCCTCCTAGAGAACAATAAAGCTGGATGGATTCCTCCGATGCAGGAAAAGTTGAAACCTGAAGTTAACACCACAGAGATTATAGAAGAAATTTCAGAATATCTCTGTGACCTCGCAAGTGAGGAGGCACTTCAACAAAACCCTGAGACATATGTACGCGCGCGCGCACACACACACACACACAGATGCACTCACATATGGACATACACAGTGTGCTTGATAAGTCAAAACAAGGCATTCTGTTGGTTGAAGGAAGTCATGGGCAAGGTGAGCAGGAACAGAGCAGAAGATATTATGAACAGCTCCAAACTCACAGCCCAGGGCTCCTAAAAACAAATGAGAATAGGACGGAGACCACAATAACAGCAACAACAATAGCTGAACAGTCAGTAGCTTGAAAGAAAGTCAACAAGCTGATGGCTGGAAAAGGGACTGGAGAGGACCAAATTCAGGGCCACACAGGAGGCTGGGAACTGAAGTCACACAATTTAAAACATGCCTGTGGTGATACTCTGTGTATGCTCTAACAAATAAAGCTTGCCTGAAGAGCAGAGGGCAAAGCCAGCCACTAGTTAGCCACAGAGGCCAGGCAGTGGTGGCACACCCCTTTAATCCCAGCACTTGGGACCTCATGCTTTTGCTCCCAGTACTTGGGAGGCACACACACCTTTAATCCCAGTACTAGGGAGGAGGAAACAGGAGGTGATATGGCTGAGTGGAGAAAGGAACATAAGTCAGGAGGAGACAGGAGCTCAATCCTTTTCGGCTGAGGAACCGGTGAGGTGAGAGGTGGCTATAGCTTGTTCCTTTGTCTCTCTGATCTTTCAGCATTTATCCCAATATCTGGCTCCAGGTTTTTATGAAGACCAATTAGGATTCGTGCCACACATGCCAGGCAGGTGCACCCTTGAGTGAGGGCCCTGTAGACTGCAGCCAAGAGGCAGCCTCTCAAAGTGATGTCACACTGCCTGATAGGAACGGTCCTGCTATGTGAGTTACTTTTCTTGTTGCTACAACAAAATACCCGGCAAAGGCAACTTCACTAAGGCTTTCTTTTGGCTTACTGTTCAAGGGTGCAGTCCTTGGGGGCAGAGCACGGTAGCATGGGCTCGTGGCAGCTGGTCACACTGCATCCGCAGTCAGAAAGCACAGGGAGGTGAATGCTGGAGCTCAGCTCACTTTCTCCTTTAAAAAAATATTGACTTATTACGATGTGTTTTTTAAAATTGTGTGTGTGCATGTTTGTCTGTACGTATGTGCATTTGTGTTTCAGTCTCATGGAGGGCAGGGATGTTGGATACCCCTTGGAGATAGAATAGTAGGTAGTAGTGGGTCATCCAGCCAGGGTGATTGGAACTAAACTCAGGTCCTCTGCAAGCTCAGGAAGTGCTCTTAACCACTGATCTTTTATTGTCAAATCGACACAACCTAGAGTCACCCGGGAAGAAGAGCTCCAATTACCCAGAAGAATGTCTGTTGGGGGATTGTCATGTTAACCAAAGTGGGAGGGCACAGCTCACCGTGAGTGGCACCATTCCCTACCAACCATCCCCAGGGAGTGCTGGGCTGTATACGAAAGCTAACAAAGTATAAGCCTTAGAGTGAGCAAACCAGTAAGCAGCATTCCCCCATGGCTACTGCCTCCAGGTTCCAGCCTTGAGTTCCTGCCCTGACTTCCTCAGTGAAGGACTAAGACCTGGACACTTAAGCCAAATAAGCCCTTTTCTTCCCAAGTTGCTTTTGGTCAGTGGTTATCACAGCAACAGAAAGGAAACCAGAACACACCTTGAGGAAGGAGATTCTTGGGGGAAGTGTGTCCTAGCCACATGCTCTGTTTGGCAGGCTTCCCCATTCTGCTGGAAGCTTCCTTGGGTTTGGCTCCCTGTGCACTCTCTGCACATTGTCATGGTTCCTCTGCCTGGGGATGTGCCGATCCCATCTTCATTTCTAAAGGATGTTTTCTGACAACTATAGGTGAGTGTTTTGTCTTGGTTTCTCTGTCATCATTTTTTTGATGACATTTCCACGTCGTGTTTTGACCTCCACAGTGTCAACAGGAAGTCAATGAGTAGTTGAAGGACAGTGTACCCGGGCAGCACACCAGGAAAGAAAGCTAAATGTATACTGGAGCCGGCAGACCAGACTCGTAAAAGCTTCCCTCCCAAGGGTTAGCCACCTCTTCCAACACAGGCCTCACTGCTGCATGCTCGCCCCTGACCTGGTCATCTACACCACCTTCCTCCCCCACCCACCTGCATAATTCCTTCCTCTAGACAGTTCTCAGGAACTGTCCATCTCCTCTACCCATCTGTCCCCAAGGATGGGCTGTTGGGACACCTCCCTAGTGTGGAACCAAAAAGGACCGACCCTCCCAGGTTCCTGGGCAGCCACTTTACCTGCTGAGATGTGGCCCCCTGGCAAGTGGCAGTGATATCTGATGCAATGGATGGGTCTGCTGGGTCTATTGCTGAACAGGTCCCTGATCTATGACTTCAGAGAGATATATAGAATTCTCAGTGTGGCTCAATTTCATTGTCATTTATATGAAATAGCATTTGATGTGATTCTGAGCACATCCTCCTGGTCCCTGATTGGTTGTTCATCTTACTATCAAGATGAGTAAAATGTCCGCAAAGAAATCGAAGAGAAACCAAACCAAACTATACCAGTACACTTTAATACATCCTTCCATGGCTAATGTGTTGAACCCTCTGGACCAGGATCTGAGCCAATACTCTGTGTTGGCTGCTGTACCTGGTATGAATTATCTTCTGCAAAGCAATACAGGTATGCCATATGGCCCAGAGAATTGCCACCATAAGACTCTGACTTCAGACACCAGCCGTGAGTTGACAGTTCACACCACTGCCTGAGACTATGTTAGAATGCCCACAGCACTCATGGAGCTAGTCTTTGTTTTTGAGACAAGGTCTTACTACACAAGCCTTGGCTGGCTCCAACTCCTCATGTGGATCAGGCTGGTCTCAAACTGACAGAGATCCACCTGACTTTGCCGCACCCAGCAGGAATGCCTTATTCTCAACGGTGAAGGTTTTATTATAGTGAAAGGACCCAAAGTGCAGCTGGACAAAAGAGAAGATGCAGAGGGCAGAATCCAAGGGGGTTCAAATATGGCACCCTGGCCATCCTCTGCCCACTCACAGTCCTGCCATCCATGAGGGGAAAAGTGACTTTGGGCGCCATCACACACTGCCTGCATGGCAGGTCTGCAGGCTCTACCTCACCGGGTCATAGCTGACAAGACGCATCCCAAAGTCCCAGGCAAGTGTGCACTCCACTGGTCAGACACAGGTAGGAGTGCCTGGTGTCTGGGTACATCCAGGCAGCCGAAGGCCACGGCATAGTTCTCTAAGTCAAACCTCCACACCACACTGCTGCCTTCTCCCATAAAAGGGTATAAAATGCATGGATCTCAATGTATCTCTCTTGGGGTAACTCTAACCAAGCAAATGAAAGAATCCTATAATAAAGAAAACTTTAAGACATTGAAGAAGATATCAGAAGATGGAAAGATCTCTCATGCTCATAGATTGGTAAGACTGATAAAGTAAAAATGGCCATCCTACCAAAAGCAATCTACAGATTCAATGCAACACCCATCAAAATCCCAAGACAATTCTTCACAGGACTTGAAAGGACAGTTTTCAGTTTCATATGGAAGCACAAAAAAAAAAAAATCCCAGAATATCTAAAACAATGCTGAATAATAAAAGAACTGCTGGAGTTATTACCATGCCTGATCTCAAATTGTACTACAGAGCTATAGTAATAAAAAGAGCATGGTATTGGTTTAAAAACAAACATGTTGATCAATGGGGTCAAATTAAAGACTCAGACTTAAGTCCACAGACTTATGGACACCTGATTTTTGATAAGGAAGCCAAAAATACACATTGTAAAAAGATAGCATCTTTATCAAATGGTGCTGGTTATATTGGATAGCTGCCACATAGAAGAATGCACATAGATCCATACTTATTATCCTCCACAAAACTCAACTCCAAATAGATCAAAGACCTCAACATAGAACCAGATACACAGAGCCTGAGAGAAGAGAAAGTGGATAACAGCCTTGACTCCTCGGCACAGGAAAGACTTTCTGAACAGAATATGGTGAATGCAGGCACTAAGATCAGCAATTAATGAATGGGACCTCATGAAACTGAAAAGCTTCTGTTTGGCAAAGGACACCATCATTTGGACAAAGTGGCAGGCTAAAGAATAGGAAAAGATTTTTACCAACCACACTTCTGATAGAAGGCCAATATTCAAAATATGTAATAACTCAAAAACCTTGACATCAAGAAAACAACCCATTTTAAAAGTAGGGTATAGATATAAATAGAGAATTCTCAAAAGATGAAATATAGATGGCCGGGAAACACTTAAAGAAATGTTCAACATTCTTGCTCAGCGAGGAAATGCAATCACAGCTACTTTGAGATTTCATCTTACACCAGTTAGAATGGCCAAGATCAATAAAACAAATGGCTTATGTTGGTGAGGATGTGGAGTAAGGGGAACATTCATCCATTGCTGGTGGGAGTGCAAACTTGTACAGCCACTATGGAAATCAGTGTGGTGGTTCCTCAGGAAACTGGAAATAGATCTACCTCTCTTGGGCATATACCCAAAGGATGTTTCATCTTGCCACAGAGACACTTGCTCAACCATGTTAATTGCTGCTTTCTTCATAATAGGTAAAATTTGAAACAGCCTAGTGTCCACTGATGTAAGAATGGATAAAGAAAATATATTCCACTTACACAATGGAATATTACTCAGCTGTTAAAAATGAAAGCACGAAATTCACAGGTAAATGGACAGAGCTAAAAAAAAAAAATCATCCTGAGTGAGGTAACCCAGACCCCAAAGACAGATAAAGTATATATTTGCTTACATGTAGATATTGGGTGTTAAGTCTTCTGTAAGCAGGCTACAATCTGTATAACTACAGAGGTTAGATGTAGAGTAAGGGACTAGAGGGACTATCATAGTAAGGGACTATGATCTCCCTAGGAAGGGGAAATAGAATAGACAGTTATGGATTGATGGAGAGGGTAGAACAAGAGGATCTGAGGGGAGAGGGAGGGGAGAGGGGAAGGGAAGAAATAAAGGGGAGGCAGTTAAAACTTAGGGCCATTTGAGGGGTTGTATGGGAACCCAATATAGCAGAAGATTCTCCCCTCCCCTTTTTTTGAAAATAGATTCTTTTCTCACATAATATATTCCGATTATGGTTTCCCTCCCTCTACTCCTCCCAGTTCCTCCCCTCTTCCCTTCCCATCAGGATCCCCTCCCATCTGTCTCATTAGAAAACAAACAGCCTTCTAAGGGACAATAATAAAATGTAACAAAATAAAATATAATAATATAAAACAAAAACTAACACATCAAAGTTGGACAAGACAAACAAACAGGAGGAGAAGAGCCCAAGAAAAGGGACAAGAACCAGACACCCACCTGTTCACACACTCAGGAGTCCCATAAAAACACTAAACTGGAAACTATACCATATACACAGAGGACCTGGTGCAGACCCATGCAGACCTGTGCATGCTGCCTCAGTCTCTGGGAGCTCACATGAGCTTTGATCATGCTGATTTAGGGGGCCTTGTTTTCTTGGTGTCCTCCCTTCCCTCTGGCTCTTACACACTTCTGCCTCCTCTTCCACAGGGTTCCCTGATGGAGACATCCCCTCTAGGACTGAGTGTTCCAAGTCTCTCACTCTCTGCATAGTGTCTGACTGTGGGTCTCTTATTATTTCCCATCTGCTGCAGGAGGAAGCTTCTCTGCTGATGACTGAGCAAGCCACTGATCTATGAGTATAGCAGAATGTTGTTAGGAGTCATTTTAGTGCTATTTTTTGTTTTGTTTTGTTTTTAGAACCACTGTATTTGGTTTTACCCTATGTCTCTGGACTATCTAGTCTCTGGTTCTTGGTCACCCAAGTAGTATGGGTTTCATTTCATGGAGTGGGGCTAAAATCCACCAGATCTTGGCTGGTGACTCCCACAAGCTTTGTGCCACCATTGTCCTAGCATGTCTTGCAGGCAGATCAGCATTGTAGATTAAAGGGTTTGGGGATGGCTTGGTGTTTATGTCTCCCTTTTGGTAGTGTGCAGAGTGCCTTCCTGTACCAAAGATGACAGGATGTAGGGGTGAAGGCTCTGTGTGGCCTTCTCCATGTTAAGCAAGTTGTTGCCTTTAGCAATGGGGCCTTACTGTTAGTTTTTAGAGAGCAACTTATATCTTATTAATAGTCTGGGTTGTTTGGGGGTTCCCATGCTACCCCTTTGGCCAACAACTCAATTAGCTTTAGCCCAATCCCGGTACTAGAAGCTTCATTTGGTAACAAGAGATGGCCAGTTGGGACTCTGTCTCCCTCAGTATTTGGCAACTTCACCTAGATCACCTTCTTATGTATATATCTTAGGAAGCTCCTACTGTATTAGACTTCATCCTACCCTTGAAATGGCCTTTTATTTTAGTTGTCTCTTCCTGTATACCTTTCCTCATCCCCTTCTCCCATCACCCTTCCCGGCAGACCCTCCTGTTGCAGCCCTCCCCTTATCCATCCATACCTATCTATTCTAGTCCCCTTCTAACGAGATCTGTCTGTACCGCTAGCCCCTTCCTCTGTACTTAGCTTCTGTGGTTCTATGGATTGTATCTTGGGTATCATTGACTTAACAGCTAATATCCACATACAAGTGAATACATACCAAATTTCTCTTTCTGGGTCTGGGTCACCTCACTCAGGATGATTTTTTTTTCCTTATTCCATCCATTTACCTATAAATTGCATGATTTCATTTTTTTTAATTGTGTAATGTACCACCAAATGAGAGGAAAAGAGTAAACACAAAGCCAGCTACAAACCTTTTGATCTACAATTGTGACCTGCCTGGAAGGTACAGTGGTGTAATGGTGGCACAGAGCTTGTGAGGTAAAGAGCCAATATCTGATTGTATTCAAGGCCTGCTCCATGAGATGGAACCCACCTGCAACACCGTGTAGTTGGCCAACCTGAGACTGGACAGGCCAGGGACCTAGGTAAATCCAAACACGACTGTTCTGCTAAAGGAGCACTGCAATAAAATGAGCAGTGGTGGCGCACGTCTTTAATCTCAGCATTCAGGAAACAGAGGCAGGCGGATCTCTGTGAGTTCAAGGCCAGCCTGGTCTACAGAGCGAGTTCCAGGACAGCCAGGGCTACATAGAGAAATCTTGTCTCAAAAAAAAAAAAAAAAAGACTATTAACAACATTCCTCTATATTCATAGATCAGTGCCTTGCTCAGCCATCATCAGAGAAGCTTCCTCCTGAAGTACATGGAACTGATACAGAGACCCACAATGGGATTAAATGCAGAGTGACAGATATTGGAACATTCAGTCCTAAATGGGATATCTATATCAAATCCCTTCCCTCAGAGTTCAGGGAATCTTGAGGAAGAAGAGGTGGAACGATTTTAAGAGCCAGAATAGATGGAGGACACCAAAGGAAAAAAGGCCTTCTAAGCACAGCAGGACTGACACACACATGAACTCACAAACACTGTGGCAGCAGGCACAATCTAAGGCACAGTCTAGGCACAAGCCCCCATCCCTAGCCCGAAACTATCTCCAATTAATAACCACTCACAAAAGGAAAATTCTAAAAAAAAAAAAAATTCTTTTTCTCTAATAGACTTCTGGCACGCGCGTGCATGCGTGCGTGCGTGCGTGCGTGCGTGCATGTGTATGTATGTGTCTCTGTGTCTATATATGTTTCTTGTACTTTTTCTTTGGCTCTTTTCATGCTGGTAGTTTGTTTGGTTTGTCCTACTCATGTTTGTTTACTTTTATTTATTTAATTCTATTTTGTTTTATATTACTTTTAGATGCCCATTTCTATTCTAATGAGAGAGATAAGGGATGTGGATTTGGGTGGGTGGGTAAAGAGAGGATCCGGGAGGAGCTGGGGGAGGAGAAGATCATAATCAGAATATATTATATGAGAAAAATGTATTTTCAATTAGAAATGGGCTTAAGGAGAACCAATGCACAGCTCACCGCCCTTCTGCTTCGAACCATTTTCCAGGTGGTTCTTTTTTTTTTTTTTTATTTTTTTTTAGGATTTATTTATTATGTATACAGCATTCTGCCTGCATGTGTCCCTGCAGGCCAGAAGAGGGCACCAGATCTCATTACAGGTGGTTATGAGCCACCATGTGGTTGCTGGGAACTGAACTCATGACCTTTGGAAGAGCAGTCAGTGCTCTTAACCACTGAGCCATCTCTCCAGCCCTGGTTCTTTTTGTTGTTGTTGTTGTTGTTGTTGTTTTGTTTTTTTGTTTTTTTGTTTTTCGAGACAGGGTTTCTCTGCATAGCTTTGCGCCTTTCCTGGAGCTCACTTAGTAGCCCAGGCTGGCCTCGAACTCACAGAGATCCTCCTGGCTCTGCCTCCCGAGTGCTGGGATTAAAGGCGCGTGCCACCACCGCCCCCCAGCCCTGGTTCTTTTATATAGAGAGTTCATACAAAGATCGTGGTGCAATAGAGTGCCCCAGCCAGGCCATGAGCTGCAGTAGGACAAACCATCCCAGGGCAAGAGTCCCGGGGCAAGAGCTGGCTCTCTGAACCAGCTATGCTGACACTGTCTCCGGAGTGTAGGATAAAGATTCAACAGAAGAGTAACCAGTTTCTTTCAAGGCTAAAGGCACAAACATACTTGGACCTCTTGGCAGCCTTGTCCTTCCCAGAAGCCAGAGATGCCGGGAGTGTTTGGGGGTTCTGATCCCTGATCTCGTTCCTAAATAATTTAGGGTTACATTTTCATATGGGGGGTGATGTTAGAGTAGCAACAAAGGTCTATTAAGAGAAAATTCCTAATCAAGAGAACAGAATTTCTGGCCTTGGAAGAGATCAAATATTCCAGCTGGGCCAGTCAATCACCTCTCAGGAAGGAAGGACCACCCCTAAGAGGTTGGACTCAGGTCATGCTAAAGAGATAAGTAGAACAATTATTTAATTTTTTCCTCTTTAACAGCATGAAATTTATTCCTTGTGATAATTAACAAAAGACAGTGATCCAAGAATTATTAGGTATGTGTATAAACCCACCACAACATATGCATGTATACAACCTGTCTTAGTTCCATTTACCAAGACAAAAACAAGAATGCTATGCAGCAGTGGTCACTCTGTCCCACCAACCAGCAAGTGGGTCCCACCTGCCCACTGCAGCCACTCCCAACCCCAGGCCCATGTGGCCTCCATAGTCAGTATCTCATGTGCACTCGTGCACAAGGATGGAATCCTCATCCCACAGGACTGTAGCCTTGAAATAACAAGAGGTATCCCTCAACTCCATATGGAGCAGCAGCCCTCGGGAAGAGCCAGGCCCACCCACACCTTAATCTGAAACTTCAGCTGCAGGGCTGTGGAAAGTGGGTGTCTTGTAGGTTAAGCCACCAGGACACAATGGCAGCTGATCTGATGAACTGCCATTTTGGGGTTGATGGAGAAGACTCAGCCTTCCAGGCAGTCCTTAGAGTAAAGTTATTCTTCTAAGCCAGTGGCAGGGGTGTGACAAATAGACACTGAACACAACTGATCTCCCACTGCCCTTCCCCTCAGTCCCCTTTCCTCCCACATCAGGGGATGATGCTCTCAGAAATGTTCACACCTGGCTTCAGGAAGGTAACCCAGACCTGGGCAAGACCCTACACTTCCAGGAGTGGTCACTAGGTGGCACCAGCACCCGGCAGAGCCACAGGTTCTCTGTGCAAGGCTGGGCTCTACTGAAGACAGTGAGGGAGTGAAATTCTAAGTCTGGTGAATTAAAATGACCTAAGAGGAAATTACTTTTCCTTTATCTACTGCTATTGTTCTGGTAGGACTGCCAGTCACTGTCATGGTTGTGAGTGTTGCGTCCTAACAGTGACGAATTCCAACTCCAAATTGTGCTGTGCTCTAACTGTAAAATACACACTGGTTTTGAAAGACTAATGCAAAAAGAACAATCGCTTACCCATCTTGACATTGATCACGTTGGGCGTGTGATGTTCTAGCGCCGCCAGCTTGCTTTATTTCCTGTGGAAGGCCCTTCAGCTGACTTGAATCTGCTCCTGACACGTCAGCAGGTGTCCGCAGCAGAGTAGATGATGTCTGCCTCCGGGAGGCAGTGTCCCCAAGGTGGTTGTTCTATTTCCATGAGGATCTCTGTGGATTTGCCCATGATCAGCAGACCCACTGAAGATGGCATCCCATGGTTGCTCATCTGACTGACTATTTCACTGCCTAGGTCAACAAATCTCACACAGATCAGTGGTTAGGAGCACTTCCTGATCTTCCAGAGGACTGAGTTCAGGTCCCAACACCTATGTCCTGTGGCTCAAAACCACCCGGAACTCAAGCTCCAGGGCACCTGATGGCCACATGTGGTCTCTGTGGGCACCTGAACGCATGTGGCATACACTCCACCCCAACACAGGGACCTCATTCATCTTTGCCCCAGCGCCACCACAGTGTGCCCTGCGATGCTGTTCCTTGACCCCTTGGGGAACTGGATGCTGTTGTCAGGGGGGTCCAGGACATCCCCTCAGCATCAGGCCCTCCCTAGTTTCTGTACACAGCTTCACATTCTCACCCCCTAAAGTAAGTGCTGTATATACCATACTTCTGAGAAACCAGCATGCAGACGAAATCTAGAGGGCCAAGACAAGTTCAGGAAATCATTTGCAATCAGTTTTTCCCTCCTTTTGTGAACTGAAGTTCCCAGAAAGACAAAAAAAAGGCGCACCCATAGACATTCAAGTTGATAGTCATGATTGTGGAGTGTTAGACTGCTTCAGATCCAGAGACAAATATAAGGCTATCTTTAGCCTCTCTAATAGCCAGTGATAGCCCACCACTGTGTCTGACCTAACATCCTCATGGCCATTAGGTAAAACCTTTTGAAATGTAACCAACTACTGGCTTCCAGCAACGGAAAGGCTGAGGACATCGCCAGACAGCACCAAGTTCTCCGATGGATCTCTCTCTGTTTCTCTGTAACCAGCGACCTGATGTTCCGACTAACGCAACAGAGTTTGACTGGGACTTTCTTTGTTCTGTCCTATAATCCACATGGTCCGGGGAGCATCGCCATTTCTATTTTGCTCCAGAACAAACCATCTCTTATTCTATTTGAAGTAAGGGCTGTGCTTTAATTTCAGAATCATATTAATTTCCAGGGAGGGAACTGAAAACAGATTGCTTCAGTGATACATGTTCTACAAAAAAAAAAGCTTTGAAAATTGCATGAGACAGACTCATAAACGTGAAGTAAGAAAAACAAAACCCTGATAGCACAGAAGTGAACGCAAGAGTTACAAGGCGGAAGTGGGAGGAGCCAAGTGTGTACCCCTCCCCCACGACTCTCTCCCAGGGGGCCCACAGCTGACCACAGAGCTCACTGTTACCTTCTGCATTGAGGCAGCCTCCTTTACTCACAGGGATTTGGGAGGCTCTGATACAGCAGCATTGAAACCAGCACCGTAGCTGAGACAGGGCCACTGTTGTGTTCCATTTCTTGGGGCGACCCAAACAAACAAATCTGTTCACCCCAGAAAAGGCCCCTCCAACACACCAAAGGAGCCCAGCAGGGGAACTTAGTGGCTCAATGAGCTCATTGTCCTTATCTGCAGCAGCACAGGTGAGGGGTTACAGTGTGGGGGTCCCCAAACAGTCGCATCATGAAAGCCACACCCCCATCGTGGATGACAACCCCATGGAAGCCACATTTTGGAGTCGCATTTTCAGAGAACCTTTTGCATCCTAGACACTCCAGAACTCCCAAGATCACTTGCGAAGGAAGGCAGGAGGGTGTCATGCAGGAACTCCAGGTGAAGATCCAGCAACCTCCTCCCCTCCTACTCCAGAGTGTTAACTGCCCATCCCTGTAGACCTAATCGTGGCTGTATTGGTCTGCTCATTTCGTTGCCATGGCTACTGGACCCAGGTTAGCTACACTCCAAGTGTCATCTGGTTATACCTGGAAGAAAGAGCCATACCACAACAGGTATAAACCTATAGTCTCTGCTAGGTGGGGCATGGGGGGACCCTGCTGGAGCAGAAGGATTGAGAGCACCAAACAAGCCATCCTGGGCTACATATCAAGAGCCTGTCTCAAATAACAACAACAACAACAATAACAAAATAAGGAACTGGGGACCCACACCTATAGTCTCAGCTACTTGAGCAGCTGAGACAGCAAGATCATTTAAGCCCAGCAATTGGAGGCCGGCCTGGGCAGCATAGGGAAACCCTATCTCAATCAATCAACTTGAGTGAATGAACCCTGCGGGGTATGACAGGTCTGAGCCATGACTGAGAAGACCAATGATAGACCTCCTCCCACTTATGCCACATAAGGAGGTGGCCTTCCTCCCAGACAGATGCTACATTGGATGAGAAGATTGGGGCTCAGGCCATAGAGTGGTGCTCAGAAGCCTAGAATGTTCTGTGTGCCACAGTCCAGTGACTTCTCTCATCTAGTGGTGTCCCAGAACTCTGTGGGGAGGTGGCACCATCCTGGATACAGGCAACATGAGGTGGGCGGGGTTAATGCTTTCCTTCATCATTCTCAGCTGGAACCAGCACTGGACACTGTTGGAACAGCACGGAGGCTGCTTTAGTCACTTTCCTGTTGCTGTGACAAAACCCATGACCAAAAGCACCTTGGGAAGGAAGTGTTTATTTTGGCTTACGGTTCCTGAGAGAGAAGAGTCCACCATGGCAGGAAGCTAAGAGCTCATACCATCAAATGCAGAGAGAGTATACTCTCAAAGCCCACCTTGATTGGCACACTTCCTCCAGCAAGGCCACACCCCCAAGCCTCCCCCAACAACACCACAAACTGGGCACCAAGTGTTCAAACCACCCCAAGGATAAACTGCGTTTGTTCACAGAAAAGCAAATAGGTCCCCGAGACAGCCGTACAAAACGCCTAGTGTTTGCCTCCTGAGCGACCTGGTGCAGACCCAGAGCCCATCAGTCACACTGGCTCCCAGAAGTGCTGCCCGTGAACTGCCAAGCTCACACATGGCACCTCATCCGATCCACGGAGGCCCTGAGGCAAGGAGACGAAGCTGCCTTTGTTTACCCTCTCTGCCCCGTGGGTCTAGGGTGAGAGACTGGGGTTGGGGAGGAGGCTGAGCTTGAATCTGGCAGTTGTTTGACAAGCCCCAACACCCTGATGGAGGACAGTGGGGATATTCTCACCACCGCAGAGCCCGGGGAGGACACAGCACCCATGGTCATCGCAGTGTGTGCTACGTGGAAACACCTCAGCTCACATGTTAAATGTTGGTCCTCAGCTGGTGGTGCTCGGCAGGGAGGGTCTGGGAACTTTAGGAGGTTGGGGCTTGAGAAGAAGCAGGTTCCCGAGGGATGGCGGAGAATGTCACTAGACCTAAAAGCAGGAAGCAAGGCCAAATGAAGCACGACAGCTTCTCTGGGCCTCGGTCCTCAGCCATCAGGCAGAAGGTGGCATGGCACACAGTTCACAGACACGCCCGGGGCAGGGGCCTGCCACCCTTTGACACCAGACGATGCTCACCGGTCGCTAGTTTCATTTCTGTTGCTGTGATAAACTACCTGGTCCAAAAAAAAAGTACGCAGAAAGGACTCACTCGCTGCTGACATTTCCAGGTGACAGTCTATCAGAGCGGGAAAGTCAAGGCAGCAGGGAATGCAGCTAGTCACAGCCACGGTCGGCAGCAGAGGGAATGAACACACGCACACGCGCATGCACGCACGCACGCACGCACGCTTGTGCTCAGCGAGCTTTCTCCTCTCTTACACAGTCTAAGACCCAAACCCAGGGCATGGTGCCACCACGTTTAGGCTAGGTCTTCCCACACTGGTAAAGGTAGCCAATCCCTACAGGCACGCTCACGGGTCCATCTGATGTAGACTCGTCAAGACTCTACCTAGGTGACTCTGGGCCGTGTCGAGTTGACAGTTAAAACCATCCGCCACACCACTCTCCCCCAGGTCCTAGGAGAGGCAATAGCTAGAACTTCCCGTTTTAATTTGGACCGTGTCTTCCGGCATCCTGTTGACAGACATATCGTTGCCCCTTGTCGTCTACTCACGCCAGCTCCGCAGTCTTTCCTTGTTGAGCTTGCACTCACTCCTGCCTCATCTCCTCTGCGTTTGCCCAGCCCTGCGGCTTGCCTCACCAGGAAGGCCTGCAGTGCAGGGACCCACTCCAGCTTCCATGGGGGAGGACTGGCCAAGCCACACACCATTGGCACAGCATACGCAGAGCTGCCTGTCATGGACCAGGGGGACTCACAGGAAAGTCCCTGGTGCTGTCCTCCTTCCAGCTGGTGGGAACCCCCAGCCGAACCCTGCAGCACCGAGTC
Source organism: Peromyscus maniculatus bairdii (assembly GCF_049852395.1). NCBI lineage: Eukaryota > Metazoa > Chordata > Mammalia > Rodentia > Cricetidae > Peromyscus > Peromyscus maniculatus. Next base: position 69,401,496 of record NC_134854.1, read on the forward strand.
CTGGTTTGCTTTGTGGTAGGGACAATGTCGTGGCCAAAGCTGACCTTAAGGGGGATGGCCACTTCGGTGATGGGGAACTCCTTGCCAGCCCTCCAGCTGGGTGCCTTCTAGAAACTTCCAATCCGCCTCCATCGAGGTCACGCCTTGTTGAAATGGGCAGAAACACTTGATGGGGACGCTGAAAACTTGGCCGTGTGTGGGAGAGCACGTACTTGGGCTCAACTCTATTGTGCTGCCAAGTAAACATTGACTTGGTGTTTAGGTTCTGTCAATATTTACCTCTCGAGCTGATAAAACCTGGTGTTTAACTTCTTCTGACTGTGGTCCGCTGGCTGGCTTTTCTTCCTACCTACCGTTAGCCACAGAGCTTGAGAATGGGGCTTGGTGGGAAGCAGCAGGTCACAGACCCCTCGTGGAGTAGAGATTTGCAGGATGCTTCTCCTCTCGGGCCTCACAGTTCCTGAGTGGTTCTGAAGATCCTGGCACCTGTCAGTGACGTTCACTGGCTCCTAGTTGCATGGAAGAAGCATAGAGTGTGTGTGTGTATGGGGGGAGGGAGGTACTGCCTAAGTTTACAAATGGCAAACGTTGGAGGAGACAGCTTTCTGGTTGAGTGGACTAAATAATACTCAAATTGGTTCCATCCAGCTACACACACACACACACACACACACACACACACACACACACACACACTCAATCCATGCACTGACTCATGGTGTTTCAGTCAACAATGGACTGTATGACAGTCCCTGAAGACCTTAATGGAACTGAAAAACTCCAATCACCCTATGACAATATGGTTGACACATATCCATCATAGTGTGACCCAATCCCCTACTGCTTGGAAGAAACTCCAGAGATGCTCTGACAAAGGATCCTTGAGTCCTCTCCCAGCATCCGGCTTCTGTCGATGGGTACTGCTGGAGGAAGCAGGGGTCCCTGCAACACCTCCTAGCCCTCTTAATGACTTTTGGTGGCTCCCAGCTGCATGCAAGAAGCACAGAGTGGGGAAGCTGCCTAAGGTCTGCAGTGCCCTCAGGATCCAGCACAGCGGAGTCCAGCATCAGCACCCACAGCAATGCCAGGTTAACAGATGCTCAGCGACCAGCACCCCAGGCCCCAAGAGCTGGAAGGTTGCCTGTCTTGACCCCTCTATGGCATCAAGGGCTCCTGAGGAGGGCCTGGGATCCCACCTCTTGCCTTCAAAGGACAACATCTTTCCTAGAGATTTAGACAGGGAAATGGCGAAATGGGGCAATGTCAAGCACACTGTGTCCTGCTCTGGGGAAGGAGGGGCTCGGGCAGCAGTGAGAGGTGTGATGTAATGTCAGTGTCCTCCCGGTGCCAGGGTGCAGGCACACCTCTGGGTGTGTCTGTGTGGTTGGTTCCAGATGAGATCAACATCTGAATGGGAAGACAGGGTGAAGCAGATCTCCCCAGTGTGGCGTTTATGCCTCGCCCAGCCCACTGGAGATAGGCACAGACTAAAGGGAGCGTGAGGGAGCCACACTTGCCAACCGTCCTCAAGCTGGACAGAGGTCGCCTCCTGTCTTTGGAGGGACTATTGGTGCTCCTTGGCTTCCACTGACTGCACATCTTCCACATTCCAAGGAGGTGTGAGTGTATTCCCGTGCTTGTGCACATGTACACACACACACACACACACACACACACACACACACCATTTTCTGAGAAGTGTGTTCTTGGATGACCATCCCAAAGTACACTTACATAAGGCTAAGAGGAACAGGCCAGTCACTCCACACGGCCTGGATATGCATGCTGGAGTGGAGTATGATAAACATGAAATGTGTGAGGCTGCTCTCGTGACCACACACATTTTTTTATTTTATATATTATACTCGCATATATAAATATTATATATCCTTTTATTATAAAGAGAATGGGCACCCTGTAAAATAACAAAAAAAAAAAAAAAAAAACAGTGTCATCAGTGAAGACAGCAGCCCCACCACCATCCAGTGTCACCGTTGAGCACAGCACACTGCTCTATGATGTGGGCTGGACTGTATGACTTGCAGCACAGTAGGATACATCCCACAGCATCCCAGACACACACAGCATGCACCAGGCTAGGACATGATGGCTGTCACTAGAGGATAGGAATTCAGCTCATTACTATGGTCATACATGTGGTATGTTGCTGACCAAAACATCATTACATGACATGTAAATGTGTATGCACATATGTGTGTATGTGTGTGAGCATAGGTGTGTACATGTGTTGTATATACAGATATGTGCAGGCTTGTGTACATCTGTGTGTATGTACATGCATGTGCATATGTGTATATATGCATGTGTGTGAACACATGAGTGTGAGTACCTATGCATGCACATGTGTATATAACTCTGAGTGTGTACAAATGAGTACATATTTGTGGGTGTATGCTCACATGTACATGTATGCACATGTGTGAGTTGTGTGTACGTGGGAGTGTGTACACATATGTGAATGCTCATTTATGCATGTGTTCACACATCTGTGTACACACATGTGAGTTAGTATATCCATGTGTATGTGTGTACATGCATATGAGTGTGTGCACACATGTGTCTGAGGATGTGAGTGTGTATGTGTGCATATGCATGCATGTGCACACACATGTGTGAGCAATGTGCAACTGTGTGTGAGTATGCACGAGTGTGTGCACATGTGTGTATAAATCACCTCTCCATATCCTGCCAGTTTTGCTTCCTGCAGGGCTCTGAGGTACTGGGTGACATCTCACACTCTGACCAAGCTTCTGCCCACTGCACCATTGATCCTGAAGAAGATGGGGCTATGGCATCTGTGAAGGACCCTGAAGAGAATGATGAGCATGAGCCTGATATCCTGAATGGACACAAGTCAGCTCACCTGGGGCCAGCAAGTCACCTGTGCGTGGCCCTCAGCCATCGGGAGCAAAGCTCGGAGCCCACAGGACAACAGCAAGGGACTGACCCTCTGTGTCCAGTGAGACCCCTGGGGAAGCAAATGAGACAGTGACATCTGGTCCAAGGGCTCCTCCCAGACAGCAGGACAGCAACCGAGGGTGACGATGATCTCAAAGGGGGTTCAGCAAGGGATGAGGGTGAAGAAACTGAGAGGAGCCCCAGCCCCAGCAGGAAGGTTGATCTTGCCCAGGCTCTGCCTCCCACAGGATGTGGGGCCCGCAGGGGCTATGCCTTCAGATGCTGTGGGTCTCTTGCTCCTTCTCGCTGCTCAGAGCCAAGAGCTCCCTCTGCTCCTCTGTGGCCCTTCTAGCCTCAAACGGATGACTCAAGACTGGGCACCAGACGTGACATGGCAGATTTGGGGAGCAGGTGTATGTAAGACAGATCGAAAGCCATGTGCCCTGGGCCAGGTGCCACCCGTGTGCATGCCTCTCCTGTTACATCTGCCAGCCACCCTCACCCCTTGTGGCCCTGTGCTCTAGCCACACATGTAGTTTCCCAGAGTCAGGGTGAGGAGGGTGTGGGGGTGTGGCAGGTGCCTCAGCTGGCTTGTGCACTGGGCTCAGAGCAGCATGGTTGCTGTGCCTTTCCCAACTGGCATACCCGAGGGGCATCACCCCTTAGCTCCCACAGCCCTGTGGTTCCTGTCTATGGGCTACCTCCAAAACCAAGCTCTCCAGGCCTGGTCTACACACATTCACCCTGCCACTCCCAGGGAGAGTAGACCAGCTGCAGTGAAGCATCCCAGCGTCTCACCTGCCTGACTTCATCCCACAGCAACAAGACTCATCACATACTCCACTGCAAACCCAAGAAGGCACTGTTCTCTGTGAAGACTAGGAGTCTCGCCCCACCCTACGCACAGCAGCCCCAACACCTTCTGAACTGACACCCACTTCTGTCAGTGAGGTTCTGGAGCCACAACACCCCAGAACATTCTTGGAGGATGGCCAAGCCCTCCATTTCCCAAACCATAAGCCTGGCACCACAAGGCTCTAAGTCAGACAGGAAAGTGGACCGCACCTGCCGAACAACACCTCTTTTCTTGGAAAATCTGTGTCAGGTTGGCACACCGTACGGTCACCTGGGAGGAGTGTCTTAATGAGGAGTTATTTAGATCAGCCTGGCCTGTGGGCAGGTCTGTGGGGGATTGTCTTGATTGTTAATTGAGGTGAGGAGAGCCACCCTGAATGTGGGTGGCACCATTTCAGGAGCTGGGCCCTGGCCTGCGTAAGAGTGAAGAGAGCAAATTGAGCAAGTGAGGACGTGATTAGTCTCCTGGCTCTGCCTACGCTTGTGAGGTGACCAGCTGTTTGAGTTCCTGCCTTGACTTCCTCAAAACGATGAGCTGTAACGTGGGAACTGCAAGCCCACCACGTGCTTCCCCAGTGCTCCGTTGCCGGTCGTCATGGTGTCCGCCACAGCGTGAAGGGATGCACAGAGTGAAGCTGCGGTGGGTTCACTGATTCCACCAGGACTTTCAGGTGTTGGTTTTGTTTCCAAAGTGGTGATTCTCAAGGTGATGTGGAGAGATAGGTAAGCCCAGGGCAAAGGTCCCTGGTCATGTCCAGACTGCAACCAGGTCCTTCCTGCAACAGAAATCATGACTCTGAACTTCCCAGAGAACCAGTCCATGCCTCTCACCTCATGTCACCTGAGAAGAGCGAACACCCCTTCTTTCTTTCCCAGCACTGCCGAAGCCCTTCCCAAACATCAGGTTTTCATTGACTTTGTAAGGTTGTCGCCCTGATGACCTGGGAGGACACACAGAGCTGAGGACAGTGGAAAGCAGCAGAGCCAGGCTGGGACCCGGGAGTCCAGACCCTTGCTCAACCAGGTCACGTCAGAATGAAGTTCTTGACCACTGTCTTTCCATAGCTGGAGCCGACCTGCTCTCTGTTGCTGCGATTCTGTATCAAAGGTAACAACTCCGAGAGCAGAGGCCCTCCAGCGCCGTCACCCAGCAGTCATCTCGTCACTTCCTCATGCCCTCTCCCACTTCCCATCTGGGTACAGTCATAAAGGAGAGGGGAGGGATGCCCTCCCCCACGTCCGCCCAGGGGCAGTATCTCCCTCTCTCGCCATCTCCTCCCTCCCTGCTACCTCACATGCTCACACTCTAGAGCTCACGGCAGAGGCCCGGAAGGGTATCTCCGCAACAAACAGAAACCTGAGGTGCAGGTGACAATGGATGTAGGGACCCCAGATGCCCTTTGTCTTCCCAGGGAACTCTGGGCATATAATTAACCTGGCCATCCTCCTGAACTCCGTGGAAGAGGAAGCAGTGTCCTCTCCCAAGATGGCTCCTCCTTCCCCAGGCAGCCTAGCGGTAGACCCGCTCTCTGCTCTCTGGTGGAGCCTCCCCTCACTGCCAGTCTCCACACAAACACGGCCCATTTCCAGTCTTGTCCCTATGAATGCTCACCCTGCTGCCCGCCCCTAAAGAGAGCACATAATTTTACAGCTCTGAATGCACCCAATCTTGTCTGATCTCAGGCGCTAACCAGGGTCAAGCCTGGTTAGTGCATGGATGGGAGAGAGTTTCTGTTACTGTGACTAAGTAAGTGTCCTTGCACTCTCCCACACCTCACCTCACCTCACAGGCCTGGCTGTATGTGCATGTGTGTCTTCTCTTAGCATTCAGACACTGTCACAGGACTCTTGGTGCACCTAGACCCATGGATGGGCACACCTCTTGTCCCCAGCTCCCTGTGATGTACAGGGAGCTCTCTAGAAAAGGAGACGCCAGCCTTCACTAATAAAGCAGAGGTGCCGACCTTACAGGGTTGTGCTGAGGGTAACAGCCACTCAACACGGCACTTAGCGTCTGGACTATTCTCATTGCCAGGGTTGCAGCCCCTTGCTGCTGTCAATCACATTGACCCCTAGCTCGGCCTTTCTTTACAAGGTGTCACTGTGTTGTGGTGGAGTTTTGTTGGAAGCTTCAAGTCAGCAATGGATTGCATTCCTGTATCCATCTGAAAAGCCGGCAGGTTTCCTCAGAGACTACTGTGTAGGTTAGAGTCCAACCGAGCCTGACTGACCCAGAGTCACAGGCGATACCCCATGCATGCTCAGCAAATTTTCCAACACGATGAGTGTCTTTTAGTACTGAAAACTATAATAACTTCAGAATGAAAGGTGGCGCACGCCTTTAATCCCAGCACTCGGGAAGCAGAGCCAGGTGGATCTCTATGAGTTTGAGATCAGCCTGGTCTACAGAGTGAGATCCAGGACAGGCACCAAAACTACACAGAGAAGGAAAAAAAGAAAAAAAGAAAATTTGTTGAATCTAAAACATGGAAAATTCCATAGAAACACTTTGAAATTTCCTAGAAAACCAGAAGCTTCCATTTCTGTGACAGAGTGCCCTTCCATGTCCAGCTGCGGCTGCTCCTAATCATGGACTTGGGTAGAGGATGGGGTGCTCCTGGCATCCAAAGGGTGGAGCCAGGGGTGATGCTCAGGCTCCCACGGTACTCAGGCTAGCATGTGAAAGGGCGGCTGTAGAAAAATCAAGCCCAGAGAAACTCCAGCTCACAGCACACAGAGCAGAGGCAGGGGAATGCTCACGAGCAGCATCACCTTTGCTAGTGCAAAAGAAGCGTGACTCAGGTGCCATTGGGAGACAGGAACTAGGGTGGCTTTAGACGGTGCACTCCACAGCAGGAGGGGAGAAGGTGGCAGGTGGCCAGAGATAAGTGTCACCATGGAGTACTCAAGCCGTATTCCTTCTGGGAGGTATGGTAGGACTTACACACCTTAGTTCTGTCCTAAGCACTAAAGTAACCACAGCTCCTGCACCAGAGAGAACACAGCTGCTCTGAGCCCGGCACGAGTGGCCCTGCCTGCTGCACTAGTTAGTTTCTCATTGATTTGATCAAGTACCTGACAAGTAGCAACTTAAGGAAGGGACCGTTATTTTGGCTCACAGTAGGAAGGGACAGTACATCTTGGCGGGGAGGCTTGGCGGCAGGAGTCTGAGGCAGCTGGTTACACGGTGTCCACAGCAGATAGGAACTAGGGTCAGGTTAGAAAAATCCCAAGTACAGCCTTCACTGACCAGTCCCTCAAGTGATCCACTTCCCCCAGTGAGGCCCCACCAACTAAAGGTTCCACAACCTTCCCCAAAAGTACTACAAGCTGAGATCAAGTGTCCAAACACATGAGCTATGGGAGACATTTCACATTCAAAGCACAGAGCTTGGGAACATGGATACGGGTTACCCTAAATGGTATGTCCACTGCGGGAGCCATTACGTGAATTTATTAGGAACATCAGGTAACCAGGTTAGCTATGCAGGGAAATCTCTGCTTTAGACTTCAGGTGTCATCCAATGACATTCTTAGCTTTTAGGTTGGTGGCAGCTAGTGAGTGGTCTGTACAAGTTAATATACTCTAAAGGTTTTTCCTGGTAGCTAGAAGGATGCTCGGTCAGACACTGGAATGAGTCCAATGACACATGCTAAGAGGGAACCTTAATTGAAGAACAGCCTCCATCAGATTGCCCTGTAGGCAATCTAGGGGCACTATCTTGATTGACGATTGATGTGGGAGGGCCCAGCCCTCGGTGGTCCTAAGTTTATATAAAAAAGCAAGCTGAGTAAGTCACGGAGAGCCAGCCAGTAAGCAGCACTCCTCCATGGTTCCCACCTCTGTTTCTGGATTGAGTTCCTGCCCTGACTTCCCTCAGTGATAAAATGTGATTGGGACATGTAAGCCTGTAGGCGGAGTTTTCCTGTCCCACAGTCGCTCTCAATCACTCAGAGGCTTAATATAAATTACAAATGCTCAGCCAATAGCTCAGGCACGTTACTAACTAGCTCTTATAATTTAACCCATTTCTATTAATCTATGTGCTGCCCTGAGGCATGTGGCTTTTTACCTCTATCCCATTTTGTATGTCCGATTCATTCTCTGGCTGGCTGGCGACTCCTCTGACTCTGCTCTCCCTCATCCCATTATTCTCAGTTTGGCTTTCACGCCTAACTTTATCCTGTTCAGCTATTGGGCAGTCAGCTAGTTTATTAAAACCAATCATAGCGATATATATTCACACAGTATATAGAAGAATTACTCCACAGCATAAGCCAAATAAACCATGTGGCTAATTTAGTGAACCCTGGTTCCCACTGCAGAACTTCAGGGGAAAAAAAAAAAAAAACCTCACATTTAAAAACATGAGCTTACCTAGAGGGCAGCTCAAGGTAATTCCACTAAAGTCAACACTACATGGTCTTCCCAGACCACGTGCTGCTCCCATGTCAGGCCAGTGACCTTCCTCACAGGTCTCCTCAGCAACCAGACACTTCTCATCCTTCTCATCAGGATGAATGCCCCTCTTACTCATTCGGGACTCTTTCTGGGCTTCCCCATCCCTTTTTCTGGCACCAAGCCTGAGCCTCAGTCCCACGTGAAGTTGGGGGATGACCACTTTCCCCAGGGCTGGGGCAACTGCTCAGGCCAGCAGGCATTAGGTCCCAGAGGAGGCAGGAATGCTGACATCACAGGTAAGGAAGGCCCCAGGCAGAGAGACCACTGAGCTAACTCAGCATCCTCCCCTGCATCCTTGTAATGCTGTTTGCTTTGTTCGGGGAAATATAGCAGCAGAGGAAACTGAGGCACTGAGCTCCAAACACTGGGTTGTTGACATAAAAATATAAACTCTGCTTTGAGTAAATAAGGAAATAGTTCATCCTTCTCCAAATAGGAATGGCCATGGCCCAGGAACTCAGCCAGCATGACATGTCTCCCCACAGTGAAGGTTTCCTGAACTTTCATGGTCACAAAAATAGAACACCATGAATCAATGTGTTTACACAATACACAGGCAGGGTCATGGGGAAGGCTATCACACAAGGTGGGGAGGGGAGTGTCACAGGAGTGTGTCAGAGCGTGTCTGCTGCATTCACAGCCATGCATTGGTAGAGGGTGGGTGTGTCAGGCTTAAAAGCACACATTCCAAAGGTTTTATGGAAGTCACAAGGCATTGGGTGACACTTAGAGGTTGAAAGTATATGTCTGTCTTTTCATGGGACTGCAGATAGCCCAAGATCATTTTGGCTTTTGACCTCTAACACTCTAGCTCTCCATAATCACAATATTCTACTCTGCCAAGGCCAAGCCATCTGAAGGGTCATTAGGGGAGGTGCAGCTTCTCCTGAGAACTGTGGTTCCCTGGGTCACCCTGGGCAACAGAAAGGATGGGTTTGGCTTATCAGTACTACCTAAGACCCATGCACAGCAGCCCCACACAATTCTGAATGTGTCTCTCAGGAGCTTGAGGGTACTGCAAGCTCCCCGGCTCCCATACTCTAGTGGTCACAAAGACCTTCTGGCAATTCTGGTATACAGTTAGGGTCTTCTGGGGTGCCAAGGCATAGCCTGTTGTCTTGCCCCATGGGGGTAGGGGTTCCAGCTTTTTCTGGACAGCCCTCTGGGCCAGCCGTTGCCGTTTTTGTTTCTTCCTCTTCCTTGCCTCCCCTCCTGTGAGTCAGGAGCCAGGAGGGCCCACATGTCCATAGTATCAGCTCTCAAATATGGAGAAAACTTACATAGTTTTCCTCCCAACCAGCCTCACCAGGGCCATGTCCAACCGCCTCCCCCGGGTAGTGCTGGGTGTGAGACTGTTGTATCTGCTTAAATGATGGGCCACCTATCTATAAGCCGACCAACAGGGTCTGCCACAGCAGCACACAATCAGAGCAACCACAGCCAGAGGCCAAGTCCATCCACAGCTGCTGGGTGGGGACTGCAAGCGGGTGCAGCAGGCCGGCCTGCGGGGTTGAGGGAGGACCTGCCCACCTCTCACCTTGGTGCCTTGGTCCACCTGGTCTTCGTCTTACAGAGACACCAGTCAGATTGCATTAGCCCCCCCCCCCATGACCTCAGTCTGCTTTAATGACCTAGGCAGAGTCCCCACTTTCAAACAAGGTTTCCTTCTGTCATGGGGCCTTCTGTTTCTTTGCGGGATGCTTTTCAGCGAACATGTGGCTGGATGTACCAGAGCAGGACCTGTGGAAAATCCTTAGGAGAGTTAAGGCTTCACGGGAGGCTGTGGCCTAGGGAAGACACAGGTATGTGGTATCTAGCGGCCCTGGGTTTGCTTCACACTGTCTTCGTGCTCAGCTCCAGAGCCTCTCTCCTCTTTCATTCAATGTAGGGTTGACCCTGACCTCAGCTCCTGGAAAAGGCCACAGGTAAAGTCCACAGGGAAAGATTGAGGTCACACACAAAGACAACTTGTAAATACCTATGTCCTCCTATATAGAGAGAGTATAAGGGCCCAGGACCAGCCTGTGGGCCCAGGCACAGCATGCATGAGGGCTGGTGTGTTTATTATGGTGTGATAATTGTTTATCACATACGATGGTCCAACACTCACCTGCAGCTTACAACATTCAGATTGGGTTAATGACCAAGTCTTTCCTGTTTTCCTGCCAGCATCCATTACAGTTATTAGTGGGAGGCAATGTCCATCATCCCATTTAACAGGTGACTAACCTGAGGCACAGTACAATCATGACCTGAGACTTGCTATGTAGGCCAGCCTGGCTTTGAACACATCATCTTTTTGCCTCAGCTTCCCAAGTCCTAGGATCTCAGGCATGTACCACCATACCCTGCCTTCAACCAACCAACCAACAACCAGAAAGTCTCCATTAATAGTTTTACAATAGTTAAGGTAATCAAATGGTCTTTAATTTTCAAAATTTTGACCTATCCCACCCTTTTCTAGCTATTCCATTGGAGGTTGTCCTTCAGGATATTAAGTATTAACAAAGTGGCATCTCTCCCTCCCAATCTGACCCCCACTGACCGGAATGCAAGAATAGCTCAAAGTATTTGCCACTGAGCTTCTAAACCCCAAATGCCACCCACCCCAAGATGTGTGCCTAGCCAACTAAAGTCTCACACTCAGTTATGAAAAGAATGAATATGGCAGAGTCCACATCTAAAGGTTAAATAAACGCTAGCAGACCCCATGTGTGCTGAAATATAATGCAGCCACTGAAAAGTAATTGAGCAATGCTTGCAATACAGGTTTGCAAAGTAAACTGGACCCATGCAGCTGTAGAACCCAATTTCCTCACACATACGGAACGGAGTAGGAGGGAACACACTGTTTGTAGTAGCTGCCTCCAAATGGTGATTTTATTTCCTTCTTAATTGTTTCCTACATCCTCCCAATTTCCTACAGCAAGAGAAGGTCTGCCTGTTGATGTGCAGATCGTTCTGGCTGGCTTTCTTGCGGTACCCAGCTGAGGTTACTTACCTGGATCCTTCCAGCTCCAGCTTTGGGGATGATTGGGTGGCCTTATCCTGGACACACTTGGGCTGCACGGACCTCTCTGAACCAAGCCCTCTGGTGCTGCCAAGGGCACGGGAGAGACCACAGTTGCATCAGTTGTGTCTTAAAGGGCCAGGTGGAAAGCACCGTGTACCGAGATGTGGATGCAGACCTATGCAAGCTGGCGCGGGGAAGCCTAAAGACTCTGTTCTGACTGTCCTGTGCCCTCCACTCGCACTGTCCTCTCAGTGCCATGATGAAGTGGCTGCTGGCTGTTTTAGCGCTGGGTCACACCGGCTCCTTCACAGTCGCCAGGATCCCGACACAGCCACACTGAGTCTCCTAGAAAAGGCTGGCTTTGGTGTGGTGTCCTATGATGCCTGCCCTACCTACCACTTCACCAAGCTCACAGCTGAGGCTGTCCTGTACCACATCCAGCAGACACTGCATGTCACGGACCCTGTGTCTGTTTCTCCACATCTGCTCACTCCCAGGGGCTCAAGCTCTTCACAGCTAGTCTATCGATAGGTTTCTAGAGCCCATGTAAGTGAGCAAGCCCTTGCTGGCCCCCACACTCCAAGGGATACCTGAGGGTCTGGTGGTAACACGTAAGGTGCCAGCAGCTTCCACTATTAAGAAAGAGCCACTTGGGAAGGAGAGGAGCGGGACTTCCCCAGCAGGCTTAAGGATAATCACACCACATGGGTGTCATGCCTGTCCGTGAGACAGCCCGATCAGTTCTTTTTGTTGTTGTTGTTTTGTTTTGTTGAGTCAGGATCTCTCTATTATGTAGGTCTGACTGTCCTTGAACTCAATATGTAGACCAGGCTGGCCTTGAACTTACAGAGATCAGCCTGCCTCTGCCTTCTGAGTGCTGGGATTAAAGGCGTGGGCCACCATGCCTGGCCCCCAGACCAGTCCTTGAAGCCAGTCTGACTCCTTAGGGCCTGAGTGAGGCTGAAGGACACCTCGGGGAGAGAAGAGGTGCTGGCCTTAGCAGAGCAGCAGTCCTGACCACACTGCCTGGGCCTGTGAGGTCCCTACCCTAGGGGTACAGGAGCAGCCTTCTGCTGCAAACTCTGCCCTCATCCACTTCCTGGATTCATCAGCCTCTCTGCTGGCAGCTTCCTGTCTAGAACCCAGCAGGTCTTAGGATGAGCCTTAAAAGGCCAGTGGGAAAGGAGCTAGGAAGTTGTGACAGAGGTTAAGAATACTGACTATATTTCCAGAGGACCCTGAATTCCATTCCCAGCACCCATATGGCAGCTCACAAATGTCTGTGACTCCAGTTTCATAGGATCTGATGGCCTCCTCTAGTCTCTGTAGGAACAAACAGACAGGCAGGTAAAACACCCAGACACATAAAGTAAAATAATTTTTTAAGTCAATAGGGGGCTTGGTATGGTGGTATAGGTCTTCAATTCCAGGACTCAGGAGACAGAGGTAGGTGAAACTTTGGGAGTTCATAGCCAGACTGCTCTACATAGCCAGTTCCAGGCCAGTCATGGCTATATAGTGAGACCCTGTCTCAATAAACAAACAAATAAATAAATAAACAGGTCCATGGGGAACAGGTGTAATGATCTTGTTTGCCTTATAGAGAGACCCTGTCTCAATAAATAGGTAGGGAGGTAGATAGATACATAGATAGATAGGTAGATAGATAGATAGATAGATAGATAGATAGATAGATAGATAGATAGATAGGTAGACAGATAGATAGATCCATGAGGGACAGGTGTGGTGATCTTGTTCGTCCTATAGTGAGACCCTGTCTCAATAGATGATAGATAGATAGATAGATAGATAGATAGATAGATAGATAGATAGATAGATAGATAGACAGATAGAAAGATGGATGGATGGATGGATGGACGGACGGACAGACAGACAGACATACAGATGAATAGAATAGGTGAATAGGCACTGGGCACAGCCATATCCCAACCAAAGCTGCCCAGGCCTCTTGAGTGCTGGGATTAAAGGCATGTCCTCTCCTGTGACCAGTATAGATTCTGGTCCTAGCCCTGGCCACAGCATCCAAAGGCATCTCATCTTCCAATGGTCTGAAACCCCAATATTTCTAGTCTTGTTACTCAGTTCTCTCCATGATTCGCCCTAAGATGGCCCATATCCCCTTACTCATCATTGTCCACATGCTGACCATGCAGGAGCTCAGAGCACACCCTGAACAAGCAAACAGAGAGACTTCCCAGGGAAGACAGATATGAGTGTTACAGGAGGGTGACACAGATATTCTAAGAGGAAAACCACACTCCCAGGCATAGTAAATGAATTTTAATTTGAGCCACCAGCTCATAAAAAATGACACGGAGACTTATTATTAGTTATGAAAGCTCAGCCTATAGCTTAGGCTTGTCCCATTAGCTCTTATAACTTAAATTAACCCATATCTTTTAATCTATGTTCTTTTATGTGGCTCGGTTACCTTTACTCTGTACTGCCCATCCTGCTCCTTCTGCACCTGGCTCACAACCCCACCTTTCTTCCCAGAGCTTTCTCTGTCCAGAAGTCCCACCTATACCTCCTGCCCATCTATTGGCTGTTGAGTTTTTTATTAAGCCAATCAAAGTGTAAAGGAATATTCCACAGCATTTCCCCCTTTTGTCTAAATAAAAACAAAAGATTTTAACTCAGAGTAAAACTATATACAATAAAAACAATTATCAGGTAAGAATTACATTTACAATATCCAGTCCATTTGCATTTGGCAAATTTAGAGAAAATACTCCATTATCTATCCTATCTGAGACCTAAGTTTTATACCCAAACCATTTTTTGTCATTATTTATATTACCATCCTAAAATATCTTTTTAGGCCTTAAAACATTTTTTTGGATAATGAACTTAAGCTTTTATGTTTCTCAACCTTATAAACTTTACATCTCTTATGTAAGTTTCTTTTCTGAATTTGGTAACAAGGAAAACTGTAAAAGTACAACTATCTAGTTACATATATCTAGTTCAATTCCCCATCAGAGACCCAAGAAGGATAAAAATATTACTTGAGGAAACAGGAAATACAGAGAAAGCAACTTCTAAAACTATAGAAATGACAGAGACATCTGGCTTCCTGGACAGTCACCCAAGGTTCCTCTGCAATGTTGGGGCATCCAACTATGGCCTTCAGGTCTGGTATACCTGACAGACTTTTCTATGGAGCAGGAATTTAGAAGGACTGTCCTGCTAGTCGCTTTCTTTTGTGTCCTGCTTGTCCAGTTTGAACAGCGTACTGTCAGCAGTGAAGGCAAGGGCAGTCCCTTGCCCAAATGTCTAGCTTTTGCCATAAAGAAAGCAAACTCCATGTGGAGGTTCTTCAATGCCCATCATCCTTTTTTGAAGTAAATTGGTGCTGATGTGTCTCACTGTCATGAAAAGCCCTATGTTATTAAAACATTAAAATGACATATTCTATAGGTCTCTAAGTGTTTGAAGACCAGATATTTATTTAAAATACATCTCTGATTGAACTTCAAAGTATACCTAACATGACTATAACTTTGATCATTATAGATGACTATTAACCTGTATTTCTTTATTATCCTAAATAACTTTCAAGGACTAAAACCTTTACATTAATTTTTTAAATGAGCTGCATAGATACAATACCTTAAATAAGAATAGAAACATATATACAGTATAACAAAAATAACCTTAAATTTGTATCAATATACAAAAATCCACACTATGCCAGGCGGTGGTGGCACACACCTTTAATCCCAGCACTTGGGAAGCAGAGGTAGGTGGATCTCTGTGAGTTTGTGGTCAGCCTGGTCTACAGAGTGAGTTCCAGGAAAGGAGCAAAGCTACACAGAGAAACACTGTCTCAAAAAAATCCATACCAATGTAAAATATTTGAGACTAGTGGTTGTTCAAAAGTAGATTCGACAATCCAACCTTTTATCCCATCATTTCTGTATTATATCCTCCCTTTTTCCCTTCAGAAAGAGATCCCTGAATCTCATCTCCTTTGTTTAGCTTTCTACCTGACCATGGCCAGTAAAACTTTGTAACCACCCCCCCCAAATAATCATAAATATCCATAACCCACTGAATGACCAAAAACCACCCACCCCACCTCTTGGGAATGTAGGTGTCATGTTCTCTTCCCTGCTTCTTGTTATCTGGGAGCAGTGACATTTTTAGGGGACCCTGAGAAAATTAGGATAATGGTCAAGTCTGGAAAAATTAGCCATAACATTTGTTGTCCAGTCTCTGTGCAATGGGAGAGTGCAGGGCTTATCTGAAGTCCCGGCTGGAGTAGTCTGTGAGGCTGGGTCATCTCAGTCAGCAGCCTTGAAGCTGTTCTGAATGCAGAACTCTGAGGAAACTGCAACAGAGGCATCTGAGAGGCGGCATCACCTGGGTCACCCATTTTCATTGGTGTCTGGACACCCTGCTCTGAAAACTTTCAAAGGTAACATACATATCTGCATTAACACAAGTATGGACTGCGCATTGCACAAAAACCAGTCAAAGATAATTTTTTTGTTTTGTGTTTGAGTAGGTAAAATATACACAACCTGTTTTGTAGTCTTTCTAGGTTTATTTCTTTATGTCTGTAGCCAGGATTTTCAGGGGCATCTTCCTCATTCAAACCTGATCTCTATCAACCTTGTAGGAACCCAAAGCCTTTCGTTTTCTGTGGAAACAAAAGCATAACCTCTTCCCCAAAGTGATACATTTTCTAACTTCCATTTTAAATTTAAGGCATTCCCAAAGTATCTAGGGTGGTTTAATTCAGCAGTCCCTCTTACAATCCCATGTCTCTCAGCAGCTGTCAATCTCTGTTTATAAGCATTCAAAACATTTAATATCAATAAAGCACCACACAGAATCCAAATGCTATGTGTGTTTCCCATCTTTACATGGCTTTTTAAAAATATTATTTTATCCTCTTTTTAAAGACTTTATTATTTTAAACTATTTTTTTTTCTCTATGACTGTCTATCCCCGTTTTCTTTCTTTTTTAAGCCTATGTACATCTTTTAAATACACTGTAACCTGTTTGGAGGGTTGTTTGTTTTTTCATCTGAATCTGTCTTTATTGAGTACCTATAGCATTCTCTGATAGTGTGAGGCAAATCTTCAACTGCTATGCCAGCCACTGGCAAGGCTCAGCTAAGCACACAGTGCTGGCAGCTGGCGCCAGCCCACAGACTGTGGCCGGTAGCTGCACCTCTGTGTGCTGCTGAGCACCAGCCTGCCTGAGAGACTGCAGGACTAGGAAGCTATATCTGGCTCCTTGTCCACAACTTTCCTGAGCTTTCTCAGGCTCTATGTTTGGATGTTTGAGCTCACACATTGGACACCGTATGTAGTAAATGGGTTTTTCTTTGGGCTGCCAGCTTATAAAAAAAAACCAACACAGAGACTTATTATTAATTATTAAAGCTTGGTCTATAGCTTAGGCTTGTCCCATTAGCTTTTATAACTTAAATTAACCCATATCTTTTAATCTGTGTTCTTTTATGCGGCTCAGTTACCTTTACTCTGTACTGCCCATCCTGCTTCCTCTGTGTCTGGCTCTCAACTCTGCCTTTCTTCTTCCCAGAGCTCTCTCTGTCCAGAAGTTCCATTTTTACCTCCTGCCTAGCTATTGACGGTGTAGCTTTTATTAAGCCAATCACAGTGACACACCTTCACACCTTCCTGTAAAGGAAAATTCCACAACCCCCAGCAGCTCTGACACCTTCCTATCTGCTCCTGGGAAAACAGGGATGGTGGCTTCAGAATTGCTGCCCACGATGTGCTGTGGCAAAAGCAACCCAGTAGTTGTGCTCAAGACCTGTTCGAGGCGGCCTTATGCATAGGTTATAACCATGGGAAGTTCTGTGGACAAAGTCCCTTGTGTTTGTTTTATTTTAGTGGTGCTGGTTTGTGGTTTGTGGTTTTGTTTTGGTGTGACACATTCATGTTCTTCACAGGACAGTCTGTTCTCATTGCCAACAGACTCTGGCAAATACTGATAACACTCGACTCTCAACGAGCAACGGACTTGTCACTTGTGCTGAGCCTAGCTCATGCTGGGGCTAACCATCACCTCATCTTCACTTCCTCCAACTAACCCTGGAGTCCATCATAGAATGGGTGTTAAGTCTGTGTCTCTTAAATCCAACCATTAAAACTAAAGGATCTTAGAAGAATTTCCTGGTGAAATTTATTCAATACATCAAAATAAACACCTCTAGCTGTTTACTCATTTATAAGTAATCTAGAAATAAGAACTGACCAATGACTTGACAGGGCACCCTGAAGTGTCCCACATCTGGCAGATGTGCATCCAACTTCCCCGTGCCTCGCTAGAGTGGATTTGGCTGTCTCTTTTCACACATCCCTGCTCCCATAGAGACAGTGCTGAGCCATGCTGGGCATTTCAGCCCTGAACACTCATAGGAAGGGCAGCAAGGCTTCTGAGTGGCCTCCTGAGCTGTGGCTCTGGGTGAGGCTGTGAATGGATAGGTAGGAGTCTTGCAAGACCTTGGTGGGCTAAGAAGAGAGACCCAGGGTACTGCAGGCACCCGCCTTTGCAGCTATCAGCTGGTACCAGCGAGAGGGTCTTCAGGGCAGATGCCATATTGGATGAACATGTCTGGTAAAATGGGAAGGCAGAGCTGGAGGACGGCCTCTGAATTCAGGATTTTGTACCCGGCTGGATGTCAGAGAGGAAGAAGATGTCTTAGCAGGGACACATAGAGGCTTATGGCTTAGGAGGTTCATGTCAATGGCTTGCATCCCTGGATCCCAGGGTTCCTGGGGAAGGAATCTGTCAGATGGCTATCAGGCTCGGATTGGGGAAATGGTGGGGACTAGAGCTACCACACCTGGCAACCTACTTGGAAAGTGAACACTACACACAGGGAGTCAACAACAAGCCAAGTGTGACAGCATGTGACCTCAACAGTAGGAGGTAAAAGCAGAAGCATCAGATAAGGAGTTCACGGTCACCCTCAGCTACACAAACACTGTCTTAAAAAAAAAAAAGCACTATGGACTCCTGGAAGCAGGGATACATTAGCTACAGGGAGAATGCTTCAAAATGAGAAAGGACCAGCAAACCAAATGAAGAGACTCAAACTTAGCCATCAGAAACTCAGTGTGGGAGGGGGCAGAGAGCCACAGAGGGAAAGAGCAGAGAGAGAGAGAGCCCAAGAGAGGAAAAGGAAGCAGAAGAGGAGGAGGGAAGAGACTCTGCCGTGTTTGCCGTCTTTGCTGGCGCTCAGGGAGGCACGGACTCTCTCAGGAAAGGCCTTCCACCTCCATCTCCCGTGACTTGCAGAGGTGTGGAGGTGTCGGTGCAGCGTGGCCGCGGCAACGGTTGGTTTATTTAATTAGAGCAATGATTCCAGGCGGCATCAAGGAGCCCATTAGAGGCCCTGCTCACTGCCCGCATCAGGGGGGCTCCTCACCCTGACCCTGGAGGCTATTTTTGTCCTCTTGATCTCAGTGTGATTAGCAAAGGCAATTAAGCATGGGGATCAGAGCTGGCCTCCGCCTTAGATGTTCCTTAACACCCAGGAAGGGCTCGCAGGGATGAGGCTGAGCGAGAGCAGTGTGCCATGAATGAACACCACAGGAGAGTGATGGGAGGATCCTGCTCTGCCTCCAGAGGGTGCTCTACAGAGGACCGAACGGGAGGGGGCAGCTCTCAGGCTGCTGTAGAGGTTGCCTTTCCCGTTCTGTGCATGGGAATTGATAAGATACTGGAAAAAACAAATTCACCCATGCCTCGCCAAACACCTCTTCTCTTCTCTTAGTTCTTAGCCCGAAACTAAAGGCCCTAGCAGGCCCAAAGCCCCACCCTCTTAGGTTGTGGCCTTGGTCTTCATCGTTTGAGACAGGGTCTTATGTGCATCCCAGGTTGGCCTCACTATAGAGTCGAAGATGACCTTTGTCCCTCCTGCCTTTACCTCCTGAGTACTGGGATTCTAAGCATGGACCACCATGCCCATTTTTGGATTTTTTAAATGGTGTGCCTGTGTGTGTGTGTGTGTGTGTGTGTGTGTATTCTCTGTTTTCAGCATATGGGTCTTGGGGATTGAACTCAGGCTGTCTGGCTTTAGCAGCGAGCGCCTTCACCTGCTCAGCCAGCTCACGGGCTCTATTTTAGTTTTTTTGGTCTATTTATTTTGCAATGGTCCTATGACTTCTATTTTTGCTTTTGAGAATCTCACACTGTAGAGTGTGTTTTGGTCATGTCTACCCCCTCAGTCTCCAGTGCTGTTTTAATGGGAAAGTATTAAGCATTCCTCCTTCCTCTTCTTCCTCCCCCTCCTCCCTTCTTCTTTCAAATTTCTGAAACCTAAGAACCACCAACATTAGTAAGCCACAAAACAAACCAAATAAACTTGATATTCCCATTGATCCTGCTCTGGTCAGAAAGCATTAGGGTGTGTGTGTGTGTGTGTGTGTGTGTGTGTGTGTGTGTGTGTGTGTGTGTGTGTGTTGGGGAGGGTAGGGTGGATATTCAGAAACAAGGGAGAGAAAATGAGGGTCAGAGCTTTCCCTGTGGTTGAGGAAGGCCCTGGGGTGGTCAAGGAGGGGCAACCAGGCTGAACCCAGCTGGGGATGGCTGGTGGGGGAGGGCAGACATGACGAGGGGACAGGACAGGACCCCAGAAGCCTCCTCAGGATCCTAGCTAAGTAACTCCACCCAGTCAGCTGTTCTCCACACCAGGCTGCAGCAAAGCAAGTCTCCCTTCCGCCGTGGGCCGTGTTTGGCAGAGTGACCGGAGAAACAAGGGACACACAGACATAATTTTCCCAGAGTCTGGTCTCATGTTGTCCAGTCCTCTGATCACCTCTATTAAACAGACGCCAAAGTTTCCCTCAATTCAACCAAGTGCCTGGTGTGGGTGCATGTCTGTGCGTCTGTGGGAGGTGGCGGGTGTTTGGCAACTTCAGGAAAATGTAGCTGTCCGTGGTTTTGCACCACTCTGTGGCAACCCCTAATAAACTCCTTTGACTCATCTGAATTAACTTGAATAAATCATTCTTTGGGCCGTTGGTGCTGGGAACATTTGGGGCAGATGTTAATGTACGCCCCACTCCTAGGCCTCTGTGCCTGCTCTCTCACACGGTGGAGGTCATGGGAGCTCGACCTGGTTGCACCGAGCAGTTGCATGCACCAGGCTGAGGGAGGAAAGTGAAATGATCCTTATGGGAAATAATTAGAAAAAAAAAAACCCCTACCTATGAAAGAAAAGAAAGAAACATGGACTTTCCCACTATTGTCTATCTCTTTAATTGTGTATTTAAAAATAGACGCCTAGGAAGAAGACCAAGAGCTCAAACCAGGGCACTTGCTGCAAAGACTTAAGACAACATCTTTTCTCCTCTAAAGAGAACAACAAAAGGGGGAGAGCGCCCTTACCGATGAAAATCTCTGCTGTAATGTCATCCTTCTGCCATCATTGCTGGAATGTTAGTGTTGAGATTGTGTGGGTCTGTGCGGTCACCACAGCGACTGTGAGCTCAGGAGTGCGATGGCCATGTCCTGTCCAGAGGGAGCACCTCCCAGTCCTCTCCCATCCCCCAGCTCTCACCTTCCACGATGTTCTCTGAGCCCTGAGTTACGAGTGGGTTTGATAGAACACCTCATCTAAGCTGACCACTCAAAGTAGCTTCTTCCCGGCACTTAGGAGCGTTCACCGTCGGCTGCTCATTGCCCAAAGAAGCGTCTTTGATTAAGGCTGGGAGCAGCTACCTCAGAGTCTGTGTAAGCTTTCTTTTCAGTTCTTTGCATAAGAGTCCAGAGAACCTGAAACTGCCAGCCCAGGCTCCTACCACCAGTAAACAAATGTGCTGGCATTCTTTGCTTTGTTTTAGATTTCTTATTGTGATTGAAATGCAGTATTACAGTATCTAGTATCCTGTACTGACTGCTTGTGCTAGACCTAAGCTGTATGTGAACATAATATTACCCCTGCCCAAGGAAATTAACACCTGCATTCAAAATATTTTCTTTTTAAAAATCATTTTACCCTAATTAATGTGAGAGCCAAAGTTATATTTTAAGTTTTAATTACTATGTCTAAGAGATCCATGAAACAAAAATGCCTCTGATCTGCAAACCTCTTGCCCAAGGACAGACAGTTCCTGAAATGCTGGAGGCTGTTGTTTATGGGAGATAACAAGCCATATGTTTTCACTCCCCTAAACAAGTTTGTTTGACCCATCTGCACCGGATGTGCTTGATCACATGTGGGTGGGAGGTTCACAGGCAGGAAATAAATCAGAATGTACACTTGACCCTGATTGGACCTCATGGGAAATGCGGTGAATTATGGGTTTTGCCTTTTTAAGCCCCTGCAAAACGTGACTGGGGCCCTTTTCTTGGAAACCAGAGATGGGTCTGGCCAGAGAGTCCATCAACCTGGCCAGTATTTAATTAAAGCATGCTTCAATTTTGACTTTAAACTGTGGTAGTGGTCTTATTCTCGACCAGTAGGATTAACATTAACTCACAAACAAAAGCATCACACAGATTAAGGATGACACCCAAACACCTGCCTGGCCCAAACTCTTTGCATCTCAGTGAACTTCTATACAATCAGAATGACCATGCTGAAATTATGGAGCTTCACTCGGGTTTTACACCCTCTTTCTCAATTATATTATTGATTATTTTATTGTTGTTCTTGTTACATTACTATCTAAAAGGTTTAATTCAATTATCAACTATGAAAAAACTTAAAAAGTATGACAGAGTTGAAACTATAAATTAGCTTTCTATCCTCTTTCATGACTCATGTACATTCTTTCCTTCCTTATCACCTGAGACTACTCTCTCTCTCTCTCTTTTTTTCTGAGACAGGGTTTCTCTGTGTAGCTTTGCACCTTTCCTGGAATTCACTCTGTAGCCCAGGCTGGCCTCGAACTCGCAGAAATCCGCCTGCCTCTGCCTCCCAAGTGCTGAGATTAAAAGTTGTGCGCCACCACTGCCTGGTTGCATTCTACTTTCTAAGTCCACCCACTTTCCCAAAAACTTCATGACTTCATTTTTCTTTGTAGCTAAATAATATTCTATTCTGTGTATGTAACACATTGTCATCATCTATTCATCTGTTAACAGACATAAGAAATGCTTATTTTGCAAGGAAGTAGTTGTACGGAAGGAGATGTAGTGGCTGGTCTTAATTAGCACCTTGACTGGGTTACCTGATGCCCGGGACTGGATGAGTGAATGCACTTCTGTGTGGCTGTGGGGGTGTTTCCACAGAGGGCTGACATGTGAGGCAGTGACTGAAGATTGTCCCTGACTGTGGGCAGTAGCATCCAACAAGCCGGTAGCTGGTGCAGAGAAGCTAGAAGAAGGCAGCATCTGCACCGGCAAACCCTTCTTTCTGAAGGAGTGTATCTAATGCTGCCGGCCATCAGACTCCAGCAACACCAGTGATTCCTGGAAGTGATTCCCAGACTTTCCAGGCAGACCCGAGACTGCTGAGGTTGTGGGGCTTCCTCATCAGCTTCCTAAGCCTGGCTTTTCTTCTGTGTGTGTGCTCCTGGGTTGAACCTACGGTCTCTGCCTCTGAGCACTACACCATCAGTCTGGCTTCTTGCCTTGAACATCTGCTTGGACCTCACTTCTTAGATACCCAGCCCTGTTGTCAGCCCAAGGAATCCCCCTTTGTTACATCGCTACATATATTCCATTGGCTTTGTCCCCCTAGAGAAGCCCAATTAAAACAGAAGACATCCCTTAATGACTGAAAAACAGCGCATTCCATCCCCACCCCATTACAACCACACTTGTTGTTACAGCGAACACTGTGTGTTTGCAGACACCTCAGTTCTTTAACGCAGTGATCACTTACCGGCCTGAATCTAAGTGTCAGGGATGGATGAAGCACCACACTTTGGGAGCAGGTCAGCATCTCCTGGTTGATTTTGCTTTTTTGTTGTTGTTTTGTTGACAATGACCTTGGACCTCCAATCCTCCTGGCTCTACTGCTGTGGGCCACAAAAATATGAAGCAGGAATTCGGCTGACAATAGCAGAAGCTGATACCTGGAAGAAGCAGGGTTCTACCAGAGGAAAAAGCCAAGGCTCAAGGAGTCTTGGTGATATTAGCTTTCAAATATATATTAGCCGGTTCCTGCAATGATTTTCTTGTGTGCTATGGTAGCTTTCCCAGTTAATTCTTCTTCTAAGAACTTCTAACAGTGTATTTTATGAGTTCCTGCTCAAACATTCAAAGACAAATGGCAGACAGAATAAGCATTCCAGAACCCCTGCTAGTCTCCTGAATTAAGGTAAATATCCATAGGGAGACACCGCCTCGGCCAGGCAGACAAGGTAGACATTAGGCACATAGCTTTGCTTCTGGTGCAAATTGAGCTCAGACCCTCCTTCCTTCCTCAGGCCTAATGGCACCCCCAGAGTTCCCCTCCAACAATTAGCTCAGAACCGAAGGGCTTTTTTCTTATCAGGTGCATTCAAGCTATGACGCAGGTTTCCTAGCTACGGAGCAGACTCACCCTGCCCTACCAGAAAGCAGCAGGGCTTTGTATTGCTGTATGTGTGTTGAGACAGGTCACAGGAAGAAGAGAGGAAGGAACGAAGTTGGAGATAGGAACAAAGATGAAGGAAGATGAAGATGAGAATGAGATGGAAAGAATTTAGATAGAATTATGAGAGGACAGGAGGAGAAGGGACAGAGAGGAGCTAAGTATGAAAACAGAACTGAAGCTGTGTAGACAGAATTTTGTCTTAGAAGAATAAAGTAAATGGACTAAAGAGTTTTGTGTAAGTAGATTCATTTGATGTCCCTCAGATCAATATCCCCGCCGCATGGGCGTCTTCCCCAGGACTCTAGGAGAAATCTCCTCAGGGCAGGCACCTGAGGGGAGTTTCCATACTCTACCTGTAGAGTTTTGGGATTACAGGAGTACACCACCATATCTGGTGTATGTGGTGATGGCGAATGAACCCAGCACTCCATGCATGGTAGGTAAGTACTCTTAACAGCTGAGCCAAACCCCAGACTCCTGCACCCTTTTGAAGAAAGTGGACAAGACAGACCCACTTTGTCCAGTGGCCTCCCGAGAGCTGTGTGCTCTAGTCAGTAGAACAGAGAGTGAACACAGACACAACCATGTCTACTTCCTGCTCCCAAAGCCAGAGGGTTTGTTGGCTCCGTGTCTCAAGTTGGTTCAAACAGAACCAACTATGGCTGGTAATTAGCTGACCTTGAGACAGGAGACTATATCTGATCACCTGGAAGGTGTGTGTAGTGGTAAAGGACAGATCTCACCGACCAGCCTTTAAAATTGGAAAAAGCAAGCCAATGAGTCACAGAAGGAAGTGAGAGGCCAAGCCAGTAAGAATGGTGTCTGCATGAGAACAGAGTGGGCATCCGAAAGAGGAGACGGGGAATGACTGCCCTTTCTCAGGCCGGCTATAAAGCCAGCCTGCCCTGCCTCAGAACCTGCCCTGTGGTCTTCCTGGCTGGTTCCTATCTGTTCTATCCCAGTTACCTGGAGATACATGTCATCAGAATGTCTTTTTTTAATGATATGTATATGTATATATCTGAGGCCAGAAGAGGGTATATCAGATTCCTTGGAACTGGAGTTATAGATAGTTGTGAGTTGCCCAAAATCATGCTTGAACTTGAGTCTTCTGTAATTGAAAGTGTACATTCTTAACCATGGAGCCATCTATCTATCTATCTATTTATCTATTTTTGCTGAAGACCCTTTCTTTTCTTTTCTTTTCTTTTTTTTTTTTTTTTTTTTTTTTTTTTTTGGTTTTTCGAGACAGGGTTTCTCTGTGTAGCTTTGCGCCTTTCCTGGAGCTCACTTGGTAGCCCAGGCTGGCCTCGAACTCACAGAGATCCGCCTGGCTCTGCCTCACGAGTGCTGGGATTAAAGGCGTGCGCCACCAATGTCCGGCAGACCCTTTCTTGGTAGTGTTGTGGCCAGCCAGTGGCATGCTCATGGGGTTGAAACAACCAGAGATGCACCTTAAGAAGTGAGCACCTGCCTTGAATTAATCGCTCTTCCTGGGGAAGGCAGGAGCCAGTAGTCAAGACTGAGTCCTGCCCAAGGGCTTTGGGCCTTGATGGGCCATGGCAAAGCCTCTGATGCCTCTACTTGGGAACATATTCAGCCCTGACAGGTACAGATGGGTTTAAAGAACAGAAGCACTCATGGGTCAGCTTAGATCCTTCCTTGGTAGACCATATCTTGTTGGAAGTGCAGAGGCCACTCGAGATGATCAAGCCTCCATTGTGCCCATTCAGCATGTGGAGATTGTGAGAACAGAGTCACCTGGAGGGTAAACGAATCCAGGTGTGGGACCCGAGGCACTCTTGGCTGCTCCAGCCAGGACTTTGCTGGCTCTGACTTGAAGTATTTCCTGCTGTCATTGCCAACACCTTGAAATTTCATCAAAAGAAAGAAGCTTCCAGCTTTTTACCAGGAAGACCCTTCACTGAAGCTGACCCAGAGACAGACCGGATGTTTACACACTTTCTATGAACAAGAAAAGCCTGGATGTTGCAGGGACCAGGCTTGGCGGGCTGGCAGAGCAGGTTTCTGGCCCAGGGAACTAAAACTGAGTTCACAAAACATCCTTTCTGCTAGGGCCTCTGGACATGTGTGTCACCACAGAGTCTGGGTGGTGTCGCACTGTGCCTAATTAGAGGGCATGTTCCACTCACAGAGAGGCAAGGAAAGCTGGAGCCTGGCAGGCTGGTGTCCCTGAACCTCTGTGACCTCGTAGCCCATTATTAGCTTGGCCCAGCAGCATAGTCTGTCTTCTTGAAGGCGCCCATCTTCTTGCTCATGGGAGAAGCATGTGCTCAGCCAGAAAAATGGTTTTACTCACACACAGATGATGAACACAGCAGACAAGCTCTCTCCCAACAACGTTTATTTTAAATTTTCGGGAGACCCACATGACTAGACATATTTATGAGGACTAGTGTGATGTTCTGATTGGTTTGTCTATCCAGCCCTGACTAAACGGGCAACTGGCATATCTCAGCTCTCAGCTGTCCCCACTTCTCCGGGGTGGGGACCACACGGATAGCCTTCCCACTTCTCAGGGTCTTCCATGGCTGCCACCCATTGATTTTACAGTGTCCCTGTGGCATGGTGTAGAATGGGCATGTCCCCTCCACTGGAGAGCTCCAAAGAGCAAGGAACCAGGCTAGAAGCTTAACCTTGAAGCTAGAGGGCTATAAGACTGCTAAAGGGGACTCTTGCTAACTCCTCACTGGCCCCCTCCTGTATCACGCCAGACTGCTATCATGCAGACATGTGCTGAGACATCAGCCCTCCACTTCACTACTTGACTCTTTCTAAAGTAATATTCCAGCTCTTGTGTGTCAAGGTTGATTTCCTGATTTGGCTGGTTTGGATCGCTGGAGACAAGATCTCATTCTGCAGTCCAAGCTGGCCTGAAATTCACCATCCTCCCACCTCAGCCTCCTTAGAGCTAGACTGTTAGGTGTGTGCCACCATACCCAGGTGGATGTTTAGGCTGCAGTTTCTGAGATACAACCTGGAAATCACATTTTTAGCAAGCTTCTAGGAATTTCTAACATGGGTTCTTGGAAACTACTATCAAGCTAGGATAGAACACTCTAAAAACCAAAAAGTATACTAATGATTAAGCTGGGACAATAGCCAACCACAAAGCAGATGCTTTGGCTGAAAGAGGAGTCCTGCCTAGCAAGCCACACACAGAGTGACATTCTTCAGAGGATCATGAGAGGGACAGCACTGGCTACTCCACAGTGACCTTGACTCACACTAATCCTAAAGCATCCCAGGAGTGTGTAGCGCCCCTGTGTTCTACAGTTCAGACTGGAGAACAGGCTCTGCCTTCTTTCCTGTACCTGGGATTATTCTCAAGTGCATGGGTTGGCGTCAACAGGCCAATTGTCTTCAGGGCCAAAGTTCATCACTCTCCTTCTCATTGTTGCCCTATCTGCATCCAAAAATAATTTGAGGGGCTGTGGAGAAGGCTCAGTCAGTAAAGTGCCTGCTGCCCAAGCATGAGGTCCTGTGTCTGATTCTTCCCAGAACCCATGCAAAATAGCTGGACCTAGTGGTGCCCACATATAACCTCAGCACTGGAGAGCCAGAGAGAGGAGGATGCTGGGGGGTTGCTGGTAAACCAACCTAGCCAAACTTGCAAGTTCCAGATTCAGGGGCAGAGCCTGTCTTAAGAAATAAAGTAGAGAATGACTGAGGAGGACGCTTAACAATGACCTCTGACCTCCAAACGCGCGCGCACGCGCGCGCGTGTGCACACACACATGGAAATAGGCACCTGTAGATACATGGGAATACCACAAGAGTGCCTGCCCAGGAGTGCACACACATGTGCACGTGCACACATGCACACACACACATGCCCGCACTCTGAAGCAGCAGTGTATTTACAGCATTTCTTAATCACACTGCAGTCCTGCCCTCCATTCTCTCACAAGCACAGCCAACATCCTCTAACATTCAGACTTCCTGCCCTCCTCAGTAAGAAGAAAAAAAAAAAAAGGATTTTTAAAATCTGTTCTCCACATGGCTATCTTGACCCAAGATTCTATGTCTCAGCTTTCCAGGTAGCAAATTGAGGCTGCATCCAAGTTCAGGACATGACATGAAAATAGGATCCGCCCATGTGTATCAGGCAGAGATGTTCTTGCCCTTCCTCGAACAGCAACCTAATGGTTGGCACTCGGGCACCTAGCGTACGTAGCAAAGGGTACACATCACCCTCTCTCTATTAACCCGGTAGCTGACTGTTACCAGATAAACCATAGCAGGGTCAAGTCTCCCTTACCTTATTGAATAACAGTCCCAAAGCACAGGAGCTGGGATGCTGACCACACATGTGTGCCAGAGAAGCCCCCACAGCTGGCAAGGGAAGATGTGCTATACGTTTGCATGTATAGGAAGAAACATACACAGGTCTGGTGGGACCCCAGATTTCAGACAGTGCTGGGGGTTCCTACAGCTTATCCTCGGAGGATAAGTGGGTGATAGGCTTCCAAGTTCAGAGAAGAACATAAGTTTCCCAGAGAGGCAGGGAGGGAGAGTAACGGGTTGGTGTTGAAAGGGCACAAAGTTCAGGGTCCAGATGAAGAAGCTCTGGGTCTGCTCTGTAACCCCCTGGGGTGCTTATCGGCACACCTCAAAATGGTAAGACAGCACGGTTCATGTTATGTGCGTTTTACCGCAATTGAAATAAAATTCCAGAGCTGGATTTCTTCTCTGCACTTGCTCCTTGTCCACCCAGACACTGATGGAGGGTCTCTGTGGAGCTAGAACCAAGCCTGAGCCTGTGGCCCCATCCCAGGCCGCCCTCCCCGTCTCTGGACTGGTCCTGAGTCCTGCACCGCCTTTGGTTCCGCCCCGCATTCCTTCAGAAGAGTGGATCTTTTTCATGTGACTTAAAAGACATTTATGAGGCTTCGGGGATCTAAAGCACTCTTTAAACTTAAAAGCCAATCTTGGTAATGAGCTTTAAGAAAGCACATTAATTCCTAAAACCAAGGTGGAGCTGGGGCGGAAAGGCTAACCCGAGGGCCTGGGGGAGCCAGAGCTCTTTAGAACGCATTCAGTGAGGAGAGGAAAAAGGAGTGGTGCTGTGAAAGCTCATTCTTGTGTGTAACAAGCATTTAATGAGCGCTTAGTGTATGCCAGGGATAAGCAGTAAGGCTCCTGATTCCTGGTGTCCATAATGTGGCTGTGTCTCCTGAGAATCAATGTCCCTTTGTGGTGAGATATACTTGAAGCTGCAGATAGATTGTCTCCACTACATCAGAAACTCAGGCACCAGGACACTTCCCTAGCCCATTCCCTATGGAAGACCTGGCCTCATCACAGCATCATTTACAGCACGCTTTTGATACCTCCCTCCCCTTTGGTGGGCTCTTCTAAAGAATTAGAGAAAGAGGTACCCTAAAGAGGAGATCTGGTCTAACAAAAAAGGTCATGTTGCCCTACAAATCTGCTACCCAGCTCATAAACATCCATTATAATAACTTTAAAAATCCACAACACAGAACCACTAGGGTATCCTTCTCCACTCCCTACCATCTTGGGGCAACCCACCCCAAATCTCTCTTCCTGGCATTTGTTTTGCCAAATAAAAGGCTGTCTGTGTGGGGCTGGAGAGACTCTTTATGAAGTATGTGCTCAGTGGTTCAAAGTGCATAACTGCATTTGCAGAGGACCCGAGTTGGGTTCTCAGTGCCCTTGTGAGGCTGCTCACAACCACCTATGGCTCTGGCTCTAGGGATCCAATGCCCTTTTCTGGCTTCCATGGGTACCCCCACACATGCACAGACACACATACTCACAACTAAAAATAAAATAAATCTTAAAAACTGAATGTATTTTTCAACTGAATTTTAAGTTTTTATTTAATTGTGTGAATTTTTGGGGGGCAAGGAGTTGTACACATTAGTACAGTCCCTGACAAAGCCAGAAACAGACATCAGAGACCCTGAAACCACAGTCACAGACAGTTGTGAGCAACCGTGTGAGTGCTGGGATCCAAATTCTGGTCCTGCCATAGTAGCTGGTGAATGCTCTTAACCACTGAGCCATCTCTCCAGACCCTCAACTGGTGTTTTTTTGTTTTTGTTTTTGTTTTTTCTGAGAAGACAAATGTCTAGGGTGCTAAACTACTATCTTTTCAGATAGTTGTTCTCTGAATAAAGAGCAGTTTAATTAAAGGCTCAATCCTGTCCCTGTTCCTTCTCTTCTTCAAGTGACAGAAAGCAGGGGCTGGTCACAGCAGCAGGACACAGCCCTGCCCCGTCTCTGCAGAGGTTTACTATGCCACCTCTGTCCCTGACACATCACATCTGGATGGACTTGGGCAGAGTCTTGGCTCTCACAGAGCAAGCATGACATTATGAAATTGGGCTAAAGGTTAAACAACATGGGACAATTGTTGGCTGATTAGAAACACGGGAGGACAATGTAGAATGGGTAGTGGGCCTCTGGGGAGATGACATCTGAGCTAGAATCAGGTGACAGGAAAACAAACGTGGGAATGGTAGGTTCTAGAGAGGATTGACCAGGCAGACAGGCAAAGCCGGCACTCCAGGCCTAGGAGATCATCTTGGTGGGAGGGGGTTTAGGGTGTAGCTACATTCGACCTGGCTGCTCTGTGCCAAGCAGAGCATGAGGAGGAGCAGAGGCAGGACATGAGATAAGAGTGGGTGTCACAACCGGCCAAGGGTCAGCCTGGGAAGGAACATGTCCTCAGCACTGTGACAGAACACCTAACAAAAGCGACTTAGAGAAGAAGGGCTGAGCTTGGCTCAGTCTGAGGATCCGGTCCACTATGGCAGGACTACGGCCGCAGGACTAGGAGGCATGGGTCCACAGTCAGGAGGCAGAGAGACGGTGCTCAGCTTGCTTTCTCCTTTTCAGTCAGTCAAGACCCTACCCCAGAGGATGGTGCTGCCCATAGTTACTTGGGGTGGGTGTTCCCGTCTCAGTTTACATCATCTAGAAACTCCCTCACTGATATGCACAGAGCTTTGATTCTATGGAGATAATGATTCCTTTTGTTTGTTTGTTTGTTTTTGTGTGTGTTTGTTTTGTGAGACAGAGTCTCTCTACGTAGCCCCGACTGTCATGAAACTCACTCTGTAGACCAGTCTGGCCTCGAACTCAGAGATCCTCCAACCTCTGCCTCCCCAGTGCTGATTAAAGGCATGCGCTACCATGCCTGGCTCCGTGGCAATTTCAGTTCTGTCAAGTGGGTGGTCAAGATTAACTGTCAGTTCTGAAAGCAGAGACAGCCAGTTTGGTTGGTTGGTTTGGATGTCTTGAATAAGCAATTTGGGAAGCTCAAGAGCACTTTTTAAGTGTTTCAAGCACTGACCATGAGGCCCCAGCCAAGGCACGGTTGTTTTCCGTGAGCCTCTGTTCCCATTCTGTAGGATGCCCCCACCCGATCCTCTCTGGACATCCTCTTAGTCCACCCAGGCTATAATTACGAGGCACAGTAGATGGGTGGCTCAAACAGCACATCTTTTTCTACAGACCCTGAAGCCGGAAGTCTGAGACCAAGCGGCAGCACTATTAGGTTCTGGGGCACATTTCCTCATGGGTTGCAGGATGTCCTCGGGTGGTGGAAGGGATGCAGTACCTAAGTCCCCTTTATAAGAGCACCAGTCCCTTTTCTGGGGGCTCCCACCTCAGGTCCTAATCACCTCCCCCAAAGGCCCTACTTCCTCATACTCCCTTAAAGGTGTAACTGGGTTTATTTAGCATGTGGATTTGGGAGGGACATGGTAAGCACCATCCTTGTGGCAATAACAGCAGGCTCTGTGGTAGGCCAGTTGAAGAAATGCTAGACACCCGAGTCTTCAGTATCTTGTAGGTCAGGGGCCATCTGCTCAGGGAGACAACCAGGTAGCTAGGACCTGCCTTCGTCTCCTGCCCCATCACTTCCTGGAGTTGGACTGCCCCCCTTCTGTACAAACTGCTCCCCTGCATTCTACTAATGCCCCCTGCACACAGGACACCCAAATCCTTCTGGAACCGTCCAATGGGAGTGTCCCCAGGACTTTCTAAGTGCTCATAGTCTAACAAGAATTAATTTCCAGGGGGCCAGAAGTGGCTCCACAAACAGTGAATAAGGGTCTTCCTTCCCCACATTCTCACCGACATCTGTTGTCTTCTTGATGGCCATTCTCACTGGGATTAGATGGAATTCCCTGATGGCGAATGATGTTGAACACTTTCAAAGGTGTTTACTAGCCACTTGTATTTTGTTTTGGTTTTGTTTTGTTTTGTTTTTTTGTTTTTTTCAAGATGTTTCTCTGTGTAACAGCTCCGGCTGTCCTGGAACTCACTCTTTAGACCAGGCTGGCCTTAAACTCACAGAGATCCACCTGCCTCTGCCTCCCAAGTGCTGGGATTAAAGGCATGGGCCATCACTGCCTAGCTCAATGATAGCTCTTATAAAGGAAAATATTTAAGTGGGGCTGGCTTACAATTTAGAGGTTCAGCCCATTATCATCATGGCAGAAAGCATGGTGGTGTGTAGGCAGACATGGTGCTAGATAGATAGCTGAGAGTTCTACATTTGGATTGGCAGGCAGCAGGAAGAGAGAGAGACTATGCCTGGCTTGAGCATCTGAAACCTCAAAGCCCACCCCCAGTGACATATCTACTCCATCAAGTCCACACCTCCTAATAGTGCCTCTCCCTATGAGCCTATGGGGGCCGTTTTCATTCAAACCACCACGGGTTGTTTTGTTGGTCTTAGTTTCTGAAGTTCTGTGTACTCTCGACACCGATTCCTCTCTTGGAGGGACAGCTCCCAAGGACTTTCTCCCACTCACTGACAGCTTGCTGGAGAGAAGCACTCAGGTTTCCTGAACTCCCTCGCCCTTGTTGATTATTGGTTATTTCCTGAAGGTGGCGTCCTGTTCAGAAGGCCTTGTCTACACCTGCCTCTCGATGCTCACTCCCTGATCTGTTCTCTAGCACTTTCAGTGCAGGTTTTCTGTTGAGGTCTTTGATCTACTTGAGGTTGATTTTTGCGCAGGATGAGAAAAAATGATCGAGTTCCATTCTTCTACATGTGGATATCCAATTTTCCCAGAACATTTGTTGAAGAGAGTGTGTTTGCTCCAATGAATGTTTTTTTTTTTCATCTTTGCCAAAATCATGTGGTTGTAATCATGTGACCTGTGGTCCTCCCTCTATTCCGTGTGTCTGTCCTGTGGCCCTGTGTGTGGTTCTGTGTCTTTATTACGTGGCTCTCTAGTACAACTTGAAAGTGGCTATGGTGAAAGCACCAGAGTTGTTCTTTTCGCTCAGGACTACTTTGGCTAGCCAAGGTCTTCCAGGCGTCCATGGATTTAAAGGCTATTTTTTCTATTCCTATGAAGAATGCCTTTAGGATTTAGATTGGGTTGTATCCATTGGTTTCTTTTGTTAGGGTAGTCATTTTCACAATAGTGAGCCTTGCAACTCATAAGCATGGGAGGTCTTTCCATCTTCTAGCGTCTTGCTCAATTTCTTGAGCATTTTAGAGTTCTCATTGTACTCTTCTGCATCTTTGTTATGTCATCCCATGGATATATACATATATATAGCCATGAGCCTGGCCATAAGCAACTGAGCTGTCTCTCTACCCACAAGGTGTATTTTTCCTGATTTCTTCTTAGGTTTTTTATTGTCAGCATATAGGAAGGCTGCTGGGTTTTGTATGCTAATTCTGTGTTCTGCCACTTTGCTAAAAGTGTTTGTCTGCTCTAAGAGTTTCCTGATGGGGTCTTCAGGGTCTCTTATGTGTAGAATCACATCATCTGCAGATAGAGACTCTGGTTTCTTCCTCTCCTGCCTGCTACTTTTGTCTGCTTCTCTTGTCCAGGACTTACTAAAATGAGTGGAGACAGTAGACATCTTGTCTTATTCCTGAGACTAGTGAAAATGCTTTGAATTTCCCCATTTAATACAATGTTGGCTATGTCTGTCATACACACCCTTTATTGTGTTGATTGAGATATATTCTTTTTTAATGTATTTATTATGTATACAGTGTTCTGCCCGCATGTATCCCTGCAAGCCAGAAGAGGGCACCAGATCTCATTACAGATGGGTGTGAGCCACCATGTGGTTGCTGGGAATTGAACCCGGGACCTCTGGAAGAGCAGCCAGTGTTCTTAACCTCTGAGCCATCTCTCCAGCCCTGAAATACATTCTTTCCATTCTAAATTTCTTCAGAGATTTTAATATGAGGGGATGTAGCTTTGGCTGTCCTAGAACTCACTATATAGGCCAGGCTGGCCCCCAACTCGGAAGAGATCTGTCAGCCTCTGCCTCCTGAGTGCTGAGATTAAAGACATGTACTACCATGCCCAGCACAGAGCACCCTCTTCTTCAGGGGGACAACCCAGCACTTTGCTCAGCCTAGCTCTTCCTGGGGTTGGTAGGAGTCCTGGCCAGCCCAGGGCTCGGTTCCTGTCCCCTGCTTACCTTAAGACAGCTGTCTGTGCACCTACCTTCCCTGGACTTGTGCTGTCTCTCAGTAGGTGTCCCCACTCACAGGATACCTTGAGGTGTATTCATTTTATGGACAGTGGGATGCTGGGATTCATTTTATGGATCACTGATGGGATGCTGTCCCCAGGTGTCGAATAGGTAAGGGTGATAGGGTCACTTCAACTTGCATAATAAATCAATGGGTCTGTTATGGCCTCCTGGTCTCTCAAGTTCTCCTGGAAAAGAAGGCTGAGAGTACCCCCTCCTCTTAACTCACCATATAAGTACAGAGAGGATGCCAGGGGACCAGACTCCCCACACTCTGAGAAGAGATTTCCCCAACCAGAGCTCCAGACTCATCCTGCATTGATGGTGCCTGCCATGGGCAGGGACAGCAGCCACTATCAGAGTACTCAGGATCCCAGCACCAGGTCTATCCCCTCTATGGCCTTTGCTCCTCTTGTGGGGTGAGCTGTGTGCCCCTAAAGTTCACACGGCATAGTCTTAACCTTCAGTACCCAAGAGAGTGACCTTAGTAGGAACCAGGCTGTTACAGATACAAGAAGCTGCAGGGAGGCCATTCAGGAGGAATACATGGCCCTAATCCCATGGTTCCTGACCTTGTAACAAGACACCAAGTGAAGAGAAAGAGGATGTACAAGAGAAAGATTAAAAAAGATGGAGAAATGCCATCTGCATGCCAAGGAACGTCAGTAATCATTGCATCGGCGTGGAGAGGCCTAAGACTGCCCTCACTCAGGACCTCAATAGGCCAGTCCTCTGAAACTGGGTCCATCCCTCTCCTAGCCACAACTGAAACAATCATAAATGGTGCTGATGCTGCTCCATTTGCAGGGCTAGGCAGCTCCCTGAATTTCCCAATCACCTTTCATTATCTCAGGCTGGGTCAGGTCAATCACCCCTGCCTCCACCTCTCTGCTGAGCAGGTAGCACAGAAGGAGAAGGTGTGGAAAGGGAAGTGGGTGGGGACACAGATGGGGACACCAGGAGGAAAGGAAGACTCTCCAGGGTTTCCACGGAGGGATGTTGTGGGCTGGAGCCCAGGCACCGGGTATCTTAGGGAAGCAATGGCAGCAACAGAAGTCTTGAGAATCGTCAGTGAAGTGGACAGGGTCTCCGGAGAAGTGGGATTTAGCAAAGCAAACCTGAAACACCCAGGCTCATTCCCTTCCACTCTGGCCTCTGGGTGGAGCAGAAGTTAGTTGCTGTCCCAGGAGCTGGCCCAAAGACTGGAGAAGAGACACTATACTCTGGTTGGCAAGTGACCACAGGCCAGCAGACCTTTGTCCCAGTGGGTCTTTCAGTGGCCAGACACCCTCCAGATTCCCTGACCCCCACGTGGTCCTGGCATTAAGCCATCAGTGCCAAGCGAGTCCAGCTGCCCACTTCTCTTGGTTCAGCCCCGTCTTGTGACAGTATATGAGGTGACTCAGGCAGCTTTCCAGAATGGCACAGTCTTTCCAAGGGGTGTGTGTGTGTGTGTGTGTGTGTGTGCGCGCGCGCGCGCGCGCTACTTTGCACTTGGGAGACACATCCAAGTTCACAAAAACATCCTGTTTCTGAACTTGGCTCAAGGAACAAGAAATCAGAGAGGATTGAAAGCAGATCTCTGAGCAGCATGGGGGGCTGGGAGGAATCAGGGTCAGCCAGAGGTCAGGGAGGGAAAGCGACCATGGGGACATGTTTAATTAAGGGCTAGATCTCACGATAAAAGGTAAGTGTGAGAAGGAAGTACTGGAAGAGGGGCTCCTGCCACCTTCAAGAAGCCGTTTAGAAAACCAGAGCTGGGACTCAGAAGTCACCACAGTCACAGAGGCTCTCCCACACTGTCACACTGGTCTAGATCGGGACAGGAGCTGACACTGTATCCAGTGGGCTTTCCTAGAGGGCGTGGAAGGACAGAGCTGGTTCCCAAAGGCTGTTTATGAGGTGGGAAGCAGGTCAGGTTTCGCAATCCTGCCTGAAAACAGGAGCGCTCAAGTAAACGGGCTTGCGACACTGACCCCAGAGGGAAGGCTGCTCTGGTGCTGCAGCCGCTCCCTTCCCTCCGTGTCAGGGTGCCGGTTTGCAGCAGCTGGGAGAATCTGCTGACGGCATTTGAGATGAGAGGGCATTAACAGAGCTGTGACAGCAAATCCTGCCTCAGGGTTGGAATTAATTTTTCCCTCATTAATAATATCCTAATTTGCATGATTAATATGTCATGATCCATGAACGCGGATGACTAACAGTACAATCTCTGAACAAAAAAAAAAGCCACCTGCTGAGCAAAAAGAATAAGCAATAAACACAACTATATGCAGGAGACACCAGCTCCCCCAAATATCACCAGCATCAGAACAGCTATCTGAGGAACGCAGAGAAGGATATTCCTGAGGGCTCCATGGCAGGAGGAGCTCTAGGTATACCTGCCACTCCTAGGCTGCCATTGGACAAATCCGAAAATTCCAGACAAGGCTGATGATGGCCTGCTGGCTGAGCTCCTTGCCTGGTGTCTCCAACTGGCCCTAGGCCAAGAGGAGGGATGTTCCAGGCCACAGTGGTGCCACCCCATCAGCCCAGATCCGCCTCTTTCCGTAGCTGCAGACCTCAGCTATTTTTGGCCTGCCAGCCTGGGTCAGGAAGTGGAACAGGCTGATGAGCAATGAGGGAAAACACCTGTGGGATGTCTTCAGCACGTGACACAGACTGCTGGTGATGCTTGAAACTTCTTGGGAGCCATAGCTAGACACAGGGGTCCCCTGGAGACTACACTGCATTCCTGGACTTGAACCTTTGAACATCTCAGCTGCCTGCTCTGCTCATGGTCATCTTGTTTGAAGTCTTCACTCTGAATGACTTATACAAGCTAAGGGAGGTCCAGTGTCACTAGGAAATATGATCTTATGAGGCCACCGTCATGTGCACTGCTCTATGTTAACCATTCTGTTGCTGTGTGGCACATGGCTGTGTCATATTACACAGTAGAAACATGCTCAGAGAGTATGATGTAGGTAACACACACACAAGCACACATGCACACATATACACAGGTGCACATATACATATGTGCATACATGGTGATTACAGTATGTTCATTAGCTAACATAATAATCACTTTATTATACACATGTATATCAAAATATGTAATTTTTAATTATGTTGTTTACTAAAAATATATGCAATAAAACACAGTTACACTAACGACCATGTGAGTTGAAATTTTCTGAGAAGTACATTTTAAAAATTCAAAAGAAATAGATGAAAATAGTCCTTTTTTTGGAGATGGGGTTTTTCTGTGTAACAGCTCTGGCTGTCCTGTCCTGGAACTCGCTTTGTAGGCCAGACTGTCCTGGAACTCACCGAGATCCTCCTGCCTCTGCCTCCCAAGTCCTGGATTAAAGGCATGGGCCATCATGCAGAAAAATCCTTAATACTGTGCTTTTTTGACCCAGGATATCCCAAATACTATCTCAGCAGATAATTTAAAGGTTTCCAGTCACTTATTAGATATTGCTCATTAGGTTTTTGTTGTTGTTGTTGTTGTTGTTGTTGTTTGAGACAGGGTTTCTCTGTGTAGCTTTGCACCTTTCCTGGATCTCGATCTGTAGACCAGGCTGGCCTCGAACTCACAAAGATCCACCTGTCTCTGCCTCCCAAGTGCTGGGATTAAAGTTGTGCGCCACGACCACCCGGCGCTCATTAGTTTTTATTTTAAACCTGTGGGATCTGGTACATACATTATACCCCACAGCAGACTGTAGTGCAGACTGGCTACATTTCAAGTGCCCAGAAGTCACATATGGCTCATCAGATCACATGTGACACACAGGTGTAGTCCTTTCCACTGGATGTCAAGTATG
Organism: Peromyscus maniculatus bairdii; assembly: GCF_049852395.1. Taxonomy (NCBI): domain Eukaryota; kingdom Metazoa; phylum Chordata; class Mammalia; order Rodentia; family Cricetidae; genus Peromyscus; species Peromyscus maniculatus. Next base: position 69,439,605 of record NC_134854.1, read on the forward strand.
GATTGTTTGCGTTAACCTGCTGAATTTCCATTATAAAACCCCAAGATGCTGGAATTAGGAGGTGAGGCCTCTGGGAGGCAACAAGGGCCAAATCAGTCCCAGGGTGGGGCCTTCACATTACAATTTGTGCCCTTTTTAGAGACAGACATTCTCCTTCTTCCCCATGTCTCCATGTGGAGACACAGAGGAGGGAGCTGCCTACAAGCCAGGAAGAAAGCCCTCACCAGGATGGCCATGCTGCCAGGAACTCTTGGCTTGGACACGAAGCGTCTATAACCTTGGAGGGTAATTGCTGCTATTTGAGTCCTCGGTCTGAGGTATTTGTTTCCAAAGCCTAGGTTGAGGCACAGGCCCTGCATGGCACAAACCCAGCAGAATGGGGATCTGAGACCAAGAGCTGGGAGGACAAGGCTCTCAAAAGTCCAGCTCAGCTCATCCTGCCTCCCTGCCTCATGACCGGAGTGAGTCACTGTGTTCAGTGCTGTGTGCAGAGACTGAAATCCCTGCCTCCAAGCTCACTAGCCCTGGCATCAGTAGGCTGCTTAACTCGCGAACTGGCTGGGAAAGGAACCATCCCCATGAAGCCTGCTTGCAAGCCGAGATCACTGCTGTAGGGTCTGGGCAGAAATTAGACCCACTGCAACCACCACCAGGCACCTGACGCCGGGAGGGGCAGGGGTTTGAAAGGCTTCTGACAACACAAAGCTATTTTCTTCAGGGGTTGGACCATTGCTCACAGTTAGACGTTTGCCTAATGTTCAACAGGCCCTGGATTCAAGCCCCAGCGTTACACACAGAGCTGTGCTGTGGCCAAAGGTCATTCTGGCCTCTGACCACATCTGCTGGGACACCACTTTCACCTTGTCTCCATTGTCCCTGAGTCACACACCAACGGCCCTGTATACCGTTGGATGTTACCTTTCCCATTGTTAGACATCAAGAAATCCGAGTAGAAAACACGGAAATGCTGAGGCCTGGGACTCTCAGAAAATTAACTGTCCAGTGTAGGCATCAATGACGGACCAATTCCCAACTCTCTCAAGACCAGAACTTAATATTCTGGAAGGGAACCCAGAGACTTGGCAATCACTCTCCCCAAGCTGTCGTGGTTAGCCTGTGGATCCAGCGGCCTCCACAGAGCAGATGAAGCTGTATCACAGGCCCCAGGTGTAGGCTCAGAAACACGAAAGCACATGATGGCTGGAAGTCATCGGAAAAGCCTGGGAAGGTCAGGGAAATGTCCTTAGGTGAGCACTTTGGGCCCTGGCACTAAGCAAGCATAATCAAAACTATCTGACGCTGTGTATCTGTTTCCCCTCAAGACAGACAGCCTGCCCTTAGCAACAAGCACAAGAAGCTGGGGCCGAAGGTTCCGGCCAACCCACAGCAACCAGACAAGATATGAGGGTCTCTGGGATGCTGAGGGAAGCATGCACAGCCACTCACAGAAAAGTAGCGAGACAGAGAGTGAGACTGTGAAAGAGACACTCTCCATGCCTAGTGAAAGGTCTCTGGGGAAATTGACTGAATTCAAGGCAAAGTTCAGTGTTTGGGGGTGGAAGGCCATCCAGGAGCTTCTGCCAAGAGGCCAAACCACAAAATGGTCCGGTCACAGGGCTGGGGTGAGGCTTGCCTAAGAGAGCAAGCAGGGTGGACTGATGGTGAGGTTGCTGGCTCATGCAGGGTGCTCACCACTCCCACACAAGAGCTGCTGGGCCACTGCTGTCTACTCTAAGGGACTCAACTCAGCAGGGTGCAGCAGGGCTGACCACATCTAAACCAGGTCAGTGCCCAGAGCCAGCCTCTGTGGCCCTCCTGGGCTCCTTTGGAAGCCGCACTCATCATATGTCATCTCAGCTACTTCTCAAGACCCCACCCTCTAGCCTATGGCTCCATCCACCATTCACAAATGCATTCCCGGATCCATCTCCACCCACAGGTCCCCATGCCCAGCCTGGCTCTGTCGTAGGGCTGCCTCCAGCCTCCCCCAGAGGGGCACCGGTGGGAGCTGGGCATAGCCTGGCTTCTGCAGCAGCCCCCCATCTTCAGCCCTGTGCTGGCAATGGTAGGTTCTTTGTAGTCAGGGAGGAGTGGCCTTAGAATATAAGTGTGTCTCCTGGGTCACATTTGGTCATAGGTACAGGTTAGACTAGCTCCACCTGGCTGTAGATCCAGCTCAGGGTAAAATTTGAATAATGGGAGCTAGAAAATGTCCATCTCACTAATATAACCATTTCAACTTCAGTTTACATCAGATTCATATTTTCTGATTATAAACTAATGCCACAGCATTGTGAGGAATTGAACTATGGCTTTACATAGAGCTATTTTTATAAGTGTTGTTTTGGATTGCATTTTAGTTTTTTGAGACAGAGTTTCATATAGCCTAGGCTGACCTTTAACTCATTAGATAGCTGAAGCTGGCTTTGAACTCCTGATCCTCCTGCTTTTGCCTTCAGAATGATGGGATTCTAGGTACACTTGGCTGGGGTGTATGGTTTTCATTCATGTCCAATAACTGCAGCCTAAACTCACACATATTTTCCTTTAACCATTCTTTATATGTGTGTACTAGCAAGTGTGTACACAGGCAGGGCCATAAACGTAGTTAGTATCTAGTATCTGACGGGTCTCCTGGGTTCCTATAAGGAACATATCCCAGTGTCCAATTGCTCAAATCACCATTGGATTTTTCCCTTGCTCACATCACCACCAATTCTGCACTCAGGACAAGGGAGGACACAAGGATTAGACATCCCCCTGCTGTTCGAAGAGTCATGGGGCTGTCAGTAGGTTTTGCAAGGGGATATACATGGACCTAGCTCTCATAAATAAGAACTGCATTGCTAGCCGGGCAGCGGTGGCACACGTCTTTAATCCCAGCACTCGGGAGGCAGAGCCAGGCGGATTTCTATGAGTTCAAGGCCAGCCTGGTCTACAGAGCGAGAGCCAGAACAGGTACCAAAACTACACAGAGAAACCTTGTCTCGAACCCACCCCCCACCCCACCCCCCCACAAAAAAAAAGAAAGAAAAAAAGAACTGCATTGCCTTTCTCCATGACACAGTGGCTTCTGTCCTCATACCACTGATATTTCCAAAGTATGGCCATTAGGGACCAGGCCAAGGCAATGTGCCCTACAACCTCATCTGGCACCCTTGACTTGGTTTGAGTTGGCTGGGCAGAGCTCTCATCTCTAGGTAAAGGAGCAGACTCACCACTCCTTATGGAGTCTCTCACAAACATGCTTAGGGCCTGGGGAACCATCTCTGTTCTAAAGGAAGTGTCACCCATACATTTGGGCAAATAAAATCGTGCAACGCCACACGTCCCTGCCCATCTCCAGGACCCTAGCATCCCTTCAACCATCCAGTCTGCTTGAGCCTTTGTGTTTAGGAATATGTAGCCAGCTGTGGCCCTGAGAGAGCTTGTGGCAAGTTCTGAGCCCTGGGTCCTCCTACAGGAGGCTGGCAGCCACATCTTGGTCCAGGAGTTTGCTAGACACTGACTATATGACCGGCAGCAACAGGAAGGTCTGTGCACAGAGGGAAACCCCACGCTGTCCACTGAGACCCTTCCCGGGCTCATAGGATGGGGTTGGGCCTCCCATATAGTTAGGGCCCAATCTGCTCTCTCCCTCCAGCCAGTAGAGCCACAGTGGAGCTGAAACAACTCTGTATAGGACACGACCCACTCCGTCCTGGGAAGACTAGCACACAGCTGGAACAGCCACTGGAGCTTAACTGCATTCACCCTGAACAATGTGCCCCACCCTGCTCCGCATGAGGGTCAGCTGAGTCCTGACCACTCCCTACTCCATCCTAAATCCCCAAGGGCACATCTACAGAGAAAAGCCCTTGATATCTGTGCCGTCTCCACCACAGCCCGAGTCACAAGTGCCATCATCTTTTGCCTGTGGTCCAGCCTAAGGGAAGCTTGATTGTGACGGCTGGGAGTGTTTCCTGGGTCCTCATTTCTCCAGGCTCCAGAGCTGGGACTAGAATGAGCAACTGTCCCTTCTGGCACCAGAGGGGCCTTGGTCTATTCCTGTTTATAATCACGTCCACCCAGACAGCCTGGGCTTCCCCAAACTGGGGCCTCCACAAATTGCAAATCACTGGCGGACAGAGGCGGAGGGTTAGCACATGAGTCACCAGCGAAGCGCAGCTTGTGTAAACAGTCACATAAGCAGTGATGATCTCAGTCACAGAGAACTAGCTAGTGGCTTTATCCATTTTGTTTGTTTGAGACAGTCTCACCCCGGAGCCCTTACTGATCTTGACCTCTTGTCTGACTCTCCCAAGTGCTCGGATTATGGGCATGCATCACCGCACCTCGTTTATTATGACTTTGTTACTGTTTTGCTATTGAAATAGGGTCTCTTATAGTCCAGGCTGGTCTCAAACTCACTACATTGTTCAGGAGTCCCTTGAACTTTTGATCCTCCTGCTTCTGTCTCATAAGGGCTGGGATAATAGGAATAAGCCCCTCACACTCAATTCATCATGATCTTTTCACATTTTTATGTGTAGTGTGTGTGTGTGTGTGTGTGTGTGTGTGTGTGTGTACAAGTGTGTGCATGTGTGTGCACAGAGCAGAGGCTGACACTGTGTGTCTTCCGCCATTGCTCTCTTTACCTTTGACGACAGGGTCTCTCACTGAACCCGAAGCTCCCCGACTGGCTGGCCTCACAGCCAGCTCCAGGGGTCTTTGTCTCTGCCTTCCCACCACTGGAGTTCCAGGTGCTCACAACTGTCCAGCTTATGTGGATATGGAAGACCTGAACTCAGCTCCTCATGCTTGTTGAGAAGGCACCTTGCTGACTAGCATGTCTCCAACTCCTTGAATGGTTTGTAAAGTCTTTTTTTTTTTTTTTGTCTAAGTAGTTAGTCTGTTCTGAAATAATTATCATTTTTGGGTTTTGGTTTTTTTTTTTTGCTTCTTCCCTTAAAATTGTCCTGTGTCTGATACATGTAATTGAGAAATGTTTTTATTATGTTTCATTTTCATTTATTTTAAGTTACTGTTTATGTTTACTATCCTCCATTTTTAAATTAAAAATATACAAAATCCATACCCACAGCAGCTTGCCTTTCCCAAAAATTTGGAATTCTCTTCATTTGTCTTTAAAACCACTTCAAACTTAAAGGCTACCTTATTAGACATTTAAAGTGTACTTACCAGCTTCATGGTTGTTGTCTTTTTAAACATTATTTTAAAAGAAGCATAGGCAGTTGTGGGCTTGGAAACTGGGTCATGCTAACACCTTGGGCTCCATGGAGATTCAGGACCTTCTGGGTCACCAGCACTCTGTTGGTACCTATGGGAACTTCATGTTCCTTACAACAGAGAACAGAAACTCCAAGAGGAGCTGTGCTACCTAGGGGGGGGGGGAAGGGGGTCTCAGGCTGGTCACAATGTCAAGAAAACCAAGCTGGAGTCCAGCCCTTGGCAGGAGGGGATGGACACAGTCGTGGGACCCAGCTTTTCCTGGTAGAAAGGTGCTGATGGCCTAATATGGAAGGCATTTGGGGTGTGGTTGGTGAGTGATTACACAGCTAAGCCTGTGTGGTGTGGTGTGATATGATATGATGTGGTAGATCTGGGGACAGCCCCTGGTCCTTTTCCAGGCCCATGGGCTGCTCTGAAGGACCCCCACCCAGTTCTCCCTACCTGGGTAGCCTGTGACTCTGGTCTCCAGCCCACACTGCCTCCTTCTGTAAGGAGAAGGGCCCTTTACCATCAGCTGAGCTGTCTCTGGCACTGATAACCAACAGCCACCTATTAGTATCAAAATGTTCCTGTTGACATGAGACTATCAGTGCACATATCATTATATCTGAAATCATGAATGACATGAGCCAGGAGGAGTAGAACACACCTGGAATCCCAGTAGTTTAGAGTCTGCAATGGGGTGATCAATCTGGAGTTTGAGGTCACCCTGGGTCATATAATTCCAGAATAGGACAGCCCAGGGCACATAGTGAGACCCCCTCCCCCCCATCTCACAAAGGAAACCCCAAACAAAAATAAAAACATGGGCTGCTTGTCACCTCCTACTGTAGGATGAAGGGCTGTATGGATTCTTAGGTCTCTCAGTGGGTGGTCCCCATTGGTAACTAATGGTTGACAGGTCACCAGCTAGAATGATGGTGAGATTTCAAGCTAATCACTATGCTAGCCTTTATGCCAGGTTACCTCTTTCCCTGAAATCAAGGAAATAGAAGACAGAAACATCTCCACATGCCATGATCTTCCTGAGTAGATTTGCCTCGTCTGTAGGTGTTGGATAGAGAGTGTATGGGCAACATGGCCCCCAATACCCTCTGTCCACGGCTGGCCTTGTCTTCCACTCCCCCTACTTTTAGTGAGAGGAGGCATCTTAGACATACTCCTTCATATTAAATGTAGCTGATCGCTTCTAGTCTTGGGGACTTCCAGGTGAGGGGCATCACAGCCCCTTCATGGCTGTTTCCTTCCTCACAGGACCTTCGCCTGGCGCAAGACACTGTTCTCTGGGGAATCAGGTGTCTGTCACCCAGCTGGCTTCTTGTGGCTTGCTTACTGCACTAGAGCTCAAGAAATGGGGATGGTATCACATGGCCCTGTGACTAGTCAACCATTCCTAGACAAAACCAAACCCAGAGGGAAGAAAGAGACCCAGGGCGCCCCGAGTTTGCTCTCCACAATGGGAAGAGAGAAACAAACCCCCGAAATTTTCCTCTGCCACTCTGTGACAGGCACTCACACACCAAGTCATACATTACACACACACACACACACACACACACACACACACACACACACACATTCACAGATACAAATAATAAATAAAAAAGAAAGGCCAGTGAGAGAGACTGTCTCAAAAAAAAAAAAAAAGATGGAAAGGCATCTGATATTTCAAGAATAAAGTGGGAGTACATCAGACATTGTCCTTGGTCCTCCATACACACATACACACACACTCAGAAATAAAAAGAAGCCAGTACCAGAAAACAGGCAATATTCCCAAAACACAAGAGCAGAGGTAGAGCAGGAGCCACCAGACAGCATCTGAGGTCCAGGCCACTTGACAAGCGATACGCTTGAGTCTGAAGGCAATACATGACAGGGAGTGGCCAGGAAGGACACAGCCCCAAGTCCATCTTCAGCAAGTCCTCCAAACCAATCAAACCCAAAGTGACTGAGTAAACTAACAAGAGAAGTGACCACTCTTCCTTACAAAAGATTCCCAGTTGTCAGTGCCGTCCACCCTCCCAAGCGCTGGAGTACAAGCCCCTCAGTTTGAGTTGTGGCCTCACAGAGTGGAGTCTGGGCGTAGGCTCCTTAGCAGGTCAGGGGCTCCATCTTTCCTCCCGAAGGCAGCTCTTTCCGGCTTCTCACTTTCTCTTTGGCATCTCTAGTGGCCAGCTTTCCCTCACAGGCCCTGAGCCATCTTTACATGACGTAAGAACCAGCACTGGATGGGCAACAGTTGACCTGTGGCAGATGGGAATGGGGGACAGAAATGGGGGGTTTGGCAGCCTGGTCGTGTTGGACAAAAGATGATTCAGATCCTGGACAGGACAGAGATTTTTATCTCACCACTCATGAACTAAAACCTCAAATTACAGTTTTCCGGACATTTTCACTTAAAACCTCCTGACCTTGGTTGGACTCGGGAAACTGAAGCTGGGGCCCCTGGGCTGGGGCTCTGGACAGGGCAGCCCCTTCCCAAGGAGCCCGGGCAGGAAGGGAGGCCCTTCCCCAGGAGTGGTGTGGGAGGGAGGTCCTCCTGTGGGCCTCCTGGTCACTCAGATCTGAGCTCAGGTAGCTTCTGGCACGGTGAGGCTGAGGCCTAGGTACTCAACATCACGGCGTGAGGATAGAAAGTGGTCTCCATCCTCACAGGGGAGCAGAGGCCACTCCATCTTGTTCACACCCCCACAGCTTTTCATTATTGTTACAATGTAATTCCCTTCTGTGCCCCAGAAGTCTTCCTGCAGGGATGTCTTACTCTCTAAACCCAGGGAACTGAGAGAGGAATGGACACAGGTATTGAGAGGACCTGGAGTGACCGGGTGGGGTGAAGGGCCTCTCTCGGATAGCCCTGGCTTCCTGGAAGTGAGCAGAGGAGCTGGGGACAGAAAGGACCTTGACTGAAGGAAGGATCCAGTGCTGCATTCATTACAGGTACTCCCTGTGGCAACTTAAGAAACTGAGTGAGAAGGGGGCTGGAAACATGAGGGCCCTGGATCATTTGACTAGCAGGCACCTAGGCAGTGATACATTAGACAAAGAGGCATCCTCAATTTACTTCATAAACTCTAAATGCCAGCGAGATGTGGTGGCACACACTCTTAATCCCATTTTTCGGTAGACAGAGGCAGGAGGATCTCTGTGAGTTCAAGGTCAGCCTGGTGGTAAGTTCTAGGCCAGCCAGGGTTACATAGTAAGGCTCTGTCTGAAAACAAACCTCACAAATCAATGGGCTGGAGAGACAGCTCAGCAGCTAGGAGCACTTGCTGCTCTCACATAGTGCTAGTGTTTGGTGCCCAGTACCCACACCAAGGGGCTTATACCCGCCTGTAATTCCAGTTCCAGGGGATCTGACACCCTCTCCTGGTCTCCATGGACTCCTTGCACATATGTGGTGCATATGAACTCATGCAGGCATACACACATACAAATAACTAATACATGGATAGGTTTGTTTAAAACACCTGAATCCTTGGTTATTTTTCCTTTTCATTGTTTGTATGTTTTTTGAGACAGGGTCTCACATAGCTCAGATTGGTCTCAAGCTATGTTACATAGTTGAGGTTTGCCTTCAACTTGAATGATAGGCCTGGCCCTGGCTGACTAGTTCTTAAAACAAATTAATAGATTCAGTCCTGAGGAGTGCCTCATGTTGACTATAGATGGGAAAGAAAAGATGTGCCAGGAACTTTGTGAGAACCATTTTGTTCCCCTCCCAAACAGAAAAGGTCAAGTTTAGCAGACCCCCAGACCAGAGAAACTGGTTCTGTACAAATATATCCTACAACAATCAAAGGGGTCAGAAACAAATCGATGATTTTTTTCAATTGAGGTTAAGAAGAGCATTAGCGTCACTGAAAGGTCATCAGCCCCTGTGATGTAACCCTGCCAGGCACTGTCATCAATGTCACCCCAGAGCACACACGTACTGCCCCTGCCTACCAGGCACCACCCCAAATCAGAGCTGTCTCTGCCAAGAAGGCTGATGGCAAGGAGTCAACAAAGGCATCACATGCCGGTGGACCTGGGCCTGAAGGTCTGTGGTGAAAGCCCAGGAAGGGCACTGACCCTGTTCTGATGGTCCAGTTGGTCCCACCTAGCCACAACTTGGAGTCATGCCACTCCGAGCTTCGCTGACAAAGTCAGAGCGCTCCTTTACGCCTGCTATCATGGGGACCCCAAAGATGACCCCCGGACATGCCCCCTGCTGTATCGGCTGCTTTCCTTATCATTGCTCCCAGATGCCTGACGAAAAGCAGCCTATGGGAGGAAGGGTTTGCACTGGCTTGGGGTTCAGAGAAATGCAGCCCATCATGTGGAGGAAAGAACGGTGTACCAGGAAGCAGGTATGAGTGCTGGTGCTCAGGTCCTCTCTCCTTTTCCCCTTTTTATTCTGTCTGGGACTCCAGCCCGGGATGGGTGAGTCTTCCCTCTTCAGCTACACCTCCCTAGCAACAGCCTCACAGGTACACTCAGAGGTGCGTCTCCTAGGTGATAGCAAACCAAGTCAAATTGGCAATGGAGATTAATCATGTCTGTTTTCAAAGGGTTTAGCCCAGTGGGGTGGGGGGCGTACTAGGCTGTAAACACTTGTGAGCCAGAGGAAGAGAGGGAAGCAGTGGAGGGAAACAGGAGGAAGACTACAGGCATGGAGAGAAAAAAGCAGGAGTCACCAGAGGAACCGCTATTGCTTTGCAGAGAATGGTCGGTCGGTCGGTCAGTTGAGATCAGCCTTCAACAATAACACAACTCCCAGGAGCCTCGTTTCTAGAACTATAACTTTAAATGAATGGACACAGAGCTGGGAAAATATCTGAGTGGATAAAAGGCTTAGCATGCGAGTGTGAGGACCTGAGAATCCTCAGATCCAACGTAAAAACTGGATTTACAGTGTAATCAGCTATAATATCAGTGGTCTTACAGGGAGATGGGAGGTAGAGACAAGAGAATCCCAGAAACTTACAGGCCAGCTAGCCTGACATGCACAGCGTTAAAACAATGAGACCCTGTTTTAAAGACAAAAAGATGGGAAGCAACATGCAGGACTGTCCTCTGCCCTCCACATGTACTGTGGCATTTATGACCCCGCATTTATACACATGAAGTGCAAGGCAAACTGCACATGTCTCTCATAACATGTAATCTGGCATATTTAAGTGTTCTCTGCTAAGATTCCTTCTCGAGAGGTCCTCAGGCTCAGTGCTCACTCCTGGCTGGAAAAGTGACTTAGCACTAACACAATCAGCTTGAAGGAGAAGCCCAACCCTGCTGATTTATTGCTTGATCATATTCCATATACACACATGGTATGTGATGCCTGAGCCCCGAAACTCATGGCTTTCCCAGTTTCCTAATTCACCGGGCCAACACTGGTAGGATGTTTAACCCTTTCTCCAATCGGTTTGTTAGTGTCTAAAGGAAAGCCAAGGGAGGAGGTGAGGCTAGAGAGCAGTGTAAAGTACATTTTCAGGTGGATATTTTTTATTAAACTTGTGTTCATGTTTGCACAAGAAAAGACAAAAGAAATCAGCCAGGTGCCTGTATCTTTGATGAGGAGGGTCTTTTTGAAGCCTTGTTGTGGGTAGCCCAGGGAGCTGGCTACCCAGTACCCAGTACCTGCAGGGTGGCTGCCTGCAGGAAAAAGGGTGCAGTACTGATTCACAGGGGTTCCACTTGCAGATTTGGTACCTTGTCTTGAAATAGAAATCGAAAAGGAGAAAGTAGATGTCTGCACTGACGTGGAAAATAATGGCTCAGCGTGCTGGAAAGGTGGCTCAGTGGCTAAGAGCACAGGATGCTCTTCCAGAAGACTCTAAGGTCCCTTCAGACTGTCTCCACATGCTGACTTCCTGTGTCTTGGGTTCCCCTTTGGACAAAGGATGACTACTCCCTGATAACCCAGCACCCACATTATATGGCTCGTAACCATCTGGAACTCTAATTCCAGAGGAGCCAACATCGTCTTTTGCCTCCATGGGCACTGCACACACATGTATGTATGTATGTACACTCCAGCATACCCATACATACACATTGTCTTAGTTAGGATTCCATTGCTGTGATTAAACACCATGACCAAGAGCAACTTGGGAAAGAAAGGGCTTATTTCATCTTATAGTTTGTAGTCCATCATCCAGGGAATTCAGGGCAGGAACTCAAAGCAGGAATGACAGGAGCTAATGCTGAGGCCATGGAGGAGTGCTGCTTACTGGCTTGCTCCCCATGGTTTGCTCAGCCTGCTTTCTTAAAGCACCCAGGGCCTCTAGCCCAGGGATGCCACCACCCACAGTGAGCTGGGCACTTCCACATCAATCACTAATTAAGAAAACGCCCTAGAGGCTTGTTCACAGGCTGATCTTATAGATGCATTTTCTCAATTAAGGCTCCCTCCTCTCAAATGATTCTAGATTGTATCAAGTTGACAAAAAAACTAGCCAGAACACACATTAAATAAATAAATAACTTTTTTTTTAAATGATTCTGCCTTAAAGAAAATAAGGAAAGAGTTATTTGTGAGTGAAGTCAGAGTGACCATGGCCCAGGGAACATGGGTTCAGGTTACCCTGAGTGGCAAGTTCCATCATGAAGGAAGAGACACAAACCTTTATAGTCACAGAACAAGAGAAAACAGTGAATCAACGCATTAACAATGATATGGGGCAGAAGAAGCCAGAGGGTACACAGTAGCAGAGATGGAAAAGCCTGCCCTAGGCTTCAGTGTTCTCTGGCTCACAGGCTTCTCTAACTTTTCTCTTTCTCTGGACCACACTATGTGAAGACTTGTCTTGGGCCACAGATCAACATTCTTAGCTTTAGGGCTTATGGAGCCCAGAGGTCTGCTCAGCTCAGCAGTATTGTTTTCCTAGATGTTTACAAGGATGTTGGATCATATAATGAGGCTGAAAGCAAATGGAGGGCCTGAAACCACCCAGGGTCATTTTGGCTTGCAACATAACATCTCTCTACTACGACATCCTAGTTGTCAGCTAGGTCAGCCCACAGGATCTTTGACACAAAGCTAAAGCTTCATCTACCTATGCCCTGGTGCTATGCTCCAGGACCATACCAAAGGACAATGGTGGCAGCCACGTCCCGTTCCCATTTCAGAAGGGACACTGAAAGCACAAATCAATAACTCAATCAAACAAATGCCCCTGACACAGTGGCCTTGAATCACCAAATCAGGACAGGGAGGACCAAACCTGCAGGCACAGCACAAAGCAGCTTCCCCACAGGCCTCTGTAGGTCAGTGTTCCTATGGCCCTGTGCTAGCCCGCCAGCTTCCCTTTCTCCAGGGCTAGCAGAGACAAGGCTGTGAGCACCAGCAGCCGGGGAGACACAGCAGGCTCCAGGAATCCCTATGGACTGGCTTCCCAGGCTAACTTATTGAGCCCTGGGACCCCTGGGGATAGAGGCCAGCCATTTCCTGGGGACCAATGCCATGATATGGGAGCTGGCATCTTTTAGACCTGTATCTGGTCCATATGGGTCCAACTTTGAGGAGACGAGGAAGGGAAGGGTGGAGGAGAGGAGGCTCAAAGGGAATCAAGCTACTGCAGATGTTCAACACAAAGTTTTCCTACTCAAAACTCAGAAGTCTAGAGGTGTTTGCAAAGGGCCAGGGAGATGGCTCACTTGAAGTGCCTACTGTACAGGCGAGGGCCTGAGTTTGGATTCCTTACCACCCACATCCAAAATTGATGCAACCCTACCTCTGTTGGTACTTCTGATCCCTGAAGTTCATCATCAGTCAGCCTGCTTAGCTCAATAGGCAAGTTCCAGGACCAGCAAGAGGCCCTGTCTCAGAAAATAAGGTGATTAATGATAAAGGAAAAAACTGCTCTGGCCTCCATACACATGCACACACAGACACAGACACAGACACAGACACAGACACACACACACACACACACACACACACACACACACACACACACACACAGGCATGCACCGGCATGTACATACCCACATAAACATATAAACATGTCCACACACAAATCTAGCCTCCTCCCTTACATTTTTTCCATATGCTCTTGTTTATTTTAGTTGGAGGGTAGTTCTTCAATATTGTATTCAACAATAATTTATCTTTTTTTTTTTCAGGAGCTTATACAAAAATCTTGAAATTTTCTAAAACCGAAGAGTAAGAGGAGGAGTAACTGGCTCCAAGTTAGAGACACTCTTAAACAACAGCTGATAGGTACCTTTTGCATGTGTTTTGTAACTGCCTCCTGATGTTTACAGAAACTAGAGTTCAACAAGTTGATGGCTTTTTCAGGTCACAGGTGAGTGGTCCTGTGAGTCATGATTCACAGACCAGGCTCCTCCCGGCCACGCCCACCACACTGACACTGAGGTTGGACAGCTTGAGGCCAGCAAGGGAAAGGGCTTTTCTCCTGATCTCTGGGCAAGTCGACACAGAGTGCCTGTAGTTGGTGGGGAGTGAGCCTGGGTTTCCACACTTGCACAGTCCTGGAGTGAAAATCTGAGTAATGCTATACTTGGGGACGTGTCCACCTGTGCATGTCAACTTTGTCTCTCAATAGCTAAGCTCTTTGCAAGGTCCCTCCCTGCACAGTATGCTATCTCTCTGATAAATGGACTTCCATTGCTATGAAATGTCCCCACCCCACCCCCACTCCCTGCCCCCACCCCGTGACCTCCACGAACCACTTGTATTAATAGCAGCTCCCCAGCCTTCAGGCCCTCCTCCTTCCTGGCTTCCCCTGCAGGCCACCTGTCTTTATATTTTGTGTCTCTTCATGTTGGGGAGACAGCTCAGTGCTAGCCTATAAAGTATGCTCGAGGCTCTGGTTTGACCCGCAGCACCACATGCACACAACTAAATCAACGCAATGTGTCTCCTGTGACTGAATACTGAATGCCGTTGGCTCCTGCACCTTTATCCCCTTCTCCTGGGAGGCTCAGCCACCCCACTGGCTGGAGCTAACAACAGCTCAGCGGCTGGCACTCACGGCTCCCCTTCTTTCTTCCTTCCTGCTTTTCTGGGGTGAATCTTTAGGATCATATTGCATCTAACCTTTGGCTGTTTGTTTTCCAATCGGCTTTTGAGCTATTTCCTAATACATTTCCCATCATTAACAACACAATACCACAAATGGTGAAAGTTGTCCAGAAGCCGGTTTATTTTGGCTCAAGAGTCTGGGCCAAGGCTGAGACAGCAATCTGATGGCAGCCTCCATGCTGGCAGAACCCAGAGGCTGGCAGAGCATCTAGGCAAGAACCGGGGAACACCCCCCCCCAGCCATGGGGGCCGTGCCTGTGGTAGCAGATCTACCCTGAGGTAACCCACTACCCACTAATTCATTAATGACCCAGGTGCACACAGAGGCCCCATCACCTCTTAATACTTATAGGGCCAATTAAATCTCAATGTGTCTTTCAGCGGTAACAAACTAGATTCAAACTATAGGTTTGTATCTTTTCATGGTGTTTAAAAACTGTTTTTCTCATGTTGTGACAAAATGTGTGACTTACGATTCTTCATGTGGTTAAAGCTATGTGTTAAGTGTGACTTCAGTGACATTAACGGCAGCCACAGCGGTGCACACCCATCAGTACGTAGTCCCCACCACCTAGTCCCAAGCCTTTACTCACACTGAAAACAAAATCTCCCTTCTCAGCCACCTTCCTGTTAGCGTTTGCTTCCCTGACTGCCCCACCTTTGAAGTTACCACTTCACATGCGCTAGAACTTTGCAGCTACAAAAATCCACTTAGCCTTGCTGACCTGCTCAACGCCATACAGTTCAACCCCACATGTTGCTATGGTTTCTCTCCTGAAGCAGCCACAGATGTGTTCTAAAACACCAAAGGCCAATGTAAATGCTTGCTCCTAACCATCTCAGACCCTCCTGCAGCACTTTGTCCCTGATGCCCTGGAGGCTGTGGCCTATCATAACAGCTGTGACAGTCCCCATGTGGGAACCAGAAGGCGGCAGCATCCCCACAAAGCACCCGTGAAACCCATCCCTGAAGGCAATGTGTTTCTGAAACTGGCTTTGAAATCCATGTGCGATTGAAAGGAATATCTGAAACAGAATAGTGTTTATGGGGCCAGGGACCATCTCACACTCCTGCAGCCAAAAAGTTCTATCCTGTCTGTAACGTGTATGTTTGTGTGTTCATGTTTATACATGTACATTTTCATGGAGGTGCACAGGTATGCACAGGCATGTGGAAATCAGTATCTTTCTCAATCACTCTCCATGATATTGTGTTGAGACAGGGCCTCTCACTAGCTCAGTGACTCAGCTGAGCTTTCTGGCCAGCAAGCCTCAGGGATCCTCCTGACTTCACGTCCCCAGCATTGAGCTTACAGACACACCTCACCATGCCTGGCTTTTTATGTGGGTACCTAGAATCCAAACTCAGCTCCCCATGCTTGCAAAGCAAACACTTTACCAACTGAGCCATCTCCATAGCCCTCCAAATTCTCAAAACCATGGTACTCGGGTCTTTGAATTGCCAGCAAGGTACTGAGAACACTGTTTGGAGTCTAGAAGTTATGTCACAAATCAGAAGATGCCAACTCTCAAAGGAAAAAGTAGACCATCAGAGACATCAGAGTCCTGAGCAAGCCCAGGAGAGTCATTCATGACGCAGTCAACGGGCCGGGCATGTCCTGCAGTGCAGGGAACACTATAGAAGTATGTACTCTGTAGACAGAATGAGTACCACCATCCCAACAGAGTATACAGGGCTGCATATGACCTCCTTGGAAGGCCTCTCAGTTGAAATGGGAATTCAGTTCACATCTCCTACAAAGACAGTTGCCTTCTGGGTTCTCACTCCAAAGAAAGGAGGGCACTGGGGTCTGAGGCTAGCCTGGCTGGTCTCCGAGGGTGGGCAGCCCTCTCTACCTCCATCCCATTTCTGATGAGCTTCTTAAATTAGGGGCATTAGCCTGCTTCCTTTTTCCTGGAAAATGACCTCACCCTGACATGGGATGATAGAGAGGCTGAAGACCACACACGCTTCTCTCCTTCTTGCTTCCTCCGCCACAGTTCACTGATCTTACAAGACTTTCTTGGTTGAGAAAGTCTCTCTGAAGACAATCTTTGCTCTCAGAACTGTCTCCTTACGACTTACAAACATCTCTTTCTGCTGGTCCCTAAATCTCAGGCTCCATTTAACGTACAGAGATTTGGCAAGTGTCTTCTCTCTTTAAGAGACCTTGGGCTCTCCTGGTATGTGTGTGTGAGGAGCCCCGCTTTCTCGAGCTCAGCCCCTTTGGGAAAGGAAGGAAGAGTTCCTCTGCTTACAAAAGTGCCTGCTACAAAGCATACAGCAAGCTGTTTACAAGAGCTCAGTGTGACCCTGCTTATTTGCTTTGGTTGACTTGGGGTCTCGTGCAGCCCAAGCTGGCCAGGGCATCATACAGCTGAGGATGACCTTAAACTCCCAATCTACCTGCCTCCATCTCCCAAATTCTGGGATCACAGGCATGCACCCCACATACAACTTAGTGTTCTTCTTGTGGGTAGTAATGAGTGTGTGTGTGTGTGTGTGTGTGTGTGTGTGTGTGTGTGTGTGTGTGTGTGTACATCAGCTGGATTTTCTGTGTATCAAAAGGGTTAAGGAGGGGCTGGAGAGATGCTCGGTGGTGAAGAGCACTGGCTGCTCTTGCAGAGGTCCTGGGTTTGGTTCCCAGCACCCATACAGTGGCTCACAACCATATGTAACTCCAGTTCCAGCAGATCCAATACCTTCCGGCCTTGGCTTCCATGGGCACCAGGCACACACATGGTGCACACGTGTACATGTAGGAAAAACATTCACATGAATAAAAAAAATTAAATTTAGAAAAATTTTTAAATAAAAAGGTAAAGGAGTGTGAAATTTTTCTGTTTTGCTTTTATTTTGTCTTTCTTGTGGTAGTACAGATGGAAGCCAGGACCTCTCACATGCTAGGTAAGCCTTGAACATGGAGCCACAGCCCAGCCAGACATACATGTCTACATACATGTCAGTGCACAACATCATGCCTGTTGTTGCCCTTGGAGGCCGGAGAGGGTGTTGGAGTCC